>NC_060128.1:87460235-88060235 GCF_021461395.2 Schistocerca americana
ACCGCTTCAAAGATACCAAAAAAGTAGTCTGCGTTGACCTCGTTGAAAACTTCTCCTCTAGCCATCAAGGATTGAGACAGAGTTTCTAAAGCTGACATTAGCTTTTTTATGTGCCTACGGTCTCCAATTCTTTGTTAAAAAGATGCAATATATTGTTCCGCGCCGACGACTGGAATCCTATTCCCTGTAGATCGGGCACTGTGAACGCATAAAATTGCGTTTAGATTTAAAAAATAGAATCAAAGATTTCTTGTCGTTTATGAACATACTCCATAACCGTCTAGGGTCATGTTAACTGGTTCTTGGAAGAACAATGTAAAAAAAGTGAAAAGCTCAATACTGTATACGTGCTGCACCATTAATTTATTCAGTTAATCATGGCATCGTGCTGCTGGAATTTCTCTAGTCCGTCAGAATGGACAATGGTCATGAATGAATGCAGGTGATCAGAGACGATGCTTACGTGCGGGTTACCTGTCACAGTCGTATCTAGACATATCAGGGGTCCCATATCACTCCAACTGCACACGCCCCACACCATTACGGCGCCTCCACCAGCTTCAACAGTCCCTTGCTGACATACAGATTGCTGGCCGGAGTGGCCGTGCTGTTCTAGGCGCTACAGTCTGGAGCCGAGCGACCGCCACTGTCGCAGATTCGAATCCTGCCTCGGGCATGGATGTGTGTGATGTCCTTAGGTTAGTTAGGTTTAATTAGTTCTAAGTTCTAGGCGACTGATGACCTCAGATGTGAAGTCGCATAGTGCTCAGAGCCACATACAGGTTCCATGGATTCATGGCGTTGTCTCCATATCCGTACACGTCCATCCGCTCGACACAATTTGAAACGAGACTCGTCCGACCAGGCTACATGTTTCCAGTCATCAACACTCCAATGTCGGTGCTAACGGGCCCAGGCGAGAAGTTAAGCTTTGTGTCGTGCAGTCATCATGCGTACACGAGTAGGCCTTCGACTGCAAAATCCCATATCGATGATGTTTCGCTGAATGGTTCGCACGCTGACACTTGCTGATGGCCCAGCAATGAAGGGTTGCACTTTCGTCACGTTGCACGCTTCTCTTCAGTCGTCACTCGTCCCAATCTTGCAGGATCTTTTTTCCGGCCGCAGAGATGTCGGAGATTTGTTTTACCGGATTCCTGATATTCACAGTACATACGTCAAATGGCCGTACAGGAAAGTCCCCACTTCACCGCTACCTCGGAGGTACTGTGTCCCATCGCTCGTGTGCCGACTATAACACCACGTTCAAACTCACTAAAATCTTAATAGCCGGCCGTTGTGGCCGAGCGTTTCTAGCAACATAAGTCCGGAACCGCGCTGCTGCTGCGATCGCAGGTTTGAATCCTGCCTCGGGCATGGGTGTGTGTGATGTCCTTAGATTAGTTAGGCTTAAGTAGTTCTAACTCTAGGGGACTGATGACCTCAGATGTAAAGTCCCATAGTGCTCAGAGCCATTTGAATCATTTTGAAATCTTGATTACCTGCCATTGTAGCAGCAGTAACCGATGTGACAACTGCGCCAGACACTTGTCTTATATAGGCGTAGTCGACGGCACCGCCGTATTCTGCCTGTTTATGTGTGTCTCTGTATTTGAATACGCATGCCTATACCGGTTTCTTTGGCCCTTCAGTGTAATAAGGGTGTTTCGGCATGGGTCAATACGTGGTACCTCATAGCCGCCTTTTCTATTGATCCGTAAATGTAATTATTTCATGTACGAGGGGCGTTTGAGAATTCCGTGCAAAAATAAAAATTATTTACTTGTTTGGGGTAAACCTTTTTTATTTTTCTGCTTTTAGACTTATAAACTTCGTCCAACGCTGTTCTGATTTGTTGATCCCTTCCAAATAAGAGGAATTGTCCAAGTCTGCAAAATATCTATTAGTTGCTGCAATCACCTCCTCGTTGGAATAAAATCTTTGTCCCGCCATCCATTTCTTCAAATTGAGGAAGAAATAGTAGTCCGAGGGAGCCAAGTCTCGAGAACAGTGGGGGATGTGAAACGAGTTGGAACCCTATTCCCATTAATTTTGCGACCACAACTGCTGAGATGTGTGCTGGTGCAGTGTCGTGATGGAAAAGGACTTTTTTGCGGTGCAATCGCCGGCGATGTTCTTGCAGCTCGGTTTTCAAACAGTCCAATAACGATGAATAATATCCACCTGTAATAGTTTTACCGTTTTCCAGATAGTCGATGAGGATTATCCTTTGCGAATCCCAAAAGACAGTTGCCATAACCTTTCAGGCCGAAGGAATGGTCTTCGCCTTTTCCGCTGCAGATTCTCCCTTGGTAACCCATTGTTCAGATTGTTGTTTGGTCCCGGGAGAATAGTACTGTATCCATGTTTCATCCACAGCGACGAAACGACGCTTAAAGTCCTGCGGAGTCTTCCTGAACAGCTGCAAAACATCCTTGCAACACTTCACACGATTCCGTTCTTGGTCAGGCGTGAGCAATCGCGGAACCCATCTTGCGGATAGCTTTCTCGTGTCCAAATGTTTATGCAAAATATTATGTACCCCTTCATTTTAGATGCCCACAGCACTAGCAATCTCACGCACCTTAACTCCTCTGCCATCCATCACCATATCATGGATTTTATCAGTGATTTCTGGAGTCGTAATCTCCACAGGGCGCCCAGAACGTTCAGCATCACTTGTGCCCATATGACCACTCAGAAAATTTTGAAACCACTTATAAACTGTTCTAATCGAAGGTGCAGAGTCACCGTAATGTTTATCAAGCTTGTTTTTAGTCTCCTGAGGCGTTTTGCCTTTCGTAAAGTAATGTTTAATCACCACACGAAATACTTTTTCGTGCATTTTTTGACAATCAAACTTCGTTGATTCACACGAAGGCCAAACACAAAGAAATAGACCAATATGGCTGAAACTTGGTGTGCGTTCTTTCCAAAGATGCTACTGACTAAACATGACCTCGATACGCGCCGGTGGTGCCATCTCTCGGACTTTGCATTGACTCCTCAAACGCCCCTCGTACTGTTTGTGCACTAGATTAGAGATTAGATTAGGTCATGAATACGACACTTCGTAATGATGTGGAACGTGTCAGGTTAATAAAAGGTGTCTATACCAGATATTACATTAGACAAAATATTACATGACACCCACTTACTATATCCAAATTCGTCTAATGAGCAGAAGGAGTTGCCATTAAGAAATTCTTTTAATTTCCTTTTAAATGGTATATGGCTATCTGTCAGACTTTTGATGCTATTAGGTAAGTGACCAAAGACTTTTGTGGCAGCATAATTTACCCCCTTCTGAGCCAAAGTTAGATTTAACCTTGAGTAGTGAAGATTATCCTCTCTCCTAGTGTTGTAGCCATGTACACTGCTATTACTTTTGAATTCGTTCGGATTGTTAATAACAAATTTCATAAGTGAATATATATATTGTGAGGTTACAGTGAAGATTTCTAGCTCTTTAAATAAGTGTCTGCAGAATGATCTTGGATGAGCTCCAGCAATTATTCTGATTACACGCTTTTGCGCAATGAACACTCTTTTACTCAATGATGAGTTACCCAGAATATGTAGCCATACGAAAGCAGAGAATGAAAATAGGCGTGGTAAGCTAATTTACTCGGATGTATATCGCCAAAATTTGCAATGATCCTAATGGCATAAGTAGCTGAACTGAGTAGATTCTCAGTGTGTTTTTTCCAGTTCAACCCTTCGTTAATGCATACACCTAGAAATTTTGAATATTCTACCGTAGCTACCGATTTCTGATCGAAGTCTATATTTATTAATGGCGTCGTTCCATTTATTTGCAACGGCCTTGCCGCAGTGGATACACCGGTTCCCGTGAGATAACCGAAGTTAAGCGCTGTCGGGCGTGGCCGGTACTTGGATGGGTGACCATCCAGGTCGCCATGCGCTGTTGCCATTTTTCGGGGTGCACTTAGCCTTGTGATGCCAATTGAGGAGCTACTCGACCGAATAGTAGCGGCTCCGGTCAAAGAAAACCAACATAACGACCGGGAGAGCGATGTGCTGACCACACGCCCCTCCTATCCGCATCCTCGACTGAGGATGACACGGCGGTCGGATGGTACAGATGGGCCACTTGTGGCCTGAAGACGGAGTGCTCATTCTATTTACTGTGTGGAACTGTGTATACTGAGTTTTGTCAAAGTTTAATGAGAGACCATTTGCAGAGAACCACTTAATGATTTTCTGAAAAACATCATTTACAACTTCACCAGTTAAATCTTGTCTGTCGGATGTGATAGCTATACTTGTATCATAGGCACTGTTACAACAGTAAATATTGGGTGAATTGGAAACCTGTTAAGGGGTGAAGTAATTTTTTTTCCGGCAGTGTACTTCAGGTGAGATAAGTGTTGTCGGCAAAGAGCAGGTGTGAACTGCAGAGCGCAATCAGCTCGAGGGACGGCCGGGCAATGTTAGGACCAGCCAGAGCGCAGAGCGGCCCGGCCTCCAGACGCCTCGGTATCGCACCTTGCGGCGTAGGAGTGCTTCCGCAGCAGCGTTCATTAGCGCGAGTATCGCCCGCCCCACGCGCCGACACGCAGATAAACGCATCCTCGCACGCAGGAAGCCCAGATTGCGTGGCCAACGTAGGAGGCCGGCGCGCCAGGGCCGCGTGGGTGCCGTCGCTGCCTGCGGCTCCTCCGTCTCCATCTGCGTGCGTTCACCTCGCGCTCTGCCGCCCGCTGTCCGGAAGGCGTGTCACAGCGCCACAAAAATCTGCATCTACATCTGTAGGCGCCAGGCCGCCTTATGGTGGCGCTGGCTGTCACTTCCGTCCAGTCCAGCTGCAGTCGAGAACGTATCGAGCAGAGCACGAATGAGCTTTAATCTTTGTGTGGGGAAAATACACCCTGTAAGTAGGCTGCCCAGGTTTTTATGTTGCTAACGTCACGATAGCACACGAGGAGAATAGAAGCTTTCGAAATGTGGTGCTACAGAAGAATGCGGAACATTATATGGGTAGATCACATAACTAATTAGGAGCTATTGAATAGAATTGGGGAGGAGTTTGTGGCACAACTTGACTAGAAGAAGGGATCGGTTGGTAGGACAAGTTCTGAGGCATCAAGGGATCACCAATTTAGTACTGGAAGGCAGTATTGAGGGTAAAAATCGTAGAGGGAGACCAAAAGATGAATACACTAAGCAGATTCAGAAAGATGTAGGCTGCAGTAGGTACTGGGAGATGAAGAGGCTTGCACAGGAAAGAGCAGCATGGAGAGTTGCATCAAACCAGTCTCAGGACTGAAGACCACAACAACAACCACAACAACAACGACAACAACAACAAAGACGTCACGTAGCGCTCTGTATTAAAATCACTGGCTGTGCAGTGTGCAGTCTGTGGCTTGTCAGCATTCTTGGAATATTCGCTGTTGTAGTGTTGGGCAGTTGGATGTGAACAGTGCGTAGTGTTGCACAGTTGGAGGTGAGCTGCCGGCAGTGGTGGATGTGGGGAGAGAGATAGCAGAATTTTGAGAGCGAACAATCTGGAAGTGTGGCCATCAGAAAGAGTGAATTTGTAATATTGGATATCATGAACTGATATATATATATATATCAGTTATATATATAATGATGACTTTTCAACATTATTAAGGTAAATACATTATTTGTTCTCTATCAAAATCTTTCATTTGCTAACTATGCCTATCAGTAGTTAGTGATCCTGGCAGGGTCGCCATATGAAACATCACATTAGAAAAATTTTGTAAATAACAGTGCTGGAAAACCTCAACGTTATTTGATTTTCAAACAACTGAGTAAAACTGAACGTACTCAGACATTTCTCTCTTTACTTATTCTGATCATCCTCCAACTGACGCCGGCCAGTGTGGCCGTGCGATTCTAGTCGCTTCAGTCTGGAACCGCGTGACGGATACAGTCGCAGGTTAGAATCCTGCCTCAGGCAAGGATGTGTGTGATGTCCTTAGGTTAGTTAGGTTTAAGTAGTTCTAAGTTCTAGGGGACTGATGACCACAGATGTTAAGTCCCATAGTGCTCAGAGCCATTTGAACCGTTTGAACCCCTTTCTGCGGCGAACCAAAATTCGGCCATCATTTTCATGCAAACAGAACCTAGATTCACTCACTCCGTCTTCAGCCCACGAGTGGCCTACCGGTACCGTCCGACCGCAATGTCATCCTCAGTGGAGGATGCGGATAGGAGGGGCGTGGGGTCAGCACACCACTCACCCGGTCATTATGATGGTATTCTTGACGGAAGCCGCTACTATTCGGTCGAGTAGCTCCTCAATTGGCATCACGAGGCTGAGTGCACCCCGAAAAATGGCAACAGCGCATGGCGGCCTGGATGGTTACCCATCCAAGTGTCGACATCGTCCGACAGCGCTTAACTTCGGTGATCTCACGGGAACAGGTGTGTCCACTGCGGCAAGGCCGTGAACCTGGATTCAGCGGAAAATAATATCTGATGTCATTCCTGTCCCCTGTGACGTCGCTCCATACACCATTGCCGCCTAGCAGGTTTCTGCACATTCGTCTATGGTAGGCGGAGAAGTGGACGACGCTCACGTAACCCACGAAGTAATGAACGGCGACGGACTGTCACCCCTGATAGTGTAGCATGTGTAACACTGTTCCACTGTTAAATCAGAGCCGAGGAGGACACAGATATGTTCCGCAATGCCGTTCGGATGAGGTATCGATCATTTTGGGGGGTGGTATGGGCAGTGCGACCTGACCCATCCCGTCGTGTTCTACGGCATTCCGTGAACCATTATGCACACACACACGTTGCACTGCCGAAACACTTCGTCCCACAGGATCAGCAGTTTCCCGGATGGATGCGTTACGTTCTCTCACGCCAATAATGCGCCCTCTTGCAAACTCAATGATTTGAAGGTACGCGCATACGTGTACGAGGTATCATGCAGGTCTGCTCGCGTTACACTGATCGATTATCGGTAGGTGGTGTAGGTTAGCAATATCGTTGCAGACCTAGGACCTGTGGGCCGACATGGTTCAGATGCTGATCATTTCTGCAGAACATACTAATGTACATGTCTTGTGACTATGGACGTCCTAAATCTAGCCGTTCAAGTAGTCGGTTTTTTTGTGCATGAGTGTATATTAAAAGAACCAAAACAAAAAAGACAGGGATCTTTGTTGCTTGTTTTCATATATTTGTGATTCTGTCATATCTACATCTGTATCTATACAGGGTGTAAATTTTAAGTTGACAAACCAGAATAACCCAAAAATAAGCTTCACACGAAAAAATGTGTAGAATCCAAAGCTGGTTATTTTCGAGGGGGTATCTGCTGGTGCTGAAATTACCCCGCCACACCAGCCCCTTGGCGATGGGGCGGGAGGCAACTTTAAAATTTCAAATTGGAACTCCCATTTTTTATTGCAGAATCAGATTCTACATAAAAAACTACGTACATTTTGTCCTAAACATTTGTTTCGATTCTTGGTAGCTCGCGATGTAATTCAGAAAAATTGATGTTCTCATTTTTGCGTGGAAAATGGTTACAGTAAATAAAAAATACTGATTTACTTCGTAAATTTTGATTCACTGAAACTAAAACTCTCCCTCTCTCCCCATAAGGTGGGGTTTGAGAGAGAGAGAGAGGAATTAAGGTTTTACAAGTGTTGACCCAAATATTAATTTTTTCCGCAGATTCGGATAAGTTTTGTTTGTTTCATGGTTACGAAGCGACACAACATTTAATTATCAAACAAATCATTTGAATAGCTAGCTAACTAACTAACCAAACATCCTAAACAGATCTTAACATGTACGAAATGAACCTGTAAGGAAACACGCTGTTTTTCTTTGGATCTTCTCTACTTCCTCCATCACTTCTATCTGGTACGGATCCCAGACTGATGAGAAATATTTAAGTATTGACCGTATTGTAAGCTATTTCCTATTTCTTTAAAGTCAGTACCACCATTAGACTGTTGTTTATGTACAGTGTTACATTTGAACTTACTCAATCATGATTTCGGCTTCAACGTGCCATTATCAAGTGTTTTCTGAAAGCAGGTTAGACAATAACAGTGAAACACATAACAAGTGATATAACCGTATAAGAACCCATATTTATAATGCTTACTTACAAGTGTTATAAATTGCCTAAGATGGCATACTGTCGTATTAAAATACAATATTAGACACATCTCTAAGAGTCGATATTTCTGGCAGAGCCTACTGCTTTGTTTCATTACTGAGTACACCATCTTGACTGAACGACAGGTGGCTAAGTGTCAAATTGTCTTGGTCAAAGAAATTCCTGTTACAAGCAGGTGACCTTTTTCTTTTTTTAGTCTTTGGACTCAAAGGATAGGAAAGGTCAGGAGCAATTTATTCTCTTTGGTAGTTTTTACATCTTTGCAGTACCCGTTTATCTTAGTATACAATAAAGTTGTCTGCTCATAAACATAAACAATATCAAACCTCTCGATAGTATTTGCTGCATCCATAAATATAACAGTCCAGCTAATCATTGACGCTCTACATCTTAGTAGGTAAATATACAGCTTTGTACGTGAAATTAACACATGACTAAGTTGTGTAATTCTGCCTCAATTCAAATTAATACAATACAGTGCAATTACTTCTTCTACTCGCTCATTAATTAACGAGTGAGGTTTGAAGTAATATTTATGATGTACGTATCATCAGGTGTGTAAAGCCTGTTACACGTGGTGGAACACTACTTAGGAATAAGTGCAAATAATACAGGTATGTGAAACATGTCATGTACATAAAAGCAATTAAGCAAGTAATTGATGGACTACATATCCTGAGGGTTCCTCCAATGTGAGGGATGTTGTAGCAAGTCTAGATCAGGAGCAGATCGAGCGGATACAACAACACGCACGCAGATTATTAGCAATTTGTTACAACTTGAACATGGTAGATACTTTGAAAGGGTACAGTAGCGCCCGACATTGAAAATAGGTACAAAATTCTTCATTATTTTTGTCAGAACAACACATTTTTTTTGTAAAATAACTCAATTTCAATTAATACAGCGAAGCCGGATACCAGTGTGGGAAAGAATGACAATTTATTTAATTGATCATATGTGCACTCCCCCAAAGTAAATCCCTACATCCAGTTTGCTGAGATCTGTGAAATGAATGAATGTATGGTCGTCTGCTAACCGCAGATAGTGAATGTGAATATATGATCATCTTTGAGACGATCCTTTGGCCACCTTTGGTGAGACCAAAGAGATGAAATTTACCTGAGCTTTGAGCGCCTGAAATGTGGCTGACCAATACGGTAGCAAGGTGCTCCCCCACTTCAGCAGAGGTGCGAGAGGACCTCAAGAACGGCCATGTTTCAGCACTCTGCCGTTGGATCTTGATCTGTTAAGACCTGTTTTAGTTGTGCCCCGTAAAGACAAAAGAGTGGAGACATGGTATGCATGTGGAATATTTAAGAGTAGTTTGAAATAATAATTTCTATATTTCAGGAACTTTTGTGGGGAGAATTAAATGTCAGGCAGGTAATATTAATGGGATTGTAGTAATCTTCGGAAGTGACCAACGGTCACAATGAAACTACGTGTAGCAATAAGTTGAAATACTTCCATGTGCTTAAGTTAAGCTGAATTAATAGCGTGTGTACCATAAGTTGAAATGTCTAAGAAATGGCGTGTGCAGGACTTGAAATTAGAGACGAGTACTTCCACGTGGTGAGTACTGTGTGAGTCTCAATCTGTGTATGAGACAAAAGATAAAGAGAAGTACTCGTCCATGGTATCAGTTGAGGACTCGCGTGTGTGATGAATATGTTCTTAATATTACTTTGCGTGATATGATTCCGTGTGACGCTAGATTCAAACTCTGAGAGAGAAGCAAGGTGAGTCGGCCGTCTATCCAGCAACGCCACTTGGCTTGCATTGCACAGGAAGACGTGCATATATCCTCCAGAGTTCATAGTAGGAAAGTAGAATTACAAAGTGGGGCAGTGTCGTGTGAAACTGGGATAAATACTAATTGAAGTGGGAAAGCTGAAAGGGATAGTGTTGTGACCATTCTCTGTGCAGTATTTCATGTTGTAGTGTGATGTATGTCATGTAATTTGGGTATGTGTGGTTTGCATGGGAGAGTAGCGAGGTAGTTTCGAAAGATTAGTGGGTTATGCTTGTTCCTTCTGTACTGCTCGGTCTGGAGGAAAGTTTCGTGATGATGATTGTGAGAGTCGAAGTGTGAGGTATAATAAAAGAATCACCATCCTATCCAGAAAGTGCACTGTAGCGTTAAATAGTTACGAGACCATAATATAGAGATTCACCAATGTAAAGCCATGCCCACTGGGCGGAATTTCTCATGTGTTATTGTTGTAGGTTATAGAATTTGTGTGTTTAGGTTATAGAATTTATCGGAATAAATAAGATAGTGAAAAGAAAAAGATTGGTGGAGTTTTCCTTCGAATTGTATGTTGTCATGATATCCAGAATTTATAATGTGTGCGCCATTCATATTCAGTGCGATGGCCACATGTTGATAAAAGGCGTTAAATAAAAAAAGAAAATGTGGTTTTGCCAGTGCGTAGTGAACAGTCAAAGATCTGTAAATTACTGATAGTCAGATGTGCGTTTTCGTTGCGTATTATTCATACAGGAGGATAATTTGTAACTTAGTTGTGAGTACGAGAGTTCATATTACTCGATAAATAAGAATGAATCCACTCGCTTGGCAGACCACTCATCTTGCAGGCCTGACTGCTTGATGCCACAGTATGAGCAAGGCACGTGGGTGCCTCTCAACTTCACTATGGAAACAAGTAGTGTTCACACATATGACATGAAACTCCTGCTTTCGATGACTGTTCATACACTGACGAGCCAAAACGTTAAGACCCCCTGCTTAATACCTTGTTTATGTAACTTTGGAACGAAATGCGTCACTGAATCAGGGTATGGGGGATCCGACAGTTCGCTGGTAGGTTTCTACAGGTATGTGGCATTGGATATCTATACTCAGGTCATGCAATTCGTGTAAATAACGGGCTGCTGATTTACGTACTCTGTGATGGGGCCCTATAGCAACCGAAATAGGTTCCATAGGGTTTACATTAGGCGGATTTGGTTACCGAGACATCAACATGAGTTCACTACAACACTCCTCAAACCACTGTAGCACGGTTTTGGCTCCGAGGCACGGACAGTTATACGGGGCTATTACAAATGATTGAAGCGATTTCATAAATTCACTGTAGCTCCATTCATTGACATATGGTCACGACACACTACAGATACGTAGAAAAACTCATAAAGTTTTGTTCGGCTGAAGCCGCACTTCAGGTTTCTGCCGCCAGAGCGCTCGAGAGCGCAGTGAGACAAAATGGCGACAGGAGCCGAGGAAGCGCATGTCGTGCTTGAAATGCACTCACATCAGTCAGTCATAACAGTGCAACGACACTTCAGGACGAAGTTCAACAAAGATCCACCAACTGCTAACTCCATTCGGCGATGGTATGCGCAGTTTAAAGCTTCTGGATGCCTCTGTAAGGGGAAATCAACGGGTCGGCCTGCAGTGAGCGAAGAAACGGTTGAACGCGTGCGGGCAAGTTTCACGCGTAGCCCGCAGAAGTCGACGAATAAAGCAAGCAGGGAGCTAAACGTACCACAGCCGACGGTTTGGAAAATCTTACGAAAAAGGCTGAAGCAGAAGCCTTACCGTTTACAATTGCTACAAGCCCTGACACCCGATGACAAAATCAAACGCTTTGAATTCTCGGGCCCGCATCTCGTGGTCGTGCGGTAGCGTTCTCGCTTCCCACGCCCGGGTTCCCGGGTTCGATTCCCGGCGGGGTCAGGGATTTTCTCTGCCTCGTGATGGCTGGGTGTTGTGTGCTGTCCTTAGGTTAGTTAGGTTTAAGTAATTCTAAGTTCTAGGGGACTGATGACCATAGATGTTAAGTCCCATAGCGCTCAGAGCCATTTGAATTCTCGGCGCGGTTGCAACAGCTCACGGAGGAGGATGCGTTCAGTGCGAAACTTGTTTTCAGTGGTGCAGCTACATTTTTTTCTTAATGGTGAAGTGAACAGACACAATGTGCGAATCTGGGCGGTGGAGAATCCTCACGCATTCGTGCAGCAAATTCGCAATTCACCAAAAGTTAACGTGTTTTGTTGTATCTGGACATGCTGGAAAATTGGCTCATCCCACAAATGGAGACCGACAGCGCCGACTTCATCTTTCAACAGGATAGTGCTCCACCGCACTTCCATCACGATGTTCGGCATTTCTTAAACAGGAGACTGGAAAACCGATGGATCGGTCGTGGTGGAGATCATGATCAGCAACTCATGTCATGGCCTCCACGCTCTCCCGACATAATCCCATGCGATTTCTTTCTGTGGGGTTATGTGAAAGATTCAGTGTTTAAACCTCCTCTACCAAGAAACGTTCCAGAACTGCGAGCTCGCATCAACGATGCTTTCGAACTCATTGATGGGGACATGCTGCGCCGAGTGTGGGAGGAACTTAATTATCGGCTTGATGTCTGCCGAATCACTAAAGGGGCACATATCGAACATTTGTGAATGCGTAAAAAAACTTTGAGTTTTTGTATGTGTGTGCAAAGCATTGTGAAAATATCTCAAATAATAAAGTTATTGTAGAGCTGTGAAATCGCTTCAGTCATTTGTAATAACCCTGTATTGCTGAAAGATGACATCGCTGTCGGGGAAGACATCAAGCGTGAAGGGATGCAGATGGTTCGCAGCTGTCAGCGTGTCTTCGATTACTACCACAGGTCCAACGTAATCGCAGGGGAATGCCTCCCGTAGCATAACACTGCTCCCACCAGCCTATGTCCGTTTCGAACCCTCGTTTCACGTCGATGACGGCGTTTGTGAAGACGACCATCAACCCAGTGCAGCAAGAGTCGGTACGTTTCCATTGATAGACTGTCGAATCCCAATGGTCCATTGCCCACTGCAGTCATAATTGACGATGTCGTTGGGTCAACATGTAAACACGTTGGGGTGGTCTGCTGCGAAGCTACCATGTTCAACAATGTACGATGAACGATGTGCTCCGAAACACTTGTACATACACCAGCATTGTGCTCTTTCGGTAGACATGCCACAGACCACCAGCTATTCTACTTTGCATAGCAGACAAGCCTCCGAACCCCCGTCGTGTGAAGAGATTTGTACATTCAACCATTTACCACCTAAAGGCATTTTACACCTTACTTCGAGGTAAAGTTCACTGCTTGCTTATCATCACTAGTCTGTGTTTAGTAAGTAACACTTTTGAGCCTGATAACGGAAATAGGAGAACACAACATAAGTTTTAAAAAAATTCTGCAGTGATGTAGACAGCTTTGTTCTTAATGATTACTACAGAAATTTACTTCCTCTCTTAATGAGTTTTGTATCACAAACGTTATTCACTTCCACTGTTTACGTGGTCAGCAAAGGAATTGTATACTTCTCTGAAGGACTGAAGGACATGAATTAATATAGTTTTTTTTTTTTTTTTTACTCGTCTCTCACAGTTTCTCCTACTCCGTGGGCTTTTCGGTAACTCACAAATCTGTTAACGACAAATTTCGACGTACATTTCTGTCCAAACATCGCCGCATCTTTTACATATCGATTCTGGTGTCGACAAAATCGCTTTTGGTTAACTTGTTGGCGTAAATGGCACTCCTTTCTATTGCGCATGGATTTGGGAATTAATGGCTGTGGACAAGCCGTTTTCCGAAAAAATGGCTTCTTTCCGACAGTGCTAGTTCAGGAGAGATAGGAGAGAAGAGTTCAGCGTCTCGTCTACGCCGAGATCATTAGAGGCTGAGCAGAAGCTCAGCAAGGAGAAAGTGTAAGGAGATGGGAAATCAGGAGAACACTTCTGGAGGACTGAAGCTGGGATGTGGGATGGGGGTGAGGCGTCTGTCGAAAGCTCAGCAGTCAACATCATTACACAAGCTTTAGGATTCGAATCCCGCTACAGTACAACGATTTAATCTAACAAAGTGGTCTAAGGCTTATATTTTGCTGCACAGTGAAGGAAGTACCTTTCAGTAATGGTTATACTCTCTTTCCTATTAGAAGCCCTGACGACCTAACACAATTCTGATGTCTTCCTTTTCTCCTGTGCATTAAAGCTCTTGGTTCCGTAGCACCTCATTCCGTCGGCTACTTATCTTGCTTTAGGTATTAAACAGCTTTTTGCGGTATTTGTGTTCTGGTCATATGCAGCTTTCTGCCTCGATATACATCCTGAATATACAAGCTAACCTTACCATACTGGCTAAGGCCCCAAAATGCCTTTGTATAGGCTCGAATAATGGGCCTGCAATGGAGTCCCAAGGGAATCAATTTGTTTGGTCTATCCTGCATCACCATGAGCACTCTGTCTCATTGTGTATCCTGGAAGAAATTGAATCATCACATAGTATGCTGCCCCTGTACACCTCTGTGGAGCCCCAGGGGGAACAAAATTTGCAAATAATTTTCCTTTCTCTCCTTTCTCGAGCCAACTTTTACCAACTACCTGCCTCCTACCTCTACATGTGTTGCAGGATGACAGCCTAGCATCACACTGTAGACTGTGGTCCCTAAACATCTTTGTACACTAAAAAATAGTGGTCCTACTAAGGAGCACCTGGGGACCCGACATGATCGTGTATTTTCTTTCTCTTCTTCTTTGGTCTAGCTGACACCACCTATCATCCCTTTACCTCACTGTGTGACGTGGCAGTATGCACTGGCTCATCATGTAGTACCGTATTCTCATACACCTCTCTGAAGCCAGGAAGAGTGGTCTTACAATGCAGCCCTGTGGGAATCAAATTTCTTTCTCTCCATGTTCGTGTAAACTCTCAGAACCTACCAGCCTTCTACCTCGTTTTGTGTGTACCAGGACAGGATAGCATTAACCTCTATGCCAGTGTCCCAGAATACCTCTGTATAATCAAGAATAATGGTCATAGTATGGAGCCCTGGGACATCAAATTAGAATACATTTTTTTCTTTCTCTCTTTGTTCAGTTTAATCTGCATCAACAATCAGTCCTCTACCTCACTGTGTGTTTCCGAAGAATACACCTGCATCATCACGTTGCATGCTGCTCCCATACACCTGTGTAAATTCAAGAATAATGGTCCTGGTATGGAGGCCTGTGGGAACCAAATTTCTTTCTCTTTATGTTCGGTTTTGCCTCCAGCGCTCTACCTCATTGTGTGGGTACTGGAACGATAGGACAGCATTAACCGGTATGCCAGTGTCCCAAAACACCTCTGTATAGTCAAGAATAATGATCATAGTATGGAGCCCTGGGATGTCAAATTAGAATACATTTTTTTCTGTCTCTGGTTGTTCAGTTTAGTCTGCATCACTAATCAGTCCTCTACCTCACTGTGTGTCCTCGAAGAGGACACCTGCATCATCACCTTGCATGCTTCTCCCATACACCTGTGTAAATTCAAGAATAATGGTCCTGCTACGGAGCCTTGTGGGAATCAAATTTCTCTCTCTTCATGTTCGGTTTTGCCGCCAGAACCGTCCAGCGCTCTACCTCCTCGTGTGGGCACCAGAAGGACAGGATAGCATTAACCAGAATGCCAGTGTCCCAAAACACCTCTGTATAGTCAAGAATAATGCTCATAGTACGGAGCCCTGGGTTATCAAATTAGAATCCTGTTTTTCTTTCTCTCTCTGTTCAGTTTAGTCTGCATCACCAATCAGCCCTCTATTACACTGTGTGTCCTCAGAGAACACACTTGCATCATCACATTGCTTGCTGCTCCCTACACCTGTGTAATGTCAAGAATAATGGTCCAGTTATGGATCCCTGTGGGAGTCAAATTTCTTTCTCTCCATGTTCGATTTAGCCTCCAGAACCCACAAGCCCTCTAACTTGTGTATGTACAGGAAGGATAACATTAAACTGTATGCCAGTCTCCCAAAACACCTTTGTATAGGCAAGAATAATGGACCGACTATGGAACCCTGTGGGAATCAAATTTCTTTCTCCCCATGTTCGATTTAGCCTTCAGAACCCACCAGCCCTATACCTTGTGAGTGTACAGAAAGGACAAGATAGCATTAACCTGTATGCCAGTGTCCCAAAACACCTTCGCATAGTCAGGAATAATGGTCCGACAATGGAGCCCTGTGGTTACGAAATTTATTTCTCTCTACGTTCGGTCTGACCTCCAGCACCTGCCAGCCCCCTACCTCTTTGTGTGAGACCAAAGGCCTGGAGCGAGCCGCCACGTAGGCTGCGGCCCCCCACACACCTCCGTGTCGCCGTGTAGCGCTGCAGAGGGCCGCCCACCGCCCACGTCATCCCGCCTGGCGTGGAGGTAATGACGGCCGCCTACGCTCCGGCCCAGATTGGAGCGTAGCGCCGCAATGAGCAGCTTGCGGCCGGCCGGCGTCTGGCGTGAGGCCATCTGTCCTCATTGAGCCGACGGCTCGGGGACCGCGCGTCCGGCGCGAAGCTCTGTGCGTGTGTCTGTGTGTGAGTGCCCACTCGGGTACGAGCGACGGACGCACACGCAAGTACAGGCGCACGCGTGCGCACGCGGAGTACCATTCGATGCAGTACCATTCCTTCTAAGATCATCCGTCGACCATACTTTATTGCTTCTTGATGCAATAATTTATCAACAGCGGTATGTATTGTAGAAATTTATTTTATTTTATGAACTTCTATGTGCTACCAGTTTCGGCATTACACTGATGCCATCTTCAGGCCCCATTCGTTATAGTCGTAAGTGACTGGCACAGTCTGTGTCGCCTGGCCACCAAGAGCTGTTGCAGGATTCACGGATCCAGTTATATGGCTCCTTCCGGGTATAGCGATTTTACGACTATGACGAGTGGTGCCTGAAGATGGCACCAATGTAATGCAGAAACTGGTAGCACATAGAAGTTCTTAAAACAAAATAAATTTCTACAATGCATACCGCTGTTGGTAAATTATTGCATCAAGAAGTTCATGCCAGCCGTTGTCCTACGATGCATAATGGATCAACGAAGATACTTTATTGCTGTCGAAATCAATGTCAGGGGAAAATCTCACCGGACTGTTCATGATCGTGTCAAAGGCTCTCCATGGAAACAACGTACATACTTAAAAACAGGCAGGAACGAATTATCCGATTACAGTTTCAGAAAAAATGGATGATTTATTCAAGAGAAATCTTCACAAACCGACCAAGTCAATAATGCTTTGCTCCACATCTCGCTCTTCTGCAGGTAGCTCTTCGGCTTGACACTGATGGATGGAGACTTTGTATGTCCTCCTGGGGGGCATCGCGCCAAATTGTGTCCAGTTGGCGCGTTACATTTTCAAAATCCGGAGATATTTGGAAGACCGTGCCTATAATGATCCAACAGTTGTCAGTTGTAGAGAGATCCAGAGATCTTGATGGCCAAGGAAGGACTTGGCAACCATGAACAGAAACAGAAATATCGCCGGATCTCTCTCCATTTGCGAACGTTTGGAGAATTATGAGCAGGGCTGTCAAACCAGCTTGGAATTTTGTTGATGGCCGGGGTTCCTACTGCTTGTTTTTCTGCTTGCCAAATCCTGCCTTGGCCAGCGTGATCGCCGGATCTCTCCCCAAATGAGAACGTTTGGAGCAAGACCCTCCACACAGCTCTCGTTTTTGACGATCTAGCGCCAGTCGGACAGAATTTGGCACGATATCCCTCAGGAGAACATCGAACAACTCTATTAGTCAATGCCAAGCCGATAATAGTAACCGATCGAGGAGCTAGTTGGCTGAGAAGTAGCGACTCCAGCATCTTGTAAACCAGCAACGATTGGTCACACTCCCATCCATACTGCGTCCGGGCACCGTATGGCAGAGGGTGACACTCTCGGATCGTCAGTCGTAAGCCATAATTCGGTCGAAAACTTTTAGAGGTGGTAGCATGGACCCACGCAAGAAACAATGTCCAGTAAACACAGTATGTAAAATGCGTATCTCAAGAGCTATGAGTACTTGCCCATCTTCACAACTGTAAAAACATCTCTTCTACCGAACGGCTGCTCATTGCTCTTAAACCATTTTTGAGCCTGTGATTTCTTGTTGTGGCCTATACCACCTGCCCCCAAACAATGGACAGCAGTGAGTTTTCAGTAGGAGCAGGAGCAACTACTGATAGTGCTAAGGTATTTATTTCGGAGGCCATGTTTGCTAGAACCTTTTCTCGTGATTTTTTTTTCCATACTACCTCCCCAGAAAGTTTGTCGGTAAAGTTTCGATTTACCTTATATAGTCTGTAATTACGCTTTATTGTCAATGACGAAAATCGACTTATGGTAAGATTTGTGGTAAGATCTTATGGGACCAAACTGGTGAGGTCATTGGTCCCAAGGTTACACACTATTTAGTCTAACTTAAACTAACGACAACACACACACACACACACACACACACACACACACACACACACACACACACCAATGCCGGTGGAGGGAGCCGCGCGCACCGAGACGAGGCGCCTAAGAACACGCGGCTACCCCGCGCGGGGACTTTAATGGAATGTAATATTTAGGGCGGTCGTTTGTTCTAAATTATCTTAAGGCCTAAGAATAATTTCGTAAAAACTCTCATTACATTTTATTCTTTCGCAGTTTAATTCCTTGTTTTAAAATGTTAGTTGCATTTTTTGTCAAATATACACTCCTGGAAATAAGAACACCGTGAATGCATTGTCCCAGGAAGGGGAAACTTTATTGACACATTCCTGGGGTCAGATACATCACATGATCACACTGACAGAACCACAGGCACATAGACACAGGCAACAGAGCATGCACAATGTCGGCACTAGTACAGTGTATATCCACCTTTCGCAGCAATTCAGGCTGCTATTCTCCCATGGAGACGATCGTAGAGATGCTGGATGTAGTCCTGTGGAACGGCTTGCCATGCCATTTCCACCTGGCGCCTCAGTTGGACCAGCGTTCGTGCTGGACGTGCAGACCGCGTGAGACGACGCTTCATCCAGTCCCAAACATGCTCAATGGGGGACAGATCCGGAGATCTTGCTGGCCAGGGTAGTTGACTTACACCTTCTAGAGCACGTTGGGTGGCACGGGATACATGCGGACGTGCATTGTCCTGTTGGAACAGCAAGTTCCCTTGCCGGTCTAGGAATGGTAGAACGATGGGTTCGATGACGGTTTGGATGTACCGTGCACTATTCAGTGTCCCCTCGACGATCACCAGTGGTGTACGGCCAGTGTAGGAGATCGCTCCCCACACCATGATGCCGGGTGTTGGCCCTGTGTGCCTCGGTAGTATGCAGTCCTGATTGTGGCGCTCACCTGCACGGCGCCAAACACGCATACGACCATCATTGGCACCAAGGCAGAAGCGACTCTCATCGCTGAAGACGACACGTCTCCATTCGTCCCTCCATTCACGCCTGTCGCGACACCACTGGAGGCGGGCTGCACGATGTTGGGGCGTGAGCGGAAGACGGCCTAACGGTGTGCGGGACCGTAGCCCAGCTTCATGGAGACGGTTGCGAATGGTCCTCGCCGATACCCCAGGAGCAACAGTGTCCCTAATTTGCGGTGCGGTCCCCTACGGCACTGCGTAGGATCCTACGGTCTTGGCGTGCATCCGTGCGTCGCTGCGGTCCGGTCCCAGGTCGACGGGCACGTGCACCTTCCGCCGACCACTGGCGACAACATCGATGTACTGTGGAGACCTCACACCCCACGTGTTGAGCAATTCGGCGGTACGTCCACCCGGCCTCCCGCATGCCCACTATACGCCCTCGCTCAAAGTCCGTCAACTGCACATACGGTTCACGTCCACGCTGTCGCGGCATGCTACCAGTGTTAAAGACTGCGATGGAGCTCCGTATGCCACGGCAAACTGGCTGACACTGACGGCGGCGGTGCACAAATGCTGCGCAGCTAGCGCCATTCGACGGCCAACACCGCGGTTCCTGGTGTGTCCGCTGTGCCGTGCGTGTGATCATTGCTTGTACAGCCCTGTCGCAGTGTCCGGAGCAAGTATGGTGGGTCTGACACACCGGTGTCAATGTGTTCTTTTTTCCATTTCCAGGAGTGTATAAACACTTCCATTCCCTCTAGAACATCCAAACAAAGGTGAAAACTATCTCTACTCATACAGTATAGGACGGAAGCTGGAAATAATAAAATGTGCTGAGAACTTAGACAAAATTCTTCTCTTACATTGTTGTCGTACATAGATAACTCGGAACAAACGATGGCCCTAAATTTTGTATTCAGTAATCACCGACTTTCTTCAAATGTGACAGTATTCATGGGGTTGTCTCCACATCCGTACACGTCCATCCGCTCGATACAATTTGAAACGAGACTCTTCCGACCACGCAACATGTTTCCAGGCATCAATAGTCGAATGTCGGTGCTGACGGGTCCAGACGAGAAGTAAAGCTGTGTGTCGTGCAGTGATCAAGTGTACACGAGTTGACCTTCGGTTCCGAAAGACCATATCGACGATGTTTCGTTGAATGTTTCGTACGCTGACACTTGTTGATGGTCCAGCAATTTGCGGAAGGGCTGCACTTCTGTCACATTGAATGATTCTCTTCAGTCGTCGTCGGTCCCGTTCTTGCAGGATCTTTTTCCGCCCGCAGCGATGTCGGAGATTTGATGTTTTACCGGATTCCTGATATTCACGGTACACCCGTGAAATGGTCGTACGGGAAATTCCGCACTTCATCGCTACCTCGGAGATGCTGTGTCCCATCTCTCGTGCGCCGACTATAACACCACGTTCAAACTCACTTAAATCTTGATAATCTGCCATTGTAGCAGCAGTAACCGATCAACAACTGCGCCAGACACTTGTCTTACGTAGACGTTGCCGACCGCAGCGCCGTATTCTGCCTGTTTCTTCGGCCCTTTATATAAGTAGAACCGAGTAAAGCCGCGTGTAAAAAGCTTGAAACGTCCCCTTTGAAAATTAAGGAATGACTGTGCTGAAGAAACTCTTAAGTTATTTGATTTTCAAACAGCTGAGCGAAGCTCAACGTACTCAAATAGTTTTCTCTTTACTTATTCTGATCATCACTAAACTGACACACAATATTTTTAGCGCAACGCAATGTGACTGTCAATAATCTTTACGAAAGAATGGCCCTGAGAAACAATAACCTATACCTTTCAAGAATCACGTACCTCACAAAAATCTTCGTTACTCGAACTACGGCAATACAGCGAGCGCCAATACTGCCAGCTAAATAAAAGATTCAAACTACGGAAGGCACTAACTACTGATAGGCATAGTTAGCAAATGAAATATTTTGATAGAGAACAAACAATGTATTTACCTTAATAGTGTTCAAAAGTCGTCATATATATATATATATATATATATATATATATATATATATATATATATATCAATTCATGATATCCATGTTTAAAAAGTTCCTTTTTCTGATGGACACAGGACCAGATCGTCCGCTCAAAACTGTCGTCTCTCTCTCTCTCTCTCTCTCTCTCTCTCTCTCTTTCTCTCTCCACATCCACCACCGCTGGCGGCTCACCTCCAACTGCGCAACGCTACGCGCTGTTCACATCCAACTGCCCAACACTACAATAGCGAATATTCTAACAACGCCAACCAGGCACAGACTGCACACAGTACAGTCAGTGACTTTCGTACATAGCGCTACATGGCGTTACCAACATAAAAGCCTAAACAACCTACTTACAAGCTCCTCACAAACTCCTGGATCGATTTCAACCAAACTTGGTATGCATGTTACTTACTATCTGGAAAGCCCGCCCGGTTAGCCTAGCGGTCTAACGCACGGCTTTCCGGACTGGGAAGGAGCGCCTGGTCCCCGGCACGAATCCACCCGGCGGACTTGTGTCGAGGTCCGGTGAGCCGGCCAGTCTGTGGATGGTTTTTAGGCGGTTTTCCATCTGCCTCGGCGAATGCGGGCTGGTTCCACTTATTCCGCCTCAGCTACAGTATGTCGGCGATTGCTGCGCAAACAAGTTCTCCACGTACGCGTACACCACCATTACTCTGCCACGCAAACATAGGGGCTACACTCGTCTGGCCGGCCGGTGTGGCCGTGCGGTTCTAGGCGCTTCAGTCTGGAACCGCGTGACCGCTACGGTCGTAGGTTCGAATCCTGCCTGGGGCATGGATGTTTGTGATGTCCTTAGGTTAGTTAGGTTTAAGTAGTTCTAAGTTCTAGGGGACTGATGACCTCAGATGTTAAGTCCCATAGTGCTCAGACCCATTTTTTTACACTCGTCTGGTGTGAGACGGTTCCCTGGAGGGGGGGGGGGGAGGGGCGTTGTCCACCGAGGGCCGTTCCGCACAATAACCGTGGGTTCGGTGTGGGGCGGCGGAGGAGTGAAGTGGACTGCGGTAGTCGTCGTGGGGTTGTGGACCACTGCCGCTGCAGTGGGGACGGATCCTCTCCGTCGTTTCTAGGCCTCCGGTTAACATAACATTACATAACATACTATCTGGAAAGAAATACTGAGGGGATTAGAACAACCAACTTCCCAAAGGCACGGGCATGGGATGATAAACTGCTGTCGCAGGAGAAGTGGAGAGGAAAAGATGGACATACGCAGTGGAGGAAGTAGGTGATGGTCGCAGATGATATGGGGGAGGGGGGCGGTGAGCAGATGGACACATGGGGGGAGGAAGACAGCAGAAGAGGTGGATATAGAGGGTGGGGGGGGAGGAGGTGGACCGATGTACTAATAGAAGTCTGGTATAAAAACGACGGGTACTCAGTCAGTAAGCGTATGAAAAACAGGCTTATTGACGCTGCAGCACAGCACGTGCGGAAAATGCTATCGGTGCGTGAGTGACTGAATGTGTGTGGTTCGAGAGAGAGTCTCTGGCCAGCTCGCGTGGCGTGCTGCGCAGTCGGGTCCGCGCAATCCTCGCCTCGGCTCTCGTCGCCCGGTGGTGGGCGGCGGCGCGGCCTACCTCGGTGGTGCGCCGGCTGACCTCTCGCCAAACACTTGGTGCCGGCCGGCGGCCAATTGCCGTCCCGCCTGCATCTGCCGCATCCTGGCGGGCCCACGGCGCCGCCCACCCTCCGCCGCCCACCGCGAGCCGCTGCCGGGATGTCGGCTCGCCCCGCTGATGACTCCAAATGACGGCGCGGTCATTACTGCCCGGCGAGGAATGCGTGCCTGGCACCTCTGCCCGTACTCGCCGCTCTAACGAAATCAGCTTGCGGCTGCGAGTCGAAACTGTGGCGCTGCAACAGTGCAGATACCTAAATTAGTTTCTTTGCACGGTCGGCGCTGAATAAACACGTCCTATCACAACGAAGTTACATTCGATGAAATGTTCTCAGACTATTAGCCAAGTGATCACGTCGCTTTGTCGCGACGTTTCGGTCGGTTTCCTACCCTCCATCTTCAGGCGTGAAGATGACGAGTAGAAATCTCTCTGAAACGTCGCGACAGGACGGCGCCACTAATCGTCTGCTAACACTACCCTGCAATTAAAATGTTTGTAATATCTCATTATATTCGATAAATTATCCTGATACAATTCTACCCTTGAATGACGTTTACTAATTTTCTATCTCCATACTCGCAGAATCCATGCGCAAAGTAGTTTCATACAATATCTATGCCATGAGCGCATAATTATTCTTTGTGGTACTCTCTCTGGTGGTTGTTAGAAAAAGGCTTCCGAGATTGTCTTCGTGCCGATTAGCCTGAGCATTGCTTGAAGAATTGTAATCTGAATATTGAGATTTATGACAAAAGATAACTGATACGAAATTGTACGATTAAAAGGGAAATATATATTGCTCCTTCATACAAAAGGTCTGTAATAATTTACATTATTTGACGGTTGAGAATTAATGATATTCATCGATATATTGCGTAGTTGTTAATCAGAAGGGAACTTCCCAAAGACTGGATACGAACCTGCATTTAATAATCCAAGAGCTCCATTACTTCTTCGGAAGGTTAAACTTCATCAAAGTCAAATATCCACTTGATCTGAGGTTTCCCAACTGATTATACAACGCTCCCAAAATTACGAGGCATTTTATTTGTACGGATTAGCAGACTGCCGTAAAGCACGAGCCTGCAGGGAAGAAGAATCATCGTCTGATTTCATTCTAACAAGTAACATTTCTGAATCATTTTGAGTGACTGAGTTATGATTGTGTTTCCTATTATGAATGATTGATAGCTCGAACGAATTGAGAACTACATAACTACATAATTACATAGATAGGAGGAAAAATTACATGTTCCTGGCTCGAAACCAACTTATTCTTTTCTGTTTCTACCTGCTGAAACAGCCAAAGCGCCGTTTGGTCGAGAGACTCAGATCCACGGTTTTATTCGACGTTTGAAATGATACTTAACGAGAAGTTTACGAAATGTTTGTTTACTATGAGCATCCAGCAGCAACAGTACCATGTTTGTCATGAACTGCAATATGCTTCCCATCTCTAGCTGTATGTCCGCCCCCGGCAGATGAGTAATCAGCGCGACAGAATGTCAATCCTAAGGGCCCGGGTTCGATTCCCGGCTGGGCTGGAAATTTTCTCCGCTCAGGGATTGGGTGTTGTGTTGTCCTAATCATCATGATGTGATCCCCATCGATGCGCAAGTCGCCGAAGTGGCGTCCACTCGAAAGACTTGCACCCGGTGAATGGTCTACACGACGGGAGGCCCTAGCCACACGACTTACATCTTTAGCTGTCATACTGACCACTACCTGTTTCACTTTGGTTATATTGTGCCTAGTCTTCCCCCCCCCCCTCCCCCTCACTCCCCGCCCTCACACCGTGACCAGAGGCACCTTCTATTGTAAATTTGGTTTGCTATTTCATTCTTATGGCATCAACAAGGCCATAGGTCATCATTGTAAAATATCTTTTAAATCTAATTATCCAGTGTGTTTTCCCAAATTACGATGAACACCAATTTTAATGCAAGATTCAGTGTATCATAATGCAGGTCGGCGAATCTCTCAGATTGCCGATTCTGTTCACATGCAAATTACGTTTACAATTTGTTGACTGAAACAAGTTGAATGGTTCAAATGGCTCTGAGCACTATGGGACTCAACTGCTGTGGTCATAAGTCCCCTAGAACTTAGAACTACTTAAACCTAACTAACCTAAGGACAGCACACAACACCCAGCCATCACGAGGCAGAGAAAATCCCTGACCCCGCCGGGAACCGAACCCGGGAACCCGGGCGTGGGAAGCGAGAACGCTACCGCACGACCACGAGATGCGGGCTGAAACAAGTTGACATGGCGCTGTTAAGTGAAAACAAACAAACACAAAAATCTCAAATAAAATGGTAAAATTAAAGCTGAACAGAATTTATATGTATGTCACGTGACTACGTCTTATTTGTGGAGAACGAATCTGCTAACGTATTTTCTCAAGATAGTTTTTTTTTTTAAGTAATCGATGCATTTTTACGATGTTTTGGTAAATTAATAGTAATTAAAAATTCTATTTTCAATACAGCTAGTTATCTTCGATTGTGGCACCTCTTCTGTTTCACAAAGATTTCTGAAGAACGTCTCACAAAGTAAATTTCATGTAATCTATCTCCAACAAAACCGGTTACTTATTGTGAAGAAGACGACGTTCTGACCTTCAGTAAATATTAGCAATGGTCCACACAGTTCTTTTAAAACGAACCAGAATCTAAAACTTGGATCACACAATTATAGCTGATACTGTGCATGTAAGTAAAGTAACTGATATGAAGATAGTGACTGTTCACGAAAGAACAGATACCATTGATGACCGTGCAGCTTCTCTAGAATGAATGATAATTAATTGAAACCCTAAGCTGCCGAAAGGTGTTGTTGACATTCCATGATGGGGACAGCTGAAAATGTGTGCCCCGACCGGGCCTCGACCACGGGATCTCCTGCTTACATGGCAAACGCTCTATCCATCTGAGCCATCAAGGGTGCGCGTGTAACGACTGGATGGGCAAAGTATCTATTAGGAACATTACGTATGTAGACTGTGGACAGCTGGGAATGTGAGTCTCACGGGAAGCGTGCAAGGGATAAGTCCCTGCAGTCGCGCTGTTCATCTGTGTCCTTGCTGGCTCAAATGGATAGAGCGTCTGCCATGTAAGCAGGCTATCCCGGGTTCGAGTCCCGGTCCGGGCACACATTTTCAGCTGTCCCTATCAAGATATGTAAACAACACCTGTCGGCAACTGAGGGTTCCAATTAATTATCATTTAAAGTAACTTTGACGGATAATTTCAAAAATTTACATTGTGGCTGTAAGTTCTTATTACGTTACAACAGAAGCATCTTTTATTAAGTGAAAATTTAAGTTATGATGAATAAAGAGCCTTTTGTTTGAAGCAAACTGTTACATGTGGACCGGATTCCTGCTATACATTGTCGAAAACAGTGGAGAATTCAACTGAACTATATCACGTGTGATGCATTATATTTCGGATGCAGTCAAATACGATGCTTCTATACGAGTCTTTACTCTGTGTTGATGTAACAATTTCTGTTTGCAGCCGCTGGAAAACCACCACAGCCTCCAATGAAGTCGATCACCACCTATCAACCGTTAAAACCAGCGCCACACCACGGCAGCTTGGCTGGGACCTAACGATTTTCTGGTGAATCAAAAAATGCATTTCTATCTTTTTGAAATGCACATGGGTGGAGGGAAATAGCTCAGACCAACAGTTAGTCGGAAAGGAAGCTTGGTGATGGTAACGTTAGGTGGTGTTTAAGGACAGAACATTAGTACAGTATGGTGATGGAGTAACATTAATTATATTGCCACCGGCTGTATAGAATGTGGTGATGGTAACCAACTTAACCCGTTTGGTAATATGTAATTACTTAGATGTATACTCATTATTGTCCTAACACAATTTCCAGATATATCTGTGTACGATGTAGTTGCGTATTTGCTGGTCGGAGCAAGGTAAGTAAAATGCAGACGATCCACTTCGGGAGGATTCGGCGGAAGAAACGCTAGTCTTGAAAAGGCGCAGGTTGCTGCACTGAATCTACATCTACAGCCATACTCTGTAAACCACTGTAAAGTACATGGCTGGGGGTACTTCTCATTGTATGGCATATCAGAGTTCCTTCCAAGCCCACTGACGTATTACATACTTCACATATTTGTTGCAGTCGACGGATATAATGCACTGACAGTACAGGTGTTTCGTGAACAGCCAGATGGGACGACACAAAATTGTTTGAGACCGTTTGGAACATGAAATCCGTAGACAATAGATTTATACATGTTCTTGCCCCTTTTACTTGTGAGCAGAAGCTTGGGGTAGCACCTTCTATCTTGGCGTTAAAGGTTTAATATGTAAGTGTTAAGTTTTCTCCTCTTTTCATCAATCTCGTTTACCCGATTGATATGCCTGCCTTCGATAATCTCTGTGTCTGCATGCATAGCTCTGGGGAGCGCAATTTACTGACTCATTCAAAAATCGTACCCACAATCACCGTTGTAATACTTTACATGCACTTCGCAGTATGACTGTACTCAAATGTACAGTCAGTGCAGAAGTTTTTTATGATATACACTTCTTCTGAACAACGATCAAACGAAGGGCCGAGTGTTTTTCCACAACCACACATAATCAGTAATTCCGAGCCCTTGACTGTACCTCCTTTGAATAAAAGTTTTCTCCCAGCTTTAACTGTTCAGCTGTCAAACATCAGAGAAAAGTAACTGTAACAACACTTTGACTCACCTTGTTCTTTCTTTCGATCGAGTCGGTTTCGCATTCACTGTCTGGTAACAGTTTGTGTTAGTTTCCCTCACTTCAGTTTCAACAACCAGACCTGGCCGCTGTGACCGAGCTGTTCTTGGCGCTTCAGTCCTGAACGGCGCTGCTGCTATGGTCGCAGGTTCGAATCCTGCCTCGGGCATGGATGTGTGTGATGTCCATAGGTTAGTTAGCTTTAAGTAGTTCTAAGTCTAAGGGACTGATGACCTCAGATGTTAAGTGCCATAGTGCTTAAAGCCATTTGAGCCATTTTAAAGAACCAGAGGATACCTTTAGTTTAGATACTCGCTATGAAATTGATCTCGAAAGTACTTCTTGTCGCTTCACTCGCGCTACAATCCCTTAAAGGCACAACATTTACGATCTTTTGGTTACTACGAAAACGCTTTAGTAGTTGTCATCATGTTAATTGCATCACATTTTAACAGTGTTTTTAGTCACAGACACTACACATCTTTCAACTCTTCATAAACATTTACAGAATTCTGATCATATGCAAATTTCATTGGCAATGACTGAAGCAAGGTAATCTCTTCGTAGCCATACCTCAACAACTCTTTTCCTTTATAACGTAGAATACGATACAACATGTTTGATTCCTCTGTTTACTCTTTGTTTTTGGTTTCAAAATTCACTGACTCCTTTGTATACATTACACACACCCTGTTGACCAAATTTTGCGTGGGCTCCACACACTTGAACAATATTCTAAAGTAGGACGAAAGAGAATATTATAAATATTCTCCATCCTAGACTGATCGCATTTTCCGAGCAACTTACCAATGGATCTAACTCTGCCTACTGCTTTACCTACGATTATACTATGTGATCATTCCACGTCATATATTCACAAATTTTTGAAAGAGTGCACCGATTCCAATTGTAGTCATACAATACCAGATTTTTTGCGTTTTGTGAGTGGAACAATTTTACATTTCTAAACACTCCAAACAAGTTGCCAATGTTTAGATCTCTCTGAACTCTAATCAGTATCTCACATAACATTTGTGCTGCTATTTTCCTAGATCTTCACATAAATGCATGGTCTGGTATTACTGTTAATATTGCATTTCAGATCATTCACACACAACATTCACTAAAACTCCGTCCGTAAAGGCCTTGGAAGACTCATCGATACCGACCGGCCGCCATGTCATCCTCAACCACAAGCTTCACTGGATGCGGGTATGGAGGGGCATGTGTTCAACACACCGCTCTCCCGGCCGTATATCAGTTTATGAGACCAAAGCCGCTGCTTCTCACTCGAGTGGCTCCTCAGTTTGCCTCGCAAGGGCTGAGAGCATCCCGCTTCTCGGCAGACCGGATGGTCACCCATAAAAGTGCTCGCCCAGCCCAACAGCACTTAACTTCGGTGATATGACGGAAACCGGTTTTTTCACTGTGGCAAGGCCGTCGGCTGCACACAACTTAAACAATGCATTTTTCTGGGCCACTCACATGCCATGTTACGCCAGCATGTACAACCAACAAAGTCGTCTGCAGGGGGGCCAAAATCGACTAGATTCCGTAGTTTCCATTAAACATTGCTGGGCTTGTTACTGGACGTTACGAAATCCAGGTGATCTTGACGCACCTGCAATTGATTTTGCTGGCTGCCTATACTGGCGTAACATACTTAACAAGTTGTATTATTAGCATTTGAAGACTACGTTGGTCTTTATCGTTCTGGTTCGTACGTTGACAGCAGATTAAGCTTGGAGCCTGAAGATGACGTTTTTTCGCGTCGAAATTGGTAGCATCCTTTGACTAAACTCCTTTGGATTACAACACAGGTGACGGTTTGAGTTATCATTAGAGAAATACACTACTACCCATTCAAATTCCTAAACCAAGAAGAAATGCAAATGATAAACGAGTATTCATTGGACAAATATATTATACTAGAACTGACATGTGATTACATTTTCACACAATTTGGGTGCATAGATCCTGAGAAATCAGTACCCAAAACAACCACCTCTGGCCGTAATAACGGCCTTGATACGCCTGGTCGTTGAGTCAAACAGAGCTTGGATGGCGTGTACAGGTACAGCTGGCCAGGCAGCTTCAACACGATACCACAGTTCATCAAGAGTAGTGACTGGCGTATTATGACGAGCAAGGTGCTCGGCCACCATTGACCAGACGTTTTCACTTGATGAGAGATCTGGAGAACGTGTGCTGGCCAGGGCAGCAGCAGAACATTTTTTGTATCCAGAAAGGCCCGTACATGACCTGCAACATGCGGTCGTGCATTATCCTGCTGAAATGTTGGGTTTCGCAGGGATCGAATGAAGGGTAGAGCCACGGGTCGTAACACATCTGAAATGTAACGTCCACTGTTCAAAGTGCCGTCAGTGCGAACAAGAGGTGACCGAGAGGTGTAACCAGTGGCACCCCATACCATCACACCGGGTGATACGCCAGTATGGCGATGACGAATACACGCTTCCAATGTGCGTTCACCACGATGTCGCTAAACACGGATGCGACCATCGTGATGTTGTAAACAGAACCTGGATTCATCGGAAAAAATAACGTTTTGCCATTCGTGCACCCAGGTTCGTCGTTGAGCACACCATCGCAGGCTCTCCTGCCTGTGATGCAGCGTCAAGGGTAACCTCAGCCGTGGTCTCCGAACTTATGGTCCATGTTGCTGCAAACGACGTAGAACTGTTCATGCAGATGGTTGTTGTCTTGCAAACGTCTCCATCTGTCGACGCTATGCGGATATGATGCCTGTCATCTCGACTGCTAGTGATACGAGGCCGTTGGAATCCAGCACGGCGTTCCGTATTACCCTCCTGAACCGACCGATTCCATGTCCTGCTAACAGTAATTGGATCTCGACCAACGCGAGCAGAATTGTCGCGATACGATAAACCGCAATCGCGATAGGTTACAATCATTTATCAAAGTCGGAAACGTGATGGTACGCATGTCTCCTCCTTACACGAGGCAATTTTAATGGCCAGTAGTGTAGTTGGTCGCGCGTGTACTGATGTGGAAGAGCCATCATAGAAGTGTCGTAGATTGGAAGAGAGTGTTCTTTGCCCTGTTCGTGAGCGCGTGCGTCGGTACCTCTGCTGACGAACGGCTGGCGGCTCACTCCGGCCGCCACATACCTGTGCGTAGTTGGAGCGATCCTGAGACCGGAAGACACGGGACGGCAGCGCAAGATTCATGGCAGCGGAGCGGCAGGTAGTGGCGCCTCCGCCGGAATGCGACGCAATACTCGCAGACGGATGGCCGGGGCGTGCGTGACCGCCGTACTGTGTGTGGAGACCGCCTCAAGCCTCGGGAACTCCAAAAGCAGGGTCCGCAGGGAGAGCTGGCGCTTGTCTCTCGACACGGTAGTTGGTAGATCCGTCCAAAGATCATCTTACCTAGCTACATGGACATTGAACCGCTAAAAAAAAACTGGTATATGCGCGTGTATTCAAATACCGAGGTATGTAAACAGGCAGAATACGGCGCTGCAGCCGCCGACGGCTATATAAGACAAGTGCCTGGCGCAGTTGTTAGGTCGGTTACTGCTGCTACAATGGGGGCTTATCAAGATTTAAGTGCAACTTCCTGGCAGATTAAAACTGTGTGCCAGACCGATACTCGAACTCGGGACCTTTGCCTTTCGCGGGCAAGTGCTCTACCAACTGAGCTACCCAAGCACGATTCACGCCCCGTCCTCACAGCTTTACTTCCGCCAGTACCTCGTCTCCTACTTTCCCAACTTTACAGAAGCTCTCCTGCGAACCTAGCAGAACTAGCACTCCTGGAAGAGAGGATACTGCGAAGACATGGCTTAACCACAGCCTGGGGGATGTTTCCAGAATGAGATTTCACTCTGCAGCGGAGTGTGCGCTGATATGAAACTTCCTGGCAGGTTCGCAGAAGACTTCTGTGAAGTTTAGAAGGTAGGAGACGACGTACTGGCGGAAGTAAAGCTGTGAGGATGGGGCGTGAGTCGTGCTTGGGTAGCTCAGTTGGTAGAGCACTTGCCCGCGAAAGGCAAAGGTCCCGAGTTCGAGTCTCGGTCCGGCACACTGTTTTAATCTGCCAGGAAGTTTCATATCAGCGCACATTCCGCTGCTGAGTGAAAATCTCATTCTGGCAAGATTTAAGTGAGTTTGAACGTAGTGCTATAGTCGGCTCACGAGCGATGTTTCACAGCATCTCCGAGGTAGCGATGAAGTGGGGACTTTCCAGTAAGACCGTTTCACGAGGGTTCCGTGAATATCAGGAATACGGACAAACATCAAATCTCCGACCTCGCTGCGGCCGGAAGAGGATACTGCAAGAAATGGACTGTTGACGACTGAAGAGGATCGTTCAACGTGACAGAAGTGCAACCCTTCCGCAAATTGCTGCAGATTTCAATGTATTCAACAAGTGTCAGCGTGCGAACAAGTCAACGAAACATCATCGATATGGGCTTCGGAGTCGAAGGCCCACTCGTGTACCCTTGATGACTGCACGACACAGAGCTTTACGCCTTGCCTGGGCACGTGAACACTGACATTGGACTGTTGATGACTGGAAACATGTTGCCTGGTCGGACAAGTCTTCTTTAAAATTGCATAGAGTGGATGGACATGAACGGATATGCAGACAACTTCATAAATCCATGGACCTTGCATGTCAGCAGGAGAGTATTCATGGTGGTGGAGGCTCTGTCATGGTGTGGAGCGTGTGCAGTTGGAGTGATATGGGACTCCTGATACGTCTAGATACGACTCTGACAGGTCACACGTACGTAAGCATCCTGTCTGATCACCTGCATCCATTCATGGTCATTGTGCATTCCGACGGACCTGGGCAATTACAGGAGGACAATGCGAGACTCCAGACATTCAGAATTGTAGCATAGTGGCTCCAGAAACACTCTTCTGAGTTTAAACACTTCTGCTGCCCGCCATACTACTCAGATATGAATATTATTGAGCATATCTGGAATGCCTTGGAACGTGCTGTTCAGAAATCTCCAACCCCTCGTACCCTTGCAGATTTATGGACAGCCCTGCAGGATTCATTGTTTCAGTTCCCTCCAGCACTACTTCAGACATTAGTCGAGTCCAAGTGACGTCGTGTTGCGGCACTTCTGTGTGCTCACGGGGGCCCTACACGATGTTAGTCAGGTGTACCAGTTTCTTTGGCTCTTCAGTGTACGTGATCGCTGCATAAGTTTGTGCTGTTCTTCATTGAGGCCTCCCTTTTTGTTATTCGATTGTTTTTCTTCTGTTCGTAGCGTGATTGTTGTAAACAGGGCCTTTTACGTTGTAAGACCTCGTTTTGACCATTTTGGAGGCTAGTCATTATGGAGTGTGTCAAGAAGAGAAAAATAAACTCTTAAGACACGTTTTAACACTTCCGACGCATTTTACTGACCGAGTTTAATCAAGTATCTCGTAATGCCGCAGAAGCCACGGGAAGAATTTTTTGCATGTTCGGGAGGGAAGCATTTTACTGAAACGACAGCACGGAAGCGGTTTCCTTGATTCCGAGTAGGAAAACTCGACTTGTGTGCTGAACGTCATTCTGGAAGTCTCTCTCTTCCTGATAAAAACTTCCTAAATCAGTTGGTACAAAAATGGTTCAAATGGCTCTGAGCACTATGGGACTTAACTTCTAAGGTCATATTTCCATATGTAGTGACTTGGCAAGACAGCCAAGCCACTCGGAGGTAGCCGAAAGGCACGCGTTTAGCTCACGCAGGCTGGCGTGAGGTCTGGAACAGTTAAGGGAATTAATAGTAGCAACTAAAGTACGTAGTTGATGTAATACTTAACTTTAATCCATAATTGGTCTACATCGCTCTTGTTGATACATTAATAAGAATCTCAATATAAACGTAATGGCGCCTTGCTAGGTCGTAGCAAATGACGTAGCTGAAGGCTATGCTAACTATCGTCTCGGCAAATGAGAGCGTAATTTGTCAGTGAACCATCGCTAGCAAAGTCGGCTGTACAACTGGGGCGAGTCCTAGGAAGTCTCTCCAGACCTGCCGCGTGGCGGCGCTCGGTCTGCAATCACTGACAGTGGCGACACGCGGATCCGACGTATACTAACGGACCGTGGCCGATTTAAAGGCTACCACCTAGCAAGTGTGGTGTCTGGCGGTGACACCACATGAAGGTTATAGAAGAATTTAGTGCTAAATACACTGCTAGCCCCGGCACCTCGCACAGTTCGCCACGAGCAGTAGCGTCACTTCAGTTGTGCTGCTCGGCCCCGCGTGCGCGCCCTGGAAGCGGCCACCTTGGCTGCCCCTCCTCAGGAGCAAGCGGACCGTGGCGCCCTTCCCGGCCCTCAGCCCTCAGCCCTCAGCCCTTAGTCCTCAGATTCACTCAGCACCGCCCGCTGGCCGGGGGCAGGACGGCCATTCATCACGACTGCGGCCATCAGTCATATCCCGCGCACGGCCACACTTCTGCAAGTGGTGGGAAGGGACAGTGGGGGGGAGGTGCCCCGTGACGTCACCCCACGGCAAGTGCAGCGGCCGTGCCCTGCCGTGATGTAATGGACGCATTTGTGTGCGCGCCGCTTAATGCCCTCCGCCGCAGACCACACCGCCCCACCCTGCTGGCCACTCCCTGACGCACGAGTGTCCGACACAGATCCAAACTTCCCCCCCCCCCCCCCCCCGACTTCGCGACCGATGTCATTAGCTGAGACCTGAACAGGGGGTACGCGCCTGTCCACTAAGCAAGGTAACTAGCTCTCACGGATCCATAAATACCCCTTGTGAATTAAGCTACATCTCTAGGTACCGTGACGGAAGTGGTAAGTGTTCGATAACGACCACCTTGAACGAACGCTACGACACTCATACTCCAGAATTGCTGTGCTCGTAGGAAGTATCAGGACACTCCTATAAAGGGTGGTCCAACACGAATACGTAATAAAAAATGGGGGTTCCTATTTTTAAAAAAACGTAGTTGATATCCGTTTGACCTATGGCAGCGTAATCTAGCGGGCCAACCATACCGCCTTCTGGTTTCCCGCTTCAAGCTAGTAGAGTTTCGTTTTTCGTAGGTTTTTGGTCGTGCGGTAACGTTCTCGCTTCCAACGCCCGGGTTCCCGGGTTCGATTCCCGGCGGGGTCAGGGATTTTCTCTGCCTCGTGGTGACTGGGTGTTGTGTGATGTCCTCAGGTTAGTTAGGTTTAAGTAGTTCTAAGTTCTAGGGGACTGATGACCATAGATGGTAAGTCCCATAGTGCTCAGAGCCATTTGAACCATTTTTGTAGGTTTTTTTCGTTTGATGCTTATTTCGTGAGATATTTTGCCCGGTTACTATCAATGGACCACCCTGTATAGTGCAAAGTTGGGCACTAGATCTCAATGGAGGCCAACGCACCAGCACAGAAAAAAGAGTGGTTCAAATTGCTCTGAGCACTATGGGACTTAACTGCTGAGGTCATCAGTCCCCTAGACTTAGAACTAATTACACCTAACTAACCTAAGGACATCACACACACCAATGCCCGAGGCAGGATTCTAACCTGCGACCGTAGCGGTCGCGCGGTTCCAGACAGTAGCGCCTAGAACCGCTCGGCCACCCCAGCCGGCCAGTATAGACAGAGGCGGAGGATGTTGTGTTCTCCGTAGAGACGCTGTTGCTGCAGATACAGTCTGTCAAGAGAGTTCACTAATGAAATGAAATGTCGTGTGGCTAGGGCCTCCCGTCGGGTACACCGCTCAGTTGGTGCAAGTCCTTTTACTTGGCGCCACTTCGCTGACTTGTGCATCGAGGTGGATGAGATGATGGTGATGAGGACAACACCCAGTCCCGGAGTGGAGAAAATCTCCGACTCAGCGGGGAATCGAACCCGGGCTCCTTGGCATGGCATTCCGTCGCGCTGACCACTCAGCTATCTAGACGGTCAACTCAATGAATGCGAACGCCGACCAGCCATTGGATGGCTCGTGAATAAGAAATCCATCAAAGGAATCTCAGCCCTTCCAGAGCAGCTACCGAACGAGGTTGCGCCGTGGTTAGCACATTGGACTCGCATTCGGGAGGACGACGGTTCCGTGAGTTCCCTAAATCGCTCCAGGGAAATTCCGGGATGGTTCCTTTGAAAGGGCAAGGCCGACTTCCTTCCCCGTCCTTCCCTAATCCGATGAGACCGATGACCTCGCTGTTTGGTCCCCTCCCCCGAACAACCCAACCCAACCCCAAAGCTGCTGGTGATGTGATTGTGAAGTGGATACGTGAAGGAACGTCTACATATAAACCGAGACCAGGCAGACCTCGTGCAATGGTGGGAGAGGGGGAGGGACAGGCGAGAATTATGGAGGTCGATTTTGAAAACTCTCAAGAAAGCAGCAGAAGGAATCACACTTGAGTTACAAAGTGCTGCCAGCAGTCCAACTAGCACACTGACTGTATACTGGTACACCTGCCTAATATCGTGTAGGGCCCCGGCGAGCACGCAGAACTACAGCAACACGGCGTGGCACCGACTCGATTAATGTCTGAAGTGATGCTGGAGAGAACTGACACCATGAATCCTGCAGGGTGGCGATTAAATCCGCAAGAGTGCGAGGGGGTGGAGATCTCTTCTGAACAGCACGCCGAGACTGGTGACCAGCGGAAGTATGTAAACCCAGAAGATTGTTCCTGGAGCCATTCTGTAGCAGTTCTGGTCGTGTGGGATGTTGGATTGTCCGCTGGAATTGCCCAAATCCGTCGGAATGCACAGTGGACATGAATGGATGCAGGTAATGACACAGGATGCTTCCGTACGTGTCACCTGTCAGAGTCGTCTCAGTGCCACATCACTCCAACAGAACACGCCCCACACTATTACAGAGCCTCCTCCCAGCTTGAACAGTCTCCTAGCAGGGTCCATGGATTTATGAGATTGTCTCCATATCCGTACACGTGCGAGGTGCCGGGGCTAGCAGTGTATTTAACACTAAATTCTTCTAGAATCTACATATGTAAATGATGCTCTAAGCCCCCCTATTCCAACTCCGACTTTTGCTGTTGCACAAGGATTAAAAAAAATACGCGAACTGACTCTAATCAACCCTGCCAGTAGAGCAGAAGAGAGTTTGGCACCTGCAATAATTTAATTTGTTAAATAACTTAAATAAACGAAGGTTTCATTAACATAGTGAATAATGATAGGGTTGCTCTACCGATTAACAGAATGAAAGTTCTGTCCAAAATAACAATATGATTTATTAAGACTAAACACAAAATAATAAACAAAAACACATGAAACATTTACAATACATCAAATTGGATCAAATTGGATACTCAAACAAACGCTGTGAATGTGAAGTTGTCCCTAAACTAGATTGTGAGGATTATGACGAAGTGGTATGTGGAGCCAATTCCTTGCAACTCAAATCTTAAGAGAAAACACATAGCCAAACCAACATTAATTGCTGCTACTCAAGACAGAACAAAGTTAGAAAAAGACGAACAGGCGCGCTCTGCTGAGCTCTGATTATCACCTAGGAAAATCCCTATCTGCCGGTGCTGCGGACATAAGTTACCAAACTGTCTTCTTAACTGCCAGAACACGATCTGGCGTACCGGAGGCGATGGCTGGTTGCTTCGACGTCCTCGACCGAAAGGCGAGAGCCGACTACCTAGGGCACCCGTACATGCCGAACATCGAACATTCCCGCCTCCACGACAGTAGCCGTGGTTAAACGTTCCAATCAGCAACTCGAAAATCGGCGGAAAATTCCACTCCATTGCCGGAGCACTACCATTCCACCAATGGAGATTCTTGGCTCCAATTTCTGCGCTGATTTTGCTACGTCACGGAGCTATGCCCTGAGAAAGCCAATCACAGTTACTATTTTGCAGAAAGCGCGGGAATTTTCCCGCCACAACTGCCTGGGTACACAAGTCATTCCCACGCCTCGCTGGTAGCCCGCCAGAAAGTGTTTTCGCTAAGTTTCTGTGAAGTAACGGAACCTCTAGCCCAGCCGCTACTTCAGGCACCGGCGGGCGTGTCTCTTGACAATGTCGGCGTCTGGAAAGCATTCACTCGACTGCCTCACACACGTCGGCTTAACCCTCTCGAGATCAGTGGAGCCCGCCTGTCACCGGACCACACGGGTGACGAGAGACGCTGCGTGGGAAGTCCGCGTGTGAAGGAATAGCAACTTTCCACCGCATGCAATTAGAGAGGAGAATCGTAAGATAGAAATATGAGAGGGGGCTCATGCCGCCTCTCACACGTTCATCTGCTCGATATAATTTGAAAGTAGACTCGTCCGACCAGGCATCATGTTTCCAGTCATCAACAGCCCAATGTCTGTCTTGATGGGCCCAGGCGAGGCGTAAAGCTGCAGTCATCAAGGGTACACAATAGGGCCTTCGGTTTCTAAAGCCCATATCGATGACGTTTCATTGAATGGTTTGCACGCTGAGACTTTTTGATGGCCCAGCGTTGAAATCTGCAGCAATTTGCGGAACGGTTGCATTTCTATCACGTTGAACGATTCTCTTCAGTTGTCGTTGGTCCTGTTCTTGCAGTATCTTCTTTCGGAGTCAGCGACGTCGGAGATTTGGTGTTTTGCCGTATTCCCGATATTCGTGGCATACTCGTGAAATGTTGGTACTGTAACATCCCCGCTTCATCGCTACCTCGGAGATGCTGTGTCGCATCGCTCGTGCGCCGACTATAACACCACGTTCAAACTCAGTTAAATATTGATAACCTGCCATTGTAGCAGCAGTAACCGATCTAACAACTGCGCCAGACACTTGTTGTCTTATATAGGCTTTGCCGACCGCAGCGCTGTATTCTGCCTGTTTACATATCTCTGTATTTGAATACCCATGCTTATACCAGTTTCTTCAGTGGTGCGTTCTTCAGTGTAGATGTATTTCTGATCTTATTTTAGCTGTTCTTGTTCCTTTGAGTTTGCACTTCAAAATCACATCATGAGGAGTCGACTTGTTCAGCGATTAAATGTCCCTGTTCTATTTGTTAAACGGGTGATCGCAATTAACGGTCCACATTTGAAGTCACTGAGCTCTCCTGATGCGAGTTTAGAGGGAGAATAGCAGTCATGTTACTTATAATCCGCCTTGATTGCAAAATTTTTTCATTCATATGATCGGTTTCGGTTCATCCAGAACCATCTTCAGATCTGATATTTCAGTTACAGGAGTAACCCGTCCAAATCCAGCAACTTCCACACGTTGCGTCACATCAAATAGCCGTCAGTTGAACTCGAACTGTAACTTTAAGCCGGCCGGAGTGGCCGAACGGTTCTAGACGCTACAGTCTGGAACCGCGTGACCGCTACGGTCGCAGGTTCGAATCCTGTCTCAGGCATGGATGTGGGTGTTGTCCCATAGTGCTCAGAGCCATTTGAACCATTTTTAGAAGGAGATTAGCTATCAGCTGGGGTGTGAATTGTAATTTGAATTGGAGGGGGGGGGGGGAAGGGGGGTACGTTGCGAGGGGGTAGGCCATGTAGGTGTGGTAACACCAGTACCAGTGTGGCGCAATGATAAGCACATCTTTCTAGTAAGCAGCTTCGACTCCCGGTGCTGTTACAAATTTTAATTCATTGTTTCAGCTTAAAAATGTTCAAATGCGGGTGAAATCTTATGGGACTTAACTGCTAAGGTCATCAGTCCCTAAGCTTACACACACACACCAATGCCCGAGGGAGGACTCGAACCTCTTCCGGGACCAGCCGCACAGTCCATGACTACAGCGCCAAGACCGCTCGGCTAATCCCGCGCGGCTTTTTCAGCCTAAACCAATATCGTAGGTAAATGTGAGGCTCAATATGTCTCCGGATCCCCAAATTGGATTTACACCTGTCCATTTTGTCCCATTAAGGATGGCATGTCGAGACCTCCATCCAAAAAAAAAAAAAAAAAAATGGTTCAAATGGCTCTGAGCACTATGGGACTTAACATCTATGGTCATCAGTCTCCTAGAACTTAGAACTACTTAAACCTAACTAACCTAAGGACAGCACACAACACCCAGACCCCGCCGGGAATCGAACCCGGGAACCCGGGCGTGGGAAGCGAGAACGCTAACGCATGACCACGAGATGCGGGCTCCCTCCATCCAAGGAAGACCCGTATCCAATAGCAGATCTGGTCTGATACTGAGTGTGTATTTTTGTCAGTGGGTGGCAGCGCGGAAAGGAAATGGTAGGGCAATCACAGTGGCGCTACTACTTTACGAGTCAGTGAAGTAGGGCTTCGTGAACAACAAACTGAATCCAGTCGCAAATCTGGCTGGTGTGATATTCGATGAGCGTTTAGGTTGGTCACTGGGAGAGTGAATAGTGAGGAAATGCCACGATCGCCTCCCGGGGTGGCCGTGCGGTTCTAGGCGCTACAGTCTGGAACCGAGCGACCGCTACGGTCGCAGGTTCGAATCCTGCCTCGGGCATGGCTGTGTGTGATGTCCTTAGGTTAGTTAGGTTTAAGTAGTTCTAAGTTCTAGGAGACTGATGACCTCAGAAGTTAAGTCCCATAGAGCCATTTGAACCAAATCCCACGATCACTTTTCAATCCAGTGGAGTGCAGCTGTACGAACGACAGCCGATAAACACTCCACCCCTCTCTGGGAGCCTCGAGTAGCGGCCTCTCTGTCGCCAGACCCGGCAGGAGGTCCTGACGTCCAGCCCCAGAGCCGCGCTGACGCTGATCGTATTAACTGACGCCTCAAAACTTGTCCGGCCGGCAGGAGCCCTGCGCGGCGCGGCCCTTAATAACTTGGGCGCGTCCTCGGCGGTGACGGACGCCGCTGATGGACGCTGGAGCTGGAGGGCGGACAGCGGCCAGTGGAGGAACGCGGGTGAGTCAACACGTCAGGCCGTCACGTCACTCAGCGAGCGCCGGCCACTGTCCAGCGCGCAAACACGGGCGCACGTAGCGTGGGGCGACCGCCGCAGCAGCAGCTATTAGGAGAATTGTTTGTTCCCGGCTGACAGGTTGCTGGACGGGGCGCCCGCCGAGTGAGCCTCTTTGTCCGGGAGAGTTCGGCACTCTCCGCCGTGGACGGACTGCGGCGCGCTGTGTCGCTAGGGGAGCGCGGATCCGCTGCTGCTGTCACCGCGGGATGTCGGCATCGAAGTCTCCGAGCCGAGTGGGTCCTGCCACTTCGCTGAAATGATTTGATCCCTCGCGGTGTCCAGCCAGCCCCAGTGCTCGGTTATGGTAATGCGCGGTGTAGTTGTCAGGGTCGAATGATGTGGAAGGAAGGCATTAGTCGAAAGGAGCGTCGGCCAGGGTTTTGTCTGTCCTCCGTGGAACCAAAATGCATGTATGGATTATAGAAAACCAAGGAGAAATGTGGAAAGTGAATTGAAGTTCAGGAATAAGAAATGAAAGTTTTGAGGTTTAAAGGGGGTCATTTAAGATGATCTAGGCTTTTTCAACTGAGTCTAAAAATGTTTGTATTTGTGTAAGATAGTATACAGGGTGTTACCGTAATAGCGAGCAAAGACGTAACAAGACATATACAATACTGGCCTTTAAATTGCTACACCACGAAGATGACGTGCTACAGACGCGAAATTTAACCGACAGGAAGAAGATGCTGTGATATACAAATGATTAGCTTTTCAGAACATTCAACAAGGTTGGCGCCCGTGGCGACACCTACAACGTGCTGACATGAGCAAAGTTTCCAACCGATTTCTCATACAGAAACAGCAGTTAACCGGCGTTTCCTGGTGAAACGTCGTTGTGATGCCTCGTGTAAGGAGGAGAAATGCGTACCATCACGTTTCCGACTTTGATAAAGGTCGGATTGTAGCCTATCGCGATTGCGGTTTCTCGTATCGCGAAATTGCTGCTCGCGTTGGTCGAGATCCAATCACTATTAGCAAAATAGGGAATCGGTGGGTTCAGGAGGGTAATACGGAACGCCGTGCTAGATCCCAACGGCCTCGTATCACTAGCCGTCGAGATGACAGGCATCTTATCCTCATGGCTGTAACGCATCGTGCAGCCACGTCTCGATCCCTGAGTCAACAGATGGAGACGTTTGCAAGACAACAACCATCTGCACGAACAGTTCGACGACGTTTGCAGCAGCACGGACTATCAGCTCGGATGCAATGGCTGCGGTTACCCTTGACGCTGCATCACAGACAGTAGCACCTGCGATGGTGTACTCAACGACGTACCTGGGTGCACGGATGGCAGAACGTCATTTTTTCGGATGAATCCAGGTTCTGTTCACAGCATCATGATGGTCGCATCCGTGTTTGACGAGATCGCGGTGAACGCACATTGGAAGCGTGTATTCGTCATCGCCATACTGGCGTATCATCCGGCGTGATGGTATGGTGTGCCATTGGTTACGCGACTCGGTCACGTCTTGTTCGCACTGAACATTGGACGTCACATTTCAGATGTGTTACGACCCGTGGCTCTACCCTTCATTCGATCCCTGCGAAACCCTACATTTCAGCAGGATAATCCACGACCACATGTTGCAGGTCCTGTACGGGCCTCTCTGGTTACAGAAAATATTCGATTGCTGCCCTGGCCAGCACATTCTCCAGATCTCTCACCAGTTGAAAACGTCTGGTCAATGGTGGCCGAGCAACTGGCTCCTCCCAATACGGCAGTGACTACTCTTGATGAACTGTGGTATCGTGTTGAAGCTGCATGGGCAGCTGTACCTGTACACGCCATCCAAGCTCCGTTTGACTCAGTGCGCAGGCGTATCAAGGCCGTTATTACGGCCAGAAGTGGTTGTTGTGGGTACTGATTTCTCAGGACCTATGCACCCAAATAGCGTGAAAATGTAATCATATGTCAGTTCTAGTATAATATATTTGTCCGATGAATACCTGTTTATCAGCTGCATTTCTTATTGGTGTAGCAATTTTAATGGGCAGTCGTGTAGGAAGCGCATACAGGGACATTTTTTTTTCTTTTTCATTTAAACACTACAGAGTAGCCCACCACCTGGGTTACTAAGGTGGGCCGTGTGCTACTTAAAACAAGTAACAATCAGGCAGTATTTGGTCTCTTAGCCGAAATGGCTGCTTGCAAGTTATGTCAGCTTGACAAGTCCCCATTCCGTTACAGTCCCTGCCACGTGGAGGCGGACTTTTTCTAATATTTCTGGCCTGGCTGTTGCTCTGTGTGTTCGTACACTAATTATTACAATGTGTGACGTTTATCTGCAAGCTAATTGATAAAAAATAATATAATTATTTAAATATAAAAAGTAACAAATAAAATATAAAAAGAAATATACATAAAAAAACAAAGGAAAAAAGAAATTCTACACTATAAGGTGTCTACAGAGGACCGGGTTCTCGCTGCTGCATTTTTTAGAGTACAATTAACACATATGCCCAAAATTTGAAGTGGGCTAAATTCATCTATGTAAGATTATTAGTGATATTAGGATTTTACATGAAACATGGTAGCATAATAAATATTAAGATAACTTGCATACACAATCTTAGATACAGAAAAAAAATTAGATGAAAGTATGAGATAACATACTAATTAACAATTTTTAGAAATAGGTGAATATCAAAGTTAATATAATTAATAAAAGAGATATGCTTATTCTTAGAGTTAAGAAAATAACTTTCTAATTTCTCTCACATGCAACTCCGGAATGTGAAGGCTATGTATGTGCCTGTAGACTGACCATAAACTAAATTCCTCTATGTGACAATAAAAATTAGATTACAAAGACAGAAAAACAATATTAATATATCATAGGAGCTAGAAAACTATATAGACAAATCAAAAGTAAGTTGCATGAAGTTTAAATTATGATAAATTAAATGTAAAATTACTTAAATTAATACAAGTAAGTCCAGAATATGTAGCAAGACAAGCGACAAGGTTGCGAGCCAGGAAGGGGAATCTGCATGAGTGTCCAATAAGATCTCTGATGCTCTATAAGACAAAGCTGGGAACCTTCAATGTCTACATCCATATAGTATTGATCAACACCTTCCGTCAGAATTAATCCATGTCTGTACTATTGTCTGTGTCACTGTCAGAGCTTGTATCTTCCCAAGTTATATGTTGAGGTTCGGTCTCTGTCTGTATTCTTGTTCTGGCAGTAGGATGTTGATTTTTGTAAATATCAAGCAGTGTCATTGACACTGAGTCAGCCAGACTATTTAAGGTGTTCCATTTATCTGGGTCCCGAAGGACCGCACTTACCTCATCATCTCTTATTGCAGGTCGTTCATGGTCGAGTAAATCACACCTTAGCACAACATTTTCAGGCGTTCCAAGAATGCCACATGTGCAAATCTCTGTTTGCCTTACTCCCATACGGTGTAGGTGGTCCGTGCCCAGTCAAGTAGTGTACCATGCCACGACTTGGCTGCACATGTTTTAGTTTTAACCTCTCAAATACATTTGGAAAAAAGGAAAACACACGCCGCCCTTTGTCTGATGTCTCCCATTCTTTTTGCCACATGTCTAACTTCCATTTGTGTAGCTGTTGCTTGGTTTGTATGTTTTCTCCTGTTATTTGGAAAACCGTTTCGAGGTCACCATTTTTCAGCCAATATGAGGCAGCTCTACAGCGAATGGTAAGATCTGTTGGGCATGTTCCTAGGACCACATACAGGGCCTCTACAGGTGTTGTGCTAAACGCTCCCGACATCCTAAGTAAAACACTTCTTTGCCCTCTCCTGACTATTGTTTTATAAGTTACCAAACATAGGCTGGCCGAAGTGGCCGTGCGGTTAAAGGCGCTGCAGTCTGGAACCGCAAGACCGCTACGGTCGCAGGTTCGAATCCTGCCTCGGGCATGGATGTTTGTGATGTCCTTAGGTTAGTTACGTTTAACTAGTTCTAAGTTCTAGGGGACTAATGACCTCAGCAGTTGAGTCCCATAGTGCTCAGAGCCATTTGAACCATTTGAACCAAACATAGACGATGTGCCCAGGCACTTGCTGCAAAACATGCGATAGACTCAAATAATGCCGTGTGATACATCCGCATCATCGTTAATGGTAATCTGAACCGCACTGAGTTTAATCTCGCAAGTTTATACATAATTTTAGCAGCTTTGTCAACAGTGCGCTGTATGTGTTCTTTGAAGGAGAGCCGTTCATCTAAATGGAGTCCTAAATATCTTGCTACCTGTTTTCTTGGTATACTAATGTTATTGAATTTTATACTAGGATTTCGCTGGAGTATTCCCTTGAGCAATAAGTAAACTGTTTTATTTCCTGCTATTTTCAATTTGTTGTGATTACACCAGTGATTGATCATCCGTAGTATTAAAGTACATTTATTTTCCAATTGCAGTCTAGATGGTGCAGAAACAACAACCAAAAGATCATCCGCATAGGCGACAACACCTTCTACAAGTCTGTCCCTATCCAAGATGTCCAATAGTGGCTCAATCGCTATATCCCAAAAAATGGGACCACAGATTGATCCCTGTGGACATCCCTTGGTTACTCTCTTAACCACCTTCTGTGTTCCTGCTTTCCATTCTACAATTCTTCCCCTACAGTAGTCCATAAAACTAGAATACAGGGCAGTAGGTAGTCGAATTTCCCGTAGTCTGGCAAATAGTGACGGCCACCAGAGATTAGCAAAAGCTCCAGCGATATCGATGAGTATAGCGACCGCATATTTCTCCGTCGTATTCCCCACAATTTGTAGGGCGCGGTTTATAGGGTTTATGGCGTCATCTATCGATTTTTGTTCTCTAAATCCAAATTGGTGGGGAGTTAGACCAAAAAGGCGCCTATGTGCCTGTAGTCCATCACACAGGAGCCTCTCCTGCACCTTTGCAAGTGTGTTCAGGAGACAGATAGGTCTATAGGATTTCGGGTCAGTTGGATCCCTATCTTCAGACTTTTTAATAATGACTGCATTAGCCATTTTCCAGAGTGTAGGGATTCTTCCTTGTAGAAGGGCTTCGTTAAAAAGGTCAGTTAAATACGGAGTGGTCAGTATACTGGCATTCTTCAATGTTTCTGTGTATATTCCATCGGGGCCTGGCGCCTTCCTATTTTTGAGTTTATCTATTGCTAGGGCTACCTCGTCCTGCGAGAAAGGGAGTGTGACATCCTGATTTACATATGCAGATTCCATTCCATCACGTAAGTCACGATGATGTCGCTCGTCCTCTATGTATGAGTCATCTGGTAGAAGCTTATTTAGGAGATACTCTGCTGAGCATCTCCAGCCACTTGTCATGGTTCCGTCTGTTCGTTTTAACGTTGACATCACCATCGGGGTTTTAATGCGATCAGTCAGTAGTTTAAATGGTTGTCCCCATATATCTATCTGTAAATTCGTTTTAACAAAGTCAGTCCAATACTTATGTCTGGTTTTACAGAGTTCAGTTTTATACTTTAGTTTTGCATTCCGGTACTGATCCAGTCTAAGCTGTTGTTCTTGGGCTGATGTAGCCCTCTGATAGTACTTTCTCTTATTCCGCGAATCTTTCCGTAGTCGAGTCAGTTTTCCCTTGTGAAAACCGTGCAATATCTCGCATTTTTTCGATAAAGGGATCAATTTCATACGAATATTGGGCATATATAGATGAAATTATCCATATATCACGCCCGTGTACAATCTCTACTGTAGCAATGTGTTCCGTACAGAGCTGAGGTATCCTTGTCACAGTCAAATTAGGGTTAATCAGCACTATTGCTGCTTTAGCATTTTGAGTTCCCGCAATTGTGGTGAGTTGCACCGATAGGCCGGTAACTTTGCCACCCCGCATGTGTGGCTCTTGCAGGCAAGCTATATCGACATGTATTTCGTCTATTAACCTGTTAAGTTCCATGCCTACATGGGTACTTCCCATACAGTTGAGTTGAATTATCGTCATTTGTTTAGTATGGCTAGCATTAGATGCCTGTGTGAGTACTTCCGTGACTGGTTGGGGGTGTACTGTCTCGCGATTTAAGTTACAGTTCATGTTAGTGAGCATCATTCACTATATCGTAATCTGTACGTTCAATTTGTCTTTCATAGAGCATTTTATATGTTTGACATTCAGGCCCCCCTGCCTTGTCGCAGACCTTGTTCCTATACTTGCATGGAATACATCCAATTTCTGTCTCCTCTTTACAGTCAATTCTCTTATGCCCTGTCTTGGCACATCTTCCACACACGTGCATCTTATCACATCGTTTAGTGGAGTGTCCAAGACCCCAGCAGTGAAAGCATTTCTGTACACCTACGAAATCTCTAATATTTAATGCTTCAAACTGGATGTACACCCTATCACTCAGTAATAGCTGCTGACGAATTTTTGGTGATACCTCAAGGACATTGTTTACTGTACAGGGACAGATAGACAGTCGTGTATTCCTCGATCGGTATGCTAACGGGGTATGAAAGGAAACTGATAGTTCTGGAACATTCATGTAGGTGGAGCCCACTGGCTCAGTCAGTCGAACGTCGGCTTTGTAGCTGCAGAGTTTATCACAGCTAACGCAGGTACATGACTTGCGCGCTCCTTGGTTAGCGACCAGCGAGGGGGGGGGGGGGGGGGGGGGGGGAAGGTGAGGGGGGAGGAGAGAAGGATGGTCAGTGTTTGGCAACAACGGCAGCCAAGTTGCGTCCCCCGAGGAGTCGCGCGGCAGTAAGTCACGGCCGGCAAAAACACCGGCTAGCGCCGGACACGGCGACCATCAACAGCTCCGCCGACGTCCATTGCTCATCGCGCAAAACACGCGCACTTACGCACCGCACGCACGCGCCCGCGTCTCCGCCGGCGACGCCGCCGCCGCCGTCTCCCCCGCACTCGGTCCGCCCCCAACCCACTGTGCGCGAGCAGTTTCCGGATCGTTTGCTCTAATTGCTTAAACGGCCAGGCCGCCGCCAGCCGTCCCTGCCTGAGCAGAAACAAATCTCGTGAGTTACGGTCCGGACCGAGTCTCGCCCTACCCCCTGTCTAAAGACGCGCATCTCGTCGTCTCCCCCCCCCCACCCCCCTCCGCCCCCGCGCCTAGCCCTAGCTGTCGCAGTCGCGGCGGCAGCGAACGAAATTACTGGCGCCGCACTTGCCTGCGAGACTAGATGAAGCGGTTGTCGGCCCGGGCTGCTGCGGTTGCGTAGCGACGGGGTATCCAGCAGGAGGCAGTTTACGGTAGAGCGGAGCGCGCATTAATCTCGGTAGGCCGGGGCGTGCACTCCGACTACGGCTGTTACATGCCAACTCCTTGCACTTCGCCAATGACCGAGATCCGAAGAAGGGCGGCGCGTTCCGCCACGGGATCGGTCAGTAATCGTTGGAGCGTCACACCTGCGCTCCTCAAACTCCTTTGGCAGACGCTACGAGAGAGGTATTTCGCGTCGTATCCCCGTCGCCATTGTAAATCCTCGTCGCCACTGTAGAATCTTGTACAGCAAGGAAGAAAGGGAGAAGATGTCGTTACAGGTGGCTGGTAGCCTCTTCCTACAACACAAATGCAGGCAACGGCCTTGCCGCAGGACATACACCGGTTCCCGCGAGGTCACCAAAGTTAAGCGCTGTCGGGCGTGGTCGCCACTTGGATGGGTGAGCATCCCGGCCGCCATGCGCTGTTGCCATTTTTCGGGGTGCACTCAGCCTCGTGATGCCAATTGAGGACCTACTAGACCGAATAGTAGTGCCTTCGGTCAAGAATACCATCTTACGACCGGGAGAGCGGTGTGCTGACCCCAAAATCTTCCTATCCGCATCCTCCACTGAGGATGACACGGCGGTCGGATGGTCCCGGTAGACGGTGTGCTTTACGGAGTACGAGGTGCATTCAAGTCCTAAGGCCTCCGATTTTTTTTCTAATTAACTACTCACCATATGAAACTGGCGTTACTTCTCGACGTAATCGCCCTGCAGACGCACACATTTTTCGCAACGCTGACGCCATGATTCCATGGCAGCGCCGAAGGCTTATTTAGGAGTCTGTTTGGACCACTGGAAAATCGCTGCGGCAATAGCAGCACGGCTGGTGAATGTGCGGCCACGGAGAGTGTCTTTCATTGTTGGAAAAAGCCGAAAGTCACTAGGAGCCAGGTCAGGTGAATAAGGAGCATGAGGAATCACTTCAAAGTTGTCTTGGTGAAACAGCACACGCGCAGCCCTTCCCGGACGTTTTTGTTGCAGTGCAGGAAGGAATTTGTTCTTCAAAACATTTTCGTAGGATGCAGCTGTTACCGTAGTGCCCTTTGGAACGCAATGGGTAAGGATTACGCCCTCGCTGTCCCAGAACATGGACACCATCATTTTTTCAGCACTGGCGGTTGCCCGAAATTTTTTTGGTGGCGGTGAATCTGTGTGCTTCCATTGAGCTGGATTGAAAAATGGCATCCACGTCTCATCCATTGTCACAACCGACGAAAAGAAAGTCCCATTCATGCTGTCGTTGCGCGTCAACATTGCTCGGCAACATGCCACACGGGCAGCCGTGTGGTCGTCCGTCAGCATTTGTGGCACCCACCTGGATGACACTTTTCGCATTTTCAGGTCGTCATGCAGGACTGTGTGCACAGAACCCACAGAAATGCCAACTCTGGAGGCGATCTGTTCAACAGTCATTCGGCGATCCCCCAAAACAATTCTCTCCACTTTCTCGATCATGTCGTCAGACCGGCTTGTGCGAGCCCGAGGTTGTTTCGATTTGTTGTCACACGATGTTCTGCCTTCATTAAACTGTTGCACCCACGAACGCACTTTCGACACATCCATAACTCCATCACCACATGTCTCCTTCAACTGACGATGAATTTCAGTTGGTTTCACACCACGCAAATTCAGAAAACGAATGATTGCACGCTGTTCAAGTAAGGAAAACGTCGCCGTTTTAAGTATTTAAAACAGTTCTCATTCTCGCCGCTGGCGGTATAATTCCATCTGCCGTACGGTGCTGCCATCTCTGGGACGTATTAACAATGAACGCAGCCTCATTTTAAAACAATGTGCATGTTTCTATCTCTTTCCAGTCTGGAGGAAAAAAATCGGAGGTCTTAGAACTTGAATGCACCTCGTATATTAACACAAATGCACATACGGATGAGACTTGCTGCGGCTCGCGTTGGTGTTGTTTGTAGGTTTCCGTCCGCTGTTGGAGGCCGGATCGTACCGTTTAGCTGACGCAGTCGCGGTTGTTTCTCTTCTTCTCGTGTTGACTGGCGCCACTAGGTTTCGCAAGCGTTGCCTGTCCGCTAGTGGCAGCAGCGGCGGTTATTGATATGCAGTAACTGTGACCCTACCTTCAGGGCGACGTTGTTGTTCTCCCGCCGTCGTGTCAGTTTGCAGTGTGGTTGGGGATTCGGGAGGAGCCAGGTCTGCGCAGTGCGAGAACCACGCATCGACTGCTGACGGCACGCGTGGACTGCCGGATGGTAGGCCTGTGGTCACGATGGTGCACGACGTCGTCATAAACCGGATCCTGCAAGCTTAAAGTTGAGTGCTTTTGGATTCAAGTAGAGAAACTTCCATCTTTGCGAGATCTTGCGATTCTCCAGTGACTTGTGTCCATGTTGGTGCTCGTAGTGTTGCGAGGCGAAGAGCAGTGAATGGAGTGCTTGGGGAAGTGGAATCTGATTAGCTTTCCTGAGCTTCTAATTACTATTTATTGCGTTCAGTTTGCCATTATTGATTAAGTTCAACCAGTGGTATTTTTCCTGCCTTGTGGCAGCTAACGCCCCAGTTACCTGCCCTGGGGGTTAGTGTATGTAATGGCAGTGTACGTTTCCTCGCCTTGCCGCTCCTGTCCAGCGGGACGTGCAGTTTTGGCAGCTTTCTTGCTTGTAGGTTGGTTGGTCATTCTTGTACTCTGGTGGTAGTGATTCCTTTCTCGTTCCGGGAGCTCTAAGCACAGTATTCTGTGGGCGTGGTCCAGACTGCCGGTTCCGGCTTTGGCGTATTTTTACATCTTTGCATTTGGTTTATTGGACGTCACTTAGCCGCAGCAGGATTATCATTAGTCATTCGTTAGACTGCCACTAGTCTGAGTTGCCATCTTGTGAAGTGAAAGCAACTCTGGGCTGCCTATCTCATCGCTTGCGAAAGTGTTGATTCCTGGTGCACCGTCTGTGACTGGGCCTTGGGTTTTATTGTTGTATTTGCTGTTTATTGTATGTTTCTAAATTTTTTATATAATTGCCGTTCTTGGCGTTACAGCAGGTTTAAATGGTTGTGCTACCATGTTTACCATCATTTTGTCTCACCCGTTTGGTGATCAGTTGCCTGTCTTTTTAAATTAACCTTTCCTATTGCATTGCTGTTTTACGGTATGTTTCTTAAATTTTTTGTATTTGCCGTTCTTGGCGTTAAAGGCTTTCAGCCATGACTGTGGTTACTTGCCTTAAAGTTCTAATTGGGATCATACTGGCTTGTTTTCAAAACATTATTTGCTGTATCTGTATATTATGCTCATTTGGTAAATTGTTCTTTATTCCTTCATTAATAATATGTGATGATTTATTGCTGAGTCTGGAATTACCGTGTTAAAATAAATGTGTGTAATTGCAAAAGGGAACCAATGGTAACCGATTGCGGCCCTGTCCACAATCGTGATCGAATCCTGCCTTCCTTGACTACCAAGTTTCAATGGATTAATACATTTCTTTATTTATGTGAACTGGGAACTTAACTTGAATAGAATCCATGTCTTGTGGCAGAAGCTCCTCAGTTATAGTCCTCTTGCAGGCAATATCAGTAAACTTGCTGTTACAAACTATAGTCTCGCTGTAGTCGCTAATCTGGTCGCTATGTACTGTCATAGTCTGTGATGTGAACTAAGGCCGCTCTGCGAATGTACTGACAGACGCCAATCTGAAAGAGGCCCTCCGGTCAGTGGTGGTGGCCTAAATTCGCGCTGTCGAGAGGGCGTTGGCGGCGCGTTGGTTGTCGGTGTGTCTCTGGCCTCTCTCAAGATAGGCACACTTGATCCACTGCCTACTAATGGATCTTCGCTTCATCTTTGCCGACCGTTGCGCTGGCAACGCCAGCACAAGCCTTGCTGCTGAAACTCTGGAAGAGTGCATTTCAAGAAGCTACATACACTCTCAAAAGAACTCATACAAATAAATGAGTACAATCTCAGAGAAGTTGGATCAATTATTCAGGAGAATGAACTTCACAAATCTGGCAGGTCAGTAATACGTTGATCGACTTCTGGCTCTTATACAAGCAGTAATTCGGCTTCACACTGATTGACGGAGTTGTTGGATATCCTCATGACGGATATTGTGCCGACTTCTGTCCAGTTGGAGCCTTAGATCGCCAAAATGCGTAGATGGTTGGAGGGCCCTGACTGTAATGCTCCAGACGTTATCATTTGGGGAGAAATCCGGTGATCTTGCTGGCCAGTGTAGGGTGACTTTCCATGTAGGGCAACAAGACTGGGTGTAGAATATCGTCGACGTACCGCTGTGCTGTAAGGGTGTTGCAGATGACAACCAAAAGGGTCCTGCTTTGAAATGAAGTGGCACCGTGGCCCATCACTCCTGGTTGTCGGACCATGTAGCAGGCGTTAGTTAGGTTGGTACCACTGTCGGGGGCATCTCCACAAACGTCTTCTGCCTGAAATCTCATTAACTGGAGTAGAATGTCTTCATTGATGAGTCCCACTTTGAATTGTGCCCCAGTGACTAACAAAGACGGGTCTGGAGACGCCCCAGATAGTGTTGAAATCCCAACCTGACTGTCGCTGCCATACTCTCCCACAGCGAGGTCTGGGGTGGCATTTCTTTTCGTAAGAGGATCACTTTGGTTGTCATCCACAGCACCCTTACAGCACAACGGTACGTTGACATTATCCCACATCCCGTTTTGTTGCCCTTCGTGGCAAGATACCCTGGGATACATTTCAGCAAAAGATAATGACCACCCCCACATGGGGAGAGTTTTACTCCTTGTCTGCATGCTTACCAGCATGATTTCTCGTATCTGCCCCCAATTGAGAAAGTTTGGAGCATTATGGGTAGGACCCTCCAAGCAACTGGATGTTTTGTGGATCTAACTGGCTAGTTCAGCGGAATTTGACACGATCTTCCTCAGGCTGACACCGAATAACTCTGTCAGTCAGTGCCAAGACGAATAACTGCTTCCATATGGGCCACAAGTGGACGAACGCATTACTGACCTGCTAAATTTGTGCAGCTCGTTCTCTTTAATTTGTTTGTCCGTATGTGCACATCACATCTATCGATTTCCTCCCGAATCGGATAAGTCCTTGGTGCTCTGTTTCTTTTTTTCTTTTTTTAAGCTGTATTTCTACCTTCTACATACATCGCACGAAATGATTGTTTTAGTGATCGTCGTCGTTGTTCTGTCAGACGTCCAACGACTGCAACGGCTGGTTTCGTGCAGCGCTCCAAACTAATGTTACACTATCTCTCTTCATATATACGTAACTATTGCAACCTACATCCATTTGAACCTGCTAACTACAGGGTCTAGCCAGGAGGAATGATCAGTATTCAAGAAAACGACAGGAACGCTGATCAGAAGCAGAAAGTTTACTAAACGTCGGTTCTAAAATACGTTCCTGAAAATCTTTTAAGGTATTTGTTGTGGGTTGGCAAGAGAGCCAACACGGGTTTACTAGAGGAAGCCGAAAGGCACGGGTTTTAGCTCACGCAGGCTGGCTTGAGGTCTGGAACAGGACAAGGAAATTAGACTTTAGAAAAACGGACGTAGCTGCTGGAATACTTAACTTTAATCCATTAATGATGAGCGTCGCTCTTCACTGCACATGACTCAGTATCAATAGTAACTGGTAATGGCGCCTTGCTAGGTCGTAGCAAATGACGTAGCTGAAGGCTATGCTAACTATCGTCTCGACAAATGAGAGCGTATTTTGTCAGTGAACCATCGCTAGCAAAGTCGGCTGTACAACTGGGGCGAATGCTAGGGAGTCTCTCTAGACTAGACCTGCCGTGTGGCGGCGCTCGGTCTGCAATCACTGATAGTGGCGACACGCGGGTCCGACGTATACTAACGGACCGCGGCCGATTTAAAGGCTACCACCTAGCAGGTGTGGTGTCTGGCGGTGACACCACAGTATTTACTTTAGGGCCAATGTTTACTGGATCTTTTTACTTCTTGTTTCAGTCCATACTGTTACTTCTCGAAATATAGAATGCGGAGGACTTGCAGTATAGGAAATTTATTTTACAGTATCGAAGTTGAAGAAGTGTTCATACCTCTGAAGCTATGCATTTTAAAGTTGGTGTTCACTAGACTTTTCGCTTCGAATGATAGTTCCTTTCATATCAATGAATATTGATGATTGCTCCTGACACACCCAGAACATTCGAGCTTTAGTGTCCCTCTACAATTTTCACCCCACAGACTTCCTTCCGTTATGAAATTGACAATTCCTTAATGCCTCAGTATGTGTTGTCTCCGACCCTTTCTTTCAGTCTTTACGACGAGAAAATCATTACGACTGGAAAATTATACGGAAATGTTAAAGAGGTGAACTCCTTGAAAATGTTCCTAGTTTATGACTGTAGCTGAATACCAAATATTGCTATCACCGCTGGCTATTTATATAGTGAGTCCTTAATGGTTCAAATGGCTCTGAGCACTATGAGACTCAACTGCTGTGGTCATAAGTCCCCTAGAACTTAGAACTACTTAAACCGAACTAACCTAAGGACATCGCACACATCCATTCCCGAGGCAGGATTCGAACCTCCGACCGTAGCGGTCGTGCGCTTCCAGACTGCAGCGCGTTTAACCGCTCGGCCACTCCGGCCGGCTAGTGAGTACTTAGTTTCTAGATCGTGAGTACCCAATGAAACATTAGTGTGTCGAAATTTCGGAATTATGCTGACTGATTTGTTTGTTTCAAAACTAGGTACTATGCAAAAAGAAAAAATTCTGTAATTCGTTGTTTGAGCAGATCAATAATATTTTTATTACAACTGAGCATGAAATATTTGGTGTCGTGTCACAGAGTGGGTACGTTACGCAATAGAAGTCGTCCCTAAATGTTACCCTGCGCGACTCTCTTCGTGTTACCTCTCCGTAACTGGCAATTGCCATGGGATTCCCCGGATGCCTCGAACCGTTGTGATATAATATCCTGGATAGACTCGTCCTGTGCCCAAAAAAATTGGCGTAAACGTGGCGCATAAACAAACAATTGTTGCTGGTACGTTCGTCAGGTCGGCGGCGGTGGGCAGAGGAGTGTAGAACAACAAGTAGATGCGCTGGGAAAGTTGATGCGACACGACACGGTTCCGCGTAGAGAGTGCGGGCGCAGAGAGACACCTCGCTCGGGGGTTCCCCCGCGGCGCCGGGGCGGGCAGGCAGTAATCTTTTTTTATGACCCTGGCGGCACCGCGCCATCCCCTTCCTCCCCCCCCCCCCCCCCTCCTCCTCCGGCGAACGCAGTGTGCTCCGCCGACGCCGCCTCTTGTCGGAAGCTAAAGTATTGAATAATTCATTAGCGGAGCTCCAGTGTCTGCCGCGGCGGTTGGTAGCCCTGCTTCCAGATTCGTTCACGTCTCATTGCCCCCGCGCTGCTCTTGCAGGCGAGCGAGTCAGGGCGGCCAACGTTACCGTCTCGCCTGGGCCTCTTTCTGTGTTCCCTGCCTCCTCCCCCCCCCCCCCATCCATCCCTCCGTTCCTCCCCGATTTTTTTCTCTCACCCCTAACCACCCACTGCAAGGGGTCTCGTTCTATCGGTGTACCTTTACCCCTTTGATGCTACGATGGGGCCTCTTTTGTTATACCGTTAGGTAAGTTTCCGAAGAAAACCATCGCAATTTGCATATTACCTCTGGCGCAGGACGCACACACAGTTATGAGTCTATTTCAGAATTAATACATCTATATCTCTACACATATATTCTGACAAGGGAACCTCCCCATCGCACCCCCCTCAGATTTAGTTATAAGTTGGCACCATGGATTTGCCTTGAAAAACTGAACACAGATCAATCGAGAAAACAGGAAGAAGTTGTGTGGAACTACAAAAAAAAATAAGCAAAATATACAAACTGAGTAGTCCATGCGTAAGATAGGCAACATCAAGGAGAGTCTGAGCTCAGGAGCGCCGTGGTCCCGTGGTTACCGTGAGCAACTGCGGAACAAGAGGTCCTTGGTTCAAATCTTATCATGGGTGAAAAGTTTACTTTCTTTATTTTCGCAAAGTTATGATCTGTCCGTTCGTCCATTGACGTCTCTGTTCACTGTAATAAGTTTAGTGTGTCTGCTGTGCGACCGCACCGCAAAACCGTGCGATTAGTAGACGAAAGGACGTGTCTCTCCAATGGGAACCGAAAACATTTGATCGCAAGGTCATGGGTCAACTAATTCCTCCACAGGAAAACACGTCTGATATATTCTATACGACACTGGTGACGGCATGTGCGTTACATGACAGGAATATGTTGTCGTCCAACCTAACTTGTACTCTAGGCGAATGGGTAAAAAGATTCTTCTACCTCGCCCGATTTAGGTTTTCTTGTGGATGTGATAATCACTCCCAAAAAGTGATGAAAGCATAAGAGTTTGTCACATAAACTGCAACAAATGAATGCAACAGTTTCACAGTCGCACAGCTTTCCCTGTGCTCTGTCAAAACATATGTTTTCAATGTTTTCAAATTTTTCCGTGTGTAGACCGTCAAATCCCCCAATTTTGGAGAGCGAAGTTGATTATGTGTGAGTGCCTGAATTTTGATAATTGACACACGATCACGTAAACAATACTGCTCTGTGTACCTCGTATCGGACGGACGGATGGACAGATAATAATTGTCTGAAAATAAAAAATTAAACATTTTGCACGAGGGAAGATCGAACCAAGGAACTCTCGTTCCGCAGCTGCTCACGCTAACCACGGGACCACGGCGCTCTTAAGCCCACAGTATCCTTGATGTTGCCCATCTTGCGCCTGGACTACTCAGTTAGTATATTTTGCTTATGTTTTTCATAGTTCCTCACAAGTTCTTCCTGTTTTCTCGATTGATCTGTGTTCAGTTTTTCAAGGCCTATCTACTGTGCCAACTTATAACTAAGTCTGAGGGGGATGCGATGGGGATGTTCCCTTGTGAGATTCACTGGGAAATATTAGTGGAACCGGAAAGAAATATCTTTTCTTCGTTTCTGTGCTTGTCGAAATTCGTTTGTCATTTAGCAGCTCATTGTGTAATTCAAAGTCACGCCAAAGACGTTTTAAGATCAGGGTGATTAAATATCAAATTTTTGTAGGTTAAATTGCCAGCCAAATACTAGAATTGACACAAAAACAAAAACTCCTACAGTTGTCCTTATGATTTTATTTTGTCGCTACCAGTTTCGACGCTTCATTGCGTCATCTTCAGGCTGTTTTGATGCGGTACAGGTCGATACGATCCCCATTCATAACCCAACAGTGCCAGCATTATTGGATTTGCAGGTAATGTGTCAGCACTCCAACCATCAACTGTCAACTTTGGTGACAATGGAGCGTCGAAACTGATAGCGACAAAATAGAATATAATCATAAGGACGACTGTAGGTGTTTTTATTTTTTGTCACGATAGTAAACGACGGTCGTCCCAGAGACGTCCTGCTAAAAGGATGGACATACAAAGTACTAGAAGAGTTACATACCCGCCGTCGTATGCTTTTTCTGTTTCGCAAGGATTGTAACACAACAGTTGTCCCCAAAAACTATTACGATGTTTATCCAAGTGCAGAAGACTTTTTTAAATGCCAAAGGTGGCTTCCTGAATTTAAATCCAGCAATTTTGGTCTTTCCGACTCGTATCGATCAGGAAGACAAAAAACTTTAGACAATGACGTGTTAAGGGCGCAAATGGAAGCAAATCCGAGTCAGAAAATCAAGGAACCGTCTCATACAGCGTTAACCAACTTTGGTCGGCCATCCGAGAACATTTGCAGCAGATTGGTAAAGACAAACGAAACTAACCGATCCACCACTTGAAAATTATTGCTCCAGCGGCACAATACGGAACGCTTTTCTTCTTGATCGGTTGATCACTCGACATGACAAACGGCCCTTTCATGATAATCCAAAAAACAAAGGTAGTGGCTGTCTCCGAATAGATCACCACGAAGTACAGCTAAGCCAGGTTTACACTTAAAAAAGGCGCTTTTGTGTGTTATGACGAATATTCTCGGGGCCGTTCATTTTGAATTGCTGAAACCTGGACAAACAGTGAATGTGGATCTTAACTGCGAGCAACTGGATCGAGAAAATCAATCTTTATATAGGAAGTGTCCAGTGATTTCCAACAGAAATAGGCGTCATCCTATAACACGATAATGCAAGACCCCTCTGCTCAAGACGAAACCTCGAAAAATCGATAAATTGGGGCTGGAGGTATTTCCTCCCCAGCCGGCCGCGGTGGCCAAGCAGTTCTTGGCGCTTCGGTCCGGAACCGCGCGACTGCTACGGTCGCAGGTTCGAATCCTGCCTCGGGCATGGATGTGTGTGATGTCCTTAGGTTAGTTAGGTTTAAGTAGTTCTAAGTTGTACTGGATTGATGACCTCACATGTTGCGTCCCATAGTGCTGAGAGCCACTTGAACCATTTCTTTGCTCCCCCGATATTGCGCCATCGGATTTCCGTTTGTTACCATTGCTACAATTGAGAATCTCAATGTAGATACTGACAAGATATCGGTTCTGCGAATTCCAAGACCGCATCAGAACCTCTGCAGCAGTTCCTCAGCCGGACATGCAAAAAGAAGCGAGGAAAAGAAGACGATTTAATAAAATATTTTTATTTACTTACTAAAACATGACTAAAACTTACACTTTGTGTTTGCTTGCAGTAATGTTCGTCTGGTATGCTTCTGACGGGTTGGTGGCTCAAATGGCTCTGAGCACTATGGGACTCAACATCTGTGCCCATCGGTCCCCTGGAACTTAGAACTACTTAAACCTAACTAACCTAAGGACATCACACACATCCATGCCCGAGGCAGGATTCGAACTTGCGACCGTAGCAGCCGTGTGGTTTCGGACTGAAGTGCGTAGAACCGCTCGGCCACCGCGGCTGGCACGCGATGATGAAAGCAACATATGTTCTAATGGGAAAATCATATTTTTATGTAATATGATTACAATTTAACAACTATCTTATACTTTTTGCTTTACTTGCGCTGTGAAATCTTGCTTCTTGCCAAATTTCATAATTCTACTTCAACAGGAGCTATTATGTAGGTTTTGATAAGTGAGTCTGTGAGTTTATATATATATATAATCCTGAGTACGCGAGACGTACTCTCACTTCACCAATTTCCAGTTCCTTTAGTCTTACTCACTCAATCACACATGAAAACAATGTTTTTTGAGGCAACCAGTTTTTAAATAGAAATCCATCCATGGAATAGAAGGAGTTGTCAAGGAGCAATGAATTTACGTTAGATTAAAATTGCTTTGCTACCTGGCAGACATTTCATGTTATTGGGCAAATGCTCAAAAATTTTCCTCGCTTGATGTTCAACTCCGTTCTGAGATACGAACAGCTTTAATAATGAGTAATAAAGGTTACGTATTGCGACTGTGCAGTTAAAGTGCCAAACTTCTTGAAAAAATATCAATATGGCGACCGCAGGTGAATACCACGTTCTGTTCTTACTGCTCGCTGTTGTGCAATCAGTTCTTTCTGTCTAAGTGGTGAGTACCTTGAGAACATTATCCAATCTAATTTATTGAGTGGAAATAAACAAATCAGGACTTTGAGTCGTTTACTAACAAGCCTAGCAGTTATACGATGAGCTCAAATTAATTCTTTGAGAAGCTCAGTAACATGCTTCTTCAACTTTTCATCATTTATGTACACCCAAAACTTTGGAGCAGTTTGCCCAATTTACTGACTGCTGTTCATATTCTACACCAATTGTGGCTATGTCTCTATTCGATGTACAGAACTGAATATAAGCACAGTCAGTTATCTCAAAATTTTGGGGTAATCCATTTTCAGCGAAGCACTTGATAATTGTTCATAAGCATCATTAGCAATCTTTTACTCTCCAATGGGATATATTATTTACACTAGTGTCACTTTCGAAGCACCAATTCTGCTTGTTCATTTTTAAGTTGGAGGTCGTTCTCACATAAAGGGTGAGTAAGAAGGAAAGGTACATGCCTTGAGGGGTGACAGTATGTGTCCTGAACAAAAAGTGTCATGTGGACATGTGCCCTATTCCGAGTGCTTTCGGAGATAGAATACATTTAATGTAAATTGTTATTTATTATCTGCATTACTGAGACATTATCAATATTGCACAACGTAGCACCGTAGAGTAGATGAAACTGAGACGAAAAATTTTATACCGACCACTTTTTGTCTGATTGAAAAACTGCGTAAGCTGCAGAACATGCGCGTCGCGCAAAATTTTCAGCAATCTCGTGTTCTCTTCGTGCCGACTATTAGTCAGAGCAAAAATGAATAGCATATCTTTTTGTAGGAAATTTAATGTAGTTTAATTCTTTACTGCGATGCGTTATCGCTGGAGGATACGGCTTTTGGATTATTTACAAAAAGATACGAAAATCATATTACATATGTTCTGTGTTGGAAACCAATCGGAAGAGGGCGTACATCCATATAAAGTTATGAAGTTTCTTGCTGAGTATCACTAATACCGCCAACCCTCGAAGCACACAGGTATACCTTTTCTCCTGACTCTCCCTGTATGAGTGATAGGAGTGGACCCAAAATTGAAGCCCGAGGGACTCCCTGTATGCTGTTTCCGCGTCACTAAAATATTCTGGCGTTCCGATACTGAATTATTCAGCACAACTTCTGGTATTCTGTTTGTTAAATATGATTTCGACAGTTCGTACGTAAAACCATCGATTCCACAAACCTTGAATTATTCTAAGTGTGCAACGTTATCTACATTCTACGCACTCAAGCGCCTTGGAAAGATCACAAAAAATTCGAACTGGAAGCGTCTGCGCCACGGAGACGCAGTGACATACGGTGAAGCATTTACAGCGTACACTCCCACTACCTGAGTGTGTGTTATTGGAGCGCTGTTCCTCTTCAAATGCATACAATGAATTACAGGGCGATATTCAGATGGATATAGGTTGCAATAGTTACTCAGAGATGAAGAGGCCTGTTCAGGACAGGGTAGCATCAAACCAGTCTTCCCACTCCCGGCAACAACAACAACAGCAGTAACAACAACAACAACTACTACTACTACTACTACTACTACTGCTACTACTCCCTTCATGTGTGAGTTGCGCCATTTTGTTTTGGCTTCCCTGGCGGCGTGCTATGGTATTGTGACCGACGGTTTCAGTATGTAGGAAGAGTGGAGGTATGCACGTGCAAATACACAAACAGTTACTACATTAAGTAATTTTGACAATGTGATAATTAAAACCTTAATATTAGTTGTCTTATTCATTTCCCACAAACGGCCGCTGTGACCAAGCGGTTCTAGGCGCTTCAGTCCGGAACCGCGCTGCTGCTACGGTCGCAGGCTCCAATCCTGCCCCGAGCATGGCTGTGTGTGATGTCCTTAGGTTAGTTAGGTTTAAGTAGTTCTCTGTCTAGGGGACTAATGACCTCCCATAGTGCTTAGAGCCATTTGAACAATTTGAATTGCCCAGAAGCTGGGTGTTCATTCCTTTGACCCGCTTGTAATTATCTATGGCACAGTTTTAAATGCTTCACATACGTAGGATTCCGCGGTCATAATCAAATTCCATAGCACCTTCTGGGTTGTAGACTACGTCAAGTTGTGAAATGTCCTATCGCCGTAGTCGATACTATTAGTCTGTACTTCATCAGTGTACCAGTGTACATTGGGACACCATATTATCCGGTTCACGTTGTTGTTGTTGCGGTCTTCAGTGTTGAGACTGGTTTGATGCAGCTCTCGATGCTACTCTATTCTGTGCAAGCTTCTTCATCTCCCAGTACCTACTGCAACCTACATCCTTCTGAATCTGCTTAGTGTATTCATCTCTTGGTCTCCCTCTACGATTTTTATCTTCCACACTGCCCTCCAATACTAAATTGGTGATGCCTCGATGTCTCAGAACATGTCCTACCAACCGATCCCTTCTTCTAGTCAAGTTGTGCCACAAACTTCTCTTCTCCCCAATCCTATTCAATACCTCCTCATTAGTTACGTGATCTACCCATCTAATCTTCAGCATTCTTGTGTAGCACCACATTTCGAAAGCTTCTGTTCTCTTTTTGTCTAAACTATTTACCGTCCTCGTTTCACTTCCATACATGGCTACACTCCATACAAATACTTTCAGAAACGACTTCCTGAGATTTAAATCTATACTCTATGCTAACAAATTTCTCTTCTTCAGAAACACTTTCGTTGCCATTGCCAGTCTACATTTTATTTTCTCTCTACTTCGACCATCATCAGTTATTTTTCTCCCCAAATAGCAAAACTCCTTTATTACTTTAAGTGTCTCATTTGCTAATCTAATTCCCTCATTATCACACGACTTAATTCGACTACATTCCGTGATCCTCGCTCTGCTTTTGTTGATGTTCATCTTATATCCTCCTTTCAAGACACTGTCCATTCCGTTCAACTGCTCTTCCAAGTCCTTTGCTGTCTCTGACAGAATTACAGTGTCATCGGCGAACCTCAAGGTTTTTGTTTCTTCTCCATGGATTTTAATACCTACTCCGAAATTTTCTTTAGTTTCCTTTACTGCTTGCTCAATATACAAATTTAATAACGTTGGGGAGAGGCTACAACCCTGTCTCACTCCCTTACCAACCACTGCTTCTCTTTTATGCCCCTCGACTCTTATAACGGCCATCTGATTTCTGTACAAATTGTAAATAGCCTTTTGCTCAATGTATTTTACCCCTGCCACCTTCAGAATTTGAAAGAGAGTATTCCAGTCAACATTGTCAAAAGCTTTCTCTAAGTCCACAAATGCTAGAAACGTAGGTTTGCCTTTCCTTAATCTAGCTTCTAAGATAAGTCGTAGGGTCAGTATTGCCTCACGTGTTCCAATATTTCTACGGAATCCAAACTGATCTTCCCCTAGGTCGGCTTCTATTAGATTTTCCATTCGTCTGTAAAGAATTTGCGTTAGTATCTTGCAGCTGTGAGTTATTAAACCGATAGTTCGGTAATTTTCACATCTGTTAACACCTGCTTCCTTTGGGATGGGAATTATTATATTCTTCTTGAAGTCTGAGGGTATTTCGCCTGTCTCATATATCTTGCTCACCAGATGGTAGAGTCTTGTCAGGACTGGCTCTCCCAAGGCTGTCAATAATTCTAATGGAATGTTGTCTACTTCCAGGGCCTTCTTTCGACTCAGAATTTTACAGTCTTTTTCGCGTTGTGTCAGTGATGCAGCCCTTGTGCGGAGCACAGTTCCAGAGCAAGTGCCTCCGAGGTAGTTACTTGATTGCAGTTAAGACGTATTTGCACTTTCCACCGGGCGACCGCGCTGGGAGAGAAACACTGGCCCTCATCTCCGCTGGTCGGCGTCCAGTGTACGCAGCTGTCGCCGGCCACGGAGCACACGGCAATCTTGGGACGCCTCCCGCACACAATGGCTGGCCGCTCCTCAAGGCGTCTGCAGACGCGGCGATAATGGACGCCGCGCGCCTAATGAAGCCACTGGCTGTTGGTGCGGGCCAGAGACAATGTCCATTAGGGGTCCGGCGCTGTCCAGCGTTGATAGCGCCTCCTGGAGGCGGGACGGACTTAATCTCGCGGGCGGTGGGTGGCCGAGGGTACCGGGCACCGCCCCCCACCCGCCGCTACCCTCCCACTCCTTGGGGGGCGGCCGGCCGGCCAGCGCCGCGCTCTGTTGGTCGAGGAGGCGGCGGCCCTCGTCTTCACTGTGGTAATGCCGCCCCCGAGGGGTTGTCTCGCGGCGGCCCGTGGACGGCAGCGGTGCCCGCGCGGTCGCCAAAGTGGGCCACCACTAGGCAATACGCAGAATTGAACTGAAAGTGTCACACCGTGAACCCAACACTGCCTGTATGTTCAGGGCACGTTGTTAAGTTGATATACAGTGTTCTGTTCTTCAGTCTAAAGACCGCTTCCATGCAGCTCTACAAGCTACATCCTTCTGAATCTGCTTGCTATATTTACACTACTGGCCATTAAAATTGCTACACCACGACGAAATGCAGATGATAAACGGGTATTCATTATACAAATAATTATAGTAGAACTGACATGTCTGAAGTGTGATTATATTTTCACGCAATTTGGGTGCAGAGATACTGAGAAATCAGAACCCAGAACAACCACCTCTTTCTGTAATAACGGCCTTGATACACCTGGGCACTGAGTCAAACAGAGCTCGGATGGCGTGCACAGGTACAGCTGTCCATGCAGTTTCAACACGATACCACAGTTCATCAAGAGTAGTGACTGGCGTATTGTGACGAGCCAGTTGCTCGGCCACCATTCATCATACGTTTTCAGTTGGTGAGAGATCTCGAGAATGTGCTGCCCAGGGCAGCAGTCGAACATTTTCTGTATCTAGAAAGGCCCGTACAGGACCTGCAATAGCGGTCGTGCATTATCCTGCTGAAATGTAGGGTTTCGCAGGGATCGAATGAAGGGTGGAGCCACGGGTCGTAACACATCTGAAATGTAACGTCCACTGTTCAAAGTGCCGTCAATGCGGACAAGAGATGACAGACGTCTAACCCATCCCGTCACGCCGGGTGATGCGCCAGTATGGCGATGACGAATACACGCTTCCAATGTGCGTTCACCACGATGTCGCCGAACACGGGTGCGACCATTATGATGCTGTAAACAGAACCTGGATTCATCAAAAAAAAATTATGTTTCGCCATTCGTGCACCCAGGTTGGTCATTGAGTAGACCATCGCAGCCGCTCCTGTCTGTGATGCAGCGTCAAGGGTAACCGCAGCCATTGCATCCGAGCTGATAGTCCATGATGCTACAAACGTCGTCGAACTGTTCGTGCAGATGGTTGTTGTCTTGGAAACGTCCCAGTCTGTTGACTCAGGGATCGAGACGTGGCTGCACGATCCGTTACAACCATGCAGATAAAATGCCTGTCATCTCGACTGCTAGTAATACGAGGCCGTTAGGATCCAGCACGGCGTTCCGTATTACCCTCCTGAACCCACCGATTCCATATTCTGCTAACAGTCATTGAATCTCGACCAATGCGAGCAGAAATGTCGCGATGCGATAAACCACAATCGCGATAGGCTACAATCCGACCATTATCAAAGTTGGAAACGTGATGGTACGCATTTCTCCTCCTTACACGAGGCATCACAACAACGCCTGTCAACTGCTGTTTGTGTATGAGAAATCTGTTGGAAACTTTCCTCCTGTCAGCACGTTGTAGGTGTCGCCACCGGCGCCAACCTTGTGTGAATGCTCTGAAAAGCTAATCATTTGCATATCACAGCATCTTCTTCCTGTCGGTTAAATTTCGCCTCTGTAGCACGTCATCTTTGTGGTGTAGCAATTTTAATGGCCAGTAGTGTATTTCTTGGTCTCCCTGTACGATTTTTACCCACCACACTTCTTTCCAGAACTGAATTCCTGATCCATTGATCTCTAAGAGTGTGTCCAGTCAACTGACACATTCTTATAGTCAAGTTCTGGCACAAATTTCTTGTTTCTCCAATATCATTCAATAACTCCTCATTAGTTACGCGATTTACCTATTTAATCTTCGGCATTCTTCTGTGTCACCACATTACGAAAACCTCTATTCTCTTGTTGTCTGAACTGCTTGTCACCCATTTTTCACTTCCATATACGACTACATTTCAGACAAACACGTTCAGAAAAGACTTCCAAGCACTTAAAACTGTATTAGGTGTTAACAAATTTCACTTCCTCAGAAGGATATCCTCAGAAGTATATCCTTTCTATTTGGACAGTCATCAGTCATTTTGCTGCCCAAATGGGAAAACTCATCTATCATTTTAAGCGTCCCCTTTCCTAATCTAATTCCCTCAGCATCATCTGATTTAAAGCGAGTACATTCCATTATCTTTCCCTTGGTTTTGTTGATGTTCCAGGCATATGCTACAGCCCTGTCTCATTCCCTTCTCAACCACCGCTTCACTTTCATGCCCCTCGACTCTTACACCTACCGTCTCGCTTCCGTACAGATTGTAAGTACTCTTTCGCTCCTTCTACTTTACCCCTGTTACCTTCAGAATTTCAAGCGGAGTGCTCCAGTCAACAGTACAAAAAGCTTTCTTAAAGTCTAGATATGCTATAAACGTAGCCCTTAACATAACCTAAGATCAGTCTAAAGGTCAGTAATGCATCGCTAGTTCCCACATTTCTCCGAAATCTAAACAGATCTTCCCCGAGGTTAACCTCTGTCAATTTTTCCATTCATCTGATGTTTTTAGTATTTTGAAACCACTTCTTATTAGTCCGCTAATTTTTACACCTGTCACAAACTGCTTTCTTTGCAATTGGAATTATTACGTTCTTTTTTTAGTACAAGAGTATTTCGTCCATATCATACATCATACGAGACTTCCGACGTTTCGACATGTCTAGCTCTCCTAGGGCTATCAATACTTGAGACGGAATGGCTACTATTCCAGGGGCCTTGTTTCAATTTAGTTCTTTCAGTGCTCTGTCAATTCTTCTTGAAGTATCGTATCTCCCCATCTTCATTTACATCCTCTTCTATTTCTACAATACTGCCCTCAAGTTCACCTCTCTCGTAGAGAGCCTCCATAACTCCTTTGCTTAGGGATGATTTTCCCTTTGAGCTTTTGATATTCATATAGCTATTTCTTTTTTCTTCCAAATACCCGTTCAGTTTCTCTGTAGGAGGTATCTACCTTTCCCCTGGTGAAATATGCTTCTAAATCCTTACATTTGTCCCTAGCCATTCCTCCTTAGCCATTAGGGGTATTGTCTCAATCTAGATTTTAGACGTTTGAATTCCCTTTCGCCCTTTTCATTTGCTGCATTTTTATATTTTCTACTGTCATCAATTACATTCAGTTTCTCCTCTGATGTCCAACGATTTCTCTTAAGCATTGTATAGTGGGTGTGAAATGAAATCATTGTACTTTTCTTCCATTCAGAACTGATACCCATCCTCAGCATACGTATGTGTGTGATTCTTTACGGACACGAAGCTAAAAGAAATAGTCTACCTTCTAGCCCAGACGGACCAATCGGACCCGACCGATTGCAATGTCATCCTCTGCGTTGTGGCGTCAGTTGGATGCAATACGGAGGGCCGTGGTGCCTGCACATCGCTCTCACGGCCGTTTCGGTTTTCCTGACCTTACAGCCGCTACTTTTCACGCCAGTAGCTGCTCGGTTGGCGTGGCGAGGCTGAGTGCGTCTCGTTCTAGCCCCCCCCCCCCCCCCACACCAAGGAAACATCCCTGGCAGTACCGGGAATCGAACCCGCATCCTGCGCATCGCAGCCATACACGCGGACGACTAACTACGAAGGCAGACTAAGGAACATGAATACACTTCCGTGTTCGTTGTTACACTGCCTGTTGACCAATGTCTTGCCATTCCTGATGCACAAGCTGTGACGGTTCATAAGGACTGCCTGCTGGAAGCTGTAGTGAAAAGTATAGGTCTCCCCGTTGCATCCCGAAGAAACGCTTGAGCGACTGATCAGGGTCCGGGTAGGCCAACAAAAGGATCCATGCATTGCTCAAGTCGACTGAGGCATGGAGTCCAATATGGGTCTTGTATTATCCTGTTGGAATACGTTATTTGGTACTCTGCTCGTGAAGAGTATGAGAAAATAGTTCACCACACTTGCTACATACTTGTGATCATTCAGGCTCTCTTCCATAGTTACAAAATCAGTCCTGTTGCCACATCCAATAGTTCCTCAACACCATAATTCCGGGAGCTGGAGAAGTATCAGGCTCCAAAATTGCTGCTTCCTGTGACCTTCCATCAGGTTGTCGTTGACACGTTAGCGTCGGTCCGACCGCCACAGAGAAACAAGACTGGTTGCTGAGCATTGCAGAATGCCACTAATTATTCCAGTTAAATCTTACCTTAAACGACTTCAAATCTTTCTTGTGTGTGGTACGATACCAGCGGTGAATGATGAATGCCAACCGCAGACCTGACTTTCAGGTCGGTAATCCGTTCTTGACCATTCGTGGTGACACTCTGTGTTGTAGCCTGAGGCTTTGTCATCTGTCTATTCGTCACAACCGTTCAAAGAATCCTATGACATTCTCCTGGCGTAGGACTTATACCTATTGTTCACGCCACCACTCGTTCTCCAGTAACTGCCGTAAAGGCAGCTGCGTGTGCCGCTCTGTCTGTGTGATGTTGTCACTCCCCTCGTGCTGGTGATTTGACCTCCTTCAAGGTCCGAAATATGGCGAAAAACTGCAGGTGCGCGTCTTTTACATGCATACATACATATCGAACCATCACAGGCCCTGCAGATGACGCGTTTCTTCCACACACTGCCTCCATCCCATTCCCATTTGTTCACGGTTTCCCCAAGTATTTTCATTCCCCATGTCTGCCGGATCCTTCACCAGGTCGTCCTATAGTGCGTCTCGAGTTTGATATCCCCTGAAATGGCTTCTTCTTCTGCCTATCTTCTGATATCCGAGCTACGTGGCCCGCCCACTGGGTTTTTTTTCTCATCAGCATCTGTATGGTTGTTGGTTGTTGTATTAGATTTCTTCGTTCTTCCTCCACCTTCGTTCTCCTTTATCTCTATCGGTCCCCAAATATTCCCCATTACACTTCTTTCAAATGTAAATACACTCACGCTCATAAATTAAGGATAATGCTGATACATGGTGAAACAACTCTCTGGTAGGCGGTATGCGGGTTTAAGTCACCTCGGGGTATGACCATGCGGTGCATTTGAGTTGCGGTCGTCGCATGGTGGCGCTGGCAGCAGTCCACATACGCAGAGGCGTGTTGGTGCATGTCAGAGTACGGTGCAGCGAGTAAGTGTGCAGACGTTTTGAGACGTGCTAATGGTGACTGTGTGTTGAAAATGGATCAAAGAACACATATTGATGACGTTATGAGGGGTAGAATACTAGGGTGACTGGAGGCTGGTCAAACACAGCAGGTCGTAGCACGGGCCCTCCGTGTGTCACAAAGTGTGATCTCAAGATTATGGCAACGATTCCAGCAGACAGGAAACGTGCCCAGGCGCTACAGTACGGGACGTCCACAGTGTACAACACCACAAGAAGACCGGTATCTCGCCGTCAGTGCCCGCAGGCGGCCACGGAGAACTGCAGGTAGCCTTGGTAGGGACCTTGCCGTAGCGATTGGAACAGTTCTCTCCAAACACACAGTCTACATACGACTGAACAGACATGCCCGGAGACCTGCAAGGTGCATTCCACTGACACCTGGTCACAGGAGAGCCCGTAAAGCCTGGTGTCAAGAACACACTACACGGTCATTGGAACAGTGGTCCCAGATTATGTTCACGCACGAGTCCAGGTATAGTCTGAACAGTGATTCTCGCCGGGGTTTCATCAGGCTTGAACCGGGAACAAGATACCAACCCCTTAATTGCCTTGAAAGGGACCTGTATGGGGGTCGTGGTTTGATGGTGTGGGGTGGGATTATGATTGGTGCACGTACACCCCTGCATGTCGTTGACAGAGGAACTGTAACAGGTCAGGTGTATCGGGACGTCATTTTGCACCAGTATGTCCGCCTTTTCAGGGGTGCAGTGGGTCCCACCTTCCTCCTGAGGGATGATAACGCACGTCCCCACCGAGCTGCCATCGTGGAGGAGTACCTTGAAACAGAAAATATCAGGCGAATGGAGTGGCCTGCCTGTTCTCCAGATCTAAACCCCATCGAGTACGTCTTTGATGTTCTCGGTCGACGTATCGCTGTACGTCTTCAAACCCCTACCACACTTCAGGAGCTCCCACAGGCACTGGTGCAAGAATGGGAGGCTACACCCCAGCCGCTGCTCGACCACCTGATCCAGAGTATGCCAACCGTTGTGCGGCCTGTGTACGTGAGCATGGCGATCATATCCCATACTGATGTCGGGGTACATGCGCAGGAAATAGTGACGTTTTGTAGCACATGTGCTTCGGGGCGGTTTTCTCAAGTTATCACCGATACCGTGGACTAACAGATCTGTGCCGTGTGTGTTCCCTATGTGCCTATGCTATTAGCGCCAGTTTCGTGTAGTGCCACGTTCTGTGGCACCACATTCTGCAATTATCCTTAATTTATGAGCACGAGTGTAGTTTTTCGTTTTCTTGCTTCTTCAGATTGCAGGTTTCTGAACCGTGTATGACTCTACATTACTGTTTTATAGATTCTCATCTCAATGATGGCTAGTACTGATTTTGAGCTGAGCGTCTCCATTTCACTCCCAGTCTCATTCTTTCCTTGCCGTTGCCACAGATAAACCAAGATCCCAAGTATCTGAACTGCTGAACAATCTTTAACACCTCAAGCCATCTATCTCTCAAGCCCGCGTAAATGAGGTGGGGGGCTTTGAGCTAACAAACCCATCTCGTAAAAAACACTTTGTTACAAAACACTACTGGATATAATAAAAAAATATGGTTCAAATGGCTCTGAGCACTATGGGACTTAAGATCTGAGGTCATTAGTCCCCTAGAACTTAGAACTACTTAAACCTAACTAACCTAAGAACATCACACACATCCATGCCCGAGGCAGGATTCGAACCTGCGACCGTAGCGGTCGCTCCGGTTCCAGACTGTAGCGCCTAGAACCGCTCGGCCATCATGGCCGGCTGGATATAATAGAAGACGAAAAGTACGAAGGAAGTAAGCTGACTCAAGGATGAAATTTTAACTAACGTATCTCACAGGCGTGGAAATGCAATAGTTTCAGTACTTGCCCCACCATCAGGTAAAGAAGAAGCGAGACCGTAAACACCTTCTTGCGATAGCGCCGTTGAAAAGGATGAGTGTTGTTAACAGCGGTAAGAAGAGGGCCGTAAAAAATGCCTGGAGCAGATGACGATGTCTGGGAGATTAAAAATGCTGTCGTGAACTGCGCCGCCATCATTATGACCGACAAGGGGGCAGCGTCTTCCTGGCTGCTCCTTAGGACGCCCCGTAAAAATTCTGCCCACTCTTTATATTTTCTTTTTTTTTCCCTTTTCGCCCGCTTTCCCTCGACTTTTGCCCCTCGCCATTTCCCGGCATTGCCGCGCCGGCTGACGTGCCGGCCGTTTGTCGCTTGTTTTATGCAAAGCCGGCGCCCGCCGCCAGATGCCACTCGCCGCTGCGGTCGCCGCCTAATGACGCAATCTGGGCCGTGACGCCGGCGCGCCCGTGACGTCATATTGCGCCTCCCGGTAGGTGGCACTATTTCCTGCCGAGATAATGCGCGCCGGGTCGCGTCTCATTGCGCGCAGTAACGTTGCAGGGTTTAAAGCGCAGCGCCCTCTCTCCCCGCACTGTGCAGCGGGGGTTCCCCGTGGCGGCCCTCGAGATGATATCGGGCGGTCCCTCCTGAGGAGGAGTAGCGACGGCCGCAACGCCAGCGATGGGAGGTAAAAAGAAAACGCGTCGGCGGGCTTTTATCACGGCGCCGGAACGGTTACTGCGGAAACGCCGAGGCAGTTTTGCTCTCATCCGGCAGGTCGGTCGTCGCGGAAGACGACGGTGCAACCGCAATAAGAGAGGCGCAGGAGATGTGCGGAGCTCAGCAATTAAGTGCGGCAACGACCTGTTGTCCATTACTCACCACCCCACCGTAGCCTACCCTCCGCTACAGCCTTTCTGCTGGCCCCTTGCGACGCTCTAGCAGCGGAAACTGATGCCACGCTTGAAACTGCGTATCACACTGTCGGAAAGAAATTAGTACACCCTTTTATAGGTTTTCAATTCAGTCAAGATTTACTGTTGCAAGAGTGGATGTGGAGTACCTGGAATGATATTAAACTTCCTGGCAGATTAAAACTGTGTGCCCGACCGAGACTCGAACTCGGGACCTTTGCCTTTCGCGAGCAAGTGCTCTACCAACTGAGCTACCGAAGCACGACTCACGCCCGGTACTCACAGCCTTAATTCTGCCAGTACCTCGTCTCCTACCTTCCAAACTTTACAGAAGCTCTCCTGCGAAGGTCCGAGTTCGAGTCTCGGTCGGGCACACAGTTTTAATCTCCCAGGAAGTTTCGTATCAGCGCACACTCCGCTGCAGAGTGAAAATCTCATTCTGGAAACATCCCCCAGGCTGTGGCTAAGCCATGTCTCCGCAATATCCATTCTTTCAGGAGTGCTAGTTCTGCAAGGTTCGCAGGAGAGCTTCTGTAAAGTTTGGAAGGTAGGAGACGAGGTACTGGCAGAAGTACCGGGCGTGAGTCGTGCTTCGGTAGCTCAGTTGATAGAGCATTTGCTCGCGAAAGGCAAAGGTCGAGAGCTCGAGTCTCGGTCGGGCACACAGTTTTAATCTGCCAGGAAGTTTCATATCAGCGCACACTCCGCTGCAGAGTGAAAATCTCATTCTGGAATGATATTGTTTACAGATCAATGCCACAAGCAGTTCTGAGGTTCCAAGTATCGACCCATGCTGCTGCTGCTCGTGATGATGATGATGATGATGATGATGATGATGTTGATGATAATGTTTCGTTTGTTTTTACACATTCCAATGTAGCCACTGCCACGATGATGATGATCATGAAATGATAACAACACATTCCCTGGTCGGGAATGGAACCCGGGACCCTGTGATCCAGAGGCAGCAATTCTGCCCACTAGATCATGGGATGCGTATGAGGCCAGCTGAGTAGCTGCTTGACAGAGAAGCATGATTTGCATGGCGGACTGTATATCAAGGGCAAATAAATTATTTTCAAGCTGTTGATGTGTAGCCACCCCTGTATGACAGGACTGTTGTGGGAGCAGTATGGGCCTCCTTTATTGAATTGTATTTCAGGGGCTTCAAGTGCCAATGAGAGTGGGTCAGATGGCTGGAGGAGGAGCTGGACTGAATGTGGGGAGGAAGAAATGGACAGAGAGAGGGGAAGGGGGGGGGGGCGATACATGAGGCAGATGGAAGACGATGACAGCTAGTGGGCAGGTGGTAAAGAAAGAAGGGAGGTGAAGATGTAGAGGAAGGTGGAGGAGAATATGTTCAGTGGAATGGGGAGAATGATATGGTGAGAGAGATGGGGTGGAGAAAATAGACAGAGAGATGAGGTTGAGACAGAGAGAGAGAGATTGAGACAGAGAGAGAGAGATTGAGACAGAGGGAGAGATTGAGACAGAGGGAGGGAGAGAGAGAGAGAGAGAGAGAGAGAGAGAGAGAGAGAGAGAGAGAGAGAATGAGAGAGAGGGGGGAAGGGACAGGGGGAGGAGGGGATAGGCAGGTAGATGTGGGAGGATGAGGGGTACAGGCAAAGGAAAAAGAGGTGAACACAGAGGGGATTGGAAGGACGTGTGCTCATTGCATATCTCGAACTAACACGTAGGCAAAGCCGCAGGGAGAGGGGTAGTGTGCTCAATATAGGCAAATGATTCTTAGCGTAAGATCAGATTATTTGCTGACTATCCTCTTCTCTGTATGAAACTGTTGTTGTTGGAAGAAACTGCTGAAGAAGGTATTGCCCACCTGCTATAAAGCTGAACAGAGCCACACTTTGTGTAGTGGGTCTGCGTTAATTTTCAGATTTTCCAGGAGAGCTCGCCAAGGCAGATTGGAAGTTACGAATTCCATAAGAGGCGACATTGTTCTCTGCCAATCTTTTCATATTCGGGAGGCTTCGGTGTGCGAAACCCAGCCAATAAGTTCGCGGGTGGGTGTCCTGTGTGTATCAATAACTCGGTTAGTGTCCATGCTGGGATTCCGCTTCCCAAGATATTTTCTTATGAAAGTACTGTGGGGACAAAATGTAAACGACGAAGGTTCAAGAAAATTACCGGCTGTGGACCATTACTTCACTTGCCACACAGTACGTGGTACAGTTAGCAGTATTAAGCATATCGTCGAACGATTGCAGCCTTTTAGTTACTTTTTTTTATAAGAGCCTCGGCGAACAGAAACATTGTAGTTAGTAGGAAGGTGAATTGTTGCTCGGGAATATTTTCATTTTGCTAGCCGGCCTTTTTGAAATAATTATTATGCATGTGCGTTTTTGAAACAGTACATATAAATACAAGAGCAAAGTTGGAGTCAGTTATTGAATATAATTTCCGGTAGCGTGGGAATCACAAACTGAAACTCATGAAAATTAATGACCTTTATTTTGTAAAATAATTTCTCATTGTCAGCTGCAAAAGCAGCTGCAGTGTATGAAATGAAAGAAAATAATTTTTCGGATACTTTAATGGTTTGCTAATATGAAATGTTTCGTTTATCCTTCAAAGGTATCCACCGCATTTACTTGTAAAACATTCATATCTTTCTGTTCATTTTGTCTTCGCCGCTCTATTCTCGGTCCTATTAAGACATTATAAAGAGTGATGAAAGATGCATTATAACTGTTATCAACGAACTGTAGGAGTTCGACAAGGGGCCAAACCCTGGAACCACGACAACTCCAGACATTCTACGGGCCGGCCGGAGTGGCCGAGCGGTTAAAGGCGCTACAGTCTGGAACCGCACGACCACTACGGTCGCAGGTTCGAATCCTGCCTCGGGCATGGGTGTGTGTGATGTCCTTAGGTTTGTTAGGTTTAAGTAGTTCTAAGTTCTAGGGGACTGATGACCTCAGAAGTTAAGTCCCATAGTGCTCAGAGCCATTTGAACCATTTGAACATTCTACGGCTGAGATTCCACATAAGTTTTCCAGAATTCTGCAGACTCGTACCAGTGAATTTTTTCGCTGTCGAAACCCTCTGTGTCTAATATGAGCTCAAAACGTGCAGCTCCAATCAAGATTCAGTGAAACAATTGGAAACATCACAACGTAAGAGCAACAGAATTGAAGTGTTAATTGGTAACTCCGATGGAACGGAAATGTAAATTAGGTGTTTCGGACAGACTATAAGACGCACAGACTCTAGTTATGAATTGCATATATTTTGTTCCGCTTTCAGAATATTCACCCAATCATGTAGTCTAACTATTATTGAGGATATTTGTAATATTGTGCTCTATTGTGAAAGGCACAGAGTCGTCGATTAAAAGCCACCCATAACATGAAACTCCCTGGCAAATTAAAACTGTATGCCGGACTGAGATTCGAACTCCGAACCTTTACCTTCCGCGGACAAGTGCTCCACCGACTGAGCTACCCAAGCACGACCCGTCCTCACAGCTTTAATTCCACCAGTATCTCGTCTCCTACCTTCCAAACTTCACAGAAGTTCTCCTGAGAAAGCTGCAGAACTAGCACTCCTGGAAGAAAGCGTATTGCGACAGCCTGGGGGATATTTCCAGAATGATATCGTCACTCTCCAGCGGAGTCTGCGCTGATATGAAACTTCCTTGTACATTAATACTGTGTACCGGCCCGGGATTCGAAGTCGGGGGTTCGAGTCTCGGTGCGGCATATAGTTTCAACCTGCCAGGAAGTTCCACATCAGTGCACACTCCATTGCAGAGTGAAAATTTCACTCTGGAGCCCGCATCTCGTGGTCGTGCGGTAGCGTTCTCGCTTCCCACGCCCGGGTTCCCGGGTTCGATTCCCGGCGGCGTCAGGGATTTTCTCTGCCTCGTGATGGCTGGGTGTTGTGTGCTGTTCTTAGGTTAGTTAGGTTTAAGTAGTTCTAAGTTCTAGGGGACTGATGACCATAGATGTTAAGTCCCATAGTGCTCAGAGCCATTTTTTTTTTTCACTCTGGCACGTATAACTTTCCCATCGACATGAGTGAGAACATCATATCGTCTCGAAGTGCAAAACTGTATGACCAGAGAGCCCCTCATAGCAAATTCTTCTAATTCGAAGGAATATTTTAGCAGATATGCCTTCTAGCCAATTCTTCATATTTGGAGGAATATTTTAGTTGGTGACTTGTGTGTTAAGTACGCCCATTCGCTCTGTGATGATTTTAAAATAATTATTGGTCAGTGTGTGTGTGTGTGTGTGTGTGTGTGTATGTGTGTGTGTGTGTGTGTTTGTGTTTGTATTGTCTCTTTTTGCGTACACAGCTCACTATGCCCTTCTTTTCCATCAATTCTATACATCAGCATTTCTGAGAGGGGGCTCATCTATGTAACGACTGTGTTCTCCTGTATTTCCGTACCGTCTCAGATGGTGAATGTGGTGTCACACAGCGTGTTTGGTACGGGTTTCCTGTAACAGCAGTTAAAGTCACCTGGTTCAAATGTCTCTAAGCAGTATGGGACTTAACATCTGAGGTCATCAGTCCCCTAGAACGTAGAACTACTTAAACCTAACCTAAGGACATCACACACATCCATGCCCGAGGCAGGTTCGAACCTGCGACCGTAGCAGCCACGTGGTTCCGGACTGAAATGCCTAGAACCGCTCGGTCACAGCGGCCGGCTACATTAATGAGAAGTGTCGCCTACTATCATTGTCAGTACTAAAGATCTTGTCCTCTATAGATAGACTAACGTGAGCAAGTGGCATCCCAGAAAAGCATATTCACAGGTTCGAGATGACAGCATGCACGCCCCTGCCGAATAATCTACATCTACATCTGCAAACATACTCCGCAATCCACCATACGGTGCGTGGCGGAGGGTATCTTGTACCACAACTAGCATCTTCTCTCCCCGTTCCACTCCCGAACAGAACGAGGGAAAAATGACTGCCTATATGCCTCTGTACGAGCCCTGATCACTCTTATCTTATCTTTGTGGACTTTCCGCGAAATATAAGTTGGTGGCAGTAAAATTGTACTGCAGTCAGCCTCATATGCTGGTTCTGTAAATTTCCTCAGTAGCGATTCACGAAACGAACGCCTGCTTTCCTCCAGAGACTCCCGCCCGAATTCCTGAAGCATTTCCGTAACACTCGCGTGATGATCAAACCCACCAGTAACAAATCTAGCAGCCCGCCTCTGAATTGCTTCTATGTCCTCACTCAATCCGTCCTGATAGGGATCCCACACGCTCGAGCAGGACTCAAGAATAGGTCGTATTAGTGTTTTATAAAAGTTCTCCTTCACAGGTGAACCACATCTTCCCAAAAGTCTACCAACGAACAGAAGACGACTATCCGCCTTCCCCACAACTGCCATTACATGCTTGTCCCACTTCATATCGCTCTGCAATGTTACGCTCAAATTTTAATCGACGTGACCGTGTCAAGCGCTACACTGCTAATGGAGTATTCAAACATTACGGGATTCTTTTTCCTATGCATCTGCATTAATTTACAGTTATCTATATTTAGAGTTAGTTGCCATTCTTTACACTAATCACAAATCCTGTCCGAGTCATCTTGTATCCTCCTACAGTCACTCAACGACGACACCTTCCCGTACACCACAGCATCATCAGCAAACAGCCGCACATTGCTATCCACTCTGTCCAAAAGATCATTTATGTAGATAGCAAACAACAGCGGACCTACCACACTTCCCTGGGGCACTCCAGATGATACCCTCACCTCCGATGAACACTCTCCATCGAGGACAACTTACTGGGTTCTATTACTTAAGAAGTCTTCGAGCCACTCACATACGTGGGAACCAATCCCATATGCTCGTACCTTAGTTAGGAGTCTGCAGTGGGGCACCGAGTCAAACGCTTTCTGGAAGTCAAGGAATATAGCATCCGTGTGATACCCTTCATTCATGGTTCGCAAGATACCATGTGAAAAAAGGGCGAGTTGCATTCCGCAGGAGCGATGCTTTCTAAAGCCGTGCTGATGCATGGACAGCAATTTCTCTCCATCCCATGACCGGCGAGCTGTCTTCTACGTTGGGGTCACAACTTCAGCAGACGGCAGGCTGGTGGAAAGAACGGTTAGAGACTCTTATTCAATCTCTCTAGATCTCTCCATCTTCCAGGTCTGACTTCCAAAGGACACGCGATTTACAGTGTACATCAGTATTCCACTGAGGAAAAATATTTCCGTTGCATCTAATACACTTCAAAAATTAATGTACACACTTGTAGCCAGTAGCTCTGAAAGGGTTAATAGGATGTCGCTTGCACGTTTTTGGTGGATAAAGACGATATTGCAGTGACTGTATTTTCAGAAATGAGATGGAAAGTTCCTTCGGACATGGAATATATGGCCGAAGGAAATTTGCAGCCTACTTCGGAACAACACAGCTTCAGCAATATCGTAAATATCGTATCGTGAAGAGGATACCGTTGACGTCCCGGTATTATAGGATTGTCCGCCCCCGGTAGCCGAGTGGTCAGCGTGACAGAATCTCAGTCTTAAGGGCCCCGGTTCAATTCCCGGATGGGTCGGAGATTTTCTCCGCTCGAGGATTGCGTGTTGTGTTGTCCTATTCATCATCGTTTCATCCCCATCGACGCGCAAGTCGACGACGTGGCGTCACATCGAAAGACTTGCATCCGGTGAACGGTCTGCCCGACGGGAGGCCCAAGTCACACGACATTTACATTTATCATAGAATTTTCGTTCTTGAAGAATCCAGGAGAGAAGCACATGGCCCTGAGGGATTCTGGGCTGTGTTGTCTGCTGCTGCCATTTCCCGCTCCGCCAGCCCACGACAGAGCTGTTGAAGAGTGTGAGTGAAACAAATTTTACCCCAACAGCGCTTTGTTTGCATTACGCGCGGCATCGGACGACCGCCGCCACGAAGGCAGAGGACCCATCCAGGGGCTTAGAGCGCCACGCATCCCGCAGGGCGGAGGGCCCGGGAGCTGGGAGCGAGAAGAAAAAATTTACAACCATTAGCCGTAATGGGCGCAAATTTCGTTTTAAAAGGCCCCGCCGCATCGCCGCTTAACTTTACCCATTTCCCGGTGAGCGCCAACTTTTCCCGCCAATTTGTCGGCTTTCTCTGTGAAACGCGAGAGGCGCGGCGCGGTGACGTCACGGGGCTAGGGAAGACGGGGCGGGGGGGGGGGGGGGGGGGGGCTATATTTTCGCTCGATTTGACCGCGGATGGGACGAAGCGCTGCGTCAAGCGGGACCGGCGTAGGCTGCAAAGTGTCTGCTAGCGACTTTCTAGTCCGTTGTTATCGAGGTACATTCACGCGGCCCATAGTGGCTGCGTATTGCCAACAGTACACCGACATGACAAAGGATATGGGGTAACTGCCTGTATCATGTGGGAACTCCATTTTCCCTGCGTAGTGTAGAAACTAGGCGTGGCATGGGCCCAACAAATCGTTAGAAGTCTTCTGCAGATATTTCTCATTAATGTTCGATGTTGATGTTGTTGTTGTTTTGGTCTTCAGTCCTGAGGCTGGTTTGATGCAGCTCACCGGGCTACTCTATCCTGTGCAAGATTCTTCATCTCCCTGTACTTACTGCAACCTAAATCCTTCTGAATCTGCTTAGTGTATTCATCTCTTGCTCCCCCTCTACAATGTTTACCATCCACACTACCCTCCAATGCTAAATTTGTGATCCCTTGATGCCTCAGAATATGTCCTACCAACTGGATCCCTTCTTCTTGTCAGGCTGTGCCACAAACTCGTCTTCTCCCCAATTCTATTCAATACCTCCTCATTAGTTATGTGATCTACCCATCTAATCTTCAGCATTCTTCTGTAGCACCACATTTGGAAAATTCTATTCCCTTCTTGTCCAAACTATTTATCGTCCATGTTTCACTTCCATACATGGCTACACTCCACACAAATACTTTCAGAAACGATTTCCTGTCACTTAAATCTATACTCGATGTTAACAAATTTCTCTTCTTCAGAAACGCTTTCCTTTCCATTGCCAGTCTGCATTTTATATCCTCTCTACTTCGACCATCATCAGTTATTTTGCTCCCCAAATAGCAAAACTCCTTTACTACTTTAAGTGTCTCATTTCCTAATCTAATTCCCGCAGCATCACCCGACTTAATTCAACTACATTCCATTATCCTCGTTTTGCTTTTGTTGATGTTCATCTCATACCCTCCTTTCAAGACACTGTCCATTCTGTTCAACTGCTCTTCCAAGTCCTTTGCTGTCTCTCACAGAATTACAATGTCATCGGCGAACCTGAAAGATTTTATTTCTTCTCCAATGGATTTTAATACCTACTCCGAACTTTTCTATTGTTTCCTGTACCGCTTGCTCAATATACAGATTGAGTAGCATCGGCGAGAGGCTACAACTCTCTCTCACTCCCTTCCCAACCACTGCTTCCCTTTCATATCCCTCGACTCTTATAACTGCCATCTGGTTTCTGTACAAATTGTAAATAGCCTTTCGCTCCCTGTATTTTACCACTGCCACCTTTAGAATATGAAAGAGAGTATTCCAGTCAACATTGTCAAATGCTTTCTCTAAGTCTACAAATGCTAGAAACGTAGGTTTGCCTTTCCTTAATCTATTTTCTAAGATATAATGATCTTCCATAGGCGCCCTAATTGCCCAGATTGTTCTTCAAATCAATCCTGAGCAGTTGTTCATGAGACCCAGAAAATATTAGATACAGGCTCCCAGGTAAATGCTATTTTCCTTTACTTCCGGAAGGCGTTCGATACAGTTCCGCACTGTTGCCTGATAAACAAAGTAAGAGCCTACGGAATATTAGACTAGCTGTGGGGCTGGATTGAAGAGTTTTCAGCAAACAGAACACAGCATGTTGTTCTCAATGGAGAGACGTCTACAGACGTTGAAGTAACCTGTGGTGTGCCACAGGGGAGTGTTCTCGGACCATTGCTTTTCACAATATATATAAATGACCTAGTAGATAGTGTCGGAAGTTCCATGCGGCTTTTCGCGGGTGATGCTGTAGTATACAGAGAAGTTGCAGCATTCGAAAATTGTAGCGAAATGCAGGAAGATCTGCAGCGGATAGGCACTTGGTGCAGGGAGTGGCAACTGACCCTTAACATGGACAAATGTAATGTATTGCGAATACATAGAAATTAGGATCCTTTATTGTATGATTATATGATAGCGGAGCAAACACTGGTAGCAGTTACTTCTGTAAAATATGTGGGAGTATGCGTGCGGAACGATTTGAAATGGAATGATCATATAAAATTAATTGTTGGTAAGGCGGGTACCAGGTTGAGATTCATTGGGAGAGTCCTTAGAAAATGTAGTCCATCAGCAAAGGAGGTGGCTTGCAAAGCACTCGTTCGACCTATACTTGAGTATTGCTCATCAGTGTGGGATCCGTACCAGATCGGGTTGACAGAGGAGATAGAGAAGGGACAAAGAAGAGCGGCGCGTTTCGTCACAGGGTTAATTGATAAGCGTGATAGCGTTACGGAGATGTTTAATAAACCCAAGTGGCAGACTCTGCAAGAGAGGCGCTCTGCATCGCGGTGTAGCTTGCTCGCCAGGTTTCGAGAAGGTGCGTTTCTGGATGAGGTATCGAATATATTGCTTCCCCCTACTTATACCTCCCGAGGAGATCACGAATGTAAAATTAGAGAGATTAGAGCGCGCACGGAGGCTTTCAGACAGTCGTTCTTCCCGCGAACCATACGCGACTGGAACAGGAAAGGGAGGTAATGACAGTGGCACGTAAAGTGCTGTCCGCCACACACCGCTTGCGGTGTATAAATGTAGATGTAGTAGATGTAGACATTCCGCATTATCATCTGTACGAAGTCCATCACTGTTTCGCAACGTGAGGTCGACAAATGGCAGCAAATGTTCTCCAGGTAGCCAAACATAACCGTCTCTAGTCAGTGATCGGTTCAGTTGGACCAGAAGACCCACATCATTCCCGGTAAACACAGCCCACGCCATGATGGAGGCATCACCAGCTTGCACAGTGCCTTGTTGACAATCCGGGTCCAAGTCTTTCTGTGGTCTGCGCCACACTCAGACCCTACCATCAGCTCTTACCAACTGAAATGATGACTGGTCTGACCACGCTACGATTTCTAGTCGTCTAAGCTCCAACCGATGTTGTCACGAGCCCAGGGGACGCGCTGCAGGCGATGTCGTGCTGTTAGCAAAGGCACTCGCGTCGGTCTTCTGCTGCCATGGTCCATTAACGCCACGTTTCGCCGCACTGTCCTAACGGATACTTTCGTCATACTTTCGTCGTACTTTCGTCATACTTCCCACACTGATTTCTGTTGTTCAAATGGTTCAAATGACTCTGAGCACTATGGTACTTAAGTGGGGGGTAGGACGTCAAACTGGCCGACTTGGAGCAGGAGAGACACCACAGGACATTTTAATTTCCACTGTCAATACTTTTACAAATAAATTCAAAAAACTTTGTCAGCATCACCAGGAATATTTCAGTATTCACGCTCATAGCAATGGAAGTTCAAAAATACAACAATATATATATATATATATATATATATATATATATATATATATATATATATATATATATATATATTTACATGTGAAATGTCATCATTTTTTCGCTTACTATTGGCTACATTCGTTGCTATAGGTACACTTTTCTTTATAAGTACGGGAGATTCTTCGATGAATTTTTCACAGCGTACAAACCATACTTGCAGGTGTATGAAACTCTAGAATTTTCTAAATCTATTAAAAACTGTGGTAAAAATAGAGGTAAGTAACTACAAAATTTGTGTTTTTTCTAAACATGAAGTTTAAAATGTAACAGATCATTCGTTTTGTCATAAATTAATTCTAGAGTTTCATACACCTGTAAGTATGGTTTGTATGCTGCGCAAAATTCATCGAAGAATCTCTCTTACTTGTGAAGAAAAGTGTACCCATAGCAACGAATGCAGCCAATAGTAAGCGAAAAAATATTTCACATGTAAAAAAAAATATACATTGTTATATTTTTGAACTTCCACTGGTATGAGCGCGAATCCCGAATCCTTCCCGGTCATGCTGACAAAGTTTTATGAATTTATTTGTAAAAGTATAGACAGTGGAAATTAAAATGTCCTGTGGTCCCTCTCCTGCTCCAAGTCGGCCCGTTTGACGTCCTACCCCCCTTAACTGCTGTGGTCATCAGTCCCCTAGAACTGAGAACTATCTAAACCTAACTAACCTAAGGACATCACACACATCCATGCCCGAGGCAGGATTCGAACTTGCGACCGTAGCGGTCGCGCGGTTCCGGACTGTAGCGCCGCGAACCGCTCGGCCACACCGGCTTTTCTGTTGTTATTTCAAGCTGTGTTGCTTGTCTGTTAGCACTGACAACTCTACTACACCGCCGCTGCTCTCGGTCGTTAAGTGAATGCCGTCGGCCACTGCGTTGTCCGTGGTGAGAGTCAATGCCTGAAATCTGCTATTCTCGGCACACTCTTAACAGTGTGGATCTCGGAATACTGAATTCTCTAACATTTCCGAAATGGAACGTCCCATGCTTCTAGATCCAACTACTATTCCGCATTCAAAGTCTGTTAATTCCTGTGATGCAGCCATAACGTCGGAAACCTTTTCACATGAATCACCTGAGTTCAAATGAGACCTCTGCAAATGCAGGGCCCTTTTATACCTTGTTTAAGCGCCATTTTTATATGTTCGTATTGCTACCCCTTGCCACCGGCCGCTGTGGCCGAGCGGTTCTAGGCACTTCAGTCCGGAACCGCGCTGCTGCTGCGGTCGCAGGTTCGAATCCTGCCTCGTGCATGGATGCGTGTGATGTCCTTAGGTTAGCTATGTTTAAGTAGTTCTAAGTTCTAGGGGACTGATGACCTCGGATGTTAAGTCCCATAGTGCTCAGAGCCATTTTTACCCCTTGCCGATCACTACGGCTGACCCAACGAACTGGGGCCATTGTCACTTGCCAGTGGTTACGGCCATAGATCTTTGTGCCTCAGGTATTTACACAGGTCACCGCACGGCTGCAAAGTAGGCAAAAGCGAGATACTGGAAATGAGTCTGACTCTGCCGCGTTTGAATTTTCCGCAAGGAAGAACGTTAGCATGGAAAACTGGCCCTGGGGTTTGTGGACGCTTTATTTTTTGTAAGCAACTAAACAGTTTCCGATACCTTAGCTCTCCAGCCGGTGCCGGGTACATACCTTTACGAAAACACTGGACACGATTTTGAATATATCTTAAAATCGATACGCGCAGTAATTACGGATGACGGTTATCGGTGAAACAACTGGGTTTCAGTTATATCATATTTGTTCCACTCGTTTTGATCGTCGGTAAAGCGGATGCCAGTCTGAGATTCATTGGAAGAATCCTAAGGAAATGCAATCCGAAAACAAAGGAAGTAGGTTACAGTACGCTTGTTCGCCCACTGCTTGAATACTGCTCACCAGTGTGGGATCCGTACCAGATAGGGTTGATAGAAGAGATAGAGAAGATCCAACGGAGAGCAGTGCGTTACGGAGATGATAGATAAACTCCTGAAGCAGGAGAGACGCTCAGTTTCTCGATACTGGCTTTTGTTGAAGTTTCAAGAACATACCTTCACCTAGGAGTCAAGCAGTATATTGCTCCCTCCTATGTATATCTCCATGAGGATAAAATCAGAGAGATTAGAGCCCACACGGGGGCATACCGACAATCCTTCTTTCCACGAACAATACGAGACTGGAATAGAAGGGAGAACCGATGGAGGTACTCAAGGTACCCTCCGCCGCACACCGTCAGGTCACTTGCGGAGTATGGATGTAGATGTAGATTTTAGCCTGACTGTTAAAACCGATCAAAATTACCGCTTTCTGAAATCATCGACTTTCGATTTTCATTGTCTATGCTGTTCATTTTTGGCACACAAACTACGACCAGCTTAGAGACAGAAGTGATGTACCATTGTTTGTTGAATTATTGTTAATTTCTTGAGTAGCCAAGGCAGTAGGCCACATTTCTTGACAAAACCGTGCGGTACTATAAATGTTTGTGGTGATACCTGGCTGATCACTTATGTCAGTTGGCTGTTGCAGCCGTCCAGCATCTGTTATCGCTTCTGTAGCACTGTGCTGACAATGTTTTTGAAGTGAAGCTAACACAGCGCATTGTGAAAAGCGAAAACTAGGGTACAAAAAAAAAAAAAGAAGAAACTGGTGGGACAGTGTGAGTGATACGCATCGGCTTGAGCAGTTGAGCGCGAAGTTAGGTAGGCTGCTGTGTGGCGGGTAGCAGCGGCGGAGCTACACCTCTGCAGACTGGGTGGCGGCCATGGGCGGCGCATCCTGCGTGTGGGCCGCAGGTGGGCGGCGGGCTGTGACTGCCGCTACACACAGACATAGCCACTTCACATGTCCTGCTTACATGCCGCGGTTTGGGCGAACGAAAGGAAATTACTCTTGTTAGCAACGACACCGTTGAAACCTCTTTGCTGATTAATACAGTGTGCTGAACTATGACTCGAACCCAGGACCTCTCTTTCATGGGCAAGTGCTCCACTTGTAAGTAGGCTGTTTAGATTTTTATGTCGGTAACGTCACGTAGCGCTCTGTATGCTGTGCTGTGTGCAGTCTGTGGATGGTTGGCATTCTTGGAATATTCGCTATTGTACTGTTGGGCAGTTGGATGTGAACAGTGCGTAGCGTTGCGCAGTTGGAGGTGAGCCGCAAGCAGTGGTGGATGTGGGGAGAGAGATGGCGGAGTTTTGAGAGCGGACGATCTGGACGTGTGTCCATCACAAAGAGTACATTTGTAAAACTGGATGTCATGAACTGATATACATGATGACTTTTGAACACTATTTAGGTAAATACACTTTTTGTTCTCTATCAAAATCTTTCATTTGCTAAGTATGCCTATCAGTAGTTAGTGCCTTCAGTAGTTTGAATCTTTTATTTAGCTGGCAGTATTGGCGCTCGCTGTATTGCAGTGGTTCGAGTAACGAAGATTTTTGTGAGGTAAGTGATTCATGAAAGGTATAGGTTATTGTTAGTCAGGGCCATTTTTTGTAGGGATTTTTGAAAGTCAGATTGCGTTGCGCTAAAAAATATTGTGTGTCAGTTGAGGGATGATCAGAATAAGTAAAGAGAGAAAAGTCTGAGTACGTTCAGTTTGTTCATCTGTTTGAAAATCAAATAACGTAAGAGGTTTACCAGCACAGTCTTTCATAATTTTTGTAAGGGGAATTTTCATACCACCTGAGCTACCAGAGCATGATTCACGACTCGTCCTCAATTTTACTTCTGTTAGTCTTCCACCTCCTGTCTTTCAAGCTTCACAGGACTTCTCCAACATTAATATGTGCGACCAGTACTGCTGGAAAAAAGGACGCTGCGAATACAGGTCTTAGTCACAGCCTGTGGATATTGAATATTGTTTCCGGAATGAATTTTCACTTTGCATCGGAATGTGCTCTGATGTGAAACTTCATGGCTGTGAGGACGGGTCATGAAATTGTTTTTTTCCCACATCATATCCTACAAACCATTTCATATTCCAAGATTTCGGGAAGTGTTTGACAAGGTGCGTCACTGTAGACTGTTTACGAAGGCCCAAGCATGCGGTTCAGATTCGCACATATGTGAATGGTTCGAACACTTTTTAATCATGGAACACAGTACGTTGTCCTCCACGACGAGTGTTAATCAGGGAGGGAGGGAGGGAGGGAGGGAAGTGTGATAGAACCACTGTTACTCTCTACACACATAAATGCTCTGCCAGACAGGGTGAGCAGCAGTTTACGGCTGTTTGCTGATGAAGCTATGGTGCACGGGAAGCTGTCGTCGTTGAGTGACTGTAGGTGGATACAAGATATAAATAACAAAATTTCCAGTTGGTGTGATTAATGAGAGTTTGCGGTAAATGTAGAAAAAAAGTAAGTTAACGCGGATGAGTAGGTAAAACAATCCTGTAACGTTCGAATACGGTATTCGTAAGGTGGTACTTGACACAGTCAGTTCTAATAAATATGTGGGCGTAATGTTGCAAAGCGATATGAAATGGAGTGAGCACATCAGGATGGTGGTAGAGAAAGCGGATGCCTAACTTCGTTTTACTGGGAGAGTGTTTGGAAAGTCTACAGCTACATAAACTAAACGGCCTTCAACTTTCCCCACAGAAAGAAATCCGGTGAAAGTGCGTCCTTCGACGACCAATCCACCTGTCAAATATGCTATTCAATACAACTTCAACCGCACGCGAGCTATGTGCCGGACATCCATCGTGTTGGAAGTACACCGCTATTCTGTCATGCAGTGAAACATCTTGTAGTAACATCGGTAGAACATTAAGTAGGAAATCAGCATACACTACACCATTTAGATTGGCATCGATAAACTGGGGGCCAATTATCCTTCCTCGTGTAATGCCGCACCATACATTAACCCGCCAAGGTCGCTGATGTTCCACTATGTCGATGCCATCCTGGATTTTCCGTTGCCCAATACTGCATATTATGCCGGTTTACGGTACCGCTGTTGGTGAGTGACGCTTCCTCGCTAAACAGTACGCCTGCAAAACATCTGTCATCGTCCAGTAATTTCTCTTGTACCCAGTGGCAGAACTGTAGATGATGTTCAAAGTCGTCACCATGCAATTCCTCGTGCAATATGGTACGGGTGCAATCGATGTTGATGTAGCATTCTCAACACCGACGTTTTTGAGATTCCCGATTCTCGCGCAATTTGTCTGTTACTGATGCGCCGGATTAGCGACGACAGCAGCTAAAACACCTACTTGGGCATCATCATTTGTTGCAGGTCGTGGTTGACGTTTCACATGTGGCTGAACACTTCCTGTTTCCTTAAATAACGTAATTATCCGGCGAACGGTCTGGACACTTGGATGATGGCGTCCAGGATACCGAGCAGCACACGCCGGTTGGGCATTTTGATCACAATAGCCATACATCAACACGATATCGACCTTTTCCGCAATTGGTAAACGGTCCATTTTAACACGGGTAATGTATCACGAAGCAAATACCGTCCGCACTGGCGGAATGTTACGTAATATCACGCACTTGTACGTTTGTGACTATTACAGTGCCATGTATCACAAACCGAAAAAAGTAGTCCAACTACAAGATTCATATTTCTTTACGTACTACATGAATATGTAATAAAAATGGGGGGGGGGGGGGGTTCTATTTAAAAAAAAGTTGATATCCGTTTCACCTATGGCAGCGCCATCTAGCGGGCCAACCATAGCGCCTTCTGGTTTCCCCCTTCAAGCTAGACGAGTTTCGTTCTTTGTAGTTTTTTCGTTTGATCGTTATTTCGTGAGATATTTGGCCCGGTCACGATCAGTGGGCCACCCTGTAGAACTTTAGTGCGAACAGTTGTTCAGTTCTGTTCGAGTGTTTGGGATCTCCACCAAGTCGGATTAGAGGAAGACATCCACGTAATTGAAAGACGTGCTGCTAAGTTTTATTACCGGTAGTAGGATCAGCATGAAATCGTTACTGAGATGCTTCGCGAACTCAGACGGCGATCTTAGGATGGAAGGCGACGCCCTTTTCGCGAGGCACTGTTACGGACATATCGCAAATGTCGTAACGCAGAAGTTACACCAACTCAAGTTTGAGACACTTTAGCACCCGTGCTACAGTCATGATAGCTCGCCCAGTGGGATTATCACACCTTCGATACATCAAAAAAGGCCTTGAAGGGTGAGCAATTCCTATCGGACAACAGTGTCCAGCAGGAAAGTACGGGCCTGTTCACGCTGCCGGACACGGCAGTATACCAGGCTGGTATCATCTCCCTGGTGCGTCGGTGGGACGATTGCCTCAATGGTCACGGCAATCTTGCCTGATTGGCATACCGATTTTGGACTCTACGAACTTCGAACGGAGACTTTTTGATCGCCCCTTATACATTTTTAAAATGTAAGACTCTGGAAACTAACACAAATTTTCATTTTAAACGCAGGTAAAATTGTTAAGCCATTTAAGAAGCTCGGTTCATTCGCATTTACCGCATATTACGTGGTAAACGACATTCTTCTGTTTCAAGGTACAGGATGGTGCACGAGGGTGGGAGTATGGCTCACCTGTCCACATCTTATATACACTGCTGGCCACCGTAAATGCAACACCCTGAAGGAAGCATCCGAATCAAGTGAAATTTACACCATGGGTTTGCAGCGATGAGATATGCAACTGATTAGAATTTCAGCGCAGACGCACATCACGCGCGCCTGTGGCGCCACCTCATAGCGCCATTTAAGGCTTGGCGTTTTCGACGAGTGTACGTTCGACACGTGTGTTTACCTTGTGGTTGTTTCACAAGACGATCAGTTATGCCTCGTAGACAACAGCGAACATCGTTTGATCAAGTATCCGAGTTCGACAGAGGAAGGATAGTGGCTTAGTTTGTGGATTACCATACAGAGAAATCGCTAGTCGTGTTGGACGAAACCAAACAACTGTAACGCGGATATGTGACCGTTGGATGCAGGAGGGTACGACGGACCGACGTGGTCGATCGCATTCACCTCGGTGCACCACTGCACGTGCTGATAGGCAAATTGTGCGCATGGCAGTGTCGGATCGCTCAGTGACATCCCGAACCATAGCATAGCACAGCACATTGCGTCTGTAACGCATCATCCAGTGTCTGCGCGTACCATTCGACGCCGTTTACAGCAGAGTGGTCTGTCCGCAAGACGTCCATTGCTTCGTCTACCATTGACGCAGAACCACAGACGTCTCCGTCGCCAATGGTGTGATGACAGACGGATGTGGACGGCAGAATGGAATGACGTTGTCTTTACTGACGAGGCACGCTTCTGTCTGCAGCACCACGATGGTCGGATTCGAGTGTGGAGACACCGTGGAGAGAGGATGCTGGACAGCTGCATTATGCACCGCCACACTGGTCTTGCACCGGGTATTATGGTATGGGGCGGTATTGGATATTACTCTCGCACGCCTCTAGTACGCATTGCCGGTACTTTAAATAGCCGGCGCTACATATCCGAGGTGCTGGAGCCAGTTGTCCTTCCTTACCTTCAGGGCTCGGCCACAGCCATATTTCAACAGGATAATGCGCGACCACGCGTGGCACGCATTGTCCAAAGGTTCTTCGTCAATAACCAGATTGAAGTGCTTCCCTGGCCGGCTCGCTCTCCGGATCTTTCGCCGATAGAAAACATGTGGTCCATGGTTGCTCAACGAGTGACCCAGATTACATCCCCAGCTGCCACACCAGATGATCTTTGGCAACGTGTGGAAGCTGCTTGGGCTGCTGTACCCCAGGAACACATCCAACGTCTCTCTGACTCAATGCCGAGACGTGTGGCAGCGGTGATCTCCAACAATGGCGGCTACTCTAGCTACTGATTCTGGCAGGAACCACATGTCACAGACGTCTGTAAACGTAATCATTTGATACTTGGTCAACATGTTATCTACAAAATAAATTTTGTTGTGCTACCTCTTGTCTTTCTTGGTGTTGCATTTACGGTGGCCAGCAGTGTAATATTTCGAAACCCATGTAGCATTTTAATACCATAAAACTCTTTAGTTGAAGAATGAACAATATATTCAGAATAGCCTCAATACATTACAAATGGTTCAAATGGCTCTGAGCACCATGCAACTTAACACCTGAGGTCATCAGTCCACTAGAACTTAGAACTACTTAAACCTAACTAACCTAAGGACATCACATACATTCATGCCCGAGGCAGGATTCGAACCTGCGACCGCAGCGGTCGCGCGGTTCCAGACTGAAGCGCCTAGAACGCCTCGGAAACACCGGCCGGCTCAATTCATTACACAGCACTTAAATATGTAGAACGTGAAATATTTACAAATGCTGCACGAAACGCAACAACGAGTCTAACATCAAGAAAAACTGTAGAAAATGGTGGAATCTGCTTATGGAGTTCTCCGCTGTATATTGAGGTTCCGACCAAAAGACATCGTGTGGTGTTCCTAGGTACAGCACTCTCTCCTACAGAATACAAGTTACATCTGCAATCATTAATCCGTCTTGTTTGCAGACGTGCGAACACTTCTAACATGTCCGCACCGTATCAGCCCCGATCTCGTCTCCTCTTTTGTGCTTCCCGAGCACAGCAGGCGATGTGTCCTTCTTCCCCTAGCCAACCAAATACTAGAACAACCACGCTTCCATATACGTTCATGGAACGTAGCTGTCTCCGTTGTCTGAAATGCGCCACTGAAGGAGAGGAGGACGTGTTACTTGATCTTACATATAAGGGCATAGGGCCAATTACACTACTGGCCATTGAAATTGCTGCACCCAGAAGAAATGCAGATGATGAACGGGTATTCATTGGAAAAACATATTATTCTAGAAATGACATGTGATTACATTTCCACGCAATTTTTGTGCATAGATCCTGAGAAATCGGTACCCAGAACAACCACCTCTGCCGTAATAACGGCCTTGATACACCTAGGCATTGAATCAAACAGAGCTTGCATGGCGTGTACAGGTACAGTTGCCCATGCACCTTCAACACTATACCACAGTTCATCAAGAGTAGTGACTAGCGTCTTGTGACGAGCCAGTTTCTCGGCCACCATTGACCAGACGTTTTCAATTTGTGAGAGATCTGGAGAATGTGCTGTCCAGGGTAGCAGTCGAACATTTTCTGTATCCAGAAAGGCCCGTACAGGACCTGCAACATGCGGTCGTGCATTATCCTGCTGAAATGTAGGGTTTCGCAGGGGTCGAATGAAGGGTAGAGCCACGGGTCGTAACACATCTGAATTGTAACGTCCACTGTCCAAAGTGCCGTCAGTGCGAACAAGAGGTGACCGAGACGTGTAACCAGTGGCACCCCATACCATCACGCCGGGTGATACGCCAGTATGGCGATGACGAATACACGCTTCCAATATGCGTTCACCGCGATGTCGCCAAACACGGATGCGACCATCATGATGCTGTAAACAGAACTTGGATTCATCCGAAAAAATTACCTTTTGCCATTCGTGCACCCAGGTTCGTCGTTGAGTACAGCATCGCAGGCGTTCCTGTCTGTGATGCAGCGTCAAGGGTAGTCGCAGCCGTGGTCTCCGAGCTGATAGTCCATGATGCTGCAAACGTCGTCGATCTGTTCGTGCAGATGGTTGTTGTCTTGCAAACGTCCCCATCTGTTGACTCAGGGATCGAACGTGGCTGCACGATCCGTTACAGCCATGCGAATAAGATGCCTGTCATCTCGACTGCGTGTGATAAGAAGCCCTTGGGATCCGGCACGGCGTTCCGTATTACCCTCCTGAACCCTCAGATTCCATATTCTGCTAACAGTCATTGGATCTCGACCGACGCGAGCAGCAATGTCGCGATACGATAAACCACAATCGCGATAGGCTACAATCCGACCTTTATCAAAGTCGGAAACGTGATGGTACGCATTTCTCCTCCTTACACGAGGCATGACAACGACGTTTCACCAGGCAACGCCGGTTAACTGCTGTTTGTGTATGAGAAATCGGTTGGACACTTTCCTCATGTCAGCACGTTGCAGGTGTTGCCACCGGCGCCAACCTTGTGTGAGTGCTCTGAAAAGCTAATCATTTGCGTATCACAGCATCTTCTACCTGTCGGTAAAATTTCGCGACTGTAGCACGTCATCTTCGTGGTGTAGCAGATTTTAATGGCCAGTAGTGTAGCTGCGAACTTTACTACCTAATTGGGAGGGTTGCTTTTTTTCTTAGGTCAGATCGGTCGCGAAATTAAAACCACACTGAAAATCCGATCTGCTTTGCAGTCGCACTTTTTAGTTCTGAGCCCACAGATAGCACGTAAATGTGCACTGGAGTGTAAAGTGCTTGCTGTCACTCGATTTCTTCATGCCGCGGGTTTCCGCCGGAATTCAAGCAGCTTACATAACGTAACTGTTATGTGTCACAGCGAAGTGTGGCAGTGTTTCAAAAATTTTGAAATAGGACGTCTAGACTTTCGTGATGCAGGCATTCAGGGAAGGAAGCCAGTGCCGACCGATGATCTCATTCACAGAGTGGGTCAGGCGGTTCCAGATAATCGTGTACGAAGAGGAATTCGGAACAAGCGAGGGGGAACTTTGTCATCAGGCGTTGTCCTGCTTCATGGTACTGTTCGTGCGAATACTGCACGGGCAATTAGGACGCCAGTGTAGCTTCGTCGACGGGAAGTGTTTGATCACTTACCACACAGCCGGGACTTTGCTCCCACCAATAATCATCTCAGATAAACCGCTCTCTATAAGGACAGCATTTTGACACAGACGACGAGCTACAGAGGCAGCTGCCTTCTACGACAAGGGTATTGGAGAGTTGGTGCAACGCATTTGTGTATGTGTGTGACTGGCGGGCAACGACTCGAAGAAACCATTCCGAGGTATTCACCGTCAGTCACATTCGGTGATGGTACTAACAAATCTCTCCTCTATCCTATCTTCTTTTTATATTCTTCTTAAAAAAACAACAAAATTTTATTTATATTTAAAGCTTAAATTATTGTTATTTTGAAAAGTATCATTCTTTGTAAATGTTGTAGATAAAACAAAAGAAAAGAAAACTCTAAAAAGATGAAAAACGAAAATTGTAAGATGTACGACCTGTTTTAAACATCAGGTAACAGGTCTATAATTTGGCAATAAATAAATAACGCTACAACAGACATCTAAATCGGAGCGGTGGCTGTGGAGAGAAATAGCTGGAAAGCGTAGCAAAGTGTTGAAAACAAAACATTTTTGATTTTCACTTGGTTTTCATGTCGTGACCGATCGGACCTCGAAATAATTATTTAAATAAAAAACTTTTTAATATAAAGTTATTTTTAAAACAGTCTAAAATGTATAAATCAATTTCTGCTAGCCCCATACAGAATTCTGACTCTTATGTTATATTATTGATTGCGTTTAGTTAAACTTATGGCTTAACTTTTTTTTTGGATTCATAAACATTTTATTTTTATCTTACAACTTTAAACATAGCTGTGTGCAGCAACCGTGAAAATATTTTTTATAGTAAAGACAGCCCACTGGTTGCAATGGATTTTATAGTCGAATTGACCATGGTTTCGACTCCTAAACTAGGAGAGTCTTCCTCAGGATTTATATTACGTACGTAAGAAGTTGAGCATAACAGCTCTCGTCATACAATTTTAACGCCAAAAAGGCCACGTCACATAATAACGTGTTTTATTATGTGACGTGGCCTTTTTGGTGTTAAAATTGTATGACGAGAGCTGTTATGCTCAACTTCTTACGTACGTAATATAAATCCTGATGAAGACTCCCCTAGTTTAGGAGTCGAAACCATGGTCAATTCGACTATAAAATCCATTGCAACCAGTAGGCTGTCTTAAAAATAATTTTTTATAGTAATCTGTTATTACTTTAATGTTGTAATTTCATGTACCTTGAAGTTTTGCTCCTCAATTTGGTCCTACGGAACTTGACGTATAGTTAAATAATTCCTAATCCGCATACAGATACCTCTGAAAATTTGTGCTTGTAAAGTAATAGCTATGGAAATACTTGTCGAATTTAAAATGAGAAACGCGGGCCAAATGGAACAGATAATATTAAGGAGGTCAACTGTTCATACATCTGTTACGTACTGCGTGTGCCCCACGTTTTTCATTTTAGGTTCTAGAGATATTTTCATTGATATCAAAAAATCAAAAGCACAAATTTTTAAGGCTTTCTGTATGGGATTAGGATTCTGGATGGGGCTAGGACAAATTACTTTATGCTCCCTAACCCATTTTTCTTTAAAGTGTTATTTTAAAAAGTTTTTTCTGTTTAAGTAATTATTCTCCGCTTTTTAGTATTGCAAGTGTCAATTATTTCAATCGTTTCAACCATTTTGATGAGATCACAACACATCCAGAGATTACTTCAGCTTCTCTTCACCTGGGCCAACAAATGCATTGCTTTCTCCTACGAGTATCCCAAGAAAAGACCTCAAAGGTAAAACTGAGAGAGACTTCACCTCCGACAGGGACTAACCGGCAAACATTCTTACCAGCAAACACTCGCAAGTGGTACAGGGAAAGCGGAAAACAACTGGTATTCAGAGCGCCCTCCGCCACACATAACACGAGTAAGCGACTTAATACTGCGTTGTGATCCAGTTCTGTTGAAGGTTTCAAGTCTCTAGCTCACCGAGAGTTGACATTGGTAAACAGAGAACCCTCCACCACACACCAGACGAGAAGGGGAGTTAATACTGTATTATCATCCAGTTCTGAGTTGAGTTGAAAGTTACAATCTTAAACTCATCGGGAAGTTAGTTTCAAATCAACTGCAAAATTTGTGCCGATCAGGCTGACAACAAAACGACCTAATAAAAACGTGTTAAAAAAACTAGCCTTCGCGTAACTGCAGATTACATGTCTCTGTTCACTGAATCTGAACAACGAAGACGTGTCTGTGCAGCGGCTGTTCGTGACAGGAGGAGGGTTGTATAGGCTCCTGTTGCTGCATCAGTCAACTACAGTAAGCTGTAACGCGATAGTTCCTGCAGCAGCGAGTGCATAGTGAACAACTGTTAGTAGGTTAGTTACATGTTCCATAGATCAAAAGAATTTATTAGTTAGTTGCATGTTTCATAGATCATGTGAACCATTCTTTTATTATACACTCCTGGAAATGGAAAAAAGAACACATTGACACCGGTGTGTCAGACCCACCATACTTGCTCCGGACACTGCGAGAGGGCTGTACAAGCAATGATCACACGCACGGCACAGCGGACACACCAGGAACCGCGGTGTTGGCCGTCGAATGGCGCTAGCTGCGCAGCATTTGTGCACCGCCGCCGTCAGTGTCAGCCAGTTTGCCGTGGCATACGGAGCTCCATCGCAGTCTTAACACTGGTAGCATGCCGCGACAGCGTGGACGTGAACGGTATATGCAGTTGACGGACTTTGAGCGAGGGCGTATAGTGGGCATGCGGGAGGCCGGGTGGACGTACCGCCGAATTGCTCAACACGTGGGGCGTGAGGTCTCCACAGTACATCGATGTTGTCGCCAGTGGTCGGCGGAAGGTGCACGTGCCCGTCGACCTGGGACCGGACCGCAGCGACGCACGGATGCACGCCAAGACCGTAGGATCCTACGCAGTGCCGTAGGGGACCGCACCGCCACTTCCCAGAAAATTAGGGACACTGTTGCTCCTGGTGTATCGGCGAGGACCATTCGCAACCGTCTCCATGAAGCTGGGCTACGGTCCCGCACACCGTTAGGCCGTCTTCCGCTCACTCCCCAACATCGTGCAGCCCGCCTCCAGTGGTGTCGCGACAGGCGTGAATGGAGGGACGAATGGAGACGTGTCGTCTTCAGCGATGAGAGTCGCTTCTGCCTTGGTGCCAATGATGGTCGTATGCGTGTTTGGCGCCGTGCAGGTGAGCGCCACAATCAGGACTGCATACGACCGAGGCACACAGGGCCAACACCCGGCATCATGGTGTGGGGAGCGATCTCCTACACTGGCCGTACACCACTGGTGATCGTCGAGGGGACACTGAATAGTGCACGGTACATCCAAACCGTCATCGAACCCATTGTTCTACCATTCCTAGACCGGCAAGGGAACTTGCTGTTCCAACAGGACAATGCACGTCCGCATGTATCCCGTGCCACCCAACGTGCTCTAGAAGGTGTAAGTCAACTACCCTGGCCAGCAAGATCTCCGGATCTGTCCCCCATTGAGCATGTTTGGGACTGGATGAAGCGTCGTCTCACGCGGTCTGCACGTCCAGCACGAACGCTGGTCCAACTGAGGCGCCAGGTGGAAATGACATGGCAAGCCGTTCCACAGGACTACATCCAGCATCTCTACGATCGTCTCCATGGGAGAATAGCAGTCTGCATTGCTGCGAAAGGTGGATATACACCGTACTAGTGCCGACATTGTGCATGCTCTGTTGCCTGTGTCTATGTGCCTGTGGTTCTGTCAGTGTGATCATGTGATGTATCTGACCCCAGGAATGTGTCAATAAAGTTTCCCCTTCCTGGGACAATGAATTCACGGTGTTCTTATTTCAATTTCCAGGAGTGTATTATCGAACTGATGTGGGATGAGTCGGTGTACGGGCTATGTATACATTATTAGTGTTAACATTAATGAACATATTATCATTTTATTCCTACTGGTGCTACTACACTTGAAACAAAGTTTTTTTATTTTATTGGCTACAACTTTTTAAAAAGAAATTCTTTGATGGAGTAGATGGAGTTTTCCATGAGACATTATTTTAAATTAAATTTAAAACTTCTTTTGCTACCTGTCAGACATTATACTTTACTGGGCAAATGCTCAAAAAAATTTTTATCGGTGCATACTGAACTCTTCTCTGAGCCACTGACGGCTTTAATAATGGGTAATAAAGGTATTTTTCCCCGTAGTGTTTTATGTATGTAGTTCACTATTCTTCTCAAATTGTGATACATTATTTATGACGAATTTCACTAGCGAAAAAAGTATTGTGACGGCGCAGTTAAAATGGGTAGCCCCTTGAAGAGGTACCTGCATGACGTCCGTGGCTAAACACCACGTATTATTCTCACTGTTGGCTTTTGTGCACTCAATACTTTCTTTCTAAGTGGCGAGTTGCCCCAGAGAAATTATTCCGTACGACGTTAATGAGTGAAAATTCGAAAAATATGTCACGAGGTTGATTCGTTTGTTTCCAAGATTAGCTATTATACGAACAGCAAAAGTAGCTGAACTTAATTGTTTGAGAAGCTCGGTAATATGCTGCTTCTAGTTCATACATCAGCATGTACACCCAGAAATTTGGAGCGCTCTACGCTACTTACTGACTGCAGCTCATGTGCCACATCAGTTGTTGGTATCACTCTATTTGCTGTACAGAACTGGATGTGGTGTGTTTTTTTCAAAATTTAAGGACAGTCTATTTTCAGAGAACCGTTTAATATTTCTTTGGAAAGCATCATTTACTCTTCTATTGCTTTCTCTCTTATGGGATTTATTTTAACCCTAGTATCGGCTGCAAAAAGTATCGAATTTGTTTGTTAAATGTTAAGTGGGAGATGGTTCACATATATAAAGAATAGGAATGGATACAGAATTGATCCCTGTGGGACTCATTTTGTGATTTTATTCCAGTCATTACAATGTTCTACCTGTCCGCCATTGTCTGAGTCATTCAACAGAACCTTTTGCATTCTGTCCAGTATGATTCAAACCAGTTGCGTGTACAGTTATCAGTTCCATAAAACGAGACTTTTTTCTAAGAGCTATTCACTGTAGGTTCAGATCGCACAGCAGCCGAAAAGCCAAGGCGCCATCCCTTCTCTTCTCGGACGCATCGTCACCCTGCCGAGCCAGGGCGGCCAGTGAAGTAATGGCAGCCGTGCGTGACGTCATAAAGCTGGCAGACCGACGGCGCTGTCCGTCCGCCCCCGCCCCCACGTGGACCCTCTAAAGCGTGCCTGCCGCCACCCCCACATATTTCACGCGGCCGCCGGTACGTATGGTATATTTATAATCCGCCCACTCCGTGTCTTTTCTCTACAGCCGGCTTTCCCCTTCCCCTTCCCCTCCCCCCCCCCTCTCCTGTAGCACCTCAGAAGGCCTCTGGCGCATTTAAAAGGACACTCCCTTTTCTCCTAGCGACCAGCCTCCCTGGCGATCGTATTCTCTTCCGCAGAATCCGGCGGCGCCAGTGAGGGGTGAATACCTCCACCCCTTCCACCCCCTCCACCCCCCACTGCCCCACTTGCGAGCCTCCTGAAGCACACACACTCCGTCCGCCCACGGTGTGCCTAGCGACGTTATTTACCGACACAGAAGTCGCACTTCACACATTTTTCACCTCCACTGCACCTCCGCAGCGGACTATAAAAATACACGGACCCGCCTGTAGCTACAGTAGCGCCGTCTTCCATCACTCCACCCCAAACTCTCCCCCTGTCCGCTACCCTACCCTACTGCCCTAGCCATGCTCTCCTCGGAAAGAATGATACGCCGCCGTGCTGTGATCTCGAGCATGAAAGTTGAAGGCGAACGCCGAAGTTGAGCGAAAGTCGTACGTACGGTGGCAGACAACGACTTCGGGTGTCTTCGAGTGGCAGTTCTCTTCTCGCTTTACAGCAGTGGCGGCGGCCTCCGTGGAACATTGTCGTAATACACAACGGCGCTCAGGTCTATGCCGTGTTCCTCGACTTCCGGGAGTCATTCGATACAGTTCCGCAGTGGCGTCTTCTGAACAAAATACGCGCTCAGCCAGTGTCGAGCCAGTTCTGGGATTGGATTCGTAGCAAACAAAACAAGTCGGTCTTCACGGAAAAAAATCGCCATGTGTGGAAATAATTTCAGGAGTACCACAAGGAACTGTTTTAGGGCCGTTATTGTTAATGTTGTTGCCATCTTAATTCCGAACACTGGTTTGATGTGCTTCTACACCCTACTCTATCCTGCGAAAAGCCTCCCAATTTATGACTCCATTTGGATATGCTTTCTGTATTCATCTCTTGGTTTCCCTCGATCATTTTTACCTCCCACACATCCCTTCAATACTAAATTGGTGATCACGTTCCCTGTCAACCGATCCCTTCTTTTACTCAGGGTATACCACAAATCTCTCTGCAATTCTATGCAGTACCCCCCCTCATTAGTTACGCAATCTTCAGATCTAGTCTAGTTTTCAGCAATCCTCTGTAGCACAACACTTCAAACGCTTCTGTTCTCTTCTTCTGTCTGTATTGTTTCTAGCCCACGTTCCACTTCCGTACAAGGCTACACACCAGACCAATGCCTTCAGAAAAGACTTCAGATCACTTAAATTTATATTCAGTGTTAACAAATTCATCTTCTTTACAAACAGTTTTCTCGTCATTGGCATTATCAATTTTATACCCTCACTACTTCGCTCGTTGCCGGCCGGTGTGGCCGAGCGGTTCTAGGCGCTTCAGTCTGGAACCGCGCAACCGCTACAATCGCAGGTTCGAATCCTGCCTCGGGCATGGTTGTGTGTGATGTCCTTAGGTTAGTTAGGTTTAAGTAGTTCTAAGTCTAGGGGACTCATGACCTCAGATGTTAAGTCCCATAGTGCTCAGAGCCATTTGAACCATTTTTTTTCTTCGCTTAGGTGAGGTCATTAATTCGCGTTTTCACTTCGCAGACACATCACCATCAATCGGACCAGATTTAAGATTCGGATCGCAGCAAACAAAACTCAGCAAGTCGGTCTTCAAGGAAAAATATCGTCATGTGTAAAAATAATTTCAGGAGCACCACAAGGAACTGTTTTAGGGCCGTTACTGTTAATGTTGTTCATGAGGGTATTTTTGTTCCGTCGTTGCAACTACAAAAAGCGTGGTTTTTTCACCAGACGCGTTTCGCTTTATTGCGGTAAAGCATCATCAGGTAAGTAATTAAATTTATTTACATTTTGATTTGCTTTGCTTTTTAGATCGAAAAACAGTTTGCTAAGAATTGGTTAGTTTCTGCTTGCGGTGATTTTTCGGCTGCTTTCTCGCTTACATCGAGAGGTGCCGTCTGCTAGCACATCCTTATTTTTCTGTGTTAGACACGCGGAAACGATTTTGGTGAAATTTAGTATTGAGATAGCTTGAACGCCGAGGAAGAACATAGGCTACTTCGGGAGGTCTGTACAACAAAAAATTCGTGATTTCAAGAATATAATGCGAAATATGGAGCAATAATTGCTCTTCGAATGACTAATTTGTTCTTTGCCTTTTGAACTTTGCCGTATTTGTGAAAATGCTGTTTCATATGTTCTAACTAACACGATTCAATGTAATGAATACAATGCTTATACACTTCTCTGCGTATTTCATCCATCGTTCCATGTTAATACCAGTCACAAGTCCATCGCATTTTAGCCTCCGATATGCTTGAAGATTTACAAGTAGGGCGTCTTTTGAAGGCAATACGATAAGCAGAACAACTTCGCACTATACCGGCAAACCAAGTTGACACTCAGCGCGGTGGCCGATGGTAGTGATAGCAAACGGAAACTACCTGTAAGGTCGCTCGAGTCGAGTGTCAACTTAGTTTGCACGAATATACCTTCACATGCGATACGTCAGAGGCTTGTGGTGCGGCTGCATTTCATTATGATCTGTTAATTAACTATTTTAGTCACAAATTAGTCGTCTTATGCTGGTGGATGAAAAATGGAGGCGCTATAATGCACTGAAATGGAAGGAATGAACTGTTGGTATGTGCTGCTCTGGTGGAAAATTCTCATGTCCAGTATTAGATGTGCTGGAGCAGTCCATAGAAACTCCTGTACGTATTGAAACATCCCCTTTGTAAGTGAAAGAATGACAGTGCTGGAAAAACTCTGACGTTATTTGATTTTCAAACAGCTGAACAAAGCTGAACATACTCATACAGTCCTCTCTTTACTTATTCTGATCATTACTAAACTGACACTCAATGTTTTTAGCGCAACGCAATCTGACTTTCAATAATCCCTACAAAAGAATGGTCCTGACCAACAATAACCTATACCTTTCATGAATCACTTGCCTCACGAAAATCTTCGTTACTCTAACTACGGCAATACAGCGACCGACAATACTGCCAGCTAAATAGTATATTCTAACTACTGAAGGCACTAACTACTGATTGGCATAGTTAGCAGATTAAAGATTTTGATAGAGACCAAGCCGGCCGGGGTGCCCGAGCGGTTCTAGGCGCTACAGTCTGGAACCGCGTGACCGCTACGGTGGCAGGTTCGAATCCTGCCTCGGGCATGGATGTGTGTGATGTCCTTAGGTTAGTTCGGTTTAAATAGTTCTAGTTCTAGGGGACTGATGACCTAAGATCTTAAGTCCCATAGTGCTCAGAGCCATTTGAACCATTTGATACTGACCAAACAATGTATTTACCTTAATAGCGTTCAAAATTCATCATACATTTTCCTTTTTCTGACGGACACACGTCCATATCGTCCGCTCATAGTAACCTCTCAAAACTGTCATCTCTCTCTCCACATCCACCACTGCTGGCGGCTCACCTCCAACTGCGCAACGCTACGCGCTGTTCACATCCAACTGCCCAACACTACAATAGCGAATATTCCAACAATGAGTTCAACCAGCCACAGACTGCACACAGCACAGTCAGTGATTTTCATACAGAGCACTACGTGGCGTCACCAACATAAAAACCTAAACGCCTAATTACAGTATTTTATGAATCAAGGCGTATTTTAAACATGATTCGGAAATATAATTAATGCTTCCAGATTATACATCCAGCGAAATCATAGAAACATATTCATTTTCCACCTACATACCGGCACTGCATGCACTTTTTGTACATACGTTTCTATACCACTACCTGCACAGACATTTATGAATTAACAGCTTACTTACTCACCTAAACTACTGATATGCTAGCGCAGCAGTGGGTAACAGCTAGCACCAGTATGATACTGACTCACCTGCCGTCTGGACCCTCTCGTCACGCCATAAAGTGTAGAGAAATTGTGTGGAAGTCGTCATATGAACAGGCAGTTAAGTTGCTGATTGGTCTTGTACATTTAGGTAGATGTGAGGTCTCTCTTTATCGCTGGTCATTGTGCAAGGAATATAACTCCTTTAGCGCGTCTACCGCCGAGGTGCGGGCGCAGTTAATCCGGCCCCGTGGTTATTGTAGACCGGACACACCCACACAGAGGCGGCAGCTGTGAGTATCTATTGGCTTAGGCGCCGGTGGCCGCTGTTTGAGAGGATTTGGCAGTCCACTGGCCGGCCTGGCTTACCGGGAGTTGTCCGCACTAAGCTGCTAAGTACACCGCGACCGGGACGAACTTTAACGCACTTTGCTCCGGGGTCCCACCTTGCGACACTGAGGGCCGCGCCATCCTCTTCCCGTGCTAATCCCGAGGGTGCGCTCCTGGCACCGCCCCCACCGGGAAAACACTTGTCGCGCCGCGCCGGGGGCGCGGGTATTGCTGTACAGCACAATCAGTAGCCGTCACCTAGCGCGAAAGGTAGTGTAGAATGAAAACTCGCACGGTCGGAAATGTCGCACTTCTCAAGATATCCCAGGCCATCATGTCGTTGTCGAATGAATTTCTCGGAGCGTTTCGTTCACGTCTGCTAAGGACATCTTCAGTGGGAGTTATATCCTATTGAAGCTCCGATTCGCACGCTGGCTTACTACTTACTAAAGTAAATATTTTGTTTTAGCCTAGAGACGTGAGACCACATGTGTTCAAAGTCGAGAGCAGTCGGCTGTTGTGAGTTGCTATGGTCCGCTGTTGCATCGCACCCCACCTCCGCCGTTTCCCTCGTGAAGATTTTGTATCCAGATGAGGATTCCTCCAAGGAATCCATTGGAACACGGTATAATAGCATGGACTATTTTAACAATCATGAAAGCTAGATTATATGGCCGTGGTCCATGGAATTCTTCTATTCCTAACGTTTCATCCAATACTACGTTCGACATCCTCAGGCTATTTCGTTTCTCGACAGACCGATGGCAGTCTAAAACATAAAGTGTTTCGGAAGAGCACACATACTGATTGATACTTACATAAGAACTCCAACCATCACCCACAACAGGAAAGAGGTGTAATCAAAAGTTTAGTGGACAGGGCAAAACGGATTTGTACGGCGGAACATCTGGATACGGAACTGAATCATCTGAAACAGGCCTTCGAAAAGAATGGGTACTCAAACAAAGAAATTAATAGAGTTTTAAGACCAAATTACAGCAAGCCAAAGGACAAGGATGGTACACAACAATGGAAGAACACGGTGTCTTTACCTTTCAGTAGTATGGTTACAGATCGAATCGGCAAAATTTTGCTGAAACATAAAGTGAAACCGGTATTCAAACCTACCAGAAAAATAGGACAAGTACTTCGTTCTGTTAAAGATAGAAGGCCACCATTATCATGTAGTGGTTTGTATAAAATTCCGTGTACCTGTGGCAAGGTCTATATTGGTACTACGAAAAGAAGTGTGAATACGAGGGTAAAGGAGCATAAAAGTCTTTGCCGACTGGGTAGAATAGATAAATCGGCCATTGCGGAACATGCACTTCAGTCCGGTGACCATGTAGTTAAGCTTTCTGAAACTACAGTTATAAGTGCTACCACGAGCTATTATCCACGACTGTATAGGGAGGCTACTGAAATTTATAAACATGAAGATAATTTTAATAGAAAAGAAGAGGCCTTGAAATTAAGCGAGATATGGACAGTGGCGTTACAGAATCGATAAGTGATTTTTATCTATGACGGACTATTATCGATAGTTACATTTTATCTTTGACTAGTTTTCTCTCTGCTACTGTGTTCAAGCTAGACCACGCCCACTTTCCTCGGTATTTAGGCCGCTCTCCGACGCCCGACTCGTCAGTCGGCAGGATTCAACAGGACTAACCATACCTCTGAGGATGGCCAACGTAGTATTGGACGAAACGTTAGGAATAGAAGGATTCCATGGTACACGGCCATATAACCCGGAAGAATTATCAACAACGGTACCATCCGGTCGTGAAAGCCTTCATTGAATGATGAAAGCTAGAGTGTCACAAAACTGTCTTCAGCAAATACCATAAGAATCGTCATCTTCGTTGAAGATTAGCTGGCTAGTTTCCGGCGACCATCATTTCTTGGGTGTTACAGACTCCCCCCACCCCTCCCCGCCCCTCTGGTTATTGGTGGTTTTACATTAATCTACTTCTCTTCATCGTCCCAGTGTGTACAATTTCCAGTCTGGAAGAAGAAAGAGAACGAAATGAATAGGGAGAGAGGGGGAGAGAGAGAGATAGAGATAGAGATAGAGAGAGAGAGAGAGAAATGGTATTGCTGAGAGACCCACGCTGTCCGACCATATTTGTTTACGTTGTTCTTCACTTTATGTGAATGCTGGGAACGTTCCTTCCACGAGAGACAGCCCGTCCTCAACAGTATTCCTCTATCCATCATCCACCAAAAAAATGGTTCAAATGGCTCTGAGCACTATAGGACAACTTCTGAGGTCATCTGTCTCCTAGAACGTAGAACTACTCAAACCTAACTAACCTAAGGACATCACACACATCCATGTCCGAGGCAGGATTCGAACCTGCGGCCGTAGCGGTGGCGCGGTTCCAGACTGTAGTGCCTAGAACCGCTCGGCCACCCCGGCCGGCCATCATCCACCTACTCCTCATCTTGTCTTCCAGTCTCCCTCTGTATCTCTCTTTCTCTGTCTCCCTCTTACTATATCTATCTATCTATCTATCTATCTATCTATCTTTCCCAGCCCCTCTCCAGCATTTGGAGCCTAATTCTTCCGTCGCTCCCGTCTCTCCCTCCTTCCAACATCCATTTCCTCCTCCTCCTCCTCCTCCTCTTCCTCCTCCTCTTCCTCTCCCTGTCACTGTCACTGTCACTCTCTTTCTTCGAATTTGCGAATGTCACTACTCCCTTCTCTAATACCCCCATTTTCCATCTCATCCTTACCCTCTCTCTCTTTCCCAATTTTTCAGCCTTATTCTCACATCTTTTGCTGGTCTTCCTCCTTCCATACTCCTCCTCTTCCTCATTCTTTCTCCCTCTGTCTTTAACTTTCTCGAATTTTTTAAACCTTTTTTCTCCTTTACACCCTTATGTCCTGTCTGCACTCTTTCTGTTCCTCCTACTCATCGTATCCTTCTCTGACTCACTCTCCATATCCTTTTTGTTTTCTCAGTATTTCAACTTTATTCCACCATTACTCCCTCCTCTCCTACCATAAGACCTCCATTACCTCCTTATCTTTCTTATTCTCCCGTTCCCTTCTCCATTTCTCTCCATCTCGGTCTTCCACTTCCCTCCACCCACTACTACCCATACACGTTTGTCTCCTGGGAAGAGCCGATGGCCCCTTAATTGGGCCGTGTGTGCTCTGCTCGCTGCAGGGGGAGAGGTCAGCTGGCCTGGGAGAGTGAGTGAGTGAGTGGAAGGTAATTGTGCCGCTGAGCACTCAAGTCCACCCCACACGGACCACTGCTGCCCCGCCCGGGCATTCGTCAGTGTCGCTGCGAGCAGGGGCTGTCTGTCCCAGTGGCTCTCCGCTACAACATAGCACGGGCAACTCTCGCCCTCGTAAGGCAAACACGTGAAATTGCGCACTAAGCTCGTCCAAGTGTAAGTACAGTAAAAACCGTCAAACAAACAAGCAAACTTGAAAGGCATATCTCTCGCTCTGTTACCTGGCCAGCTTTTTCCATAGCGTTGGAGAAGGTTGGTGCATACCTAGTACTCAAGGCTACATCATAGGGTTGGCTAAAGGGCGTATCCTTATACAAAGAAGAAATGTGTAACTAGCGGTAGATATAAGACATCGTTTTTGCAAAATAAATTTTTTTGTAGGATGTCTTAAGCGATGACCAAGAAGCGTGCGTTCTCCAGCAAACACTGATGTTGTACGCGACTCTGTCTTATGGAGCCCATGGCGTTTGATACGTCAGCAAGCAGCAGTTTCAACGTCCGCTTAGAAAAATTATAAATGACTGTGCTTAAACTGACACACCATTTTTAGCGCAACGCAATCTGACTTTCAAAAATCCCTACAAAAGAATGGCCCTGATTAACAATAACCTATACCTTTCATGACTCACTTACCTCACAAAAATCTTCGTTACTCAAACTACTGCAACACAGCGTGCGCCACTACTGCCAGCTAAATAAAAGATTCAAACTACTGAAGGCACTAACTACTGATAGGCATAGTTAGCAAATGAAAGATTTTGATAGAGAACAAACAATGTATTTACCTTAATAGTGTTCAAAAGTAATCATATATATATATATATATATATATATATATATATATATATATATATATAAGGTCATGACATCCAGTCTTACAAATTTACTGTCTCTGATGGACACACGTCCAAATCATCCGCTCTCAAAACTCCGCCCTCTCTCTCCCCACATCCACCACTGCTGGCCGCTCACATCCAACTGCGCAACGCCACGCGCTGTTCACATCTAACTGCCCAACGTTACAATAGCGAATATTCTAACAATGCCGACCAGCCTCAGACTGCACATAGCAAGCCAGTGATTTTCATACAGAGCGCTACATGGCGTTACCAACATAAAAACCTAAACAGCCTACTTACACAGTGATTGGAATTTCCCGGGAGAGTGTTCGCAGAATTCTTCATCTTAATTTAAAATTCCATCCTTACAAATTACAGATGGTGCAACAATTGAAGGAAAACGATTACCGGTTGCGATTAGCATGCAGTCAACAAATTATAAAAAATAAGCAATGACGTTCAATTTCTAAACAAGTTGTTGATGTCAGATGAGCAAATGAGGCACAGTTTCATCTCACAGGTTATGTGAATAAACTGAATAAACTACCGTCGCTGGACACACACAAATCCTAATGACGTTCATTGAGCGCCCTTTACACGCTAGTAAAATGACAGTATGGTATGGTGTTTATCACATGGGATTATCAGACCGTATATTTTTGCAAGTGGGTAAGTAAACACAATAACTGCCAATACCGATCGACACGTGGAGATGTTACGAATTTACGTCACACCTGCATTGCACAACTTTCTAAACGTTCAAGGAGCCTGGTTTCAGCAGGACGGAGCGACATCACACACTGGACGGCAGTCAATGGCATATGTGTGAGAATTGCTTGGCAACCGTGTGTTCTCACGATTCGGCAGCTGTTCCTGGCCTCCTAGATTGCCAGATTTATCCGTTTGTGATTTTTCGTTGTGGGGCTACCTCAAGAGCAAAGTCCACGCGACTCGTACAAGAACCTTGGATGATTTTGGTAAATATTTTTGGAAACAGTGATCAATAGATTATTATATTTTAACTAAAGTTCAGTCTTGATCATAACACTTCTGGCTCAATAACATAGGTGACCGATTTCGGTTATATATCATGTAACCATCTTCAGACCTGTGAATTAATTTTAGAAAATACTAGAAACCAATCTTAAAATAAAATGAAAAGTGTCTAATGACGACAAAATTTTAAAAAGATAAAATAAAACGTATTATACCCATGGCTTCATTGGAGGATGGTAGGCGGAGCTCTCCTCAGCTGCTACGAAGTCAACTGATGGTTATGAGTGCTGAGCATGAGCTTAAGTATGCAGAGGCTAAAATTAATTCACAGGTCTGAAGATGGTTACATAAATATAACCGAACCCGGTCACCTATGTTATTGAGACATAAGTGTTGTGATCAAGACTGAACTTTAGTTGAAATACAACCCTGGATGAGTTAAAACTGAGAATTCGGGATACAATTCACAGTATCCCGGCTGAGATGTTGCAGCGGTCAATGTGGAACCTCAACAGCAGATTTCACGAATGTATTCGTACCGGTGGATGCCATTCAAAGGACGTAATTTCTGAAAAAATGATAAATTCCAGCAGTCCTTCGTCAATGTCAAAGTTGTAAGGTTTCAATTACTGCGAATGCAATTTCTTTCCTACAGCGCTTCTAGTTTTATTGATTGTGGAAATGTTCCAGTTTTTCTGTGTCACCCTGTACAAAGGATATCTGCTTCGAGCAAATGGTTTCTGATGGCTTCAGCACGGAAACAGACCTTCGAATGAAATTCGGAACCGATTTAATTTTGAAAGGATGGAACTAGTTCTTTAATTTAAGAAACAGTGAAATCTGATTTTGCTCCTTCTGTAGACGGTGCGAGACGTGATTTAGAGCCGGCCGAAGTGGCCGTACGGTTAAAGGCGCTGCAGTCTGGAACCGCAAGACCGCTACGGTCGCAGGTTCGAATCCTGCCTCGGGCATGGATGTTTGTGATGTCCTTAGGTTAGTTAGGTTTAACTAGTTCTAAGTTCTAGGGGACTAATGACCTCAGCAGTTGAGTCCCATAGTGCTCAGAGCCATTTGAACGTGATTTAGATTTGTTGAATTGTTTCGCACGAGTAATGAAAGTGTGTAACGCGAGAAAGAGACAGCTCCAAATGAAGCCATTGCTGGAGCAAGTTTTCGCCGCTGCCCGGACAGCTTTTGGCAGAGTTCCCGGACACTTTTTGCCGTTCGGACACGTCTAGTCGGAAGCCTATGACGACTTCCTCCCACTCTTCGTCGTCTGCTACAGTCTTTTTTTTTTTCCAGCGAGGATGTAAACACAGTAGGGTCGGAAACAATCCGATAAGTTTGTAAAGGTGTTGCATGCCACGTCACACTGAGAAATAACTGGTCAGAAAAACATTCAATACGCCGCACCGTTTCAGAGTTCACTAGCATTGAAGTTAGTCTGTCAGGCTGTTGCGCGACCAGATTCAGCCGGCCTGCCAACGCGTTCTTTGTTTGATTCCCCAAAACTGAAGGAAAGAGCAATAAAAATTTGGACTTGGGTCGATAGTAAGGATCGAACCTGGGCCAAAGTGTGCGCAGTCTCGTGCCCTGTCATCTACACTATAAGAACAACTGACGCTAATCGTATCTGGAGCCGGCCGGAGTGACCGAGCGGTTCTAGGCGCTACAGTCGCAGGTTCGAATCCTGCCTCGAGCATGGATGTGTGTGATGTTCTTAGATTAGTTAGGTTTAAGTAGTTCTAAGTTCTAGGGGACTGATGACCTCAGGAGTTAAGTCCCAGAGTGGTCGTAGCCATTTGAACCATTCGTATCTGGAGGGGACGCTTGTATTTGCGCGCACCGACGCCGTGATTGGCTAATTTCGAGGCTAATTAACGCGGAAACGGGACAGATCGCCTATTTTTTTCTTGACAGTTAATTTTCAGCACAAACTACCCTACAGTACGCTGATAAGATTTCAGACTGTTTCTGACCACCGTTATACTCACCCTTGTAATGCGGAATTAACCAGCAGATGTCACTAGCGACTGCCGTGTCAGTATAAAAGGAAGCGAGGAGAATTGTTTTGTCAAAAGGAAAGCAGTAACTGTATATTGGGTCAGTTAGGAGAGGTCACTGACTTCGAATGGTCACTGAATACCATCTGAGTAAAAAATACAACAGGGTCATTTAAACCGCTCTCAAGCTGCGCAAGTCGATTGATCGTGATGTGGTTGTGAAGTGGAAACACGAATGAACGACCTCACCTAAACCAAAAAAAAAAAAATTATTTAATTGCTGTAAGTACTGTGGGACTTAACATCTGAGGTCATCAGTCCCCTAGACTTACAACTACTTAAACCTAACTAACCTAAGGACATCACACACACCCATGCCCGGGGCAGGATTCGAACCTGCGACCGTAGCAGCAGAGCGCTTCCGGACTGAAGTGCCTAGAACCGCTCAGTCACAGCGGCCGGCACGTAAGCTAAGAGCAGCCAGGACTCATGTACTGATGGAGAGGGACCATCGAGCATTGGGAGGATGGTTGTGAATAACAATAATAATAATAATAGTAATAATAATAATTTGACCAGACATAATGTCTGAGAAGAGAGAGAATAATAATAATAATAATGTGGACAACGTTCCATTAGAACTACTGATAGCCTTACTAGAGCCAGTCATGACAAAACTCTACCATCTGGTGAACAAGATGTATGACACAGCCGAAATACCTTCAGACTTCAGGTAGAATATAATAATTCCAATCCCAAAGAAAGTAGGTGTTGACAGGTGTCAAAATTACCGGACTATCTGTTTAATACGTCATGACTGCAAAATACTACCAAGAATTCTTTGCAGACGAATGGAAAAACTGGTACAAGCCGACCTCGGGGAAGATCAGTTTGAATTCTGTAGGAATGTTGGAATACGCGAGGCAACACTGACCGTACGACATACCTTATAGGTTAAGGAAAGGCAAACCTACGTTTCTAGTATTTGTAGACTTCGAAAAAGCTTTTGACAATGTTGACTGGAATACTCTTTTTCAAATTATGAAAAGTGACAGGTGTAAAATACAGGGAGCGAAAGGCTATTTACTATTTGTACAGAAACCAGGTGACAGTTATAAGAGTCGAGGGGCATGAAAGGGAAGCAGTGGTTGGGAAAGGAGTGAGACAGGGTTGTAGCTTATCCTCCATGTTATTCGGTCTATATATTGAGCGAGTAGTAAAGGAAACAAAAGAAAAATTTGGAGTAGGAATTAAAATGCATGGAGAGGAAGTAAAAGCCTTGAGGTTTGCCGATGACTACAATTCTGTCAGAGACAGCAGAGGACCTGGAAGGGCAGCCGAATGGAATGGACTGTGTCTTGAAAGTAACTTAGAAGCTCAACATCAAGGAAAGCAAAACAAGGATAATGGAATGTTATCGAATCAAATCAGGTGATGCTAAGAGAATTGGGTTAGGAAATGTCACACTTAAAGTAGTAGATTAGTTTTGCTATTTGGGGAGCAAAGTAACCAATGATGGTCGAAGTAGAGAGGATGTAAAATGTAGACTGGCAATGGCAAGAAAAGCGTTCCTGAAGAATACAAATTTGTTAACAGCTAGTATACAGTTAAGTGTCAGAAAGTCTTCTCTGAAAGTATTCGTATGCCATGTACGGAAGTAAAACATGGACGATGAAGGTCTAGACAAGAAGAGAATAGAAGCTTTCGAAATGTGGTGCTACAGAAGAATGGTAAGGATTTGTGCTTTCTCATGTCTTGAAATATACCAAACACGTTTTTGTGCGCATACGCCATTCATTCTCATGGACCATTTCGTTTTAATTACAGTCACACTCTCTGCGTCCCAGCACACTCTTCTCCCCGATTCATTCGTTCTTTTCTCCTGTCTCACTTTGTGATTCGGAAAACGCCTGTTTCTGTTTCTCGCTGAGCAACCGTCAGTTTTTATTAATGATATTCTCAACAGATGTCCCTCCGTCATTAGCCGCACCTGGTCATACATACTACTCATAAACTTTCCTTTCAGGCGCTTGCGAAGCCTAATTTTGAGAAAATTTACAAAAAAATGGCTCTGAGCACTATGGCACTTAACTTCTGAGGTCATCAGTCCCCTAGAACTTAGAACTACTGAAACCTAACTAACTTAAGGACATCACACACATCCAGGATTCGAACCTGCGACCGTAGGGGTCACGCGGTTCCAGACTGAAGTGCCTAGAACCGCACGGCCACGCCGGCCGGCCGAAAATTTTTACTCTTCTGATCATTCCTTTTTGTGTGCCTACCTTTCCTGCCATGTATTTTCCTAATTTTTTTTTTCCAGAGGATGACCACCTCACATGGCAAAGTCTCGAGTAGTTAGAAGCTATTCAGAAGGCAAACCTTTAAGCGCGTCTTTGGCGAGACCTTTCCGGACTCTGCCGAGTTGACCGACACGTCTGGCTACGGAAGTGAGATGCGGTCAGTACCTGGCTGGTCTCCCTGTAGCTTCCTCTGCTAATGAGTTTGCTCGCTGGCACTTTGCCTCCTGTTGGGGGCTCTGGTCCTTAACGCAGAACCGACTCCACACACTCGGTTTCGCGCCTGGGCCGGCCAGCAGCTAATTCAGTTTGACCAGCCGTCCCGCCCACAACCGACACACACACACACACACACACACACACACACACACAGTATAGTGGGGGGCGGGGGAGAGTGGAGGGGGGTATAGGGGAGAGACTGCTGGGCTCGGTCAGCTGCGGCGCGCTTCTAACGCCACTTTGCTGCCAACACCGGCGACCCAAATTTACCTTTTAGCGGGAGTAGTTCCCCGTGTAGCGGCGCCTGGCTTCCCTCCGCCCACACTCCGCCGAGACCGCCCGTGGAGAGCAGTGGAGTTTGGGGGACCGGCGACCGCCTGAGCGAATACTGCCCTTCGCTGTCGCTTTCACTCGCAGCCTACCTCCCTCCAATGTACCTCCTTCCCTGCCCGCAGTTTTCCTTGTTACGCTACGCAAAAACCAAATATGAAAACGTCACGATGGACCGACATTTTTTTTTCATTTAAACACTGCAGAGTAGCCCACCACCTAGGTTGCTAAGGTGGGCCGTGTGCTACTTAAGACAAGTAACAAGCCAGGCAGCGTGTAGGTCTCTTAGCCGTAATGGCTGCTCGCAGGTTAGGTTAGCTTCACAAGCACCCATTCCGTTTCCCGTCCCTGCCACGAGGAGGCGGACCTTTTCTAATATTTCTGCCCTGGCTGTTGCTCTGTGTGTTGGTACACTACATAATATCGTAATTCAAAATAATTAATAAAATCAATATAATTATATAAAGAATAAAATAAAACAAAATAGAAGTAAAAATATACAAAGAAATTTCTAAACTATATGGTGTCAACCGAAAACCAAGTTCTCACTCATACAATTCCAGAGTGCAAGGCTGTATATGTGCCCCAAAGTTGAACTGAAATAGATTTCTCTAATGAGATTATAATTATAGTTAAAATTTCGCATAAAACATAAGAGCATAATGAATATTAACATATAATGATGTAGGTTTAAGTTAAAGTTTCAATTCTCCTGATACGAAAAAACTGAAGCCGAAATCCTTGCATAGACAATCTTAGACACAGGAAGTATTCAGGTAACATTAGTTGAACATTACAAGATTCCTCTATCCAAAATTAAAAAACTAAATTTAAAAATGAGATAACATTACAAATCATCGATTGTTAGAAGCAAGTGGTTACCAAAATTAGGATAATTAATAAAAAGAATATAATTATACTTAGTATAAAAAAAGAGTATAAACAGTGAATTTTTAAAATGTATAGTGTCTCCTGAAACCAGGTTCTCACTCATGCGGTTCCTAAGTGCAGAGGCTGTGTATGAGCCTTTAGGTTGAACATAAATAGATTTCTCTAGATGAGATTATAAATAAGGTTTCAGATTTCACATGAATAATAAAACAATATGAATTTTAACGTATAAGAATACACTCATACCTTTTAAAGGCTATTAATCATAACTGATGCCAAATTTCTCCCATAAACAAATAAAAGTGGACCGACTGTGCGTTTCCCGTCATTTCGTCTTCTTCTTCTGCACTTCAGATACTACATCTTTGCCTGTTACGTCTGCATCTCTTCCTTGCCCATCCCAGACTTCTTCGGCATACCGGACTGCAATGCCTGACATAGCAAGATAGTGTGCAGCGGTTCATTCTGTCACCATGACGCACCATTTCCTTCTGTTGTCTTCAGTTTCATTCCTTACGTTAAATATGTTCAGTCCCCTCCTAAAATCGTTGTTCCTTAACCTATCTCCCCTGGTATGACCTTTTGCAGCCTTAATAAATCTCAGTTCAGCTGCATGGATATCACTTTCTTGTCGTTTATAAATCACCTGCGGCTCACTTCTATAGGCAGGTGTGGGGACGGCCATTACTTTTTAAAAGTTCATGTGTGTTGTTTTTTGTGTCTGCTGTGCAGAGTTTCTGTTTTATTTTCTTTCTCTTACAGAGGGAAAATGCTCTTTACTACCTTTACACGGATAAATTTGTGTTTTTATGAAAATATTTAGAAATTTGAATGACAGAGTTTTTTATGTATAACTTGTTACCGCAAGCTGTGGTTTTCCTCGTTTTCTGTGTCTTGCATCACTTTGCAGCATCATGCCGAGAGAAATTTTGCTATTTTCTTGTCTGTATCTTTGTCATACTCGTATGTGATATCATATACCAGATAATTATACCTACTTACCTGTTTTACTAATGTATTCTTCGCCACTGTTTCTGTTCTACGAGGGCAGTTCAATAAGTAATGCAACACCTTTTTTTTCTCGGCCAATTTTGGTTGAAAAAACCGGAAATTTCTTGTGGAATATTTTCAAACATTCCCGCTTCGTCTCGTATAGTTTCATTGGCTTCCGACAGGTGCCACCGCTGTACGGAGCTGTTAAAATGGCGTCTGTAACGGATGTGCGTTGCAAACAACGGGCAGTGATCGAGTTTCTTTTGGCGGAAAACCAGGGCATCTCAGATATTCATAGGCGCTTGCAGAATGTCTACGGTGTTCTGGCAGTGGACAAAAGCACGGTGAGTCGTTGGGCAAAGCGTGTGTCATCATCGCCGCAAGGTCAACCAAGACTGTCTGATCTCCCGCGTGCGGGCCGGCCGTGCACAGCTGTGACTCCTGCAATGGCGGAGCGTGCGAACACACTCGTTCGAGATGATCGACGGATCACCATCAAACAACTCAGTGCTCAACTTGACATCTCTGTTGGTAGTGCTGTCACAATTGTTCACCAGTTGGGATATTCAAAGGTTGTCTAACCGAACACCATAAAGAGCAATGGAGAACCATCTGTGCGGAATTGCTTGCTCGTCATGTGGCTGAGGGTGACAATTTCTTGTCAAAGATTGTTACAGGCGATGAAACATGGGTTCATCACTTCGAACCTGAAACAAAACGGCAATCAATGGAGTGGCGCCACACCCACTCCCCTACCAAGAAAAAGTTTAAAGCCATACCCTCAGCCGGTAAAGTCATGGTTACAGTCTTCTGGGACGCTGAAGGGGTTATTCTGTTCGATGTCCTTCCCCATGGTCAAACGATCAACTCTGAAGAGTATTGTGCTACTCTTCAGAAATTGAAGAAACGACTTCAGCGTGTTCGTAGGCACAAAAATCTGAACGAACTTCTCCTTCTTCATGACAACGCAAGACCTCACACAAGTCTTCGCTCCCGAGAGGAGCTCACAAAACTTCAGTGGACTGTTCTTCCTCATGCACCCTACAGCCCCGATCTCGCATCGTCGGATTTCCATATGTTTGGCCCAATGAAGGACGCAATCCGTGGGAGGCACTACGCGGATGATGAAGTTATTGATGCAGTACGACGTTGGCTCCGACATCGACCAGTGGAATGGTACCGTGCTGGCATACAGGCCCTCATTTCAAGGTGGCGTAAGGCCGTAGCACTGAATGGAGATTACATTGAAAAATAGTGTTGTGTAGCTAAAAGATTGGGGAATAACCTGGTGTATTTCAATGCTGAATAAAACAACCCCTATTTCAGAAGAAAAATATGTTGCATTACTTATTGAAGTGCCCTCGTAAAAGCCATTGCTCTAGTTAGCATTGTGGATACAGTAATGTCGCAGTCTCCGACTATTTTGCTCAGAAGGTACTGTGCGTCACGAATTGCTCCCCAGAAGCCAGATGGTCAATAGCGAGTCTTACAGTCACTTTTAAGACGTCTGACGGAGGAAATCCGTCGAAAGCGACCGGCTATGTGTGGGGCGAAAAACTGGCTGCTCCACGCGGACAATGCTCCCCGTTGACCGTACTTTTCTCACACGTGAGTTTCTCGCCGAGTGAAGACTATCGCATTCTGCGTCCACCCTGCTCGCCAGATTTGGCACCTTGGGATTTCGCCAACTTCTCCAAACCTAACGATCGAGCTCATAGGTCGCTGTATGGCGTCATTTCGGAGATCCATTGCGAATAGCAGAAGGTGCCTGATACTGTTCAAAAATGCTGTAGAAGGCTGAAAGGTATCTGACTCAGTCACCTTTAATGTGAGTGTTACTTGTGATGACTAATTTGGCATCACCTAGCTCAACAAATTGCTTTCCTGTCATTTGCTTGCAATGTAACCATATCTGGGAGAAGAATTGTCTTGGGAACCAATATTATTGGTTTTCTACATCTACATCTACGTGATTACTCTGTTATTCACAATAAAGTGCCTGACAGAGGGTGCAATGAACCACCTTCAAGCTGTCTCTCTTCCGTTCCACTCAGAAAGGCGCGTGGGAAAAACGAGAACTTAATTTTTTTCTGTGCAAGCCCTGATTTCTCTTATTTTATCGTGATTATCATGTCTCCCTAGGTAGCTGGGTGCAATCGGAGGTGAAAACTGGTGATTGAAATTTCATGAGAAGATCGCGTCGCAACGAAAAACGCCTTTTTTTAAATTATTGCCACTCCAATTCACGTTTCATGTCTGTCACACTGTCTCACCTATTTACATCGTTTTAATAAATGTCCTTTTCATGCAGTATGATTGGCTAGTCTTCTCATCTGTATGCATGTCACCGTTTCTTTCCACTTCCTGTCATCAGTGACACTTTGAGAAATGTTGTTTTACACCATACAATTCGCGTCCTCACCAGTAGTACTGAGCCATTATGTTAGATTGCATTGCTCACGTTCAGACAAATCATAGGGTCACAATTATTGTGTTCTTTTACCGACTTCAAAGGATTTTGCACTGAGTGGAATTTACCAATAGAGAGGCACTGCCTGTTTTTCATAAAGCCGGCCGGAGTGGCCGTGCGGTTCTAGGCGCTACAGTCTGGAGCCCAGCGACCGCTACGGTCGCAGGTTCGAATCCTGCCTCGGGCATGGATGTGTGTGATGTCCTTAGGTCAGTTAGATTTAATTACTTCTTAGTTCTAGGCGACTGATGACCTCAGAAGTCAAGTCGCATAGTGCTCAGAGCCTTTTTGTTATTCATAAGAAGCACAATATCTCCACAAAGTGCATCTGAGTCGGTGAAAGGTGTATCTGACATCTATAATACCGCTAAGTTCACAATTAAGGTCCAATCCAATTATCTATATAAATAAAAATGAAAATGTTCGTCTGTTCAAAATCTTACGTCGGCGAAAGTTATTCATCGTTTGCTTCAAAATTTTGACAACGTTGCATTCCAATAATCTCGTGTTTGTATGTGCCTACGGGAGCGCCATATGGTATATAAATATGTACATAATAATGAAAGGTACATGTTGTTAGTAAAAACAGCATGTTAGCTACGTTCAACACCTTTAATCTCCGGAAGTTCCTCACCGATTGTTTTCAGATTTTGACACAACGTTCCATTCGAATAAACGCGTATTTTATGTACGTACTGGAGTGCCACATATAATGTGTAAATATATATGTAATAATTACAGGGGAGCTCTATAAAAAATATAAAAAATTCGTTTGTTCAAAATCTTAAACCTCCTAAAGTTCTTCGCCAATTGCTTCGAAATTTTGACACAACGCCGGAATTGAATACAAGCATCGTTTTATATACGTGTTTTTAATACATATAACATATAAATACGTATGTGATAATGGGGAAACGTTATTAGCAAAAATCTAGAAAAATTGTCAACCGATTTACTTCAAATTCGTACAAAATACTCCGATAAATATTGGGTCGGACATTGACTATACATTTCTTTATTTACGTATCTACGTTCACACACCATAACCTTCAAAACAATCAGCTTAAAATACGCCCACTATTTAATATATGATATACATGTAACATATAAAACGGAAACATTGTTACCAAAAATCTGAAAGTACTCGACCGATTTACTCGTAATTTTTACACGTATCGTAATAAATGAATGGACACATATAGGCCACATATTTTTTAATGTATAGATATGTTTTTATGGCATAATAGTGAAATGTTCTTAGCAAATAGGAAAGGTATTTCTGGTTTGCCGGCTTATGATTAGAAGACTACTACAGATCCTGAATTTGCAATAACAATAAATAAGACTCGAGGTCAGAGACAGGGGGGAATAGGAAGGGAGTGTGAGGAAATGGACATAGAAAGCTGACAGGAGATGGGCCAGAGAGAGAGAGAGAGAGAGAGAGAAAGAGAGAGAGAGAGAGAGAGGGGGGGGGGGGGGGGGTAGACGAGCTGGGGGAGAGCTCACAAAGAGAGTTGGACAGGAAGTGATGGACTGCGACGGAGGAGGAAGGAGAAGGAGATAGACAAAGAAAGGATTCAAAATGGTTCAAATGGCTCTGAGCACTATGGGACTCAACAGCTGAGGTCATCAGTCCCCTAGAACTTAGAACTACTTAAACCTAACTAACCTAAGGACATCACACACATCCATGCCCGAGGCAGGATTCGAACCTGCGACCGTAGCGGTCGCGCTGTTCCAGACTGAAGCGCCTAGAACCGCTCGGCCACACCGGCAGGCAAAGAAAGGGGGAGGGGGGATGGACAGAGAGGGGAGAGTACGAGGTTAGCACGTACACACAATTCACATGTTAGGAAGGTGTGCTTCCTCTTTTTTTATTCTCTCTTTGCTATTTGACCAGACTGGGCCAAAGCAATGCCTGACCAGGAACAGCTAGCGAATTAATATAAACGTTAGTGGACATATTTTAAGCTGATTGTTTTGAAGGTTATAGTGTGTGAACGTAGATACGTAAATAAAGAATTTTGAAGCTTTGAGGACGGCTCGTGAGTCGTGCTTTGGTAGCTCAGTTGGTAGAGCACTTGCCCGCGGAAAGCAAGGGTCCTGATTTCGAATCTCGGTCCAGCGCACAGTTTTAATCTGCGAGGAAGTTTGATATCAGCGCACCCACCGCTGCGTAGTGAAAATCGCATTCAAGATCGTATGTTGTCGGTTATGTCAAATTATACATTTATTTATTGATGTCAACGTCTCCTAGCATTGTAAAATTATTGAAAGATAGTGCTTATGACCTGTAGACTCCTCCTAATGTTTGAGTGGCAAAAGACACCTTCTACTAGCAAATATTTATTATTAACAATTTCTTGATTCAATCCAGACTAAATGTACTTTCCCTACGTATCTCTTTGCTGACGTCTCGAGCGATTTCTGCAACGGCACCTACATCTACATCTACGTGATTACTCTGCTATTCACAATAAGGTGAAGGTTATGGTGTGTGAACGTAGATACGTAAATAAAGAATTTTGTTCCAAACAGAGATAGTCTCGAAACTTTTCGATACCCAATCGTGCTTGGGACTAGTTGAACCTTCCAGTGCATCGTCCCAGGAAACTGGAACGCTGCCGCCGAAGAGAGTCAAACCACTTTGTGGACAACATGACGTTACAATACACAAGGTGGAATAAAACGGTGTTAGCCGGTCGACGTGGCCGAGCGGTTCTAGGCGCTTCATTCCGAAACCGCGCTGCTGCTACGGCCGCACGTTCGAATTCTGCCTCGGGCATGGATGTGTGTGATGTTCTTAGGTTAGTTAGGTTTACGTAGTTCTAAGCCTAGGGGACTGATGACCTCAGATGTTAAGTCCCATAGTGCTTAGAGCCATTTGAACCATTTTTGAAAACGATATTAAACTTTACGGAGCAGAGTTTGATTTTAAGGATGTGCATTTCCAAACAAGCTTTGTTTTTATTTGAAAACCAATCTACTTACTTATTTTCCTAAGTGTCATTCTTTCAGTTTCTGTTATTGAGGCTGTGATATAAGAGAGTAATTCAGTAAGGTATGGCATTAGAAGAGGGGAAGAAGGGAAGAGGGAGTCAGCCGGGCGAGCATCTCGTCGACTCACTTTATTGGCCCCTCTCTTCAAACTTTCCCTTACCCCTGCGCCATTCGCCGGTTACTCCAAACTGCGACGAAATCACATCGAGGAAAAAGCCGTCGCATGATTTAGTCGCTCCCTCGTCCTTACAGCCGTGGCACCTCTGCTCGACCAGTCCTGACACACACACACACACACACACACACACACACACACACACACACTCCTCTTATGCCCGGACGGACAACCTACCAGTAGCTACCCTTCCACCCCGCAGAGCAAAGACACAAGAAATTTTATTGACGCTCCGTTAAAATTATTGCCCACCCCTGCTCCCACTCCACTGCGCCCCCACTCTACTGCCACGCCCCCCTTTTGCCGAGAGGACAGTGAGGAGGCAATAGGGGGGAAAAGACAGAAAGACGAGCGCCGTGGCGCCGGAGGAGAAGGGGCAATACACTCAGGACAGTAGCGGTGGACGTACCAGCGCGGGCAGGGGAGGAAGTGGAAGTGGTACTGCGCCAGGGGGGGAACAAGTGGAAGTAGTAATACGGCAACTGTGAGGTGTTCCGGCGTCGGGGCAATAATATTTTATACGCCTCGTCCCGGCGTGATATAGCCGGCGCCGAACTGTACCTCTGTGGTGCAAGCAAGCCCTCAAGTTCTTCCGAATGGCCCTCCGCCGCCGACTGACTGGAGTCGCCGGGAAGGAGGGATGACTCGAAAAGGGCGCTCCGTCCGTCTATCGCCCACATGGAGACGAAAATACATTACACTCGCCTCTCTTCCGCGCGGCTGACAGTTTTTAACCGGAAACGCCTCTTCTTTTCGTTAGAATTCTCTACGACTGCGTGCTACGGTAATCAAGTCGTCCGCTTCCCCCCCCCCCCCCCTCCCTCCTCCTCTCTCAGATTTCTCCCTCCCTTTCCGCCAGTCATCATCTCCTACGCTCGCAAATTGCCGTTCGCTTCTCCGCGATCGTCCTCCAGCCCGCTGTAAATTACAATTCACCAGCTACACTGCTACTGCCGCCTAAGACAGGGGGGGACGCCAAACTCTGCCGCGCTATTGGACTCCGAGGAGGAGGAAAAAATATGGATGAATAGGACCGATAAAAATAGAAGACCGTCATTTAACCGGAGTGTTTAAGCAGCGGGCCATATATTCATATCCACTCTCACCCCTCTTTGCTCCGCCACATTTTCGTTCCGCAGTGGCTGGGGGGGGGGTTGGGGGGAGGGGAGAATTTTTATTTCACCTCGTCCGCTCGCCGTCAGGGGAGAACAATAAAATTGAAATCTTGAGATGATATCTGCGGAGGACCAACTTCCCCTTATGGAGACGGCGTGCGCCGTTCCTTTTATTTCGAATCCCGTAGTAAATCAGCGGCGCAACATTATTGTTTTCCGAGAGCCTGCTTTAGCGAGAAGTAATTCCTGACACGGAACGTAAAAGCGCTCGGAATTTATAGGTAATCGGCTTCTTAGAAGCTGAAGTTTTTGAGAGCGGGGGACCGAATTTACGCATAAGAACGAAAATATGGTCTATTGAGCAGACTCCGAATGTAGCTACTCCCATTATTCTGCGTCCAAAACCACAAATAACCTGCCTCTATAGCCTCCACCTGCATAACAAGGAATCTAGCAATAACCACAAACTTGTCAACCCATTGCGTTGGACCACTATTTTGCATCCAAGTGCTTCGGCATTGACTCAAATTTCTCACTCTTGTGCTGAAGACACAACCTTAAAGTCAAGCAACAGGCGTAAAAGAAAGTGTAAAAGGAAGGCCGGAAGGAAGATTTGATTTTGACGTCACATCGACAGCTCGGATTACGAAAGGGGAAGGAGGGATATCGGCCGTGCCCTTTTCAAAGGAACCATCCCGGTGTTTGCCTGGAATGATTTAGCGAAATCATGGGAATCCTAAATCTGCGTTTCCGGACGCGCATTTGAACCGTCTTCGTCCCAAACGCGAATCCAGTGAGCCAACAATTGCAGACAGCGCTCGGTGTCGTAAGTCAAGTCATTTGTGTACTTACTGGCAGTGATTAGGGACCGGCCGCTGTGGCCGAGCGGCTCTAGGCGCTTTAGTAGCTGATGCTACGGTTGCAGGTTCGAATCCTGCCTCGGGCATGGATGTGCGTGATGTCCTTAGGTTAGTTAGGTTTAAGTAGTTCTAAGTTCTAGGTGACTGATGACCTCAGATGTTAAGCCTGGAAGCTGGGGTGAACAGCTCTTTGGCTCTCCATCGTGGGATATGATTGTCCAGCGTAATACAAGCCTGCTTATGGAAAGAAGCAGAGTTGTCTATTGCGGTCATTAATAAAGACTTTTGGGTTCAGATCCTTGGTAAAATCCATACATGCTATCGAGATGATACGCTGTAGCCAGACCAGTCACATCACATCATCTACATCAGCCGCTCAAAAATATTTTCCATGCCTGCCGACGCGTTTTGATATTAATTCAAGGTGAGCTGGTACTGAAAGAATGAGTAAGTCTTAAAAAGCTTAAAAAAAAGGAAAAAAGAAACAAGGCAGTCTTCTCTAAACTACACATCTTTCCACAACTCTCAACATCGTTTTTCTAGTTTTCTACAGAATGTGCCGTATCTCGCATCCATATTTCCATCTCCTCCTTAACTTGCCAGTCCTCTACTTCCATGGCTCTGTCATGTCACTGTTCCAATGCAGCTGCCATCTTCCTCTTTCCCTCTGACATGGAGTTCTCCAGTGACATATTTTAGAAGGCTTTCTTTCCTCTGACCTTCTTCTAAAATGCCCATACACTGTTAGGTGTTTATATTCGTTTGTGTCTACAATATCTTGCTAACTCCCATTTGTTCTCGTAGCATTTTATTTCTTATTTTCTTTCATCGTGTTATTTCATGACTTCGTCTCCAAAATTCTAGTTCCGTTGCCGTTAATATCTTCTCATTGACCCTCTAAATTATAGCTTTGTATTTTCTTCTTTCAAATTTTTTAGCGTATTTTTATTACAAATAATGGAGTGTAGCTACTTAACTGCCACGTTTCCCTTTGCTATTCTATGCATTATTTTCTCGTTCTCTCCACTTTTGTCCGAAACGATTACCCCTGAATACTTATATCGTCAACTACACTTTTTTCTAAATTCATCACCCATAGTAAGGCCCTTTCGTACACCTTTCACAACCGAGTATTTGTGAAATTTATTTTCACACCCCTTTGTGCACATTCTTCTTTAAGCTTTCTTAACATATAATGTACTACAACCTCTTATTCATTGGCGAAAATGATCTGATCTTCAGAGAAATTTAAAGAGGACAGGGTGGTATTGCGTCTTCTAATTAATGTGGTTTTGCATTTCCTCTCCCAGTTTTTCAATGCTTCATTGAAAAAGATTTTTAAGAGAGTGGGCTCTAAGCAGTATCTTTGTCTTAGTCCTTAAATTTCTGTCATAGTGGTTTACCAACTTTAACACAAGTATTACCTGAATTCAGCTTTATAACAACTTGTATATAATATCAGTGTATGTTCAAATGGCTCTGAGCACTATGGGACTTAACTGCAGTGGTCATCAGTCCCATAGAACTTAGAACTACTTAAACCTAACTAACCTAAGGACATCACACACATCCATGCCCGAGGCAGGATTCGAACCTTTGACTGTAGGGGTCGCGCGGTTCCAGACTGTAGCGCCTAGAACCGCTCGGCCACTCCGGCCGGCTTTGTGTATGTTCTCGTTATCCATCCCACTCAGGCCTTCAGCAATTCTATAAAAACCATCAGTGTCTGCAAGTTTCGTGCCATTCTCTTGTCAGAGATATGTCTAATGCTGCAGATATCTGTTGTCCAGGATGTCCTGTCAAACGTCTGGATCGATTTAAACCAAATTTGGCACATAAACATGTTACAGGAGGGTTGATACCGAAAAAAGTTTTTTCAGCTCCTGGAATGTAGGCTGCCCTACATGACAAACATGTTCTGTGGGCACAGTATTGGCCTGCCAAATCAACCTCCTTTGCAGGGGCAGGAAAGAATTTTTCAGGTCCTGACATGTAGACTGCCACACATGGCAGGCATATTGTTTTGGGGTACTATCGGCCTACATTATCCACCTCCTTTGCATGATGGCTTCCATGCAGTGGGAATGTGTAGCCTACCCTGCATGACCGCCATGTGCCTGCTATGGACACTTGCAGGGTGGGACTTCATTTCCTCTTTAGATACAGTGAACCCTTCAAGTGCCGTTAAGTTATAACAAGACATTTAATTACAATAAGTAGTGCCAACAGCAACGCATTCTGGGGTGACACTCAATATTTGAAGCAGAATACATTCACAGCACATACGTTGTAGTTTGAAACCTATCAAATATGGCTTATTGGCTTCTCAGAACACGATATGACTATGAAAGTCTCGATGTCGCCAGCGGTCGAAACTGGTCAAGTATTCGTCTTAGTGACGTTATGAAGAAGTGTTAGCGTGGTGAATCTACTGTCTCCCACTCTCTCGAGTACGTATGGCCCTGCTCGATAGTTGGAACTACATGCTTCTGACACAAATACACTACTGGCCATTAAGATTGCTACACCACGAAGATGACGTGCTACAGAAGCCAAATTTAACCGACAGGAAGAAGATGCTAAGATATGCAAATCATTAGCTTCTCAGAGCATTCACACAAGGTTGGCGCCGGTGGTGACACCTACAACGTGCTGACATGAGGAAAATTTCCAACCGATTTCTCATACACAAACAGCAGTTGCCCGGCGTTGCCTGGTGAAAAGTTGTTGTGATGCCTCGTTTCCGACTTTGATAAAGGTCGGATTGTAGCCTGTCGCGATTGCGGTTTATCGTATCGCGACATTGCTGCTCGCGTTGGTCGAGATCCAATGACTGTTAGCAGAATATGGAATCGGTGCGTTCAGGAGGGTAATACGGAACGCCGTGCTGGATCCCAACGGCCACGTATCACTAGCAGTCGAGATGACAGACATCTTATCCGCGTGGCTGTAACGGGTCGTGCAGCCACGTCTCGATCCCTAAGTCAACTTATGGGGACGTTTGCAAGACGACAACCATCTGCACGAACAGTTCGACGACGTTTGCAGCAGCATGCACTATCAGCTCGGAGACCACGGCTGTGGTTACCCTTGACGCTGCATCACAGACAGGAGCGCCTGCGATGGTGTACTCAACGCCGAACCTGGGTGCACGAACGGCAAAAAGGAATTTTTTCGGATGAATCCAGATTCTGCTCACAGCATCATGATGGTCGCATCCGTGTTTGTCGACATCGCGGTGAACGCACATTGGAAGCGTGTATTCGTCATCGCCATACTGGCGTATCACTCGGCGTGATGGTATGGGGTGCCATTGGTTACACGTCTCGGCCACCTCTTGTTCGCATTGACGGGACGTTACATTTCAGATGTGTTACGACCCGTGGCTCAGCCCTTCGCTCGATCCCTGCGGAACCCTACATTTCAGCAGGATAACGCACGACCGCGTATTGCAGGTCCTGTACGGGCCTTTCTGTATACAGAAAATGTTCGACTGCTGCCCTCTCCAGCACGTTCTCTAGATCTCTCACCAATTGAAAACGTCTGGTCAATGGTGGCCGAGCAATTGATTCGTCACAATACCGCAGTCACTACTCTTGATGAACTGTGGTATCGTGTTGAAGCTGCATGGGCAGCTGTACCTGTACGCGCCATCCAAGCTCTGTTTGACTCAATGGCCAGGCGTATCGAGGCCGTTACTACGGTCAGAGGTGGTTGTTCTGGATACTGATTTCTCAGTATCTATGCACCCAAACTGTGTGAAAATGTAATTACTTGTCAGTTCTCGTATAATATATTTGTCCAATGGATACCCGTTTATCATCTGCATTTCTTCTTGGTGTAGCAATTTTAATGGCCAGTAGTGTAAAAAATGTCGATTGAGAAGTGAAACACATCTGATGAAGAGAAAAAGCTCAGCTGCGTACAGCAGTGATCCACTGCAGGACCTTCGGGGGTTGCGCGCTGTCTGTAGGTCTGTGTGTTTTTGTGGCGCAGTAGGGGAGACCACTGCGGCGCCACTGGTTCTGAATTCTCAAAAAACCGTGCCCGGGGGCGGAGAGTCTGCGCGCAAATGAGAGGCGGCGCCGGGGGTGGCAACCGCACACAGGGGGGCGGCGGGGGCGGGAGGCAGAAAGGTCGCGCCCACACGCATAAATGCCGCAGGCGCGCGCATGTGCGGCGCCGGGGGTTTTAAACTGTGCGCACGTGAGGTGACGTAGGTATGACGTCATTAGCCCTGATGAAGGCAGGCAGCGCGGACACGCTCCGCGAGAGCGCCGTCGGAATGAGGCCGCAAGTGGTGGGGGGCGGAGTCGAGCCTACTGTGTGATGAGTGCGAGGGTGGGGGGGAGAAGAAATGTAATTACAAAACTGGCGCTTGCCGGCGACGTCTCTGTGAGGCGCAGACGCGCGTGCGGCGCCATCCACCTCAGACGGTATTATATACATATCTGTGACGGCGCCGCGGGTGGGGGAGGGGAGGGAGTGGAGGGGAGGAGCGGCAGGCTGTGGGCGTCGAGCTCGACTTCTCTTTCCCCTCCCCGCTGGCAGGAAATTATATTCCGCCTGAGACGAGAGAAGCCTGCCGGGTTCTGCGAGACGAAGAAAATACCGGGGTGTAGGTAGCAAAGTATGTCAGAGATATTAGCAAAGAAGCGAGGGGCGGGGCAGCCGTCAGAGATGAAAGGCGCGCCTGCGCGCACCTAGCCGCGCACCTCTGCCCTCGCGCTCCCGAGTGTCTTTATTGTTATTATTACCGCTGCTGCTGCTGCGCCGGGGAGACGGGAGCCGAGCAGAAACAAGAGAGCGCTGCGCACAGTGGATCGCAGCGCAGCGGGCCTGCGCTCTTTATTAAACGTCTGTCTGAGGTGGCGGCGCGCGCCGTGATTTGCTCTCGCAGATTGCGGGGCTTAGGCGGGCTATTTGCATAACGGAGCCGGCGCGGAGGAGGTGGGGGCGGGGGGGGGGGGGGGCAAAAAATGGGCGTAGGTGGAGGGGGAGGCCTTACTTTCCCATCTCGCTCGCGAACTTTGCCCTTCCCTTTGCGCGACCAAATTTCTGCGCTGCCCACGTCCGCCGGTACAGCTATGTATGTAGTCTGTAGTATGCTGTGTGTTGGGTGATATATTGTGGCCCAGGGTCATTAAAACCACTTTCCTACTCTTTTCGCTGATATGTATGTCTGCACGAACTAGGGATCGAAAAAACCGGCAGGTTAAAAATACCGGTATTTTATTTCGTAATAACCGGAATTTTTTTGGTCTAGATTATAAGAGCTGTTTTTAATTTTTACTAAGAGCCGTGTAAAAAACCAAATATTAAGTAGTCACAGCAGCATTATTTAAATTTTTTTAAATAAACCTTTTTTTAAAGAACAGTTAATTTTTCAAATTTCCTGATGGACTGAGACTCGAACTCGGGAATTTTGCCTCTCGCGGGCAAGTGCTCTACCATCTGAGCTATCCAAGCACCACTCACGCCCTGTCCTCACAGTTTTACTTCTCCATTACATCGTGTCTTACCTTAATTTTTATTCGTAAAACTTGCATTGCTTTGAAATATTGCGTTAATATGTGTAAGTCATCAGTGCCATTCTAATAACATCCCCGACAGAAACGAGCGAGAAATACGTGGCATACGAAATGGTACAGCATTGCTGAGAGAATAATGTATCACTTACAACGTAGCGTGGCCTATTAGATGGTACGCGTGTACGTTCAATGTGCAAGAATTGCCTCATCCGGTCTCTATGGTAGTTTTTCACCGTCATCGCCGGACATCGATTATACCACACAATGGCACCGTCCCTTGTGTGGAAGTATTTTACGAAGTGCGGTATCAATAAAGTAAAATGCCCCATTTCCTTTAAAAGATTATTCACTGAAACACCAAAGCGACTGGTATTCAAGTACAGAGATGTACACGGTGGTCCATTGTAGTGGCCGGGCCAAATATCTCACGAAACAAGCATCAAACGAAAAAACTACAAAGAACGAAACTCGTCTAGCTTGAAGGGGAAAACCAGATAGCGCTGTGGTCGGCCCGCTAGACGCCGCTGCCATAGTTCAAACGGATATCAACTGCGTGTTTTTAAAAAGGAACCCCCATTTTTTATTACATATTCTTGTAGTACGTAAAGAAATATGGATGATTTAGTTAGACCACTTTTTTCGCTTTGTGATACATGGCGCTGTAATAGTCACAAACGTATTAGTACGTCGTTGGGTTAGGTTGGGTTGTTTGGCCGGCCGGTGTGGCCGTTCGGTTCTAGGCGCTTCAGTCTGGAATCACGTGCCCCGGGCATGGATGTGTGTGATGTCCTCAGGTTTAAGTAGTTCTAAGTTCTAGGGGACTCATGACCACAGATGTTAAGTCCCATAGTGCTCAGAGCCATTTGAACCATTTTTTTGGGTTGTTTGGGGGAAGAGACCAAACAGCGAGGTCATCGGTCTCATCGGATTAGGGAAGGACGGGGAACGAAGTCGGCCGTGCCCTTTCAAAGGAACCATCCCGGTATTTGCCTGGAGCGATTTAGGGAAATCACTGAAAACCTAAATCAGGATGCCCGGACGTAGTACGTGGTATCACGTAACATTCCACCAGTGCCGACGGTATTTGCTTCTTGATACATTACCCGTGTTAAAATGGACCGTTTACCAATTGCGGAAAAGGTCGATATAGTGTTGATGTATAGCTATTGTGATCAAAATGCCCAACGGGCGTGTGCTATGTATGCTGCTCGGTATCCTGGACGACATCATCCAAGTGTTCGGACCGTTCGCCGGATAGTTACGGTATTTGAGGAAACAGGAAGTGTTCAGCCACATGTGAAACGTCAACCACGACCTGCAACAAATGATGATGCCCAGGTAGGTGTTTTAGCTGCTGTCGCGGCTACCCCTCACACCAGTAGCAGACAAACTGCGCGAGAATCGGGAATCTCAAAAACGTCAGTGTTGAGGATGCTACATCAACATCGATTGCACCCGTACCATATTTCTATGCACCAGGAATTGCATATCGACGACATTGAACGTCGTGTACAGTTCTGCCACTGGGCGCAAGAGAAATTACGGGACGATAACAGATTTTTTGCCCGCGTTCTATTTAGCGACGAAGCGTCGTTCACCAACAGCGGTAACGTAAACCGGCATAATATGCACTACTGGGCAACGGAAAATCCACGATGGCTGCGACAAGTGGAACATCAGCGACCTTGGCGGGTTAATGTATGGTGCGGCATTATGGGAGGAGGGATAATTGGCCCCCATTTTATCGATGGCAATCTAAATGGTGCAATGTATGCTGATTTCATACGTAATGTTCTACCAATGTTACTACAAGATGTTTCACTGCATGACAGAATGGCGATGTACTTCCAACATGATGGATGTCCGGCACATAGCTCGCGTGCGGTTGAGGCGGTATTGGTTGGTTGGTTTGGTTGTTTGGGGAAGGAGACCAGACAGCGTGGCCATCGGTCTCATCGGATTAGGGAAGGATGGGGAAGGATGTCGGCCGTGCCCTTTCAAAGGAACCATCCCGGCATTTCCCTGGAGTGATTTAGGGACATCACGGAAAACCTAAATCAGGATGGCCGGACCCGGGATTGAACCGTCGTCCTCCCGAATGCGAGTCCAGTGTCTAACCACTGCGCCACCTCGCTCGGTGAGGCGGTATTGAATAGCATATTTCATGACAGGTGGATTGGCCCGCACGTTTACCGGATCTGACGTGCCCGGATTTCTTTCTGTGGGGAAAGTTGAAGGATATTTGCTATCGTGATCCACCGACAACGCCTGACAACATGCATCAGCGCATTGTCAATGCATGTGCGAACATTACGGAAGGCGAACTACTCACAGTTAAGAGTAATGGCGTTACACGTATTTCCAAATGCATTGAGGTTGGCGGACATCATTTTGAGCATTTATTGTATTAATGTGCTATTTACAGGTAATCACGCTGTAACAGCATGCCTTCTCAGAAATGGTAATGTCACAAAGGTACATGTATCACATTGGAACAACCGAAATAAAATGTTCAAACGTACCTACGTTCTGTATTTTAATTTAAGAAACCTACCTGTTACCACCTGTTCGTCTAAAATTGTGAGCCATATGTTTGTGACTATTACAGCGCCATCTGTCACAAAGCGAAAAAAGTGGTCCAACTAAAACATTCACATTTCTTTGCGTACTACACGAATATTTAATCAGAAATGGGAGTTCCTATTTAAAAAAACGCATTTGAAATCCGTTTGACCTATCGCAGCGCCATCTAGCGGGCCAAGCATAGCGCCATCTGGTTTCTCCCTTCAAGCTAGACAAGTTTTGTTCTTTGTAGTTTTTTCGTTTGACGCTTATTTTGTGAGATATTTGGCCCAGTCATGATCAATGGACCACCCTGTATATGTCTGCATGAACTAGGGAGGGAAAACCCCGACAGGTTAAACCCAATACTGGTATTTTAGTTCTTAATAACCTGTATTTTTCAGTAGTGTTCTAGTCTACATTATAACATGTGTTTTTAATTTTTACTGACAACCGGGTAAATAACCAAATATAAGTAGCCACAGCATCATTATTAAAAAAATTTGTTTTTAAATAAACCTTTTTTTAAAGAACAGTTAATTTTTATTCGTAAAACTCGCATTGCTTTGAAATATTCCGTTAATATACGAAACTCATCAGTGCTATTGTAATAACAACGCCGACAGAAACGAGCGAGAAATGCGTGGCGTAAGAAATGGTATAGCATTGCTGAGAGAATAATGTATCAGTCACCACGTAGCGTGGTACGTGTGTAAGTTCAATGTGGAAGAGTTGCCTCATGCCGTCTGAATGATAGCTCTTCACCGTCATCGCCGGACATCGGTTGTGCCACACAATGTGTGGAAGTATTTTACCAAGTCCGGTATCAATAAAGTAAAATGCCCGATTTTCTTTAAAAGATTATTCACTGAAGCGCCAAAGCGACTGGTATTCAAGTATAGAGATATATAAACAGGCAGAAAACGGTGCTGCAGTCGGCAACGCCTATATAAGACAACAAGTGTCTGGCACAGTTGTTAGATCGGTTACTGCTGCTACAATGGCAGGTTATCATCATCTGAGTTAGTTTGAGCGTGATGTTATAGTCGGCGCACGAGCGATGGGACACAGCATCTCCAAGGTAGCGATGAAGTGGGGATATTCCCGTACGACCATTTCACGAGTGTGCAGCCATTCACGACTCATGGTATCACTTCTCTCCAGCACTACTTGAGACATTAGTCGAGTCCATCGCAGAATGACCTGCAGAAAGTTGACGAACGTTTCAGGCTCTGGCAGTTGAGTCTGAACGTAAATAAATTTAACATACTGCGCATGCATAGTAGAAGAAATGCACTACTCTACAGCCACACTATTGATGACGAACAACTCGAGACAGCGTCTGCCGTAAGCGACCGTAAGTGGAAACAGGTAGTGGGAAAAGCAGACAACAGACTCAGATTCATCGGAAGAATCTTAAGGAAATGTAAGTCATCCACGAAAGAAGTGATTTATAAGGCGCTTGTTCTTCCGATTCTTGAGTACTGTTCATCTACCTGGGATCCCTATCAGGTAGGACCGACTGAGGAGATAGAGAAAATCCAACGAAGAGCGGCGCGTTTCTTCACGGGATCGTCCAGCTGACGTTTCAGGCTCTGGCAGTTGAGTCTGAACGTAAATAAATTTAACATACTGCGCATGCATAGTAGAAGAAATGCACTACTCTACAGCCACACTATTGATGACGAACAACTCGAGACAGCGTCTGCCGTAAGCGACCGTAAGTGGAAACAGGTAGTGGGAAAAGCAGACAACAGACTCAGATTCATCGGAAGAATCTTAAGGAAATGTAAGTCATCCACGAAAGAAGTGATTTATAAGGCGCTTGTTCTTCCGATTCTTGAGTACTGTTCATCTACCTGGGATCCCTATCAGGTAGGACCGACTGAGGAGATAGAGAAAATCCAACGAAGAGCGGCGCGTTTCTTCACGGGATCGTCCAGCTGGCGAGAGAGCGTTACAGAGATACTACACAAACTGGCAGACGTTACAAGAGAGGCGTTGTGCATCACGCAGAGATTTACTATTAAAAGTTCGGGACGGAATTTTTCAGGAGGAGTCGGACAACATATTACTTCCCTCCCCTGCCCCCCCCACATACACACATACATACAAAAATGGTTCAAATGGCTCTGAGCATTATGGGACTCAACATCTTAGGTCATAAGTCCCCTAGAACTTAGAACTACTTAAACCTAACTAACCTAAGGACATCACACACACCCATGCCCGAGGCAGGATTCGAACCTGCGACCGTAGCAGTCCCGCGGTTCCGGACTGCAGCGCCAGAACCGCTAGACCACCGCGGCCGGCTACACATACATACATATCGTGTATTGACCACGAGGAGAACCCCGTCGGAGGTTCGAATCCTCCCTCGGGCATGGATCTGTGTGTTGTCCTTAACATAAGTTAAGTTACATTAAGTAGTGTGTAAGCCTAGGGACCGATGACCTCGGCAGTTTGGTCCCATATGGACTTACCACAAATTTCGATTTTTTTTTTTTTTTTTTTTTAACCACGAGGAGAAACTTCGAGAAATTAGAGCCAATACAGAGGATTACTGAGAATCATTGTTCCCACGCACTATTCGCGAGTGGAACAGGGTTGGAGGGATCAGATAGGGTACCGAAAGTACTCCCCGCCACACACAATTAGGTGGCTTGCGGAGTATGATGTAGATGTAGTTGTAGATGTATATTCGCAGCTATTCACCTACATAATTATACTAACAATAACTCTTGTCGGAAGACAGTTATTTATAACGTGTTCAACAGATGTTGCGTTCATTTTACAGCAACCTCCGCGTCTGCGGCAGGTCAAACACTGGCCTCCCACACCTCGTCTTTCGCCCCCCTGTTCGTGACGTCACGGCCCTGCGCGGTGCTTTTCAACGTCTCGGCCGGAGACTTTAGGCGGAGCCGCGGGGAGGGAGGGAGGAAATTGGATGCGAATTCAATCTGCGGCGCCAGAGGTGCGTCGGCGCCGTCGGCGCCGCACATTAGGCCAGAACAGGATATTAGACGCCGCCTTTCAGCCGATCTGCGCGGTCTGCTTCTGAAGGCAAGAGAAAAACTCAATTACCTGTTCCGCTAAACTTGTCCCAGGTCCCGACCCCGGCGCGTCGCTGAACGTAAGCGACGCGACGGAACCCACGCCACAGGCTGCTCCGCGACTCCTTACACTGTAAAGCCGTCCTCACACGGGACGTGATTCGCACCGCGAAGCGCGCCAGACATGGTGCAGGCTCTTAAACCACCTCCATACATCTCACCGAACATAACGGTCCTGTTCATAGTGATCTACTACCGCAGCGCTCTCCAGCGGCAGATCCCGGCGGCAAAATCTCATATTTTGTTTACGAAAATAGACAAACGTATAGTAGCAAGAACGGCGGAGAAACTCGCTAAGAAGATTCTGGGCTCGTCTATTGCTGAAACAGCGAGTTGCTGCTAGAGGAACACTACAGTGTGGTCGACAATTCCCTATACCCCCACTATCGGACGCTAATTGTTTTAGTACTAGTGCTTACTTACGTATTAAGTGTCCAATATATCGGTATCTACGAGGTGCGACAGTAAAGTAATGAGACTGATTTTCTACGCAAGATGTGGCAACTCTGCAGGCTTGCGTAGGCACAATATCTTTGCCCTTGGTCTGTAAGCTGCTTCTAGTCCAAGCGGCACATCGAAGCAACTGCTCAGTCGCGAGTTGTGCTGTAACAAGTTAACACGTGTTTGTGTCTCTCGTCACGGAAATTCTATCTATCGCTTGAGCCTTGTCCCACAGTGACGCAGGGTCAGCTATCGTTAATCGGATTTGGCATGTTAATTGTAAGCCCTTCCTGCCGCCACACCGTACCCCCCTGGGAAGGAATTAGTGTACCACAATTGTCTGCGTCGAGTGTAATCCATGGAACAGTGGGAATGTGTTCAGATGTCTGCGAGCCGTGCAACTGTGGCGGAACATGGGGACCAGCCCGGTATTCACCTAGCGGAATGTGGAAAACCGCCTAAAAACTACATCCAGGCTGGCCAGCACATCGGCCCTCGTCGTTAATCTGCCGGGCGGATTCGATCCGGAGCCGGCGCGCCTACCCAAGTCCCGGCTACCCTGGCGGGTAGTCTCTCGTCACCGAAATAGAACCGCATAATATTACGCAACGGTATGCCATTTGTTTTTGCGTTAAATTGGGTGAAAACGCGACAACGTACGGTAAGATTCGGAAGGCTTTTGGAGAGGAGGTTATGTCAAGAGCTCAAGTTTTTCGTTGGCATAAAATGTTTAGAGAAGGCAGAACTAATGTTGAAGATGAAGACCGCAGTGGACGACCATCAACCTCGCAGACGGATGCCAACTTGGCCAGGGTGCGTGAACTCGTAAGATTTGATCGAAGATTATCCGTGACAATGATTGCAGAAGAATTGAACATCAATCGAGAAACCGTTTGTCTAATAATAATTGAAGATCTCGGTATGAGAAAGATTTGTGCAAAAATGGTCGCCACAAATCTCACACCAAAAGAACGAGAAACACGGAAAATTGTGGCAGCCGATCTGTTAGAGCAAACGGAAATCAATCCAGAATTGTTGAGCCGTGTTATCACTGGTGATGAAAGTAGTTTTTTTCAGCACGATCCAGAGACAAAACGCCAAAGTTCCAAATGGTGCTCAAAAGGGTCACCCAGACCAAAATAAGCTCGCATGTCAAACTCAAAAGTGAAATGCATGCTTGTGTGCTTCTTTGATTCCAAGGGCATTGTTAATAGTGTGTTGGTGCCTCCTGGACAAACAGTTAACCAATATTACTATAAAAAAATTTTACAAAGACTTCGTAAAAGAGTTCTTCAATTAAAACTTCCGGGCTGATAGGTCGTGGTCGAAGTATAAAACTCTCTCCTGACGTTTCGTCTCCGACTGCGGGAGACATCCTCGGAGGTAAAGCAGCAAACTGCGAAGAGAACTCGAGAAAGCGCTGATTATATAGGCAGTACAGAGGGCGCCACTGTCGGTCACGTGGCGTCGGCTATGAGATTGTCTCTGGTGATGCCAACATTCTCGATTGAAAGTAATAGATCGTCACGCTTGCGGTGCAACGCTGACATCCAAATTTTATCCAGTTTAACACCTTCCTCTTTCCTGTTAAAATTATTACGATGTTTATCAATCTTGATAGCCTCTCTATACAAGCGTGCATAATAATGCGAGGTTTTTGATATGACTCGTCTCGCTGAATTTTATTTCATGATCACCTTCCTGGTAAACATGTTCCGCTACGGCCGATTTATCCGTGTGACCCAGGCGGCAATTGCTCTTGTGTTCAACAAAAAAATGGTTCAAATGGCTCTGAGCACTATGGGACTTAACAGCTATGGTCATCAGTCCCCTAGAACTTAGAACTACTTAAACCTAACTAACCTAAGGACAGCACACAACACCCAGCCATCACGAGGCAGAGAAAAACCCTGACCCCGCCGGGAATCGAACCCGGGAACCCGGGCGTGGGAAGCGAGAACGCTACCGCACGACCATGTGTTCAACAAGGCGGGTGTTCACACTTCTCTTTGTGCTATCCATATACACCTGTCCACAACTACCAGGAATTTTATATACCCCCGGTGTAGCCAAAGGGTGGCGTGCATCTTTTGCCGACCTTAAAAATTCTTTTACTTTCCTGGTGGGTCAGAAAATAGTTTCCACCTCATACTTGCCTAAAAATTTCCCAATACGATCTGTTTTTAACCACAAAACAAATTTCAGTACTACCACAGTCACCTTATTCTCCAGATATTTCTCCGTGCGACTTTTTTCTATTTCCAAGAGTCAAAACGGCAGTCAAGGGACACCATTTTCAAACAACACAAAATGTCCAAAAAGCTGTGACGAGGGTCTTGGAGGATATTACAGAAGATTAGTTACAGAAATGTTACCATCGCCGGCCGGAGTGGCCGAGCGGTTCTAGGCGCTACAGTCTGGAACCGCGCGACCGCTAGGGTCGCAGGTACGAATCCTGCCTCGGGCATGGATGTGTGTGATGTCCTTAGGTTAGTTAGGTTTAAGTAGTTCTAACAAGGGGAGGCCGCCAATTGTGAAATTCAGATTCGATTCATACTGCGCATAATAAAAGCTCATGGCCAGAGGTGTAATGTGGCAAAGCACCAAGATGCACTTCTCAGCCGTTGTCGAGAAAATCGACACTTAAAAGAAACCGTTGCGGTGAAATGCTCTCTACGATTAATACTTTTCTACAGCGCCGTGGCGCAGCGGTAAGCGCTCGGGTTCGTAAATCGAAGGTCGCCGGTTCGAATTTCGCGCCACGCAATTTTTTTTATTATTAGTTTTTTGTAATTTAAATATATATATATATATATATATATATATATATATATATATATATATAAACTATTAATGAATTGCTTATGCATGTTGGTGAAGGCGGATCGCTCTCCAATTGTACCGTCTCCATTTTTCCGTTTGTTTAACAGGGTGTACCAAAGCTCTCCCGTCCGCACTGATTTTCGACGATGTTATAAGTTGCGCTAGGGACCGCATCTACCTTCTTTCGAAGTTAGCAGGCAACTACGCTGTTATGCGGCGGCTCGTTTCGGCCCATTCAACATCTGTCCTTCAAGTGTAACGAGCGAGTAACGGAGTTTATATTTCATACCTGCCACAGCAAGTTTGTGTTCGTGGGGTCCCTATTCTAATTCGAACGTTTGACTTACGCTATACGTATTCGTTTCGGAATATCGTTTCTACGTCTTCCGTTAACTATACGTGGTTAACATTATGAAGATAATTTTTAACATTTGTGAAATACAACTTTGTTTGCGGAAAACATAATGATGTTCGAAGTCGCCAGTTTTTCCACGACAAACGACTTTCAACAACTTATTATATGCATAATTGTTGCAACTGATTGCCGGGAATTTTATATATATTTGAATTACAAAAAACAAATACTTAAAAAAAAAGGTAGCATGGCGCGAGAATTGATCCAGCGACCTTCGGATTACGAATCCGACCACTTACCGCTGCACCACGACGGTGTAGGAAATTATTAATCGTAGAGAGTATTTCACCGCAACGGTTTCTTTTAAGTGTCGATTTTCTCGACAACGGCTGAGAAGTGCATCTTGGTGCTTTGCCGCATTATACCTCTGGCCATGTGCTTTTATTATGCGCAGTATGAATCGAATCTGAATTTCACAATTGGCGGCCTCCCCTTGTAAGTTGTACGGGACTGATGACCTCAGAAGTTAAGTCCCATAGTGCACAGAGCCATTTGAACCATTTGTTAGCATCAATGGCAGAAGCGATTGCAAAAGTGTGTGCAGTCAGAAGGGAACTACTTTGAAGGAGACAACACTAAACTTGACTGAAATTGTAACCAACATTTCTTTTTTTTTTTTTCACATCAGTCTCATTACTCGTACATCGATACTCCTCCACGAGCCACCGTACGGTGCACGGCGTGGGGTACCATGTAACTATGCTAGTCATTACCTCACCTGTTCTACTAGTAAATAGAGCGAGGGAGTATGAGTCCTTATTTCTCGTAGCTTATCTTCGCGGTCCTTAAGCGATGTGTATGTTGGCGGCAGTAGAATCGTTCGACAGTGAGATTAAAATGCCGGTTCCCTGAATTTTCTCGATAATGTTTCCGTCCAGGGATTCGCATTTGACTTCACAAAGTACAAAAAAATGGCTCTGACCACTATGGGACTTAACATCTGCGGTCATCAGTCCCCTAAAACTTGGAACTACTTAAACCTAACTAACCTAAGGACATCACACACATCCATGCCCGAGGCAGGATTCGAACCTGCTACCGTAGCGGTCGCGCGGTTCCAGACTGAAGCGCCTACAACCGGTCGGCCACCAGCGACCGGCCCCAAAGTACACCCTTAACACTTAAGTGTAGTTCTAACCTGCCAGTAGCAAATCTAGCAACCCGCCTCTGAATTGTTTGAGTGTCCTCTTTCAATCAGACCTGATACGGGTCCCAAACACTCAAGAATGGGTCGCACGACCGCCCTACACGTGGTCTCCTTTACATATGAATTACACTTTCCTAAAATTCTCCCAATAAACCGGAGTCACACCACCCGCCTTCCTTATCACAGTTACCTCACGTTGGTTCAATTTCACATCGCTTTGCAACCTTACGCCCAGATATTTAAACGGCTTCACTGTATCAAGCGGGACACTACTAAATCTGTACACGAATATTACATGTTTGTCCTTACTACCCATCCGCATTAACTCACATTTTTCCACATATAGAGCTAGCTGCTACTTATTACACCAGCTAGAAATTTTGTCTAGGTCATCTTATATCAACAGACAGTCACTTATCTTTGACACCTTCCGCTACACCACAGCATCACAAGCGAATTACTCCCCGCGCTACCTGCCAAATCCTTTACGTATATAGAAAATAGCAACGGTCCTATCACACTTCCCTGGGGCAGTCCTGACGCTCCCATTCCCACATGCCTCTATGTAGTTCTTGACATGTTTCTGAGCATGCCCGGTGCTTAAGTGCGGAATGTAACAGCATTCCGCGGTTGTTTGAAGCATAACGACGTGCAAATACGTGGGTGTTATGACTCTCCAGAACGAGCTGTCAGCTGTGGTGAAGTCAGTAGTTCCTTGTGGCCATTTCAAGGTAGCTGGTGTTGCTGGTGAACCACGACCAGTCCACCATCCTGGGAAGTGTTCATTTAGGAACTAGCGCACTGCAAGAGCATAGTGAAGCGGCGACCCGTCTTGCTGCAACCACATTCGCTCTGTGAGGCCCCTGCCCTCAATCTGAGGTATTGATCATATTTGTAACATGTGCAGATAATGTTCGCTCTTCCTAGTCCCTTCAAAAAAGTTGTGATGTCATCGCTGCCCATATCATTGCTTGGGGCACGTTCCTTCCTAAACTGTGTAACGAGGATTCTCTGTGGCCAAAACAACAATGTCTCTGACATATGAGCTGCGATATATGGGCCATTAATCTGAAAACATAACCTTGGCAGGCTTCACCGCATTTGGAAACTGAGTCAACAAAGCACGGCGCTCTAAACGCAGTCATTCCGGTCTGTATCCATAACTCGTTTACGAACGTCGGTCGAAATGCTCTGACCTTACTGTTTTTTTACCTCACATTGTTGTCCTCCATATACGGAGTTCCGTAGCACGTTTACGACTTCATAGGGGGTCGGTAAAATGGCAGCAGAGACTGCGGCACATGTTTCTTCTTGTGTCGCCTGCCTCCCACTACACGGCCTGTCTTTAGCTCGTCTTTCCCAGTCCAGAAGTGTTGCCTTTCGCGGTGGATCCTCATTAAATCTTTCCTGGAATTCTCCCATAACCTGTCTCATTGTCTGCCCTGTGCGTTGTCGTTGCAAAGTGTCTTCATAGCATTGAACACTGATCGTGTTTCCACAGTGGGGGAACTCAACGTACAGAGGAATCATCCTGTTGCATGATAACACCGCCGGCCGGGGTGGCCGAGCGGTTCTAGGCGCTACAGTCTGGAACTGCGTGATCACTACGGTCGCAGGTTCGAATCCTGCCTCGGGCATTATGTGTCTGATGTCCTTAGTTAGGTTTAAGTAGTTCTAAGTTCTAGGGGACTGATGACCAAAGAAGTTAAGTCCCAAAGTGCTCGGAGCCACTTTTTTTGTAATCAATTGAAACCCTCAGCTGCTGACAGGTGTTGTTGACATACCTCGATGGGGACAGCTGAAAATGTGTGCCCCGACCGGGACTCGAACCCGGGATCTCCTGCTTACATGGTACACGCTCTGTCCATCTGAGCCACCGAGGACACAGATGAACAGCGCGACTGCAGGGACTTATCCCTTGCACGCTTCCGGTGAGACCCACATTCCCAACTGTCCACAATCTACATACGTAATGTTCCCAGTAGATACATTGCCCATCCACTCATTACTCGCGCCGACTAAGGATAAATCCCTGCAGTCACACTAGCATCTATGTCCTCGGTGGCTCAGATGGATAGAGCGTCTGCCATGTAAGCAGGAGATCCCGAGTTCGAGTTCCGGCCGGGACACACATTTTCAGCTGTCCCCACCGAGGTATGTCAACAACACCTGTCAGCAGCTGAGGGTTTCAATTAATCATCATTTATTCTAGAGAAGCTGGACGGTCATCAGTGGTATCTGTTCTTTCGAGAACAGTTACTATCTTCATACAGGGTGTTTCAGAAATGACCGGTATATTTGAAACGGCAATAAAAACTAAACGAGCAGCGATAGAAATACACCGTTTGTTGCAATATGCTTGGGACAACAGTACATTTTCAGGCAGACAAACTTTCGAAATTACAGTAGTTACAATTTTCAACAACAGATGGCGCTGCGGTCTGGGAAACTCTATAGTACGATATTTTCCACATATCCACCATGCATAGCAATAATATGGCGTAGTCTCTGAATGAAATTACCCGAAACCTTTGACAACGTGTCTGGCGGAATGGTTTCAAATGGTTCAAATGGCTCTGAGCACTATGGGACTCAACTGCCGAGGTCATTAGTCCCCTAGAACTTAGAACTAGTTAAACCTAACTAACCTAAGGACATCACAAACATCCATGCCCGAGGCAGGATTCGAACCTGCGACCGTAGCGGTCTTGCGGTTCCAGACTGCAGCGCTTTTAACCGCACGGCCACTCGGCCGGCAGGAATGGTTTCACATGCAGATTAAATGTACTGCTTCAGCTGTTCAATTGTTTCTGGATTCTGGCGGTACACCTGGTCTTTCACGTGTCCCCACAGAAAGAAGTCACAGGGGTTCATGTCTGGCGAATAGGGAGGCCAATCCACGCCGCCTCCTGTATGTTTCGGATAGCCCAAAGCAATCACACGATCATCGAAATATTCATTCAGGAAATTAAAGACGTCGGCCGTGCGATGTGGCCGGGCACCATCTTGCATAAACCACGAGGTGTTCGCAGTGTCGTCTAAGGCAGTTTGTACCGCCACAAATTCACGAAGAATGTCCAGATAGCGTGATGCAGTAATCGTTTCGGATCTGAAAAATGGGCCAATGATTCCTTTGGAAGAAATGGCGGCCCAGACCAGTACTTTTTGAGGATGCAGGGACGATGGGACTGCAACATGGGGCTTTTCGGTTCCCCATATGCGCCAGTTCTGTTTATTGACGAAGCCGTCCAGGTAAAAATAAGCTTCGTCAGTAAACCAAATGCTGCCCACATGCATATCGCCGTCATCAATCCTGTGCACTATATCGTTAGCGAATGTCTCTCGTGCAGCAATGATAGCAGCGCTGAGGGGTTGCCGTGTTTGAATTTTGTATGGATAGAGGTGTAAACTCTGGCGCACGAGACGATACGTGGACGTTGGCGTCATTTGGACCGCAGCTGCAACACGGCGAACGGAAACCCGAGGCCGCTGTCGGATCACCTGCTGCACTAGCTGCGCGTTGCCCTCTGTGGTTGCCGTACACGGTCGCCCTACCTTTCCAGCACGTTCATCCGTCACGTTCCCAGTCCGTTGAAATTTTTCAAGCGGATCCTTTATTGTATCGCTTTTCGGTCCTTTTGTTACATTAAACCTCCGTTGAAAACTTCGTCTTGTTGCAACAACACTGTGTTCTAGGCGGTGGAATTCCAACACCAGAAAAATCCTCTGTTCTAAGGAATAAACCATGTTGTCTACAGCACACTTGCACGTTGTGAACAGCGCACTCTTACAGCAGAAAGACGACGTACAGAATGGCGCACCCACAGACTGCGTTGTCTTCTATATCTTTCACATCACTTGCAGCGCCATCTGTTGTTGAAAATTGTAACTACTGTAATTTCGAAAGTTTGTCTGCCTGAAAACGTACTGTTGTCCCAAGCATATTGCAACAAACGGTGTATTTCTATCGCTGCTCGTTTAGTTTTTATTGCCGTTTCAAATATACCGGTCATTTTTGAAACACCCTGTATATTCTCTAAAATGCTTCAACGTAAGTACGCGCATCTGTTATTTGGATTTGAACCCCAAACGCGAGTGCAGTGACGTAACCACTGCGCCACATTGCGAAGCTCTACCGCGAAACGGACGTAGGCAGGATCTGCTTGTTAACTTCATAATGTAGTCTGAATGCCGTGCAAGTGGTAACGCCGAGCGAAACAGTTACTAGCAAGTTTTTATGGCGAGAGAGAGGGAGAGAGAGAGAGGGAGAAGGTGGGAGGAATATGGCCGCCTTAGCTCCGCGGAAGCCGTTCCAACTCTGTATGCGCTCCGGCTTGCAGCTGCGACGCGAATGCAAGTGCCGGCGTTTCGGCCCGCTTGACGCATCGTCGGGCGCCATTAGGAGTTGCGGCAGTTAGGCAGAAGCTGGCGCCGCCTCACGTGCTGGCCGTTTGGCCCGCCGCTAATCCCCTGCACTCGACGCTCCCAGTACTCGCCTGCGACTTCCCCGTGGGATGTCGACGCGGACGGACGTTCGCCGCGAGGTTTTAGCTGGCCATGCGGAGCCAGTTGCTGGTCTAATACGAGCTCTGCTCTCATTTTTTTCCAAAGTGATGTGTCTCTCTTTCGCTTTTCTGTGTGTAGCTGAACACATCTTCAGGTTAAGGTTGTAAGTAGGCTGTTTAGGTTTTTTTTATTGGTAACGCCACCTCTGTATGAAAATCACTGTCTCACTGTTGACTGACCCAGCGAAGGCGTAAAGCTTTGTGTCATGCAGTCACAAAGGGTAAACGCCCGGTTCTTAGGCTCAGAAAGTTGATATCAATGATGTTTCGTTTAGTAGTTCGCCCAGCATTGAAATCTGCAGAAATTTGGGGAAGCGTTGCACTTCTGTCACGTTGAACAATTCTGTTCAGTCGTTGTTGGTCCCGTTCTCGCAGTATCTTTTTCCGGCCGCAGCGATGTCGGAAATTTGACATTTTGCCGGATTCCTGATATTCAGGATACACTCGTGAAATGTTCGTGCGGGAAAATCGCCACTCATCGCTACCATGGAGATGCTGTGTCTCAACTCTCATTCGCCAACTATAACACCACGTCCAAACTCACTTAAATCTTGATAACGTGCCATTGTAGCAGCCGTAACCAATCTAACAACTGCGCCAGACACTTGTTGTCTTATATAGGCGTTGCCGACTGCAGCGCCGTATTCTGCCTGTTTACATACCTCTGTATTTGAATACGCGTGCTTAAACTAGTTTCTTTGGTGCTTCAGTGTAGTTTCATCGATTTTGAGGTATCAGTCTGACGAAAAAAAAAAAAACCCTCTAATTTCCGCTAGTGAGAAGACAGACAATGTGTTTGTATTCTTCTTTGTCACTCATATTTAGCTGCCATCGAATCGTTAGCAGCGCTTCCGGCCGGCCTGGGTGGCCGAGCGGTTCTAGGCGCTACAGTCTGGAACCGCGTGACCGCTACGGTGGCAGGTCCGAATCCTGCCTCGGGCATGGATGTGTGTGATGTCCTTAGGTTAGTTAGGTTTAAGTAGTTCTAAGTTCTAGGGGACTGATGATCCTAGAAGTGAAGTCCCATAGTGCTCAGAGCCATTTTTGAACCAGCGCTTCCGAAAAATAGACAGTCAAGATGAGTCGCAAAGTGGTGAAGTGACCCGAATGCCGACCGAACAACGAACTTCGATTTTAGTTGCTTCGTTTCAGTCACTCGTGTCTCACGCTGCTGACTCGGTGAGCAGCACCCTGTATAGTGACTGACCTGAGTGGTCGATGCGGCGGCAGCGGTCCTGTGTTTGGCGGTGGATGGCCAGATGCGCGGACAGTGGCAGGTGGGTAGGGATGGGGCGCTGAGCCGCTGCGGGCCCAGAAGCCGCGATCAGCACTAATCGAAGCGGCAATCCATCACGGTGAAAGCCACCAGCAGGCTGCCACATCGGGTGTTGGATGGCGAGAAGAAAAGCGGGATGAGGAAGTCAGCGACGGATACTTGCTGCAGGTGGGGGAGTATGTGGGGGTGGGGGACGGGGGAGGGCAGGGGAAGGCACCTCCATCGTAGCCACCACCAGAAACAACCCCAGTAAGAGGTCCGTCTTGTACAGGTGACTCAGCCAGTTACATCGGCGTCTCTGCTGCAAGGGTCACCTTCCGGTGTGTGACGGAGGTTATATCTCGTACCACCACCAGTCCTGGCCTTTCGTGTTTCATTCGTAAATGCGGTGAGGCAAAAACGACTATCGACAAACATCCTTATCAGCTCCAGTTTATCCGATTTTTTCGTTCTGTTCGCTTACTGAGACAAATACTACACTCCTGGAAATGGAAAAAAGAACACATTGACACCGGTGTGTCAGACCCACCATACTTGCTCCGGACACTGCGAGAGGGCTGTACAGGCAATGATCACATGCACGGCACAGCGGACACACCAGGAACCGCGGTGTTGGCCGTCGAATGGCGCTAGCTGCGCAGCATTTGTGCACCGCCGCCGTCAGTGTCAGCCAGTTTGCCGTGGCATACGGAGCTCCATCGCAGTCTTTAACACAGGTAGCATGCCGCGACAGCGTGGACGTGAACCGTATGTGCAGTTGACGGACTTTGAGCGAGGGCGTATAGTGGGCATGCGGGAGGCCGGGTGGACGTACCGCCGAATTGCTCAACACGTGGGGCGTGAGGTCTCCACAGTACATCGATGTTGTCGCCAGTGGTCGGCGGAAGGTGCACGTGCCCGTCGACCTGGGACCGGACCGCAGCGACGCACGGATGCACGCCAAGACCGTAGGATCCTACGCAGTGCCGTAGGGAACCGCACCGCCACTTCCCAGCAAATTAGGGACACTGTTGCTCCTGGGGTATCGGCGAGGACCATTCGCAAACCGTCTCCATGAAGCTGGGCTACGGTCCCGCACACCGTTAGGCCGTCTTCCGCTCACGCCCCAACATCGTGCAGCCCGCCTCCAGTGGTGTCGCGACAGGCGTGAATGGAGGGACGAATGGAGACGTGTCGTCTTCAGCGATGAGAGTCGCTTCTCCCTTGGTGCCAATGATGGTGGTATGCGTGTTTGACGCCGTGCAGGTGAGCGCCACAATCAGGACTGCATACGACCGAGGCACACAGGGCCAACACCCGGCATCATGGTGTGGGGAGCGATCTCCTACACTGGCCGTACACCACTGGTGATTGTCGAGGGGACACTGAATAGTGCACGGTACATCCCAACCGTCATCGAACCCATGGTTCTACCATTCCTAGACCGGCAAGGGAACTTGCTGTTCCAACAGGACAATGCACGTCCGCATGTATCCCGTGCCACCCAACGTGCTCTAGAAGGTGTAAGTCAACTACCCTGGCCAGCAAGATCTCCGGATCTGTCCCCCATTGAGCATGTTTGGGACTGGATGAAGCGTCGTCTCACGCGGTCTGCACGTCCAGCACGAACGCTGGTCCAACTGAGGCGCCAGGTGGAAATGGCATGGCAAGCCGTTCCACAGGACTACATCCAGCATCTCTACGATCGTCTCCATGGGAGAATAGCAGCCTGCATTGCTGCGAAAGGTGGATATACACTGTACTAGTGCCGACATTGTGCATGCTCTGTTGCCTGTGTGTACGTGCCTGTGGTTCTGTCAGTGTGATCATGTGATGTATCTGACCCCAGGAATGTGTCAATAAAGTTTCCCCTTCCTGGGACAATGAATTCACGGTGTTCTTATTTCAATTTCCAGGAGTGTATTTGATCAGAGCTGTTAGCGGACATCGGGACAACTGTTAGCGGACATAAACATAATTTGTGTTGCGACCAGACGAAACCACTTTCGTCCGCCCTTACTATGGGTTCTTTGACTACCCTGGGAGGAGGCTCAACAAGCTAAAGCGCCAAAGAAACTGGTATAGGCATGTGTATGGAGATACAGAGATATGTAAACAGGCAGAATGCGGCGCTGAACTCGGCAATGCCTATATACAAGTGTCTGGCGCAGTTTTTATGTCGGTTACTGCTGCTACAGTGGCAGGTTGTCAAGATGTAAGGGAGTTTGAACGTGGTGTTATAGTAATGGGACACAGCAGCTCCGAGGTCGCGATGAGGTGGGGCTTTTCCCATTCACGAGTGTGCCACGAATATTAGGAATCCGGTGAAACATCAAATCTCCGACATCACTGCAAGAACGGTACCGACGACGAGTGAAGAGGATAGTTGAACATGACAGAAGTGCAACGCATATTGTTGCAAATTTCAATGCTGGGCCATCAACAAGTCATCGATATGGGCTTTCGGCGCCCAAGGCCCACTCGTGTACCCTTGATGACTGCCCAACACAAAGCTTTACGCCTCGCGTGGGCGCGTCAACACAGACATTGGACTGTTGATGACTGGAAACATGTTGTCTGGTCGGACGAGTCTCGTTTCAAACTGTATCGAGCGGAGGGTGGCTGGCAGTGGAGGGGCAAATCGAAGAGCTGACATTACCTAGAGTGACTTCTTATAAGATGAATGTATATTCTATTAAACCTCTTAATAGGTAGACAGGCAGACAACAATTGATTTTCTGTTTTCATTCCCTTTATACGATGCATAAACTTGTTAATGCTCAACTTTCCGCAAAAATAATAGATAAATGTTTATTTAATTTACAGCAGTGTTGAGAACACAAACCCTATACTGACCGAATAAAATGAAAATTTACTTGTAGTAGCTAAATGTGTCTAAAGCTATATTATAAGCTGATCGCTGGTTAAGTGGCTCGGAGCTAATGCTTTTTGCTAGTGGTTGGAGGTGCTTACTTTGATATGATTAAACAGAGGCTTGAAGATCACTCTCCTTTCCATAGGTCTATACCACTCCAAGTGACCCTTCGTGCTGAAATCATTCGCTTTCTTTTACGTGAAAGGGGTCTATTTACTGTAGCTAAGATTGCGAACAAATATACTAAACTTGAGCCTATTCCGTCCTGCTCCGAAACAGCCCAGCTGCAGTCAAGCTACGTCGTATCTAAATTGTTCCTTGTATGGCTCAGCATGGCACGGAGACTCAGCACAAAGGAAGCTGATTAGCTCAAAACTGTTCTTGGGTGATCTTCGTATTTTCATCTACGCTGAAATCGTTAAATACATGTAAATGTCGTGTGACTAGGGCCTCCGGTCGGGTACCCCATTCGCCGCGTGCAAGTCTTTCGATTTTGACGCCACTTCCGCGACTTGCGCGTCGATGGGGGTGAAATGATGATGGTTAGGACAACACAACAGAACACCCAGTCCCTGAGCAGAGAAAATCTCCGACTCAGTCGGGAATCAAGCGCGGGCCATCAGGATTGACATTCTGTCACGCTGATCGCTCAGCTACCGGGAGCGGACACTGGATACAGATTTAGTAATGTTATGAAAACGTTCACCATCTACTCTGCATTACTTGATTGGAAGCCTTGTATACTTTCTTGAGTCTTCCTCTGCTGTTTGTCATCGACTTCTTTACACCTGAAACTCCTTTCACTTGACTTTCAGACGTAATCACGAAAGCATAATATTATGAAGGCATTTTGATATTAGAAATTTTCCATCGTATCTAATATAAGTGCAACCATTTCGGCCAGAGGGCACGAGGCACGCTGCCCCTGTCTCCCCCACCCCACCTTTTCGTGCGGTGGGGCGGGGGGGCGGGGGGCGGGGGGGGGGGGGAGGGCTGACCACGACCCTCCGCCACCTCGCAATCACACCTGCCTGTATGTGCCAGAACGAGCTACAGATTTAGTAATGTAGTCATCGTAGTACTGTATATTCTGTATGGTCAGCAAGTTACACTACTGGCCATTAAAATTGCTACACCAAGAAGAAATGCAGATGATAAACGGGTATTCATTGGACAAATATATTATACTAGAATTGACATGTGATTACATTTTCACGCAATTTGAGTGCATAGATCCCGAGAAATCAGTACACAGAACAACCACCTCTGGCTGGCCTTGATACGCCTGGGCATTCAGTGAAACAGAGTTTGGATGGCGTGTACAGGTACAGCTGCCCATGCAGCTTCAACACGATACCACAGTTCACCAAGAGTAGTGACTGGCGTATTGTGACGAGCCAGTTGCTCTGCCACCATTGATCACACGTTTTCAATTGGTGAGAGACCTGAAGAATGTGCTGGTCAGGGCAACAGTCGAACATTTTCAGTATCGAGAAAGGCCCGTACAGGAACTGCGATATGCGGTCGTGCATTATCATGCTTAAATGTAGGGTTTCGCAGGGATCGAATGAAGGGTAGAGCCACGGGTCGTAACACATCTGAAATGTAACGTCCACTGTTCAAAGTGACGTCAGCGCGAAGGAGAGGTGACCGAGACGTGTAACCAATGGTACCCCATACCATCACGCCGGGTGATACTCCAGTATGGCGATGACGAATACACGCTTCCAATATGCGTTCACCGCGATGTCGCCAAACACGGATGCGATCATCGTGATGCTATAAACAGAACCTTGATTCATCCGAAAAAGTGACATTTTGCCATTCGTGCACCCAGGTTCGTCGTCGAGTACACCATCGCACGCGCTCCTGCCTGTGATGCAGCGTGAAGGGTAACCGCAGCCATGGTCTCCGAGCTGATAGTCCATGCTGCTGTAAACGTCGTCGAACTGTTCGTGCAGATGGTTGTCGTTTTGCAAACGCCCCCATCTCTTGACTCAGGGATCGAGACGTGGCTGCACGATCCGTTACAGGCCGTGCGGATAAGATGCCTGTCATCTCGACTGCTAGTTATACGAGGCCGTTGGGATCCAGCACGGCGTTCCGTATTACCCTCCTGAACGCACCGATTCCATATTCTGCTAACAGTCATTGGATCTCGACCACCGCGAGCAGCAATGTCGCGATACGATAAACCGCAATCGCGATAGGCTACAATGCGACCTTGTACGCATTTCTCCTCCTTACACGAGGCATCACAACAACGTTTCACTAGGCAACGCCGGTCAAGTCCTGTTTGTGTATGAGAAATCGGCTGGAAACTGTCCTCATGTCAGCTCTGAAAAGCTAATCATTTGCATATCACAGCATCTTCTTCCGGTCGGTTAAATTTCGCATCTGTAGCACGTCATTTTCGTGGTGTAGCAATTTTAATGGCCAGTAGTGTATATTTCGTTGTTTGCTGGCCATGCCGCTGGTACATTTTTAATGATTAGCAGTGCATTGCGGTGACAGGGCAGTTCTCACAACAAAAGATGGGTGGTGCAGGATGTTTACGATCTGATAGTCCTTGTTATGTGACCGCAGAACAGCTGCGCGTTACATCGCGGACGCTCGAGAGTCGTCCGTCATCGAGGGCTTGCGTCAGCCTCAGGGAAGCGCAGAGCAGGGCAGATTGTGAACGGGGAACAGGGAAGCGGGTGCCCTTGGATGCCCGCGAGGTGAACGCATCGCAGACTCCGTACTTCCCCCCCTGGTCCCTCGCCACACGCCGCTCGAGTCATCGCCGTGGAAACGTCTTGCATCGGCTGCGGGCAGAGGTGGACCGGTAGCCGCCGTCACTGACGAACCGTGACGTCAGTCGCGGAACCTCGCAGCCGGAGGAAGCTGCGGTGCCGATATCCGGCAGGGCCGGCACGTCCGCGCGATTCTGCTCGCCGATAAAGCCCGCTGAGATCACGGCTTTTGTTTGGGTTACGGCACGCCGCAGCGCGTCCGCGTGCGTAATCGCCAGCGTTAGCCCACTGTTTGGTAATTCTGTGAAGTGTGCACGGGCGTTGCACGCCTATATGAGTGGTGCTTGGTGCACCAGTTTCGTTAACACCCTTCCTGAATGAGATTTTCACTGTGCAGCGGAGTGTGCGCTGGTATGAAACTTCCTGGCAGATTAAAACTGAGTGCCGGACTGAGACTCGAACTCGGGACCTCCGCCCTCCCGAGTTCGAGTCTCGGCTTGGTCCGGCACGCAGTTTTAATCTGGCAGGAAGTTTCATATCAGCGCACACTCTGCTGCAGAGTGAAAATCTCATTCTGCAAAAAATCCCCCAGGCTGTGACTAAGCCACGTCTTCTCCATATGCTTTCATTCAGTAGTGCTAGTTCTGGAAAGTTTGGAAAGTAGGAGACTAGGTACTGGCAGAAGTAAAGCTGTATGGACGGGGCGTGAGTCGTGCTTGGGTAGCTCATATGGTAGAGCACTTGCCCGCGGAAGGCAAAAAAATGTGCAAATGTGTGTGAAATCTTATTGGACTCAACTGCTAAGGTCATCAGTCCCTAAGCTTACACACTACTTAACCTAAATTATCCTAAGGACACACACACACACACATGCCCAAGGGAGGACTCGAACGTCCACCGGGACCAGTGGCACAGTCCATGACTGCAGCGCCTTAGACCGCTCGGCTATTTCAGCGACGCCACGGAAGGCAAAGTTCCCGAGTTAGAGTTTCGGTCTGGGACACAGTTTTAATCTGCCAGGAAGTTTCAACACCCTTCCTCTAAATGGTTCAAATGGCTCTGAACAGTATGGGACTTAACTTCTATGGTCATCAGTCCCCTAGAACTTAGAACTACTTAAACCTAACTAACCTAAGGACATCACACACATCCATGCCCGAGGCAGGATTCGAACCTGCGACCGCAGCGGTCGCGCGGTTCCAGACTGTAACCCTTCCTCTTTCCTGCCCCCTACGAGAATAATACGCCGGAAAGGGGTTGTCGGTAACCCTCAACAGTAACCTCTGAACACTACACTGCTTTACTAGTCGTGGTCCTATTGGAGTTTGGCCTATATTTTCCATCTCATGGCTTAACTTTGTAAAATCATAGCCTGGATAGTAATAATTATAACTTTCGATGACAAATCTTGAAGTATGACATCAGCATATCTGTACCACATACACTGACGGAAAGAAAAATCGGAACACCAAGAAGGAGTCGGAGGGGGGAACCAAATAACGAGGTCATCTGTCTCACCGGATTAGGGAAGGATAGGGAAGGAAGTCGGCCCTGCCCTTTCAAAGGAACCTTCCCGGAATTTGCCTGCAGTGGTTTGGGGAAATCACGGAATACCTAAACCAGGAGGGCCGGACACGGGTCTGAACCGTCGTCCTCCTGAATGCGAATCCAGTGTGCCATCTTGCTCGGTCAAGGATGAGTGTGCAACATAAACGAAAGTTGGCAGGCGTGTTTCTTGATCTGAAAAATGGTGCATTTCTGGCCGGTCGCGTAAGAGTTGCGCTAGTAGATTGGACGTCGTGAGTTCATGTTAGTCAAGAATGTCTCAAAGGCGGCAAAGATGCCATTATCAACACTTCACTGAGTCTCACCGAGGTCGTGTAATAGGACTACGAGAAGTTGGATGTACCTTCTGCGATACTGCAGAGAGATTGGCAGGGATGGTAGCCGCTGTACATGATTGCTCGCAGCTGTCGCAAGAAGATCGGGCTCCGTGACATTACTGAGAGCGATCATCGTGTTCGACATGTGGCTCTGGCGCATTGTACTGCATCTGAGGCAGCAATTGGAGCAGCAGTTGGCGCCACCGTGACACAACGAGCTGTTACAAATCGATTACTTCAAGGACAGCTCCGAGCCAGACGCCCTGTAGCGTACAATAGACTCACCCCAAACCACCGGCATTTGCAACTTCAGTGGCGTCAAGCGAGAGCTCATTGGAGGGCAGGGTGGAGGTCTGTTGTGTTTTCTGATGAAAGCTGGTTCTGCCTCGGTGCCAGTGATGGCCGTGTGTCGGTTAGCAGGGGACTCTTTGTAACTGGTGGATGGTCTGTAATGGTGTGGGGCGTGTACAGTTGGAGTGGTATGGGACCCCTGATACGTCTGGGTACGACTCTGACAGGTGACGCGTACGTAAACACCCTGTCTGATCACCTGCCTTCCGATGGACTTGGGCAGTTCCAGCAGGAGACACCCACACGTCCAAAATCGTTACAGAGCGGCTCCAGGAACGTTCTTGTGAGGTTGAACACTTTCAATCACCACCAAACTCCCGAGACATTATTGAACATATCTGGGATGCCTTGTAACGTGGTGTTCAGAATAGAACCATGTGAAGGCTTGCTGGTTAAATGGCTCTGAGCACAACTTCTAGGTCACCAGTCCCCTAGAACCTAGAACTACTTAAACTAACCTAAGGACATCACACACATCCATACCCGAGGCAGGATTCGAACCTGCGACCGTAGCGGTCGCGCGGTTCCAGACTGTAGCGGCTAGAACCGCTCGGCCGCCCCAGCCGGCAAACTTGTTTCCCTTTCGACATTTTGTAGAGGGTTGTCAACGAGAACTAATCTCCTAAAACTTTGAAATAATGTGTAAGTTTCGTTGCAGTTCACTAAGGACTGCCAGTGTCAAATAATGGACGAAAATCGTCTGGCTATTTGGGCGTCGTTAGCTATCCTTCTAATCTCTCTTCTTGAGAGGTAGGTGGTTCTTGTCGCATCGGCGCTTGCTGATTAGATTAAGAAACGCGATACTAGAAGTAGTGGATGAACTGTCTTCTTTGGGCAACATAACACGTGGTGATAGCCGAACATAAATTGTGGGCTAGCTATACCAAAAAAACCATTTGTGAGAAAGAGAATTTTATCGAGATCCAATATAAAATATTCTCTGAAGGTGCTTGCGTGGAATGTAGGCTTGAACAGAACTGAAACATGGACGATAGACAGTCGAGTTAGGAAGAGGATAGAAGGATTTCTAATTTGGTGGTACAGAATGCGGTTGATGATTAGCGTGGTAGATTCAATAACTAATGAGGAGGCACTGGACATAATTGGTTCAAATGGCTCTGAGCACTATGGGACTTAACATCTATGGTCATCAGTCCCCTAGAACTTAGAACTACTTAAACCTAACTAACCTAAGGACATCACACAACACCCAGTCATCACGAGGCGGAGAAAATCCCTGACCCCGCCGGGAATCGAACCCGGGGACCCGGGCGTGGGAAGCGAGAACGCTACCGCACGACCACGACCACGAGCTGCGGACTGCTGGGCGTAATTGGGGAACACAGAAATTGGTGGCACAAGTTAACTAAAAGAAAGCATCGGTTGATGGGACACACATTGCGGCTTCAAGGAATTTGATAATACAGGGGAAAGAGGTGGGTGAAATCTGTAAAGGGAGACTACGGCTTCAGTATGATAAGAAGGTTGATATGGATGTACTAGGTTGGTGCGTAAGTTCGCAGCGTTTTTGTTTTTGATTTATGGTATTCCGTTTGTTATGGGTTTATTTGCAGTTCACTATTGCTGTGAGTTTACACATAGACAGTGAATGGGGCTGTGGACGCTAGAAAATGCAGTGCCAAGTAGGGAAATCGGATCGTTTCCGATCTACTCTTCCGTTTGAGTTCGGTAGAGTGGTGAGAGCAGCGGTGGCAGCGAAAAACGTTTGCGCCATCTGTGGCATTAACGCCACTGGACAGAGCACGACAAGAAAATGGTTTGCCCCCTTTTAAAGAGGGTCGTTTTGATATCGGTGACTCTCCACGTTCAGGAAGAACCTTTTGTGGGGGCGGGGAGGAGGGATGTTGATGAAGACAGTTAAAAGGCATTAATCCACACCAGTGTACTCGAGAACTGGCAAGTGTGATGAGCTGTGATCATTCCGCTATTTTCATGCAGTGGGAGAGCTCCAAAAATGGGGGATCTATGCCAAAATTACAGAAATCAGCGGATGGCCGAACGTGTATGTCTGCTTATTCGTCATCAGTTGACTCATGAACAACACCGACCATTCCTATCTTGTGTCGTTACTGGTGACGAGAAATCTTGCCTTTATGTTAACATAAGCGAAAGAGTAGGCTGAAGTTCAAAACATTAGTCAGGAAGAATCAGTACGCAAAGAAGTGGGATACGGAAGTACTAAGGAATGACGAGATACGTTTGAAGTTCTCTAACGCTATAGATATAGTAATAAGGAATAGCGCAGTAGGCAGTACAGTTGAAGAGGAATGGACATCTCTAAAAAGGGCCATCACACAAGTTGGGAAGGAAAACATAGGTACAAAGAAGGTATCTGCGAAGAAACCATGGGTAACAGAAGAAATACTTCAGTTCATTGATGAAAGGAGGAAGTACAAACACGTTCCGGGAAAATCAGGAATACAGAAATACAAGCCACTGAGGAATGAAATAAATAGGAAGTGCAGGGAAGCTAAGACGAAATGGCTGCAGGAAAAATGTGACGACATCGAAAAAGGTATGATTGTCGGAAGGACAGACTCAGCATACAGGAAAGTCAAAACAACCTTTGGTGACATTAAAAGCAACGGTGGTAACATTAAGAGTGCAACGGGAAATTCACTGTTAAATGCAGAGGAAAGAGCAGATAGGTGGAAAGAATACATTGAAAGCCTCTATCAGGGTGATGATTTGTCTGATGTGATAGAAGAAGAAACAGGAGTCTATTTAGAAGAGATAGGGGATCCCGTATTAGAATCGGAATTTAAAAGAGGCAAATAAGGCAGAAGGGATAGATAAGATTCCATCAGAATTTCTAAAATCATTAGGGGAAGCGGCAACAAAACGACTATTCACGTTGGTGTGTAGAATATATGAGTCTGGCGACATACCATCTGACTTTCCGAAAAGCATGATCCACACAATTCCGAAGACGGCAAGAGCTGACAAGTGCGAGAATTATCGCACAATCAGCTTAACAGCTCATGCATCGAAGCTGCTTACAAGAATAATATACAGAAGAATGGAAAAGAAAATTGAGAATGCGCTAGGTGACGATCAGTTTGGCTTTAGGAAAAGTAAAGGGACGAGAGAGGCAATTCTGACGTTACGGCTAATAATGGAAGCAAGGGTAAAGAAAAATCAAGACACTTTCATAGGACTTGTCGACCTGGAAAAAGCGTTCGACAATATAAAATGGTGCAAGCTGTTCGAGATTCTGAAAAAAGTAGGAGTAAGCTATAGGGAGAGACGGGTCATATACAATATGTACAACAACCAAGAGGGAATAATAAGAGTGGACGATCAAGAACGAAGTGCTCTTATTAAGAAGGGAGGACGTAGGTTGCAAGTGCTACTCTGAGATGAAGAGGTTAGCACAGGAAAGGAATTCGTGGCTGGCCGCATCAAACCAGTCAGTAGACTGATGACCAAAAATAAAAAGCGAAAGAAAGGCGTGGTTGAGCCCAAACTAAACAACAACACCCCCTCCCCTCCCCCCCCCCTCCCCCCCCCCGAGTGGAAAGGCCAGTGCGCCTTTTCAAAATACACTGTTGCACATCTGCTGGAACAGCAATGGTATGGTGTACTACGAACTGCTTCCCAGGTCTATTGTTAACAACTGAGACGACCTGTCGATGCAGTCCAAAGACAACGACCAGAAACACTGAATGAAGTAATGGAAATGAGCGTTTGGCGCTATTGGTCGGGAGACCCCTATACAGTGCGGGTCCGGCCGCCTTGGTGCAGGTCTTATTACATTCGGAGCCACATTGGGCAACCTGCGCGCCGGATGGGGATGAAATGATGGTGAAGACAACACAGCACCCAGTCCCCGAGCGGAGAAAATCTCCGACCCCGCCGGGAATCGAACCCGGGCCCGTAGGACGGCAATCCGTCACGCTGACCACTTAGCTGTGACTGAAGTGACTGTGCTCCGCGATAGTACCCGCTCGTATTCTGCTAGACTGACAGAAAACACTACACACGAGTTGGGTTGGGAAGTCATTCCGGAACTACCTCATTCAACTGATCCCGCGGCTTCAGATTTTCATCTTTTCCGCTCTCTGTCGAACAACCTTCGTGGAACTTCCTTCCTCAATAAAAAACCGCTCCGAACGCGGCTCGATGAGTTCTTCGCCTCAAAATGACTTGATTCCTACAGTCGCGCAACCTAAAAGGTACACCAGCGGTGGCACACTGTTGTAAACAGTGAAGGAGAATATACACTCCTGGAAATGGAAAAGAGAACACATTGACACCGGTGTGTCAGACCCACCATACTTGCTCCGGACACTGCGAGAGGGCTGTACAAGCAATGATCACACGCACGGCACAGCGGACACACCAGGAACCGCGGTGTTGGCCGTCGAATGGCGCTAGCTGCGCAGCATTTGTGCACCGCCGCCGTCAGTGTCAGCCAGTTTGCCGTGGCATACGGAGCTCCATCGCAGTCTTCAACACTGGTAGCATGCCGCGACAGCGTGGACGTGAACCGTATGTGCAGTTGACGGACTTTGAGCGAGGGCGTATAGTGGGCATGCGGGAGGCCGGGTGGACGTACCGCCGAATTGCTCAACACGTGGGGCGTGAGGTCTCCACAGTACATCGATGTTGTCGCCAGTGGTCGGCGGAAGGTGCCCGTGCCCGTCGACCTGGGACCGGACCGCAGCGACGCACGGATGCACGCCAAGACCGTAGGATCCTACGCAGTGCCGTAGGGGACCGCACCGCCACTTCCCAGCAAATTAGGGACACTGTTGCTCCTGGGGTATCGGCGAGGACCATTCGCAACCGTCTCCATGAAGCTGGGCTACGGTCCCGCACACCGTTAGGCCGTCTTCCGCTCACGCCCCAACATCGTGCAGCCCGCCTCCAGTGGTGTCGCGACAGGCGTGAATGGAGGGACGAATGGAGACCTGTCGTCTTCAGCGATGAGAGTCGCTTCTGCCTTGGTGCCAATGATGGTCGTATGCGTGTTTGGCGCCGTGCAGGTGAGCGCCACAATCAGGACTGCGTACGACCGAGGCACACAGGGCCAACACCCGGCATCATGGTGTGGGGAGCGATCTCCTACACTGGCCGTACACCACTGGGGATCGTCGAGGGGACACTGAATAGTGCACGGTACATCCAAACCGTCATCGAACCCATCGTTCTACCATTCCTAGACCGGCAAGGGAACTTGCTGTTCCAACAGGACAATGCACGTCCGCATGTATCCCGTGCCACCCAACGTGCTCTAGAAGGTGTAAGTCAACTACCCTGGCCAGCAAGCTCTCCGGATGTGTTTGGGACTGGATGAAGCGTCGTCTCACGCGGTCTGCACGTCCAGCACGAACGCTGGTCCAACTGAGGCGCCAGGTGGAAATGGCATGGCAAGCCGTTCCACAGGACTACATCCAGCATCTCTACGATCGTCTCCATGGGAGAATAGCAGCCTGCATTGCTGCGAAAGGTGGATATACACTGTACTAGTGCCGACATTGTGCATGCTCTGTTGCCTGTGTCTATGTGCCTGTGGTTCTGTCAGTGTGATCATGTGATGTATCTGACCCCAGGAATGTGTCAATAAAGTTTCCCCTTCCTGGGACAATGAATTCACGGTGTTCTTATTTCAATTTCCAGGAGTGTATTATTGATGGCTAAAGTCTCTGTTATGGTACGCAAAAACGCTACGAACTCACGCACCAACATGCAGTAGTTACGCTAATTCTGGAATTCAGTATTGTGTTGGCTCTCCCTTAGCCTTGATGACAGCGTCTGCTCTCGCAGGCATACGTTCAATCGGGTGCTGAAAGGTTCCTTCGTAACGGCAGCCCCATTCTTCACGGAGTGCTACACTGAGGAGAGGTATCGATGTCGGTCGGTGAGGCCTGGCACGAAGTCGACGTTCCAAAACATCTCAAAGGTTTCAGGTCAGGACTCTGTGCAAGCCAGTCCGTTACATGGACTCCGCCGCAGGTCGTGCATTATGAACAGGTGCTCGATCGTGTTCAAAGATGCAATCGCCGTCCCCAAATTGCCATTCAACAGTGGCAAGCAAGAAGATGCTTAAAACATCAATGTAGGCCTGTGCTGTGATAGTGCCACGCAAAACAACAAGGGGTGCAAGCCCCCTCCATGAGAAAGACTACCACACCGTAACACCACCGCCACCCAATTTTACTGTTGGCAGTGCACACGTTGTCAGATGACGATCACACCAGCATCCTGCCAACGGATCCTGCCATCGTGTACCGTGATTCGTCACTCCACACTACGTTTTTCCACTGTTCAATCGTCCAATGTTCACGCTCCTTACGCCAAGCGAGGCGTCGTATGGCATTTACCGGCGTGATGTGTGGCTTATGAGCAGCCTCTCGACCACGAAATCCAAGTTTTCTCACCTTCCGCCTAACTTTCATAGTACTTGCAGTAGATCATGATGCAGTTTGGAATTCTTGTCTGATTGTCTGAATAGATTAGCTTGACAACGCATGAACTTGTGTTCAGTGTATGCCGCCTTTAGCATCTGAAGATGGTCATTTTATGGCCGAAACCGGTTATGGCTGTGTCATAAACAAGCGATTGTGTCGGTAAATGAACCAAAAAATTTTTACAAGAGAATCAATCACGCCAGCAGCTGTGGCCGAGTGGTTCTAGGCGTTTCAGTCCGGAACCGCGCTGCTGCTATGGTCGCAAGTTCGAATCCTTCCTCGGGCATTGATGTGTGTGATGTCCTTAGGTTTAAGTAGTTCTAGGTCTAGGGGACTGATGACCTCAGATGTTAAGTCCCATAGTGCTTAGAGCCATTTGAACCTATCACGCACTCCATGGACAAAACGTCGTTTTTTCCCAAAGGTCTGGACAGATGTCTGCCTATTACACATTACGACCCTCTTCAACTGTCGGTGGTCTCTGTCAGTCAACAGATGAGGTTGCGTGTACGCTTTTGTGCTGCACGTGTCCCTTCACGTTTCCACTTCACTGTCACACCAGAAACAGTGGACCTAGGGATGTTTAGCAGTGTGGAAACCTCGCGCACAGACGTATGACACAAGTGACACCCAATCGCCTGACCACGTTCGAAGTCCATGAGTTGCGTGGAGCTCCCCATTCTGCTCTCTCACGATGTCTACCAACTGCTGAGGTCGCTGATCTGGAGGTGGCAGCAAATGCACCTAATATGAAGAACGTTTGTTTTTTGGAGTGTCCTGATACTTTTGATCACATAGTGTAGACTGACATGATGAGCTACATGAACCCAGTCTTCCATAGAGAGACAACATGAACGTAAAGTTGTTGATAATTCTTCCGGGTTATATGGCCGTGGTCCATGGAATACTTCTATTCCTAACGTTTCGTCCAATACTACGTCCATACAACCCGGAAGAATTATCAACAACAGTACCATCCGGTCGTGAAAGCCTTCATTGTATGATGAACGTAATGACACGAAAAGATCATTCTACACTGCATGTCGAGGCGAATCCCAGGATGTGGATGTCGGTGTACCTGCAGTGTTTAGTGTCTGGCAGTACGGTAGTGCGAGCAGAAGCCATTTGAGTCCACAATTACAGCTCGCGTCGTAAAGCCTATTGCCTACTGCTGGCATCGCGTTATAAATATCTCGCGCGCCATTCGTTGTCACTCCGCGCTCGTCAGCTTCCGACCGCACACAAGCACACACACTCCCCCGCACTTAACAGCTGGCGCAATTAAATCGGCCAAAACGCGCCTCCAGGCACTCGTACTGCGGACGACTAAATGACGGCAGGGGGACCGATTATCAAATATACTCCTACGCCGGCCATCGAGGTGTCATTTCAGCCGATGACAGACCCAGCTAGTGTGGGGGAGGAGGGGGGGGGATAGGTCGCGGGGGAGTTGTAGGACAATTAACACCGCGGGCCCCCCGCCATAATGAAGCGGCACTTCTTTCCGCCTTTGTCCGCGGACGGTTAGTGCCGCAGCTAATTACGGCAGCGGCGTTGCGAACGCTGATTTGGAGCCAGTTTCGCCGCTCCGGGGTGTCGGCGGCGTTAATAACTCGGACTGCCGAGGCGCGTTTTAACGCCCGTAATCAGAGCAGACAGTTTGCAGGGAGCGGTGCGTGTTACATACAATAACACCGCGTCGATATCAGTTGCGGTTGCCTAGTCATCGCGCGAGCAATACACTGGCTTCCCGCAGGGAGTTTGCGGGGTGCTAAAAGCAATGCGTTCACAATTCTGCCGCGTCCGTAGCTGTTGTGTGTGGCATCAGGAAAGATTGATTTTTTTTTTCCTCGCATTGCGGCGTGTGCGATAATTACCGGGGGAAAGAGGCAGGTACAGTAAAAAAGAAACCAACAAATAACCCTAATAAACATAGGTCCGGAATCCAGTGGCTTTCCCGAAAAGGCGTTTAAGAACGGAGTACACGAACAGGTTTCACTGAGGTGATAAAAGTCTCGAGACAACTCGTAACATACAGTGTGGTCCACTGATAGTGACCGGGACAAATATCTCACGATATAAGCATCATACGAAAAAAAACTAGAAAGAACGAAACTCGCCTAGCTTGAAGGGGGAAACCAGATGGCGCTATGGTTGGCCCGCTTGATGGCGCTGCCATAGGTCAAACAGATATCAACTGCTTTTTAAAAAAAAAATAGGAACCCCCTATTTTTATTACAAATTCCTGTAGTAGGTAAATAAAAATGAATCTTTTAGTTGGACCACTTTCTTCGCTTTGTGATAGATGGCGCTGTAACAGTCACAAACGTATAAGTACGTGGTATCACGTAACATTTCGCCAGTGCGGACGGTATTTGCTTCGTCATACATTACCCGTATTAAAATGGACCGTTTACGAATTGCATAAAAGGCCGATATCGCTTTGATGTATGGGTTTGTTATCAAAATGCCCAACGGGCGTGTGCTATGTATGCTGCTCGGTATCCTGGACGACATCATCCAAGTGTCCTGACCGTTCGCCGAAGTGTTAAGTTATTAAAAGAAACAGGAAGTGTTCAGCCACATGTGGAACGTCAACAACGACCTGCAACAAATGATGATGCCCAAGTAGGTGTTTTAGCTGCTAATCCGCACATCAGTAGCAGACAAATTACGCGAGAATCGGGAATCTCAAAAACGTCCGTGTTGAGAATGCTACATCAACATCGATTGCACCTGTACTATATTGCTATGCACCAGGAATTGCATGGCGACGACTTTGAACGTCGTGAACAGTTCTGCCACTGGACACAAGAGAAATTACGGGACGATGACAGATTTTTTGCACGCGTTCTATTTAGCAACGAAGCGTCATTCACCAACAGCGGCAACGTAAACCGGCATAATATGCACTATTGGGCAACGGAAAATCAACGATGGCTGCGACAAGTGGAACATCAGCGACTTTGGCGGGTTTATGTATGGTGCGGCATTATGGGAGGAAGGATAATTGGCTCCCATTTTATCGATGGCAATCTAAATGGTGCAGTGTATGCTGATTTCCTACGTAATGTTCTAGCGATGTTACTACAAGATGTTTCACTGCATGACAGAATGGCGATGTCCTTCCAACATGATGGATGTCCGGCACATAGCTCGCGTGCGGTTGAATCGGTATTGAATAGCATATTTCATGACAGGTGGATTGGTCGTCGAAGCACCATACCATGGCCCGCACGTTCACCGGATCTGACGACGCCGGATTTCTTTCTGTGGGAAAAGTTGAAGGATATTTGCTACCGTGACCCACCGACAACGCCTGACAACATGCATCAGCGCATTGTCAATGCATGTGCGAACATTATGGAAGGCGAATTACTCGCTATTGAGAGGAATGTCGTTATACGAATTGCCAAATGCATTGAGGTTGACATCATTTTAAGCATTTATTGCATTAATGTGGTATTTACAGGTAATCACGCTGTAACAAGCGTGCGTTCGGAAATGATAAGTTCACAAAAGTACATGTATCACATTGGAACAACCGAAATAAAATGTTCAAACATACCTACGTTCTGTATTTTAATTTAAAAAACCTACCTGTTCCCAACTGTTCGTCAAAAATTGTGAGCCGTATGTTTGTGACTATTACAGCACCATTTATCACAAAGCGAAAAAAGTGGTCCAACTAAAACATTCGTATTTCTTTACGTACTACACGAATATGTAATAAAAATGGGGGTTCCTATTTTAGGAAAACGCAGTTGATATCCGTTTGACCTATGCCAGCGCCATCTAGCGGGCCAACCATAGCGCCATCTGGTTTCCCCTTTCACGCTAGACAAGTTTCGTTCTTTGTAGTTTTTTCGTTTGACTCTTATTTCGTGAGATATTTGGCCCAGTCACGATCAGCGGACCGTCCTGTATACATGCTAAGCTTCAGGACATCTGTTACTTATATTAATGCAGATGCTGTGTTGCAATGTTAACAGAATTGGTATTCATCAAGTAGATTTTTTGAAGTTACATCGTTGGTTATCTGGACGAGGACTATGAATTCCAAGGCCTTGGACACAGACGGAAGAATGCAAAAAAAATGGTTCAAATGGCTCTGAGCACTATGGGACTTAACATCTGTGGTCATCAGTCCCCTAGAACTAACCTAAGGACATCACACACATCCATGCCCGAGGCAGGATTCGAACCTGCGACCGTAGCAGTCGCGCGGTTCCGGACTGAGCGCCTAGAACCGCTAGACCACCGCGGCCGGCGGAAGAATGCAAATAGAGTTCATCAGAGCGGGGAAAAAAAAAATACAAATAGTGTCCCGTAGGGTTCCATTTTAGGGCTCTTACTTCTCCCAGTTTATCTTACTGTCCCTTCGCAGGTAATGTTTCCTGATGCTAATTTACTACCAAATTGTTTGAGGTGAGCCTGAACACTTCAGAGATGAATGTCGACGTGCAGCGTGTAACAACTGGCTCTATCGGGACTCGTTATTGTGTTGTGGGTGGACTGACGCATTTTAACGCCAGTAATCAGTGTGGACAGTTCGCAGGGACTGGCGCATATTACATACAAATACTGTGTCGATATCAGTTGCTGTTGGCAGTCGAGTTATCGCGTGAGCGATACGGTGGCATCCCGCAGGGAGTTTGGCGCTAAAACCAATACGTCGTCAACGGACACCTCTCGGCATATTGTAGTTTTTGCCATGAAGTGTCCCTCAGCGACGACTGAAATCTGATACGCACGGTACACTGGTGAAATGCTCATACGGGAAAACGCTCACTTGAATCCTACCTCGGAGACGCCGTGTACCATCGCTCGTGCGACGTCTTCAACACGACGTTCAAACTCACTTAAATCTTCATAACCTGCCAATGAAGCAGCAGCAACCGATCTAACAACTACGCCAGACACTTGTCTTATCTATGAGTTTCCGACCGCAGCTCCCCATTCTGCCTGTTTACTTATCTCTGTATATGAATACGCATTTTTATACCAATTTCTTTGGCGCTTCGGTGAAGATCTAAGTATTTTGTAGGGAGTACATTGTGTTCATGTGGGAGCGATCTAGATGCTTCTAAAACAATAAACTGGTAGCCAAGATCGCAGGAAATCTTTTTATTCCATTATTACCGGTTTCGGCGAAACTAAAGCCACCAACTTCGGATCTAGGGAGGACAGAAAACACTATAGAAGTTTGATTAGATTCCACTTATATAACATGTATACATATAAATTAAGTTACATATCTTAGGACACATACAACAGCAAGGCACACAATGATGATATTAATAGTTGCCTATAACACGCAGGCCTCACAATATTGTTGTAAGTAGCACATATGCGTCCAGCCATGAGGCTGTCACATAGTTGTACTTCTTATATTAAGTGGTTCTTAAGACCAAAACCCATAGGCTCATACGCAAAGTGTATTTTATCGGTATGTTTTTTTAATATAAGCCCAGAAGGATATGCATTCTACATCTACATCCATACTCCGCAAGCCACCTAATGGTGTGTGGCGGAGGGTACCCTGAGTACCTCTATCGGTTCTCCCTTATATTCCAGTCTCGTATCGTTCGTGGAAAGAAGGATTGTCGGTATGCCTCTGTGTGGGCTCTAATCTCTCTGATTTTATCCTCATGGTCTCTTCGCGAGATAAGAGGGAGCAAGATACTGCTTGACTCCTCGGAGAAGGTATGCTCTCGGAACTTCAACAAAAACCCATACCGAGCTACTGAGCGTCTCTCCTGCAGAGTCTTCCACTGGAGTTTATCTATCATCTCCGTAACGCTTTCGCGATTACTGAATGATTCTGTATCAAAGCGCGCTGCTCTCCGTTGGATCTTCTCTATCTCTTCTATCAACCCTATCTGGTACGGATCCCACACTGCTGAGCAGTATTCAAGCAGTGGGCGAACAAGTGTATTGTAACCTACTTGCTTTGTTTTCGGATTGCATTTCCTTAGGAGTCTTCCAATGAATCTCAGTCTGGCGTCTGCTTTACCGACGATCAACTTTATAGGATCATTCCATTTTAAATCACTCCTAATGCGTACTCCCAAATAATTTATGGAATTAACCGCTTCCAGTTGCTGACCTGCTATATTGTAGCTAAATGATAAGGGATCTTTCTTTCTGTATATTCGCAGCACATTACACTTGTCTATATTGAGATTCAATTGTCATTCCCTGCACCATGCGTCAATTCGCTGCAGATCCTCCTGCATTTCAGTACAATTTTCCATTGTTACAACTTCTCGATACACCACAGCATCATCTGCAAAAAGCCTCAGTGAACTTACGATGTCATCCACTAGGTCATTTATGTATATTGCGATTAGCAACGGTCCTACGACACTCCCCTGCGGCACACCTGAAATCACTCTTACTTCGGAAGACTTCTGTCCATCGAGAATGACATGCTGCGTTCTGTTATCTAGGAACTCTTCAGTCCAATCACACAATTGGTCTGATAGTCATATGCTCTTACTCTGTTCATTAAACGACTGTGGGGAACATTTCTGTAACCCTGCAGTGTTCTTAAATGTATATATGACTTATGGTAGGGTTTATATATGACCAGACAGAGGTGCACTTGTGTAACTCGGCAGTCTCAGAAAATTTGCATTTCTTTTCGGTATGTTTTATATGTAACCAGGCATATGTGTATGTGATATGACCGGAAAAATCTGCGTTTATACGCAAGGTGTGTTTTATTGGTACTTTTATATGTGACCAGCCGGTTATGCACTGTGTAATTCTGTAATGTTCTTAAACTTTGTATATGCTCGCGGTAGATGTTATACATCACCACAATGATGTGCTTGTATAACCCTGCCGATCCCATAAAATATCTATGTATGTTCGTATCTTATTATGTATAGGACAAGACAGGTCTACATTTTTGTAATTCCGCAGTTCTCAAGAAACTTGCATTTGCTTCCCGATATGTCGTATATGTTCAAAAGTGGTTCAAATGGCTCCGAGCACTATGGGACTCAACATCTTAGGTCATAAGTCCCCTAGAACTTAGAACTACTTAAACCCAACTAACCTAAGGACACCACACACACCCATGCCCGAGGCAGGATTCGAACCTGCGACCGTAGCTGTCCCGCGGTTCCGGACTGCAGCGCCAGAACCGCACGGCCACCGCGGCCGGCTGTCGTATATGTGACCAGGCAGATGTGCAAGTGTGTAGGTCTGCAGCTTTCATAAGTTCTGTAAATTTTTACGTGATACAGTATTCTCTAGAATTACGTACAAGCCCTAATGACGTAGTGTTACCACACACACGCAGAGCCTGTTACGACACGTGCTGTGACATTCATTGGCGCCTTTTCTGCTAGAGCCATCTCGCGTCGCGGCCTGTAGTATAAGAACAGAGCCGGAGTTGCTGTAGTACTCAGCTTGCTCTTGTATGTGATGGAGACACTTAACATTTATAATCTCTCTAGGACGCATATGAGCTACTTAGGACAATTTTGTAAGGACTGCGTGTTATAGGCAACTATTAATATCACCACTGTTTGCCTTAATGTTGTAATCTGTATGTGTCCTAAGGTATGTAACTAAATTCATATGTATACGTGTTACATAAGTGGAACCCAAGCCCACTTTTATAGCGATTTCTGTCCTCCCTAGATCCGATGATGTCGGCTTTGGCTTCACCGAAACCGGTAATAATGAAATAAAAAGAATTCCTGCGATCTTGGCTACCAGTTTATTGTATTAGTAGATCTAAGTGTTACGAAGTATTTTCTGATAGTTCAAACGGCTGTGAGCACTATGAGACTTCACAGCTGAGGTCATCAGTCCCCTAGAACTTAGAACTACGTAAACCTAACTAACCTAAGGACAGCACACACACCCATGCCCGAGACACTATAAAATGACTTTTATCTTAATAATATGAATATTTAGATATGTGTTTGGAGAGAGAGGTTGAGATTAATTTTTGACTGAGATTTTTACTTTAAGTCGTAACTGGAACCTGAATTTTGGTTGCTGCCTCCTTGAATGATCAGCTTTTGCACCAGTTGGTGACGTATTACAATTTGGAGGAAGTTGTTATTCTTTAAGATTTAAAAATACGACTCTGTTAGTTACTCGATTGTATTGCTGATAGCTTTGAGCCCAAGTCTTCGTAGCTTTTCATAGCTAAGGGACCACTGTTGTAAGTAAATAAGATCAAACAGCAATCTGCTTTTCGTGAGAAAAGGAGATTGCTTGGCACATAAACTTCCTTCAAACTACACCTCCTGCGCATCAAAATTGGTCAGTGGAGTTCAGCACCATACTATTCTACAAGAATATAATCCAATGACTGTAATTAAGAAATTGAGAGGTTGTTACTTATTGAATGAAAACTATAGAGAATGCATTTCTTTTCCAGTAATTTGTGAACTTTGTACACTTACAATTCCCTTGATTAGTAGACGGCGACGACAATGAATTTCACCTCCTTTTCCAAAAGCAAGATATTTCTTCACTTCCAGAAAATTTGTATACATAAATGTTTGGCAACTCTTACACATACTTTACTCGGTTTTATTACTAAAATATCATTTTTCATTAAATGTAACAATACGTTCTGAGCGACGGCCTAGCAACACGTCCGCTTTCCACAAGATACAGATTAACAGTCCTCTTCTTTTTTCAAAAAAATCAATTGTCTTTATGTTTAGAGTCCATACTCAAAGATTCATAACTACTCTCGTTGCAGGGATTGCGCGCTAGAGAGTTTCTTGCTGTCCAGCTGCGCTTCACTTCACTTCAAGTACTTTCTGAATCAAATTTACATTTACGGTATTTACATACATTATTGAGCTTCTCAGAATAAAATCAGACACAAATTGGTTAAAAAAAAGGGGGGGGGGCAGTGAGGCTGACATGACATTACAACAGGATTCTAACCTGCGACCGTAGCGGTCGCGCGGTTCCAGACTGAAGCGCCTAGAATCGCTCGGCCACTTCGGCCGGCTTTCTGATAATGTTCGTATGAAGTGCTGCCATGTATGGAAGTGAAACATGGACGATAAACAGTTTTGACAAGAGAAGCTTTCGAAATGTGGTCCTATAGAAGAATGTCGAAGTTTATATGGGCAGATCATGTAACTGATGAGGAGATATCGAATGGAATTGGGGAGACAAGAAATTTGTGGCACAGCTGGACCAAAAGAAGGGATCGATTGATAGGACACATTATGAGACGTCAAGGGATCACCTATTTAGTACTAGTGGGAAGTTTGGTGGAAGGGAGGGGGGTTGGTAATCACTGTAGGAGAGCAAGACATGAATACGGTAAGTAGATTCGGATGTACACTACTGGCCATTAAAATTGCTGCACCAAGAAGAAATGCAGATGATAAACGGGTATTCATTGGACAAATATACTATAATAGAACTGACATGCGATTACATTTTCACCCAATTTGGGTGCATAGATCCTGAGAGATCAGTACCCAGAAAAACCACCTCTGGCCGTAATAACGGCCTCGATACGCCTGGACATTGAGTCGAACAGAGCTTGGATGGCGTGTAGAGGTACAGCTGCCCATGCAGCTTCAACAAGGTGCCACAGTTAATCAAGAATGGTGACTGGCGTATTGTGACGAACCAGTTGCTCGGCCACCATTGACCAGACGTTTTCAGTTGGTGAGAGATGTGGAGAATGTGACCGAGACGTGTAACCGATATCACCCCATACCATCACGCCGGGTGATACGCCAGTATGACGATGACGAATACACGCTTCCAATGTGCGTTCATCGCGATGTCGCCGAACACGGATGCGACCATCATGATGCTGTAAACAGAACCTGGATTCATACGAAAAAATTACGTTTTGCCATTCGTGCACCCAGGTTCGTCGTTGAGTACACCATTGCAGGCGCTCCTGCCTGTGATGCAGCGTCAAGGGTAACCGCAGCCACGGTCTCCGAGCTGATAGTCCGTGCTGCTGCAAACGTCGTCGAACTGTTCGTGCAGATGATTGTTGTCTTGCAAACGTCCCCATCTGTTGACTCAGGGATCGAGACGTGGCTGCACGATCCGTTAGAGCCATGCGGATAAGATGCCTGTCATCTCGACTGCTAGTGATACGAGGCCGTTGGGATCCAGCACGGCGTTCCGTATTACCCTCCTGAACCCACCGATTCCATATTCTGCTAACAGTCATTGGATCTCGACCAACACGAGCAGCAATGTCGCGATACGATAAACCGCAATCGCGACAGGCTACAATCCGACCTTTATCAAAGTCGGAAACGTGATGCTACGCATTTCTCGTCCTTACACGAGGCATCACAACAACGTTTCACCAGGCAACGCCGGTCAACTGCTGTTTGTGTAATGAGAAATCGGTTGGAAACTTTCCTCATGATCATATTTCACATGTAAAAAAAAAATTATTTTGTGAATGCTTGTGTGAATGCTCTGAAAAGCTAATCATTTGCATATCACAGCATCTTCTTCCTGTCGGTTAAATTTCGCGTCTGCAGTACGTCATCTTCGTGGAGTAACAATTTTAATGGACAGTAGTGGAAATTGCAGTAAATCGGAGATGGATAGGCCCGCACAGGATAGACGGATACAGTAGCATGGAGATCTGCATCAAAGCAATCTTCGGAGTGAAAACCACAACCACAACAACAACACCACACCAGGTGGACGTGGCCGCTGTGTAGCAGCAGCAGCAGCAACAACAACAACAACAACAGGAGTAGCGGCGAGAGCAGCCGGCAGATAAGGCGCGCGGGTGTTTCCCCGGTGACAGGGGCGGCCGGCCCGGGAGCTGCGCTACGCCCGTAATCTGCGTGTTGGCACGCCACGCAGCAGCCGGCGTCGCAGATAGCCGCAATCTGAGCCGCTGGCCGCGCACACACTTCCTCGCACGACGCGTCTTCCTCCTGCACGGCCGCACTTTGCACGCCGAAGGACGCCACACAAACAAACAAACCAGCCAGCTGCCGGCCGCGAAACGCGCTCTTTCCTTTTCTTAATTACCACTTCTTAGACTGACCAGATGCTACCCCCACCTTTCCCCACCTGGTGCTAATGGGCTTACTTCTGCTTGAGGGGGTGGAGGGGGGGGGGGGGTAGGACGTCAAACGGGCCGTCTTGGAGCAGGAGAGGCACCACAGGACATTTTAATTTCCACTGTCTATATTTTTACGAATAAATTCATAAAACTTTGTCAGCATGACCAGGAAGGATTCAGAATTCACAATCATAGCAGTAGAAGTTCAAAAACATAACAAAATAATTTTTTTTTTACATGTGAAATATGATCATTTTTTCACTTCTATTGGCTGCGTTTGTTGCTATAGGTACTCGTTTCTTCATAAGTAAGAGACATTCTTCGATGAATTTTTCACAGCACAAAAACCATACATACAGCTGTATGAAACTCTAGAAATTATTTAATTTATGAAAAAATGAATGTGCTGTTATATTTTGAACTTCATGTTAAGAAAAAACTCCAATTTTATAGCTAATTATATCAATTTTTACCACAGTTTTTAATATATTTGGAAAATTCTAGTGTTTCATACACCTGTAAGTATGGTTTGTATGCTGTGCAAAATTCATCGAATAATCTCCCTTACTTATGAAGAAAAGTGTACCTATAGCAACAAATGCTTCCAACGGTAAGTGAAAAAAAGGTGAAATACGAATGTCAAAAAATAAATTATTTTCTTATATTTTTGAACTTCCACCACCATAAATGTAAACCCTGAGTCCTTTCTGGTCATTCTGACAAAGTTTTATGAATTTATTTTTAAAAGTATAGACAGTGGAAATTAAAATGTCCTGTGGTGTCTCTCCTGCTCCAAGTCGTCCCGTTTGACGTCCAACCCCCGTTAACTACTAAGTTTAGCAATGAAGTTTTAATTATCACTTCGGAAAAGTAGAGTTACGTAACTAAGTTTCGGTTTGTTTGCAGGTAAACATTCAAATTCCTGCACGAAAGAACCGTAGCGCGCCGCTAGAGGGTACAGAAACCAGACTGGAGTTAAGTGTTAAGAGACATGAAACTAATGCGTTGGTTCAAAACGAATTGAGCGAGAGTTGTAGCCTTTCCCGTTTTTGGTTAGTCTCTACACTCAGCATGCAGGAAAGGAAACCAAAGAAAAATTTGGAGAAGGAATTTTCAAAGAGAAGATATAAAAGCAGCGAAGAACTTGGAAGAACATTTGAAGCGAATGAGTAGTTCTTAAAGACAGCTTAAAAGATGAGCATCAACAAAACTAATGGAAGGGCTACGTAGTGTAGACAAATCTGGCGAGGCTGAAGGAATTAGTTCAGGAAATGCGACAGTAAAGTAGTAGATGAAATAACCTAGTTGCGCAGTAAACTAACTCATTATGGCCAAAGTAGAAAAAATGTTCAAATGTGTTAAAGTCTTATGGGACTTAACTGCGATGGTCATCAGTACCTAAGCCTACTCCCTACTTAATCCAAATTATCCTAAGGACAAACACACACACACACACACACCCATGCCCGAGGGAGGACTCGAACCTCCTCCGGGACCAGCCGCACAGTCCGTGATTGCAGCGCCTTAGACCGCTCGGCTAATCCCGCGCGGCGCCAAAGTAGACAAGATGTAAAATACGGCCTGGTTACACCAAAATAACAACACGGATTATTTACAAAAATGGTTCAGATGGCTCTGAGCACTATGGGACTTAACATCTGTGGTCATGAGTCCCCTAGAACTTAGAACTACTTAAACCTAACTAACCTAAGGACATCACACACATCCATGCCCGAGGCAGGAATCGAACCTGCGACCGTAGCGGTCACGCGGTTCCAGACTGAAGCGCCTAGAACCACACGGCCACACTGGCCAACCGATTATTTACAGAAGAGCTAGAAGCCGACCACGGTACAGATAAGTTTGGGTTCCGGACGAATGTAGGAACACGCGGGAGAATGCTTACCCCACGACTTATAAGGCAGGGTAAGGAAAGGTTCAAATGGCTCTGAGCACAGTGGGACTTAACATCTGAGGTCATCAGTCCCTTAGAACCTAGAACTACTTAAACCTAACTAACCTAAGGACATCACACAACACCCAGTCATCACGAGGCAGAGAAAATCACTGACCCCGCCGGGAATCGAACCCGGGAACCCGGGCGCGGGAAGCGAGAACGCTACCGCACGACCACGAGCTGCGGACACAGTTCAGATAAGAAGGGAATAGAATAGAAGCTTTTCGAACTCGGTGCTACAGAAGAGAGCTGAAGAGTAGATGGGTAATGTGTGAGTGGGCATGAATTCCTAAGGGACCAAACTGCTGAGGTCATCAGTCCCTAGACTTACACACTACTTAAACTAACTTAAGCTGAAGACAACACACCCACACACACACACACACACACACACACACACACACACACACACACACACACACACACCGATGTCCTAGGGAGGACTCGAACCTCCGGTGGGAGTGGCCGCCCGATTCATGACATTGCGCCTCTAACCGCGCGGCCACTCCGCTCAGTAGATTGGTAGACAGCGTAAGTAATGAGAAGGTATTGATTAGAACTGCGGACAAAAAAAACTGTGGCACAACTTGACTAAAAGAAGAGATCGTTTGACAGGACACAGTCTGAGGCATTAAGCAATTGTGTAGTTGTTGGTAAGTGAGGGGGATAAAAGCTGTATAGCCAGAGCAAGTTGGTTCAAATGGGTCAAATGGCTCTGAGCACTATGGGACGTAACATCTGAGGTCATCAGTCAAATGGTTCAAATGTCTCTGAGCACTATGGGACTTAACATCTGTGGTAATCAGTCCCCTAGAACTTAGAACTACTTAAACCTAACCAACCGAAGGACATCACACACATCCATGCCCGAGGAAGGATTCTAACCTGCGACCGTAGCAGTCGCGCGGTTCCGGACTGAGCGCCTAGAACCGCTAGACCACCGCGGACGGCGGTCATCAGTCCCCTAGAACTTAGAACTACTTAAACCTAACTAACCTAAAGACATCATACACATCCATGCCCGAGGCATTCGAACCTGCGACCGTACCGGTCGCGCGGTTCCAGGCTGAAATGCCTAGAACCTCTCGGTCACAGCGGCCGACTGTGGTGTTGCAGCAATAAATCATGAGTGAATAGGAAACCTCTAAAAGGGTATACCCATTTTTCTTCTGCCGGTGTAGAAGGGTCGGCCATGTGATTCCTTTCAACTACTGGTCACGGTTTTTTGTTCGAGCGATCTACAATAGATTAAAGTTAAAAGAGTGGCTGACTGAGCCGCAAGTTTATTATAGGGCCCTGGACCTTTGCTCAGTTCTAACGATTTCAGCTGTTTCACACGCCACTGGTAATGATATTTATTTCTCTCGTCTTTCCAATGGTAAGAGGATTAAATTGGGGCAATTGCATCCGGTTTTCAAGAAAATGGTTCAAATGACTCTGAGCACTATAGGACTTAACATCTGAGATCATCAGTCCCCTAGCACTTAGAACTACTTAAACCTAACTAACCTAAGGACATCACACATATCCATGCCCGAGGCAGTATTCGAACCTGTGACCGTAGCGGTCGCGATGTTCCAGACTGTAGCGCCTAGAACCGCTCGGCCACCCCAGCCGGTCACCCGGTTTTCCTTTGTAAAGAAACATTCACACTGATCTGCAGACCGTAGATGTAGGTCCCCTGTTAAAATGAAAAGAAATGCGTCGGAGAGGCTGTGTGTTACTACGACTGCAGTGGACTGTGACGTCACACAGTGCCTCGCAGTGCAGACGGCAACTGGCTATGGAGGCGACTGCTAAACGCCTGTCGGAACTCTCGCGGCTTTAACCCGCTCGCTGCCGAGATCGCAGAAGCTGTGATTATAAAAAGTCCCAACTGCGGGCTCGCTCCGCGGGGGGTAGTTAGCTGTAAAAACGGCCCCGCTGCTAAGTGGAGGGAGTGAGTGCGGGGGTCACTTCCAGTTACCGGAGGACCGCTTAACGCTCTAACAGCCGGCCGTGTGTGTTAGCGTCAACCGCTAAACGCCGTCATACATCCAGAACCAAGGCCGTAGCGTGGTGCAGTCCTAGGATCTCAAAGACTACGCTTTTAAATGCCGAGTGCGCTGATGCGGGTGGCTTCTCGGTTCACGCGGTGTAATTTTTAAAAGTTGACAAATCAGAATAACTCGAAAAATAAGCTTCACACGAAAAAAAGGTGTAGAATCCAAAGTTGATTATATTCGAGGGGGGACATCTGCTGGTGCTAAAATTAGCCCGCCACCGTAGCGGTGGGGCGGGAGGAAACTTTAAAATTTCAAATGGGAACCACCATTTTTATTGTAGAATCAGTTTCTACATTAAAAAAAAACTACGTATATTTTGTCTTAAACATTTCTTTTGATTCTTGGTAGCTGGCGCTGTAACTCAAGAAAGTCCGCGTTTTCATTTTTGCGTGGAAAATGGTTATGCATAAATAAAAAATACTTATTTGACACCAGGCTTTACAGGCTCTCCTGTGACCAGGGGTCAGTGGCATGCACCTTGCAGGTCTCTGGGCGAATAAACCATGTCTGTTCAGTCGTCTGTCGACTGTGTGTCTGGAGGTCCAGAGCAAGACTACTTGCAGTACTCCGTGGCCGTCTGCGGGCACTGATGGTGAGATATCGGTCCACTTGTGGTGTTGTACACTGTGGAAGTCCCGTACTGTAGCGCCTGGACACGTTTCCTGTCTGCTGGAATCGTTGAAATAATCTTGAGATCACACTTTGTGGCACACGGAGGGCCCGTCCTACAACATGCTGTGGTTGATCAGCATCCAGTGACGCTAGTATTATACCCCTCATTACGTCATCAATATGTGGTCTTTGAGCCATTTTCAACACACAGTCACCATTAGCACGTCTGGAAACGTCTGCACACTTACTCGCTGCACCTTACTCCGACATGAAACAGCACACCTCTTCGTATGTGGACTGCTGCCAGCGCCACCGTGCGACGATCGCAGGTCACATGCACCGCATGGTCATACCCCGGGGGGATTTAAACCCGCAAACCACCCACCAGAGCGTTGTTTCACCATGTATCAGCATCATCCTTAATTTATGAGCATGAGTGTAGTTATCAGTCAACACACGCTCAAGTAGCGAGAGCTTAATTAGAGCCACTCGGTATTTTGAAACGCTAACGACCTTGACGCGGTGGTAACACCGATTCCTGTCAGATCATCGAAATTAAGAGCTGTCGGGATTATCTACCACTTGGACGGGTGACAGTCCGGGCCCGCCGCTCTGTTGGCAAGCAGGATGCACTCAGCCGTTGTCAGGCCAATTGAGGAGCTACTTGGTTGAAAAGCAGAGGCTTCGGTCACGAAAACTGATAACTCCCGGGGGAGCGGTGTGTTCACCGCGTGTCCCTCCATATCCGCATCCAGGGAAGGCTGAGGCTGAGGATGACACGGCGGTCGGTCGGTACCGTTGGGCCTTCCGAGGCCTTTTCGGATGGAGAGTATTTTAAATTCCAGCTAATCTCTTAACTTATACAGGCTGTTTATTTATCGCGTTCCTGTAGGCCTTCCTTATGAAAATTTGTCAAAATCACATTTGTACAGCATTTGCGGAAGCCACTTTACACGCAAAGGCAATACTGAAATTATTGTGCGAGAACTACGTACTAAGATATAATTCTTGTTTTAACATACCTCCAGGCCTACCATGACGACTGGTGTAAAGTCGTCAGGTCATCTTCCATTAGGAACGTGCGTGCACTCAACGACTGCAGTGCTCCATGATTTGAAAGTCATAAAACAATCAGTCGTCCTTTTCTTGCAGGTTCTATTCGGCAAATCTAGATTTCGGCTAGTGCCTAGCCATTACCAGTCCACCATGGTATCAATGCATGTTCTGGTATGTCAGTCCCTCTGTTGCTCGGCTTGTCACAGTTCTTTGAAATCTTGAAAGAACTATGACAGATTGCATTATTGTTGACAGGACAGTTTTTTTAAATTTAATAGAACAGACCGTATTCTCCCACGAGCGTTGCAATAAACAGTTTAACGTTACATTTCTGATTAACTTTTGCATTCATGATGCCTTTTCAAAAATTGTGAGATTACTTACGAACTTAAATACGAGTTTAAGTGTTTCTCTATTAACGAGCCCAACTTCATATTACCGCACAGACAAAATACCAGTAAATATGACGTATCATATAACAAAAACTAATTAGCAACTTCCATCATGCTTAACAGTATGTTGGATGCAGTACAGAAAAAATTCCGCGAGGCATGGATTCGAGAGGTCCTAGGTTCGTTTCCGTACGTATGTGGCACCGCGTATCTGTACACAGGTCAAGCAGTTCCTATGAATTACGCGCCGATTGTTTGCCGGCATGGAGGTGTCGCACAGTAGGTCCCGTATATGGCCCATCGGCTTCAGAGCCAGTGAATTTGGTGGCCAAGATTTAGACTTGAGTTCACTAACATGATCCTGGAACCACAGTAGTAGGAGTCTTGTCTTGTGATATTGTGAAATGGGCAGTTATCATGTTGCAAGACGCCATCACTATTGGAGAGGACATCTGGCTTGAGGGGTGCAGGTGGTCTGCAGTAACACTCCCGTAGTCCATAGCTCTCAAAGTGCCTTAGACTACTACCACAGACCCCATAGAATCCCAGGTGAACATACCATGCAGCATAACACTCCTCCAGCAGGTCTGCGTCCGTGGCGCAAGGCATGTTCTGAGCAGCCATTTTCTTGGGACATGACTTAGCCATGCACAGCCGTAGACCTGGCGTAATAAGAAACATAATGCATCCGACCAGGCGATACGTTCCCATTGATGGACGGTCCAGTCTCGAAGACCATATGTCCACTGAAATTCAAGACGTGGTTGGGTCGATATGGCAACATGCAGGGGCCGTCTACTGCGAAGTCCCATGTTCAGTAACGTGCGCTGAACCGTGTGCTCCAAAGCACTAGTGCATGCACTGGCACTGTACCGTGTTGTCAGACCTGCCACACATCGACGCCTGTCGTGCTTTACAGAGCAGGCAGGCCCCCAGTCAGCACGCTCTGTGATTGGATGTGGTCGTTCGATACCGTCAACCGTTTCCCGTAGATACCCGCGAGTGTAGCCTGGCAGGCTTCGCCATTTGCGAGCAGCTCGTGAGCAGACGCCGTCCGTAACAATCTCTCTTTCGTCAAAGTCGCTTATGTCAGTGGGTTTCCCCATTTGCACCCCATATTTTAGCTACAATGAGTCTCCATACGTCCCTGCTCCTTTTGTGTAGGGTGATTCAGCAGCCCCCTACCGATGTAGTTTTATGCAACCCGCAATGTTACACCTGGCGTCCAAAAACCACGAAACGGATTTTCACATTCTCTCACTAGCTAAACGCCAATTGTTAGTTCTACAATAAACATGAACAGAGCCTCTTTACAGGAAATTTACTGTAGTTAAATTTTGTAACGGGATACGTTTTTGCTAGCATTTTCGCGTTGTACAAAAGTGACGTTCAAACGCTCCCCCACTCCCACACTCAGAACCACCGGTCGGGATTTCTAGCCTATGTTGTTCATGACACTCCCTCCTACCACTGTACAAAAATTTGCCACTCGACGAATTATTTCCCACATTGTACCTTTTTTGGTCCTGGCCGCGTTATTGCACCACATGGCTCAGTGAACGCTTACAAATTGTAAAATTAACATTTGTGGAAATGTTACCTAACAATGTTGTGAATATTAAAAGCACAAAATAAACAATTATACCTTTGACTTAGTCAGGCCTTCTGACTACGGAACTACTGTGCTTGTAAGGATTAAGTCTCAATAGAATTGTCAACGTAATTCGTTATAGCGTAAACTTTTACAAAACTTGTTTTTCTTTCATTACCCTCAATGACACGTTTAAATTATTGGAAATGGAAATGCCGTGTGGCTAGGTCCTCCCGTCGGGTCGACCGTTCGCCTGGTGCAAGTCTTTCGATTTGACGCCACTACGGCGACTTGCGCGTCGATGGGGACGAAATGATGATGATAAGGACAACACAACACCCAGTCCCTGATCGGAGAAAATGTCCGACCCAGCCGGGAATCGAACCCGGGCTGTTAGGTATGACATTCCGTCGCGCTGACCACTCCGCTACCAGGGGCGGACACGTTTAAACAATAAATTTTAATGAAGAAGACGACTTTATTGGTGGCGTAATAAATCAATAGAGACCAAAAAAGTTCACATATTGGGAATAGTTCGTGCAGTCATAAATTGTTGTACAGTGGCAGCAGGATGTGCCACGAACAACACAATAGAAATCCTGACTGGTGAGACATCAGTGTGGGGTTGGAGGCGGATTTGGAGGTCAATTTCGTCCGTTTTTCTTGAAAAACTCGAAAAACCGTGGCCTCCAACGAAAGCGTATCACAGTACAAAATTTAACTATATTAAATTTCCTAAATAGAGGTCCTGTTCTTTTTCCTATAGGACTAATACACTGACGGATAAAACACGACACCAAAAAATAATGAATGTAGACCTATGAATTTTCGGAAATACATTTCTCTAGGCAAGATATGTAAATGAATATCATTGTAAAATCACATGTTAATGTAAGCGCGCGCTAAACCATTGCAAATGTGAAAGGGTGGTGCATTAGTAACCGGTGTAACTGCTGGAATTTGAATGCAAACATGCAAACACGGATGCATTGTGTTGCACAGGTGTCGTATGTCACTTTCCAGGATGGAGTTCCATGCCTCTTGCACTTCTCGGTCAAAACAGGGCCGGTTAATGCTTGTTTTGGAGTTTCCGTCCGGTGATGTCTCAGACGTGCGTGACTGGAGACATATGTTGGTCAAGAAGACAAAGGCCACATTCAAAATGTTCAAATGTGTGTGAAATCTTATGGGACTTAACTGCTAAGGTCATCAGTCCCTAAGCTTACACACTGCTTAACCTAAATTATCCTAAGGACAAACACACACGCCCATGCCCGAGGGAGGACTCGAACATCCGCCAGGAACAGCCGCGCAGTCCATGACTGCAGCGCCCTAGACCGCTCGGCTAATCCCTCGCGGCTACAAAGGCCACATTTCGAGGTTCTGTAGAGCATGTTAGGTTACAACAGCGGTTTGTGGGCGAGCGTTATCCTGTTAGAAAACATTGCCTGGAATCCTATTCATGAATGGCAGCACAACAGTTTGAAACACCATACTGACGTAAGTGTTGCAATCAGGGTGTATGGGGTAACCACAAGAGTGCGAAATCGCACCATAGACCCTAAGTCCGGGTGTAGGTAGAATGTGTGTAGCACGCAGTCACATTGTTTGCAGGTCCTCAACTGGCCTGCTCCTATTCAACACATGGTCACCTCTGGCACCAGCTTCCATCAGAAAACACAACAGACCTCCATCCAACCTTCCAATGACCTTTCGTTTCCCACCATTGAAGTCGCGGCAGTTTGCAGTCAGTGGAGTGTATGCTACAGGGCGTCTAGCTTGGAGCTGTCCTTGAAGTAGTCGATTTGTAACAGTTCGTTGTGTCACAGTGGTGCCAACTGCTGCTCGAATTGCTGCTGCTGATGCAGTCCGATGCATCAGAGCCATATGCTGAACACGATGGTCTTCCCTCTCGGCAATGCCACGTGACCGTCTGGAACCCGTCTTGTTGCGACCGTACATTCGTGTGACCACAGCTACCAGCAGTTTTGTGGGTTGGCTAGATTCTTACCGTCTTTCTGCAATACTGCAGAAGGTACCTCCAGCTTATTGTAGCCCTATTAGACGACATCGTTCAAACTCCATGAGGTGATAATAATGGAGTTTCGTCGCCTTTCAGAACATTCTTTATTAACACAACTGACCAAATCCAGTCTCAAACGTAGCTAACATTCACGACCGTTACAGCGTGTATGTAACGCAAACTTCATTTGCATCATCATAGTGGCACTACTACCATCACTATTGCGCGACTGGCGCGAAATTTGTATAGACATCATCTTTCAGATTAGAAAATGACTATAACTCGTCCTTGGTGCAGCGACAATTTTTTCCGTCAGAATAGTTCGCACGTGGCGAGCGAGAGAGTGTGAAAACCTTGCGCGTGGTTTTCGAAAGCTAGATTGCGGGTTGCCTAAAAACAAACCGGTAGGGGCACCTCGACTTCCCTGTATACTTTTGTTACTCCGTCAGGCTCTCGCAACCAATAGGCGGCAATCAGTCGCGCGCTGCACGGTGGTCGCAGTGTGATAATTATCCAGCTATACTACTCCCAGAGTCAAAAAAGGTTCAAATGGCTGTGAGCACTATGGGACTTAACATCTGAGGTCATCAGTCTCCTAGAACTTAGAACTGCTTAAACCTAACTAACCTAAGGACATCACACACATCCATGCCAGAGGCAGGATTCGAACCTGCGACCGTAGCGGACGCCCGGTTCCGGATCGAAGCGCCTAGAACTGCTCGGCCACAACGGCCGGCCGCCCAGATTCAGGAAGAAGACTAGAGATATCTCGATAGCTCTCCGTACCATCGCCCTCAAACCTTCCACGTGATTTTCGATAAAATAATTTTGAATATTGTGGCCGGCGTTTCGCCCGCCCAGCAGCGGTCCTCTTCAGGGCCGTTCACTGAAGACGACCGCGCTAATTTGGTCGTAACGTCAGCAGTTCCGTTGCTGTAATAGTTTACAATGACGCGGCCCAGTTATAAAAAGTGTTATATTCAAAATAACCCCCGCCGTGGGAGCCGACGAATTTCTGCGCTATGTCACCACTAGTTCAGAAGTGCGCGCTTGGCGGCAGAGGCTTGGCAGCCACTCCTCCGCTAGGGGTGTGTTGTTTCGGCGGCGCTCCGCCTCGGGAACAGCCAGCGCACCGCATTCGGCGAGATGTACGACGTGGCGCGCTGCTCCTCTCCTTAACGACTCGCCACTTTATTGCCTCACCTCCTCGGGTTTCGCAAAACATCCACACGGCGCCTCTGCGACCAGGAAATAGCTGCACCCCGTGTCACTGACTTTTCGAGCGCCAGGGGTGCGATTACACCCCCAGCCGCCCCCGCAAACAGCCAGCCGCCGCCGCCACGGTGCCTCCTCCCGCACCCCGTCCCGGCAGCGCAGCGGGCGGCGTTAATGTCTGCGTCGCAATGGCTCGCGGAGCGCGATAAAACTCTCAAAACTGCCACGGGCGGCCATTTAAATCAGCCCACACTGCCCCCACCCCCCAGCCCAGCCCGGTACGTGTGTGTTTCACTGGCGGCGGAATTCTGCTCCTATAACATCAGCGCGAGCAGATAACGCGCAACCTTGCCGCCGTTTCCACACGGCGCGGCGGCCATCGGAATTGTCTGCACGTCGTTTATCGCGTCGTAAATGGCTCTAAAGGCGATAGCCGAAATTTGGTCGCGTACAAAACATTTTTGTTTTTGTATACACGCACTCATTAGCCTTCCGACTGATTTGACGACTTCCTCGATTTTTCGGGAACTGTTGCTGCACGTTTACCGCAGATTTGCATTATGAAGTACGTTATTTTGAGTACAGTGTGTAAGTAGGCTGTTTCGGTTTTTATATTGGTAACGCCGCGTGGCGGTCTGTATGAAAAATCACTGACTGTGCTGTGTGCAGTCTGTGGCTGGTTGGCATTGTTGAAATATTCTCTATTGTAGTGTTGGGCAGTTGGATGTGAACAGCGCGTAGCGTTGCGGAGTTGGAGGTGAGCCGCCAGCAGTGGTGGATTTGAGGAGAGAGATGGCGGAGTTTTGGGAGCGGATGATCTGGACGTGTGTCCGCCAGAAAGAGTACATTTGTAAGACGGGATTTCATGAACTGATACATACATATTATGACTTTTGAACACTATTAAGGTAAATACATTGTTTCTTTTCTATCAAAATCTTTCATTTGCTAACTATGCCTGTCAGTAGTTACTGCCTTCAGTAGTTACAATCTTTTATTTAGCTGGCAGTAGTGGCGCTCGCTGTATTGCAATAGTTCGAGTAACCAAGATTTTTTTGAGGTAAGTGATTCATGAAAGGTATAGGTTATTTTTAGTCAGGGCCATTCTTTTGTAGGGATTTTTGAAAGTCAGATTGCGTTGCGCTAAAAATATTGTGTGTCAGTTTAGTGTGGATCAGAATAAGTAAAGAGAGGAATGTCTGAGTACTTTCAGTTCTGCTCAGCTGTTTGAAAATCAAATAACGTGAGAGGTTTATCAGCACAACCATTCATAAATTTTTCTAAGGGGATGTTTCAAGTGTTCCCTCTGTGCAGTATTCGTGCCCGATTTAATATTCGTTCACCAGTGGCTGTAAGGCAAAGGTGCACACAAGTCGCACTGCTATCAGTTTAAGCTACCTCTTTAATATTTTTTTTTCTCAAACACCGACCTACGGAATTTTGCCTGACAGAGATAACTCAAACTTGTCCTGTTCATTTATTACCCACAATATACAAGCTCAACGCAATCTGACTGCTATACATTGCCAATATGACTTTCAATAATTAACATAAAAGAATGACCTTGAATTGAAAGAAATCCTAATAATAACAAAAGTCCAAAAAATATGTAATTAAAGAAATATGAAACTACTTCCAACTCTGTTAATTGCCTAAACTCATTTCAGTCGCGAATCCCGATAGTGGAAACCCCATGCTTTTCCATAAATCACTCACCTCACAGAAAATCTTCATAATACGAACTACAGCAATTACAGCTAGTAGCAACAACGACTAGCTAAATTAAAACAAATAACTTACGGGTTTGCTGCCGGGTGACGTCGTCGCCCACCGCCGATGTTTCGGCTGGAGCACACAGTGCCATTCTCAAGGCACAACTGCAAGGCGGAAGAAATTTGCAAGGGAATTTAATACCTCGGTTCACAGAGGAGAAACAAGGAAGATACCACACGCAGAACAAGTAACCGCAGAGGCAACACACAACCAAAGAAATCCAACATCAGAAATATCGACAGTGACTATTAATCAACAGGTGAGGTAGCCCTAATTCTGTCCCTCTGTTTTTTGATGAGAGACAGAGCCGGATTCCAAGCAGCATTTTTATAAGGTTGCTTGATAGTTGTATTTCAGCAGCTTCCTTAATGACACTATCCCAATAGCTGGAAGTGCAAGCCAGAATCTCCGTGTTGTTGTATTTCATAGGATGACCGATGTCAAGGCAACGTTCTGCAATAGTGGATTGGAATGTGCATTATCGTTTTTCTTGAAGCGTCGAAATCATGGTGTGGTTCCAACGTTTGCTAAGGTTGTGCTTCATATTAATTCTCCTGCCGCCAATCGCATCAAGCAACGTGCTGTTTTAGCTCTTGTTCGTGAAAGGATCCACTATACGATTATTATATCTTTAATAGCCTACCGTATGGGAACACTGAATTGATGAACTTGGTTTGTTTGTGAAAGGTGGCTACACTGTGCCACTGCGCCAGAGAGTGCGCCAAAGAGTACTTTTAAGCCGCCTCCACAGTGCGTGTTTAGAGTTCGTGAAAGTCAGTGCTTGTGAAGAGATCGTAGAGGACAGTTTTGTCGAGAGCTCGTGGTTGTTGTGAAGTTGGAGCAAGATGTTGTAGTAAAGAGTATAGTTCCATGTCTTATGCAGTTATTTGATGGGAGAGATAGCAGATGTTATTGTAATGAGTGCATTTCGTCAATATATATGAAGGTAAAATTTATAATGTTCCTTTATTAGTTGTGTATCTGAAATAATGTGTCACTACAGGTTCAGTCAACAAAGCATCTGGCTCGTGTTCTTGTATTAGAGTGAATTTTGGTTTTCTTGCGTAATTATAGTTTTTCTAAATTTCTTTTGTCACGTCGGTATAATTGGTATTTAAGAATTCTTGTCTTGTTTGAGAAGAACCGTGCCAGATGTGGACGTTGAGTCACACTCCCACATACAGAACAGTTACTTTTGTGCTTATTGGTTTTGTTGGTTTTTTAGTTGCTGGGGACTTAATTAATTAACTGTGTTTACTGAAATTTTCTTACATTGTTCTCTGCAGTCAGATAGCGTAACAATTCTAGTCAGGGCCAACCGATTACGAGACTTACGTAATCGGACATACTAAAATTAAAAGTACAATCAAATTTATTTAATTAAGCCCCCATGCACGTGGCGACCGCTGCTTCGGATCGTCCCTTGGATTCTTCTGATTGTGAAAATTGTAGACTGTAGTATTGTTGCAGTAATTTGTAGTATAGTAATTGTAGTCTGTTTTGCATGTGTAGATTTGGTAATTGGCATTCTTCTAATGATATTTTTCAAAATTTAAATTTTATTGCCTTGTATACGCGTTTGACAATCTTGTGCAATTATTTCAATTGTTCGATTGATCGTGTTTGAGGGAGACATTGCGTGTGAATAGTATTGTTGGAGATAAGGGGTCATTGTGTGTGATTTTCGTACAGTGACGAATCTTTCGTATATTTTGTAAATGATTACGCGATCGATGAAAAAAGTAAAAATGATGAATAGTGAGTATAACGAAATTGTTGACATGGCGAACTCGCCAACAGAGGAAGACAGTATGGTGGATAATGGAGTTGAAAACAATGTGATAAGTCGGGAAAATAGTCCGGAACCATTTCAAAATTTTTCTCAATCAGAAAATTCACAGAATACGAGATCAACGATAGAAGATTCTGAAATAGTATCGAACACAGATAGCTTTACAGCTATGACGAAGGAAACTGGTTTTGCGGGAAATGTTAGGGGCGAAAATAATTTTGAAACAGTTACCATGGGGCAGTTGATGAGTGCTATATTAAAAATGGAAACACGGTTTGGATCTGAATTAAAAACAGTGGGATCAAGAATAGGAAAAATGGAAACAGAGATGGGAACTTTGCGATCTGAAATTAAAAATGACATAGGGACAATGGAAACACGAATGGAAACTTTAGGATCTGAATTTAAAACAGAGATAGGAACAATTAAAACAGAGATGGGAACAATGGAAACACGGTTAGATTCAAGAATAGGGACATGTTTCAAAAATATGAAAGATGAATTAAAGAAAGAAATCAGAGAGGAAGTACAACCAATTTTGAATGCTCACAATAATAGATTAATTGCAGTAGAAATCAGACAAAGGGAACAGGATAGAGAACAGGAAGAAAGAGATCGCGTGATAGTACAAAAATTTTCAGAGTTAAATTTACAACGTGCAAAGGATAAGGAAGAAATATTTGAAAGGATCGAGGAATCCGTACCAAATGACAGAATAAATAATCTAACAAGACAATATGAACAGTTAACTACCAAATGTGTCAATACTGAAACGCGAGTCGCGACACTTACAGAAGACGTAAATAAACAGAAAGAACAATTAAGTGACTCATCAGAGAGAGTTGAAGAGATCTCAGATAAATTGACAAGTGTTAGTTTAGCAGATGGGTTTGAAGAAAATAATTTGTTTCATTTACGGGATGCAACAAGAGAGCGCCAGGCGCGCGAACTTGACAATAATCGTCATTGGGACTGGGACAGACACGGTAGGTCTTTGTCGCCACGAGGCGAGAGTTTTAACTATAAACACTTTTTGACTGTTCGGAAATTTAAGATCTTCCGCAATTCTAAGGATGACATACATTCATGTTCATGGCTAGATCAATTTATGTACGCACTTCCGCCAAAGTTGCCATTAAGTCACAAACTAGAAATTATGTGCAGTTATTAAGGTCCTCAGGGGATTCACTACTCTAAGTGAATATGTGCCGTAGCGAGCATAGGGCCCCGAGCTGTAGTGGTGCTATTTCTCTTTTAGTTTTCTGGACCGCTACCTACTCTTTTACTATTCTTTGCATCTGTCAAACCAACTCTTCGACTATCAATCTATCTAGTGAGTAAGAACAATAACCGGATATGACTGTTGTACCTAAAAGTGACTTTGGAATTTACCGTTTGGACTTACTATATTTTCTGCAGCATTCATTCGTTGTCTAAATGAAATTTTACCTGTTTATCTTGGTGACAATATTACTTCATATGTTGACGATATTATTATTGCTAAACGTTCTTGGAGTGAGCGCAACAAAATTTTGGATTCATTATTACGTATTTTGCAAGAGTTGGCATTACAGTGAACTTAGAGAAATCTGAATTTGGTCGTTCACAGGTGAAATCTCTCGGTCACATTATTTGTACAGAAGGTATTCTTCCTGATCCAGAGAAACTAGATGCTATTCAGTTCGCAATGACATTCTTTTTAAACGAAAATCGGTCGACAACTCCGTTTGGTTAGTTTGTATTCCTGATGAGTGGGTCAATAAATTGATTTGGTATACGCATCTCAGTTATGCACACTTTGGTCCCCGAAAATGCTTTCATAAATTACGAGAAAATTGTTACTTCAGTAATATGGAAAAACGTATTCGATCTGTTCTTGCCAAATGCAAATTATGTCAAATGGCTAAGCCTCCAACGATTTCTCACAGAGCACCGTTGTTTCCCGTCATTCCAGCGAAATTAAAGGAGATGGCTGCAGTCGATTTGTTTGGTCCAGTGGTTCGTTCTTCTAATGGTTTTGCGTACATTTTCGTAGCAGTGGAACTGACATCAAAATATGTGTGTTTTACACCTTTACGCAAAGCAACAGCTCGTTCAGTATCTAACGCTTTTATCAAACATTTTCTTAAAGAAGTCGGTCACGTTGATAAGGTTATATCAGATAATGGATCACAGTTTCGTTCTAAAATTTGGCTTCGTACTCTTCAGCGTCGTAAAATTAAACCAATCTTCATCTCACTTTTTCACCCTCAATCTAACGCTTCAGAGAGATGGATGAAGGAAATCAATAAATTGTGCCGTCTTTATTGTCATCAGAATCACAGAACTTGGGATCAGTATCTTCATATTTTTCAAAACATTCTGAATGAGCTCCCTAATGATTCAACTTCTTTACCGCCTCTATTAATATTAAAAAATAAGGTACCGACAAATCGCATTTCTGAAATCGTTCCTTTTCCGCCTTCACGGAAACTGCGGCATTCTGAAGTTGTCAACCTGGCTCTGCAAAATATTGCATCTGCGGCTGCTAGAAGAGAGAAATCAGCTAGACGTCCTGGTCGTTCAAAATTCTTGTCAGCTGGTCAGAAGGTATTAATTAAGTCCCACCGTTTGTCTCACAAAGGAAAAGGCTTGTGTCGCAAATTTTTTCTGCTTTATAACGGTCCATACAGAATTCGCAAAATTATTCATGATAACACTGTTGAAGTAGAAACTCTTAAATCTCGACGCTCTAAAGGAATACATCATATATCAAACGTTAAAATTTTTGTGGAATGACATACTTGTGAGAAACCAACAGCTAGATGTAAACACGCAGAGAGTACAAGGATACCGCGCTGTGTTTTGGCGGCGGCACATACTCAAAGCAACAGTCAAGTCTGCGCGCCGCACAAGGCAGCCGTTGACCGCGAACAATAGCTTCCTACGTCACGCGCCCACAGCTGATCGAGCGCTCAGTGCGAATGCACTGACAGCCGTAAACAAACACACAGTCTAATTTCTCCGACTAAATTCAGTATAAAGCTATAGTGACTTGATGAATTCTGTTATTAACATTCAGTATTTTTCAGGATACGGTTGTATAAAATATTTAAGAACTTCAGGTAAATTCTGTGCGTGTCCGACGTTAAGACGACTTGCTATCAAGAAATTTTCAGGAAGAATGTAATTTCGAAGAAGAAACTAATTAACTAAAAAAGGTAACTATTAACTGAGTTTATTTTTCAGGTAACATATTTCCACTTAGGTACGTACTTTAGACGTAATTTGCTGCTCGCGATTACGTGATTCATACTTTGTGCTAAATTTTATGTTCTATGGATTTACTTGTGAAGCGACGTGCTTGTGTACATTTACTGATTTTGACAATTATTGATTAATGAACTGGGTTGTGACTTGTATATATTATGCATCGCTTGGCTGCACTGCTTTTTCACTGATGTCATATTTTTCTATTATGTGCCTGCTGTGCTTATTTATTTAAATTATAATTGTCATCTGATTAATTGTGCTGATGTGTTTAGGTATGTAAGTTATACTTTGTGATTTATCTGCTAGCGCCTCCATGTTTACTTATTAAGATGACATATGAATATTTATTTGCTTATGCTGATGTATGTTGTACTTTGTCATTTATCTGCTTGCGCCTTCATGTTTACTTATTAAGATTACATATGAACATTTATTTGCGTATGCTGGTATGATGATAATGACCTGTTTATTACGTAAGATATATGTTTGCTGCTTTTTGTATGGATTACATATTTACACATTTCTGTTTTGTTGCCATAACTGCTCTTTAATTTGGTATATAGCAATGCTGTTGTACAGTGTACAAACATAGAGTTTAGGTCACACTACTGTATTAATTATAGATTGTTCGCTTGGCAGAGCCTCGTTGTAAGGATTGTGCTGCATCCACTTGTTGACATTGTGTTCTCTACTGGTATATTTACTCGCTATTGCATGTTTTGCGTACGCTAAGTGCCTTATATTTTTAAGATAAGAAAATTAACTGCTATAATTCGACGAACGACATTAGTACAAGAGAGTCATTGAAGTCACATGAGCTGAGGTTTTATGGAAGCTGTATAAATTTATGCTAATAGGAAGGAAGCTAACGACATGACATACCATTACGAGATTTAGACCATTAACAATTATTAGACTGCATTTTTCGTAAGCAATTGAAATAGGAAGTGACACTTGACACAAGAAATACTCCACATGTTTGCTTCTGCTATGATTCTTGAAGTGGTGTACACACTGTGAAATATTATGAGCAGTCACACTCCGTAATCGTACTTAATTACTGAGAGTTATTCGAACTAAGTCTGTTAGAGGTCAGGTATGCATTTCTTTTATTTAATGATGGACAAGGAACCAAAATGTATCTTATAATTTATAATGAGTAGAAGATTGGGTCAGATGGATTACACAGAGGTTGTGTGTGGACACTGTGTCTTCGAATTGTATGGGATGCTGAATTGAGGTTTGCATTAGGATTTTATCTGTACTTGTTCGAGGAGACTGACGAGAGGAAAGAGTTTTTATGGAAGTGAAATGATATTGGTGCTGAGGTTTATATTTATCGATGTATTATTATAGGTATTGAGAGTATATTAAGTTGTTGATTATTGGAGTTTTTGTGGACAAGAGGTAAGGTAAATGATATTGATGATAAGACGTATTGAAGGGGTATTATTGAGGTATTATTGAGATTAAGTTGATGATCATTGGAGTTTTGGTGGATAAGAGGTAAAGTAAGTGAGATGCATATTTTTTTTTGTTGGTCTTATGGAACAAGGAGGATGAAGATAGCAGACTAGAACACTAAAATAGAAGGAAGATAGTCTATACACACACTTTGTTAAATAACTAAGCAGTATATACTATTTTTTTGGAGAGAGGAAGTAATTGCATATCTTGGCTCACTGACAGTTGTTCAACAACAGTACATTTTGATCTGGCTTGGCAAACATTGGTCTTGACATGATGACTATGACGTTGACTAACTATTATTGACTGTTATACATTGCTGCCAGTACTACTTGATACACATGATGAACATCAGATCTTGACAGAATTACATTTACACAATTAACACTATTTAATTACACAGTAGTATTTAATGTGAATGAAAGATGAGTGAGTGTGTTTTGTGTGTCTTCCTTTACTAATCCTACCCACCTATCTCCTAAATATTATTTTATTTATTTGTAGTGGCTTGCACTGACACCCATGAATATTATAGGTTTACTGGTATTTGTGTATTGTAATAGTTAATAGGACAATTATCTGACATAATTTGTGTGTTTGTTATGATTTGTATGTTACTGTAAAAGCATTTGTATGTGCATTCAAACTATTGTTCATGCCTGAACTGTCTGATTAGTGAAGATAAATATTCTGAACTGTTACCTGCACTTTTCAACATGATGTGTGACATTTGGTCGTGTTTAATTTCTGCTGATGAACTGTGTGATCAGTGCTAGTGAATTTTGTGGAACTGCTTCGGCTGAGAGAAGTCACTGTTGCTGTGTGCACCTGATCAACATTGCTGATGCCACTAATGGACTGTTTTTACTGAAATGGTGTCACTTGTTGGTGTTTGCACCTACTCAACATTGCTGGGTGCAACTGATGAACTGTTTTTACTGAAATGAAGTCACTGGTTGCTGTCTGCACCTGCTCAACATTGCTGGGTGCAACTGATGGACTGCTTCTACTGAAATGAAGTCACTTGTTGCTGTTTGCACCTGCTCAACATTGCTGGGTGCAACTGATGAACTGTTTTTACTGAAATGAAGTCACTGGTTGCTGTCTGCACCTGCTCAACATTGCTGGGTGCCACTGTTAGAACTGTTTCTACTGAACTAATGTGACTTGTTGCTGTGTGTACCTCTTGAACTTTACTGGGTACCTCTGATGGATTGCTTCTACTGAAATGAAGTCACTTGTTGCTGTGTGTACCTCTTGAACTTTACTGGGTGCCACAGATGGAACTGCTTCTACTGAAATAATGTCACTTGTTGCTGTCTGCACCTGCTCAACATTGCTGGGTGCAACTGATGGACTGCTTCTACTGAAATGAAGTCACTTGTTGCTGTTTGCACCTGCTCAACATTGCTGGGTGCAACTGATGAACTGTTTTTACTGAAATGATGGTTACTTGTTGGTGTCTGCACCTGCTCAACATTGCTGGGTGCATCTGATGAACTGCTTCTACTGAATTAATGTGACTTGTTGCTGGGTGTACCTGCTAAACTTTACTGGGTGCAACTGATGAACTGCTTCTACTGAATTAATGTGACTTGTTGCTGGGTGTACCTGCTAAACTTTACTGGGTGCAACTGATGGACTGCTTCTACTGAAAAGATGTCACCTGTTAGTATCTTTTTTTTGTATAAACTAATCATTGAAAGCATTTTATGTGAACATTTGTATGAACTGATTTTTTGTATATTGTATAAACTATTATGTAAGGTCACATGTATGAAAAGAAGTTGTATTGCTTACTGTATTTTATATATTAGGTTAGTAAAAGGTCAGTGCAAAGCCAAAATTTTTAACTAATTATGTGATGTTTAGGTATTAACATTATCTTTTATTTTTGTCTGTATTTTTGTGGACGAATTTGGTGGTATTTTCACCACCAATGCTGGCAAAAATACCATCAAATTCTGGCCTGTGGAGGAGGGGCATATGAAAGGTGGCTACACTGTGCCACTGCGCCAGAGAGTGCGCCAAAGAGTACTTTTAAGCCGCCTCCACAGTGCGTGTTTAGAGTTCGTGAAAGTCAGTGCTTGTGAAGAGATCGTAGAGGACAGTTTTGTCGAGAGCTCGTGGTTGTTGTGAAGTTGGAGCAAGATGTTGTAGTAAAGAGTATAGTTCCATGTCTTATGCAGTTATTTGATGGGAGAGATAGCAGATGTTATTGTAATGAGTGCATTTCGTCAATATATATGAAGGTAAAATTTATAATGTTCCTTTATTAGTTGTGTATCTGAAATAATGTGTCACTACAGGTTCAGTCAACAAAGCATCTGGCTCGTGTTCTTGTATTAGAGTGAATTTTGGTTTTCTTGCGTAATTATAGTTTTTCTAAATTTCTTTTGTCACGTCGGTATAATTGGTATTTAAGAATTCTTGTCTTGTTTGAGAAGAACCGTGCCAGATGTGGACGTTGAGTCACACTCCCACATACAGAACAGTTACTTTTGTGCTTATTGGTTTTGTTGGTTTTTTAGTTGCTGGGGACTTAATTAATTAACTGTGTTTACTGAAATTTTCTTACATTGTTCTCTGCAGTCAGATAGCGTAACAATTCTAGTCAGGGCCAACCGATTACGAGACTTACGTAATCGGACATACTAAAATTAAAAGTACAATCAAATTTATTTAATTAAGCCCCCATGCATTTGTTAATACATCAAGTCTCTGATATTATGTTTAAAGCCGGCCGTAGTGGCCGTGCGGTTCTAGGCGCTACAGTCTGGAGCCGAGCGACCGCTACGGTCGCAGGTTCGAATCCTGCCTCGGGCATGGATGTGTGTGATGTCCTTAGGTTAGTTAGGTTTAATTAGTTCTAGGCGACTGATGACCTCAGAAGTTAAGTGGCATAGTGCTCAGAGTCATTTGAACCATTTTTGAACCATTATGTTTAAAAATGATATCTTTGACACAAAAATGCAATATGTGAAGCATTAAAACCAAACAGATTTTTCCCTATGCTCTTCACAAAACTAAAATCGCTTTAAAAAGAAAGACGACTGTCCTTAGTAAACAAAAGAGAAGAAAGCCGGTGCAGTGGTATCCCACACTCTCCAATGTTCTAGAGAAGTCCAACTTCCCACACTCAAATTTTCGACACAAGCTTCCGATTCTGGTTGGTTCAAATGGCTCTGCGCACTATGGGACTTAACATCTGAGGTAATCAGTCCCCTAGAACTTAGAACTACTTAAACCTAACTAACCCAAGGACATCACACACGTCCATGCCCGAGGCAGGATTCGAACCTGCGACCGTAGTGGTCGCGCGGTCCCAGACTGTAGTGCCTTCCGATTCTGAATCACATGCAGGATAACTGAGATATTCATTCGATATAGATGGAAACGCGTGGTTGCAGCGAATGAGCGTGGAAATAGTTGATTGGTCCAAATGTGTCTCTGTAAACCACAGCTTTGCAGGAATTCTCGGTTTAATACCACATAACAACCACCTCTCGTTTGTTGGGACACGTTCCAATTCTCTAGCCACTGATGTTTTCCGTGGCTCTTGACCTCACGTGAGTAGTCTGTATACGGCAATTTCAAATGAAGGAGAGTGCCTATAGAGGCTGTTTGCTTCGCTAATGCGTCAAATTCCTCATCATAGCGGATGATAACGCGGGAATGGACCTACAGCAAGTGTATTCTCTGCCCCCTCCGTGCATCGCGAAGATTTTCCAAAACTAAGACCTGTATATAACGGTTGCTTGTTTTATTCCATCTACGGTGTTGAATACTTTTAAGGATCCTCAGGGGTCAGACACGATTAATAGTTTTGAGCCTCGAGTTCAAGATACAAACGTGAGTGCTTCCCAAAGTGCCACTGTCTGCGTCATAAAAAAAGAACCGCTTTTAGGCAATTCTAAGGCTTTCAGGACTTTTATCATGGAAACGCACATCCATATGCTCCCCAAATAGATCCATTCTGTGTCCATCCCGTCCTATCCGCTCTCACTGTCCATCCGCTGCTGTTCCCTTTCTCTGTCCGTTTTCTCATCCCCCTTTTTGTCTGCTCATCTCTTCCTTCCTTCTCTCTCCCTCCAACTCTCTCTTCCTCCACCTGTCACTGTCCACCACCTCCTCTTTCCTTTATCTGTACATCTCCTGCTCTCTTCTCTGTTTGTCCATATTTCTCTCTCTCTCTCTCTCTCTCTCTCTCTCTCTCTCTCTCTCTCTCTCTCTCTCTCTCTCTCTCTCTCTCTCTCTCTCTCTTTCTCCATCCCCTCCTCCTATCTATGCCTATCTCCTCCTTCCCCCTTGCTGTTTCCCAATCTGCTGGTCCTCTCTCCACGTTATCACGCTCATTTCAGTAGAAGACAATTTGTTCTTACCTCTACATTATCACTTTCCAGATGGTAACTAATATGTGTAACAATTTGACTGAAATCATTCCAGGGGTTTAGGTTGACCACCTTGCCCGTGACTTTGCCCCCATACGCACATGTCAAGAATACTGCTCATATATTTAGCATATTTCACACGTATTTGTATATACATCACCTGTATGTCTAGAGAATTTTGCCCTGTGTTTTCAATTTCACGCAGGTCAATGTTTATGACGTATTATCTTGTGAGCTATGGGCTATACAGTGATACAATTGTGCAAGTATATAAAGTGTTATAAGTTGCAACTGTCTGAGAAATTTTTTGTGAATAGACTTGGTGGCAAAGAAGTAAACAATTAAAATATCATGCTTCATGGGGCAATTTTTTCACGCATCTCAGTGTTTAGGACGGCGTATTTCCTGAACCAAGTGTTGTACAGTGGTGTAATTTTTATGGTCGTTCAGTGGTGTACGTAAATACTGTCTGCAAAATGTGTCACGAATGCAGCTGGTAGTAATGAATAAATCAAAACGTCGTGCATCATGCGGCAGTTCTACTTCATGAACAGACAAAATGTAGCAAGTGATAAACTACTTTTGGTTCAAATGGTTCTGAGCACTATGGGACTTAACTTCTGAGGTCATCAGTCCCCTAGAACTTAGAACTACTTAAACCTAACTAACCTAAGGACGTCGCACACATCCATGCCCGAGGCAGGATTCGAACCTGCGACCGTAGCGGTCCCGCGGTTCCAGAGTGTAGCGCCTAGAACCGCTCGGCCACCCCGGCCGGCAAACTACTTTTCCTCCATCATGTTGTGGCAGTGGTTAGCGAGAAAAGCATTAGGGAGGTTTGATATTACGTCTAAAGTTTTTTGCAAGTCTGTAAGTGCTCTTATTCTCAAATACTGGATGTTTGACCGAGCGAGGTGGCGCAGTGGTTAGCACACTGGACTCGCATTCGGGAGGACGACTTTTCAATCCCGTCTCCGACCATCCTGATTTAGGTTTTCCGTGATTTCCCTAAATCGTTTCAGGCAAATTTCGGGATGGTTCCTTTGAAAGGGCACGGCCGATTTCCTTCCCAATCCTTCCCTAACCCGAGCTTGCGCTCCGTCTCTAATGACCTCGTTGTCGACGGGACGTTAAACACTAACCACCACCTGGATGTTTGGCTGTTTGTGCGTCATGGGCTCCACTGATTTTCCACTCTCAAGTGGATCCCATTGATATATGGGTCGTTCTTACCCCACAGGACTTCAGCGCTTCTTTCCAGACAGTAAGGGATGAAACTGCTAGAGGGATGCATATTCAAATACTGAGATATGTAAACATGTCGAATACAGTGCTGCGGTCGGCACCGCCTATGTAAGACAAGTATCTGGTGCAGTTGTTAGATCGGTTACTGCTGCTACAATGGCAAGTTATCAAAATTAAAGTGAGTTTCAATGTGGTGTTATAGTGGCCGCACGACCGACGGGACACAGCATCACAGAGGTAACGATGAAGTGGCGATTTTCCCGTACGACCATTTCACGAGTGTTCCGTGAATATCAGGTATCCGGTAAAACATCAGATCTCAGACATGGATGCGGCCGAAGAACGATCCTGCAAGAACGGGACCAACGACTGGAGAAAATCGTCCAACGTGTAGCTTTCAATGCTGGTTCGTCAACAAGTGTCAGCATGCTAACCATTCAACAAAACATCATCGATATGGGTTTTCGGAGCAGAAGGCCTATTCGTGTACCCTTGATGACTGCACGACACAAAGCTTCACGCCTCGCCCGGGCCCATCAACACCGACATTGGACTGTTGATGACTGGAAACATGTTGCGTGGTTGGACAAATCTCGTTTCAAATTGTATCGAGCGGATGGAGGTGTCCTGCATGTCATCAGTTGACTGTTCGAGCTGGTGGAGGCTCTGAAATGGTGTGAGGCGTGTGCAGTTGAAGTTAAATGGGACGCCTGATGCGTCTACGTACGACTCTGACGGGTGACACGTACGTAAGCATGCATTCCGACAGACTTGGGCAATTCCAACAGGACAATGCGACACCCCACACGTCAAATGACTCTGAACACTATGGGACTTAACATCTGAGGTCATCACTCACCTAAAACTTAGAACTACTTAAACCTAACTAACCTAAGGACATCACACACATCCATGCCCGAGGCAGGGTTCGGACCCGCGACCGTAGCGGTCGCGCGGTTCCAGACTGAGGCGCCTAGAACCTCTCGGCCACACCGGCCGGCACACCCCACACGTCCAGAATTGCTACAGAGTACCTCCAGGAACACTCTTGTGAGTTTAAACACTTCTGCTAGCCACCAAACTCCTCAGACATGAACATTATTGAGCATATCTGAGATGCCTTGCAACGTGTTGTTCATAGATCTCCACCGTCACCTACTCTTACGGATTTATAGACAACTCTACAGGATTCATGGTGTCTGTTCCCTCCAGCACTATATCAGACATTAGTAGAGTCCACGCCGCGTCGTGTTCGGCACTTCTGCGTGCTCGCGGGGACCCTATAGTATATTAGGAAGGTGTACCAGTCTCTCTGGGTCTTCATTTGCATATATATGTTTTCGTGGATATAGCCACCAGGCTGTCGAGCAACATGGAGACAATTAAAGCTGCAATTATGTCATAAGAGATGTTCGATCTACACTGCTCCGTACGAGTGCCCTGTTTATAAAAGTTGAAAATGGTTCAGATGGCTCTAAGCGCTATGTGACTCAACATCTGAGGTCATCAGTCCCCTAGAACTCAGAACTGCTTCACACTAACTAACCTAAGGGCATCAGACACATCCATGCTCGAGGCAGGATTCGAACCTGCGACCGTAGCAGCAGCGCAGTACCGGGCTGAAGCGCCGAGAACCGCTCGGCCACAGCGGCCGGCTGTAAAAGTGGCACTCACTGGCATTGTGTACCGTTCAGGAAAGGGAATTTGTGAGCTAGCGTAGTGGTGTGAGTGGCAGTAAAGAGGGTGGAGAAATGGACGGGCGAGACTGCGTGGTAAGTGTTGCGGTATAGGGAATTAACCGCGATGGAATTAGGGGTTGATTTCCGCGTCGCTGCTGGCGCGAGAAAAGGGGGCAACTTCCGTACTTAAAAACACCAGCCACCACGGAAAGGACCATTCTCCCACAGTATGCGGTATAATATGGGCACGGGGCAATGGGGGCGGACGCTGTTAGCACACACACACACACACACACACACACACACACACACAGTGCCGATGTATGAACACTGCCGACAATTGTTCCCTTTTTTCGCGCGATCCAAAAACTGCCCGCTGTACCGTTGGTGACAGGATATGTATATGTGTGCCTGTGTGTGTGTGTGTGTGTGTGTGTGTGTGTGTGTGTGTGTGTGAGTGGAGGGAGGAAAGGGGGGTGAACGTGCTTTGGGTGGGAAAAAAAAAGAGGAAAATATTTTTAAAAAGCCGCCGACGTTTTAAAATAACGGCATTTCATTTAACGGAACACACAGTGCTGTCCGACTCGCCAGCTGCCACGCAACAATCCCGATTCGCGAGCAACACGGCTGGACAGAGCCGACAGCTAGCGACAATATTTTTTCCCCCTCGTATCCGTCTCTCTCCCCTCTCCCCTCCCCCCTCCACCTCCCACCCTTCACCACTCTCTCTCTCTCTCTCTTTCTCTCTCTCTCTCTCTCTCTCTCTTTACAAAACACAATGATGTGGACGGCACGGCTTAATTTAAATGCAACAATTCTTTCCGGTTTATTCGAGCCGGTATTTGCCGGCTATCGTTTTTTTCTTTTTTTTTTGCAATCTTTTTTTTTCATTCTCCCGTTTTTATCTGCCGTCGACGTCCTCGTTATAATGACTCGCGGACGCTTCCCGTCGCTACTGCACCGCGCTGGCGTTCGCTTAAATTGCGCGGCAGCCCTTCGCTAAGGGCCGACGAAAGGGACTCGACTCGTCACAAAGTGGCAAAGTAACGTGTCCTGTATGCCACCTCACACATCGGGTGCCTTTTCTCTTACCCCGTGTCGTAGCTGCTTTTACCTCGTTTGACTTTTGTTTAATGTCATCGCATTGCGTGATATTCCTGGCTGTGGCTTTAAAAAAAAATGGTTCAAATGGCTCTGAACACTATGGAACTTAACATCTAAGGTCATCAGTCCCCTACAACTTAGAACTACTTAAACCTAACTAACCTAAGGACATCACACACATCCATGCCCGAGGCAGGATTCGAACCAGAGACCGTAGCAGTCGCACGGTTCCGGACTGAAGCGCCTAGAACAGCTCGGCCACCCCGGCCGGCTGTGGCTTTCCTGGAGAAAGAAAAATTTTTTATTATCTGATGCTCTCAGGTGACTTTTTAATGATGTTAAATGCAAGATTTACACAAATATATCGGATGATCGAAAAGTCAGTATAAATTTGAAAACTGAATAAATCACGGAATAATGTAGATAGAGAGGTACAAATTGACACACATGCTTGGAATGACATGGGGTTTTATTAGAACCAAAAAAATACAAAAGTTCAAAAAATGTCCGACAGATGGCGTTTCGTCTGATCAGAATAGCAATAATTAGCATAACACAGTAAGAAATGCTCAATATGTTCACAATCATTCCTCAACAATAGCTGTAGTCGAGGAATAATGTTGTGAACAGCACTGTAAAGCATGTCCGGAGTTATGGTGAGGCATTGGCGTCGGATGTTGTCTTTCAGCATCCCTAAAGATGTCGGTCGATCACGATACACTTGCGACTTCAGGTAACCCCAAAGCCAATAATCGCACGGACTGAGGTCTGGGGATCTGGGAGGCCAAGCATTACGAAAGTGGCGGCTGAGCGCACGATCATCACCAAACGACGCGCGCAAGAGATCTTTCACGCGTCTAGCAATATGGGGTGGTTCTAATAAAACCCCATGTCATTCTAAGCATGTGTGTCAATTTTTACCCCTCCATCTACATTATTCCGTGGTTTATTAAGTTTTCAATTTTATACTGACTTTTTGATCACGCAGTATGTACCCGTATCCAATATCTACTTTGTACAGTTGGCTTCTTTTTATACACTAGAATAATTGATTTTGAAATATTCATTGTTGTAATAAATTCATTGATAATTCAATAATTCCGATGCAAAAACACAATAATAATGTTCGGTTGTACAGTGGATTACAAGCAACCAACAACTCCCGTGAATTCTGGTGCTCACAAGCTGCTACGCACCGTTACATTCACATGGTGATATTTTTGCAGTGATGCCTAACAGGTGGGAGCACTCGTGCATGATGAAAAGATTGAACACTCACACATGTATTGTGATACTCCTGGCTGTGGCCGCCGGTATCTTATCTTGCTAGAAGGTCGCTTTGGTGCAGTTTGATACACGTCATATGGTACAAAAATGGAGTGAGGTACAGGCAGCAAATGTACCATTCCAGTGCGGAAACGCCTAACTCCTCTTATTAATTGTTTATATACTTTTCATTGTATTTAACCCAGTTTTCAGTATGACAGTCTCTCATGGCTACCCTACGAGACCACTGGTTTTGTTCATTAAATTTCAAATGGTTCAAATGGTTTTGAGCACTATGGGACTTAACTACTGTGGTCATCAGACCCCTAGAACTTAGAACTACTTAAATCTAAGTAACCTAAGGACATCACACACATCCATCCCCGAGGCAGGATTCGAACCGGCGACCGTAACGATATTACAACCGAAGTGCTTCGGACACCTTCGGGTGGCTTTGGCGCGCCTGGGAGACGAAGTACACTGCTGGCCACCGTAAATGCAACACCCTGAAGGAAGCATCCGAATCAAGTGAAATTTACACCATGGGTTTGCAGCGATGAGATATGCAACTGATTAGAATTTCAGCGCAGACGCACATCACGCGCGCCTGTGGCGCCACCTCGTAGCGCCATTTAAGGCTTGGCGATTTCGACGAGTGTACGTTCAGCACGTGTGTTTACCTTGTGGTTGTTTCACAAGACAATCAGTTATGCCTCGTAGACAACAGCGAACATCGTTTGATCAAGTATCCGAGTTCGACAGAGGAAGAATAGTGGCTTACCGAGATTGTGGATTATCATACAGAGAAATCGCTAGTCGTGTTGGACGAAACCAAACAACTGTAATGCGGATATGTGACCGTTGGATGCAGGAGGGTACGACGGACCGACGTGGTCGATCGCATTCACCTCGGTGCACCACTGCACGAGCTGGTAGGCAAATTGCGCGCATGGCAGTGACGGATCGCTCAGTGACATCCCGAACCATAGCACAGCACATTGCGTCTGTAACGCATCATCCAGACTCTGCGCGTACCATTCGACGCCGTTTACAGCAGAGTGGTCTGTCCGCAAGACGTCCATTGCTTCGTCTACCATTGACGCAGAACCACAGACGTCTCCGTCGCCAATGGTGTGATGACAGACGGATGTGGACGGCAGAATGGAATGACGTTGTCTTTACTGACGAGACACGCTTCTGTCTGCAGCACCACGATGGTCGGATTCGAGTGTGGAGACACCGTGGAGAGAGGATGCTGGACAGCTGCATTATGCACCGCCACACTGGTCTGGCACCGGGTATTATGGTGTGGGGCGGTATTGGATATTACTCTCGCACGCCTCTAGTACGCATTGCCGGTACTTTAAATAGGCGGCGCTACATATGCGAGGTGCTGGAGCCAGTTGTCCTTCCTTACCTTCAGGGCTCGGCCACAGCCATATTCAACAGGATAATGCGCGACCACACGTGGCACGCATTGTCCAAAGGTTCTTCGTCAATAACCAGACTGAAGTGCTTCCCTGGCCGGCTCGCTCTCCGGATCCTTCGCCGATAGAAAACATGTGGTCCACGGTTGCTCAACGAGTGACCCAGATTACATCCCCAGCTGCCACACCAGATGATCTTTGGCAACGTGTGGAAGCTGCTTGGGCTGCTGTACCCCAGGAACACATCCAACGTCTCTTTGACTCAATGGCGAGACGTGTGGCAGCGGTGATCTCCAACAATGGCGGCTACTCTGGCTACTGATTCCGGCAGACGTCTGTAAACGTAATCATTTGATACTTGGTCAACATGTTATCTACAAAATAAATTTTGTTGTGCTACCTCTTGTCTTTCTTGGTGTTGCATTTACGGTGGCCAGCAGTGTAATTCGGCTGCGCTAGTCAGACTGTTTCGGGCGTTCTTCTGTACCGGATGTGTATCTCTATTTCGGACGGACATGTAATCTATATCGGTAGTTGTCAGAAAAGATATCGTACTATTAAGAAAGCTACGTCAAGTGTTGCAGAAGACAGTGTAAAAAGTGATAATTTAAAATATAACCGAACAGGATACCTTAACGAGAGGTGTCGCCTACCATCATTATCTGTACTAGAGATCGTGCACTACGTAGATACAGAGACTAACCTGGGCAAGTGGCATCCCATAAAAAGCACAATCACATGTTCGAAATGACAGCGTAGCAGCCTCCGCCGAAGAAGATCCCACGACCGACGAGCAGTCTTCTGCGCTGGGGACACAACTTTAGAAGGTGACAGGTTGGTGGAAAGAACGGTTAGGGACTCTTATTCAATCTCTACAGGTCACTCCAGCTTTCAGTCCGCGGGTCGTGGTCTTGCGGTAGCGTTCTCGCTTCCCGCGCACGGTTCGATTCCCGGCGGGGTCAGGGATTTTCTCTGCCTCGAGATGACTGGGTTTTGTGCGTCTTTCATCCTCATTTCATCCTCATTCACTCGCAAGTCGCCGTAGTGGCGTTAAAGAACTTGTGGAGCGGCGGCCGAACCGCCCCGAGAGGGGTCTCCCGGCCACCAATGCCATACACTCATTATTATTACTCCAGCTTCCAGATCTGACTTCCAACACGACAACGCATAAATTTATAATTGTCATCCGGTTCTTCGTGACCTCATTACCATCTTTCCACTATCACTTTGTAGGGAAGCAGCATACTCACGCCTTATAAAATTCACATCAGTCTTTCCATTGTGTGCCAGCCTAGTCAGCTGTAACTAGCTCTGACGTCATAAATATTGCGCAATACTTTAAAATGAAGTAAATAACCTGAAACGTTTCTAGCATGTCAGGAGTAATACAAAATCAATATGTGTAGGATAACAGTTCAATAACTTTAACCATTTTCGAAATTTGGATGTTCTTCTGTAAAATCATTGGCGCAACAGAAAAGAGCTAGAAACTAAAATTTATATTTAGATCCCTTTTGCATAATAATTTAGAAGAAACAGTATTCTGGATCTCACAAATTAAAATTTTAGTTGAAATTCATGATTTCCTGGTTTTTGTCTTAGAAATTAAGGAAGCAAGATAGATTAAGTAGGCGAATAAATAAAGCTAGGATGTTTAAATTTAAGTAGAAGGGAGACCCGCTATAATCATAAAAATGTGAGAAGTTTCAACAGAATAACTATAAAACTATAGCTATAGCGTATCTCCAAAGAGCAAGTTCAGAGCTCATCTACTGCGTGTAGTGTAATTAAATTAATTCTCTCGCCCAAAATATTTGACTTAGCCACGCCAGACTTTTACTATGATTACTTACTTGTGTGCTGATTACACAATTAAATTGAAAGCTTCATCGGCCATCAGCAAAGGAAGCAATGATTTATTCGATAACTTAAAGTGGTGCAGTACTAGCCCAGCGGCTAGTCGGGAGAGCAGATTTGATCAGGCGTTCCCTTAGCCGTCCGCACCGCGGCTTTATATGTAAGAACGCTGCGCGAGAAAAAAAGGCCCCAGTTCTCTCCAGACGCTGATTAGCGTACCACCTGTGCCGGGAGTCGCGTCGCGTCGGTATCGTTGATATAAACAGCCTCGGATGCAGTAATAAGTTACTCGGGATACGCGTAACCATGAAATCGTTTTCGAGTGAAGTGTTAATTTTGGGATGACGTTAATGATCTATCTTTAGTTTGCGTATTTCGTATTTTCACGTGCCGGCGCAGGACAGACATTCTACCATTATTAGCGTGGCGTTTGATGAACATTATCATAAAATTATGGCGAGCATTCACTTAAACATTTAATTTGAACAGTTATAGTTGCATCAGTGCATTAGACTCTGAACTGCTCTGGTATTTGGATTGTGTGGAATCTTTTTGGTCTGTGACTTTCAGAATATAGTGAACATTTTAGAGAGAATGGTTTTTGATTATGAATCCCAGACAATATCCTAATTCCTCAGAGCTATAAGCTATAGGTTAGGTTAGGTTAGTGTTGTTTAACATCCCGTCGACAACGAGGTCATTAGAGACGGAGCGCAAGCTCGGGTTAGGGAAGGATGGGGAAGGAAATCGGCCGTGTCCTTTCAAAGGAACCATCCCGGCATTTGCCTGAAACGATTTAGGGAAATTACGGAAAACCTAAATCAGGATGGCTGGAGACGGGATTGAACCGTCGTCCTCCCGAATGCCAGTCCAGTGTGCTAACCACTGCGCCACCTCGCTCGGTTATAAGCTGTAGCTATAAATGTATTTCTCAGATGAAGTGGGCACTAGGAATTCGAATTACAGGCTTCACGTTTTGCTAATCACTTTCTGGTTGCCAGTATTGTAGTTAGAGAGCCAGTGTTGAGAACGGCAAACAACAGCATTAAATAAATAATAGGAACATTAACAACTATTCCACCCGCCGCCCCACAGCTTCCTCTCCTGTGCCCATTAGAGTTCAGAAGCACAGTTGCGCACCTTAGAAATCGAGGGGAAATTGAGACGGAATGGTTTCGACTTCGTGAGTGCCATGAAGGAGATACTACAATGACAAGTACCCACTACGAGATCGGCCTGGGCTGACAACGCCCCTCCGTGCCGCATCCAAATGACGCCACACGACAGAGGATGGCAAGGCGGAAGATGTACAATCCTCAGCGCTGTTCCGCGTCGGAACGACAAAACTTTTGCCGCGCGGCGTGACTTGGCCGACAGCCTGTGGCGGCAGTAAAATACCGTGCGGTGTGGAATTCTCGCGGGCCGTCCCGGGAGGCCTTTTTATTTCCCGGTCGCAAGCGCAAACGCGCGAACCCGGTAAAATGTTTCCGGCCTGCGCTTTCATTATTACCTGTTTGCGAGGAAATTTATTTTCCATTACGCCGTACATTGTGCGCGGTGCCCTATTCGGCCGGCACACGGCCGCCTGTCTGTTTTATCTGGCCGGTCTGCGAGAGCGCAACCACTTGTCCGGTCTGGAATGGCATATAGAGCTGTCAGCACGCACGCCCACTTTATGTCGCGCGCTGCGAAATAAGTCGCGCGTGTAAAAGGAGACGCGTGGAGTGGCGTTAACCGCGGAACATTCCGGCAGCACTGAGTCTCTACCGCACGGTGGTAACACTAAATGAAAATGAGCGCATCACTCACCTAATAATTTCCCTCAGTACAAAAATTTATTTTTAACAAACTATGCAGCTACGCGGATTATTGCAAATGACAGCTTATCTCATAAAGTTTTAAATGACTACACTTCCACATGTCCATGCAGTGTTTCACGAATGGTCGCTTAACTCATGAAGTTTGCATGGACACTTTCGTACTTGTGCTGTCTATCACGCTGTCTTGTAACAGGCAGAAAAATTCAGTTGTGCCGCTGTTACAGTGGCGTCCATACAATCGAAATCACAACGTGGGTGTGTTTTTTGCCGGCCGGTGTGGCATCAGAAGGATAGTGAAATCATCCAGACTGAGGTGGGCGGGACATGTGGCTCGCATGAATGATACAGAAGTACCAAAAAGAATATTACAAGGAAAGCCAGGAGGGCAGAGAGGATGAGGTCGACCAAGAGCCAGATGGGAAGCTGGAGTAATCGAAGATCTTAGGAAGATGGGCTATAGATACTGGAGAGTATTGGCAAGGACCGAGAGAGATGGAAGGAAATTGTAGAAGAGGCCAAGGCTCATCATGAGCTGAAGAGCCAAAAAAGAAGACGAAGAAGAAGGTGTGGCCGAGCGGTTCTAGGCACTTCAGTCTGGAACCGCGCGACCGCTACGGTCGCAGGTTCGAATCCTGCCTCGGGCATGGATGTGTGTGATGTCCTGAGGTTAGTTAGCTTTAAGTATTTCTAAGTTGTACGGGACTGATGACCTCATATGTTAAGTCCCATAGTGCTCAGAGCCATTTGAACGATTTTGTTTTTTGGTTTTATGGAACAACAATCTGCTATTACGGTTCAGACATGGAGAGCGTCAAAGGATCGGATCATACGGGTAGCTTAAACCGGGGGCGTAACACATAGCGGCTTGAGGGCTGTGATTTGTCAGGAGTGTCATACTGCGAATGCTTCGCGTATAAACGGCAGTGCAGTCCCACAGCATACGACTTGGATTTTTAGTTGACTCTTCCCAACAACATTGATCATAAACAAACCAGATTTTCAGTGTTATTTAATTATTTTTGATGCGCTGAAAACATGATGTACACTACTGGACATTAAAATTGCTACACCAAGAAGAAATGCAGGTGATAAACGGATATTTATTGAACAAATATGTTATACTAGGGAACTGGCATGTGATTAAATTTTCACTCAATTTGGGTGCATAGATCCTGAGTAATCAGTACCCCGAACAACCACCTCTGGCCGTAATAATGACTGTTCAAAGTGCCGTCAGTGTGAAGAAGAGGTGACCGAGACGTGTAACCAATGGCACCCCATACCATCACGCAGAGTGATACTCCAGTACGGCGATGACGAATAGACGCTTCCATTGTGCGTTCACCGCCATGTCGCCAAACACGGATGCGACCATCATGATGCTGTAAACAGAACCTGGATTCATCCGAAAAAATGACGTTTTGCCATTCGTGCACCCAGGTTCGTCGTCGAGTACACCATCGCAGGCGCACCTGTCTGTGATGCGGCGTCAACGGTAACCGCAGCCATGGTCTCCGAGCTGATAATCCATGCTGCTGCAAACATCGTCGAACTGTTCGTGCAGACGGTTGTTGTCTTGCAAACGTCCCCATCTGTTGGCTCAGGGATCGATACGTGGCTGCACGATCCGTTACAGCCATGCGGATAAGATGTCTGTCATCTCGACTGCTAGTGATACGAGGCCGTTGGGATGTAGCACGGCGTTCCGTATTACCCTCCTGTACCCACCGATTCCATATTGTGCTAACAGTCACTGGATCTCGACCAACGCGAGCAGCAATGTCGCGATACGATAAACCGCAATCGCGATAGGCTACAATCCGACCTTTATCAAAGTCTTAAACGTGACGGTACGCATTTCTCCTCATCACACGAGGCATCACAACAACGTTTCACGAGGCAACGCCGGTCAACTGCTGTTTGTATATGAGAAATCGGTTGGAAACTTTCCTCATGTCAGCACGTTGTAGGTGTCGCCACCGGCGCCAACCTTGTGTGAATGCTCTGAAAAGCTAATCATTTGCATACCAAAGCATCTTCTTCCTGTCGGTTAAATGTCGCGTCTGTAGCACGTCATCTTCGGGTTGTGTAGCAATTTTAATGGCCAGTAGTGAAATTCACTGGTACAAACTGTTCTGGCGTAACCAGAAGCGGCGGAACGAAGATGAAGAGCGCAAGAGAGGAGAAGGCGGTGAAACAACGTCGGGCAGTGGTGCGCTGTTTAGGGCCGCACCACGACAGGAGAGGCCTCTACAGGAGGAGAATATAAGCGCCGCTCCTCCCAGCCGCAGCCGCCCAGTATCCGTGCAGTTGCAGACCGGCACTCGCAGAACAGTTACTAGTGATCCTTATCTATTGCTTGTTTGAACATTGTGTATAGTGAAGAACAGTGCTGTTTCCACGTCGCCCATCGCTTGCAACACTTGTAAATCAGAAGTTACGTACAAGGCTATTACAAATGATTGAAGCGATTTCATAAATTCACTGTAGCTCCATTCATTGACATATGGTCACGACACACTACAGATACGTAGAAAAACTCATAAAGTTTTGTTTGGCTGAAGCCGCACTTCAGGTTTCTCCCGCCAGAGCGCTCGAGAGCGCAGTGAGACAAAATGGCGACAGGAGCCGAGAAAGCGTATGTCGTGCTTGAAATGCACTCACATCAGTCAGTCATAACAGTGCAACGACACTTCAGGACGAAGTTCAACAAAGATCCACCAACTGCTAACTCCATTCGGGGATGGTATGCGCAGTTTAAAGCTTCTGGATGCCTCTGTAAGGGGAAGTCAACGGGTCGGCCTGCAGTGAGCGAAGAAACGGTTGAACGCGTGCTGGCAAGTTTCACGCGTAGCCCGCGGAAGTCGACGAATAAAGCAAGCAGGGAGCTAAACGTACCACAGCCGACGGTTTGGAAAATCTTACGGAAAAGGCTAAGCAGAAGCCTTACCGTTTACAATTGCTACAAGCCCTGACACCCGATGACAAAGTCAAACGCTTTGAATTTTCGGCGCGGTTGCAACAGCTCACGGAAGAGGATGCGTTCAGTGCGAAACTTGTTTTCAGTGATGAAGCAACATTTTTTCTTAATGGTGAAGTGAACAGACACAATGTGCGAATCGGGGCGGTAGAGAATCCTCACGCATTCGTGCAGCAAATTCGCAATTCACCAAAAGTTAACGTGTTTTGTGCAATCTCACGGTTTAAAGTTTACGGCCCCTTTTTCTTCTGCGAAAAAAACGTTACAGGACACGTGTATCTGGACATGCTGGAAAATTGGCTCATGCCACAACTGGAGACCGACAGCGCCGACTTCATCTTTCAACGGGATGGTGCTCCACCGCACAGGAGATCGGAAAACCGATGGATCGGTCGTGGTGGAGATCATGATCAGTAATTCATGTCATGGCCTCCACGCTCTCCCGACTTAACCCCATGCGATTTCTTTCAGTGGGTTATGTGAAAGATTCAGTGTTTCAAACCTCCTCTACCAAGTAACGTGCCAGAACTGCGAGCTCGCATCAACGATGTTTTCGAACTCATTGATGGGGACGTGCTGCGCCGAGTGTGGGAGGAACTTGATTATCGGCTTGATGTCTGCCGAATCACTAAAGGGGCACATATCGAACATTTGTGAATGCCTAAAAAAACTTTTTGAGTTTTTGTATGTGTGTGCAAAGCATTGTGAAAATATCTCAAATAATAAAGTTATTGTAGAGCTGTGAAATCGCTTCAATCATTTGTAATAACCCTGTATAGTCAATCTTGTTCATCGAAATAAAACTACTAATGTTATATGCTTGAATTGTTGTATAGCATTCCGGAACGCAGCATCCGTTAGGCACACTACACGAGACGACTGGGCAGGACACCACACAAACTGTTGGCGTCCAGACAGACTCGGACAGTTTTGTAGATTTTCGCTCTCCGGTTGCCAAGTAATTGTCGCTTATTTAGTTTCAATATCTAGGGTGATACATAAAGGTACGACCAAACTTTCAGGAAACATTCCTCACACACAAATAAAGAAAAGATGTTATGTGGACATGTGTCCGGAAACGCTTGATTTCCATGTTGGAGGTCATTTTAGTTTCGTCAGTATGTACTGTACTTCCTCGATTCACCGCCAGTTGGCCCAATTGAAGGAAGGTAATGTTGACTTCGGTGCTTGTGTTGACATGCGACTCATTGCTCTACAGTACTAGCATCAAGCACATCAGTACGTAGCATCAACAGGTTAATGTTCATCACGAACGTGGTTTTGCAGTCAGAGCAATGTTTACAAATGCAGATGCCCATTTGATGTATGGAGTAGCACGGGCAATAGCCGTGGCGCGGTACGTTTGTGTCGAGACAGATTTCCAGAACGAAGGTGTCCCGACAGGAAGACGTTCGAAGCAATTGATCGGCGTCTTAGGGAGCACGGTACATTCCAGCCTATGACTCGCGACTGGGGAAGACCTAGAACGACGAGGACACCTGCAATGGACGAGGGAATGCTTCGTGCAGTTGACGATAACCCTAATGTCAGCGTCAGAGAAGTTGCTGCTGTACAAGGTAACGTTGACCACGTCACTGTATGGAGACTGCTACGGGAGAACCAGTTGATTCCGTACCATGTACAGCGTGTGCAGGCACTATCAGCAACTAATTGGCCTCCACGGGTACACTTCTGCGAATGGTTCATCCGACAATGTGGCAATCCTCATTTCAGTGCAAATGTTCTCTTTACGGATGAGGCTTCATTCCAACGTGATCAAATTGTAAATTTTCACAGTCAAAATGTGTGGGCTGACGAGAATCCGCAAGCAATTGTGCAATCACGTCATCAACACAGATTTTCTGTGAACGTTTGTGCAGGCATTGTTGGTGACGTCTTGATTGGGCCCTATGTTCTTCCACCTACGCTCAATGGAGCACGTTATCATGATTTCATACGGGATACTCTACCTGTGCTGCTAGAACGTGTGCCTTTACAAGTACGACAAAACATGTGGCTCATGCACGATGGAGCTCCTGTACATTTCAGTCGAAGTGTTCGTACGCTTCTCAACAACAGATTCGGTGACCGATGGATTGGTAGAGGCGGACCAATTCCATGGCCTCCACGCTCTCCTGACCTCAACCCTCTTGACTTGCATTTATGGGGACATTTGAAAGCCCTTGTCTACGCAACCCCGGTACCAAATGTAGAGACTCTTCGTGCTCGTATTGTGGACGGCTGTGATACAATACGCCATTCTCCAGGGCTGCATCAGCGCATCGTGGATTCCATAAGACGGAGGGTGGATGCATGTATCCTCGCTAACGGAGGACATTTTGAATATTTCCTGTAACAAAGTGTTTGAAGTCAAGCTGGTACGTTCTATTGCTGTGTGTTTCCATTCCATGATTAATGTCATTTGAAGAGAAGTAATAAAATGAGCTCTAACATGGAATGTGAGCGTTTCCGGACACATGTCCACATAACATATTTTCTTTCTTTGTGTGTGTGGAATGTTTCCTGAAAGTTTGGCCGTATCTTTTTGTAACACCCTGTATATGCCTAGGCCATTCATTGTTATCTCAGTGAACAGCCATTCACAAAAATGCTAGAATATTTCCAGCACACACACACACACACACACACATATATATATATATATATATATATATATATATATATATACTGGAACTTAAAAAGTGGAAACACTTCTGTGGAGACACTAACGCATTACGTTCCTCCACGGCAGACCGTCAGTGCACAGTATTACTGTTCGTTTCTGGAGCATCACCTGCGACCAGTTTAGCGAAAGAAGCGGCGACTCTTTCTGCGCAACCCACCCATCATTTTGCACGACAATGCGCGGGCGCATACAGCGCAAGCTGTGGCTGTTCTGTTCGGTCGATGGGACTGGAAAGTACTGTACCGTCCACCATACTCCCCGGACTTATGTCCTTGTGACTCACATTTGATTCCGAAGATGAAGGAACTACTTCGTGGCATTCGCTTCAGAACTGTTCCAGATATTCGGCAGGCAGTAGACCGCTCCATTCGCACCATCAACAGAACATCTTGCTGCAACAGTTTACCAACAGCCGTATGTATTGTAGAAATTTATTTTATTTTATGAACTTCTATGTGCTGCCACTTTCGGCATTACGTTGATGCCATCTTCAGGCCCCACTCGTCACGGTCGTAAAATCGGTATACACTGAAGGAGCCATATAACTGGATCCGTGAATCAAACCGTCCTGCAACAGCTATTGGTGGCTAGGTGGCACGACTGAGCAGTTTGTGTCACCTGGCCACCGAGACCTGTTGCAGGACCATTACTTTGCCATTCACAATTAAGTGGCTGGCTGAAGATTCATTGAACCACCTTCAAGTTATTTCGTCTACCATTCCACTCTCAAACAGCGCGAGGGAAAAACGAAGACCGCAGACTTACCGTGCGAGCACTGATCTCTCTTATTTTTTTTTTTTTTACAATCGTATTGACCAACTAGGATCACGTTAACAACTTCAGTTCCTCTTCTTCCTTTGTTGTTGTTTCCTATTTTTCCAGTATTCCCTCATTTTCTCCCCATCAAGTCTCTTCCTTTCTTCTGTTGTTCCCGATTTTTTAGTTCTTCTGCTTTGAAAGCCTTCCAAATTTAGTATTTTGTTTTTAAAACTTTTTCTTTCTGCTATTTCTGATTCTTTGATGTTGTTTCTTTCAAGACCTTCTCTTACTTCTGTCATCCATCCTATTGTCGATTTCTTCTTCCAAAAATATAGCAGTATTTGTTTTGTTGGTCTATTTTCATCCATTCGGTAGAGATGTCCAAAAAAGGTTAATATTCGTATGGCCATTACTTCAGATATTTTCTCTACATTTTTGTGTATCTCCTCATTACTTCTTATTTTCCAGCCATCTGCAGTTTTCATTGCACCCATTATTTTTCTAATAATCCTTCTTTTCTCTTATTTTATATAATAGCCATTTCTCCCTGTGTAGGTAGGCACAAACAGACTTGTTTCGCAGTCTGAAGAGGTATTTTCTGAGTGAAATTTACGAGACGGTCCTGCCGCAACGAAAAACACGTCGTTTTAATGACTGTCACCCCATTTCGCGTATCATATCCGTGGCAATATCCTCCGTCGGTACCAGCTGATGCGGATCCCACACCGCACAGCAACACTCTAGAATAGGGCGGACAAGCGTAGTGCAGGCAGTCTCTTTAGTACACCTGTTGCACTTTCCATGCGTTCTGCCAATAAACCACAGTCTTAGGTCTACTCTACCCACAACATTATCTACGTGATCGTTCCCATTTAAGTTATGCTTAATTGAGTCCCAGAGTATTTGGCTGAATTTACAGCCTCTAGATTTGTATGGTCTATGGTGGAACCAGAATTCAGCGGATTTCTTTTAGAAGGCACAAGGATAACGTCACACTTTTCATTATTTATAGCTAGTTACCACATTTCGCACCATACAGATATCTAGTCTAAATCATTTTGCAATTGGTTTTAATCATCTGATGACTTCAAAAGACAGTAAATGACAGTATCATCTGCAAGCAATCTAAGAGGGCTGCTCAGATTGTGCCGGCCGGAGTGGCCGAGCGGTTAAAGGCGCTACAGTGTGGAACCGCACTGTTGCTACGGTCGCAGGTTCGAATCCTGCCTCGGGCATGGATGTGTGTGATGTCCTTAGGTTAGTTAGGTTTAAGTAGTTCTAAGTTCTAGGGGACTGATGACCATAGCAGTTAAGTCCCATAGTGCTCAGAGCCATTTTGCTCAGATTGTCTCCTATGCTGTTTCGTAAATCAGGTTGAAATGGCTCTGAGCACTATGGGACACTGACGTCATCAGTCCCCTAGAACTTAGAACTACTTAAACCTAAGGACATCACACGCATCCACGCCCGAGGCAGGACTCGAACCTGCGACCGTAGCAGCAGCACGGCCCCGGACTAAAGCACCTATAACCGCTCGGCCAAAACGGGCGTCGTAAATCAGGAGTCGCAGAGGGGTTATAGTACTTGCTTGGGGAACGACAGGTATCTCTTCTGTTCTACTCGATAACTTCCCATTAGTTACTACAAATTAGAATTTTTCCGACAGGAAGTAACAAATTCAGTCGCACAACTGAGACGAGACTCCAGAGACGCGCATTTGACAATCAGACGCTTTTGAGGAACGATATCGAAAGCGTTCTGGAAATCTAAAAATATGTAATCAATTTGACATCCACTGTCGATAGCGCTCATTACCTAGTGAGAATAAAGCGCTAGTTGTGACTCACAAGAACGATATTTTCTGAAGCCGTGCTGACTATTTGTCACTCAATCCTTTCCTTCGAGGTATTTGTACACATTGTAAGTAGGCTGCTTAGGTTTTTTTATTGGTAACGCCACCTCTGTATGAAAATCACTGGCTGTGCTGTGGGCAGTCTGTGGCTGCTTTGCATTGTTGTAATACTCGCCATTGTAGTGTTGGGCAGCGGCAGCTGGATGTGAACAGCGCGTAGCGTTGCGCAGTTGGAGGTGAGCCGCCAGCAGTGGTGGATGTGGGGAGAGAGATGGCGGAGATTTGTAATTTGTCATGAACTGCTATATTTATATATGATGATATCAAGGTAAATACATTGTTTGTTCTCTACTAATATCTTTCATTTGCTAACTATCCCTATCAGTAGTTAGTGCCTTCCATAGTTTGAATCTTTTATTTAGCTGGCAGTAGTGGCGCTCGCTGTATTGCAGTAGCTTGAGCAGCGAAGATTTTTGTGAGGTAAGTGATTTGTGAAAGGTATAGTTTAATGTTAGTCAGGGCCATTCTTTTGTAGGGAATTTTGAAAGTCAGATTGCGTTGCGCTAACAAAATATTGTGTGTCAGTTTAAGCACAGTCTTGTATAAATTGTTCAAAGGGGACGTTTCAACATGCTATCTTCGAACGTAGTATATATTCCAAAATCCTACTGCAAATCGACGTAAGTAATATAGGTCAGTAATGGAGCGTATTACGCCAGTTTCCTTTCATGGATACTGGTGTGACTTGTGAACTTTCCAGTCTTTAGGTACGGATCTTTCTACGAGCGAGCGGGTTTATATGACCACTAAGTGTGGCCTACTCCGAAATTAGCCTCACTGGTATTCATTCTGGACCGGAAGCATTGTGTTTGTTAAGTGATTTAAGCTGCTTCACCATACCGAGGATATCTATCCCTAAGTTAGTTATTTTCTGCCATATTTCAAGACTGACTCCCGTTCCGGGAGCTATTAAAAGCATCGCACACTAAAGTTCGCGCTAAACTTCGAGCTTCTGCAAAACTTCACCAATCTTCTTGGGGATTTTACTTTGTTTTAAATTTGGCATCTGCTCTGTTGTGTCTAGACAAGACAGCCTAGACACAATGCGTGGAAGACGAAAGGCACGCGTTAAGCTCACGCAGGCTGGCGTGAGGTCTGAAACAGGATACGTAATGAATGCTATAAAGAAAAGTACGTAGCTTCTGGAATACTTAACTTTAATGCACAATTGTAGAACATCGCTCTTGATGATACATGCTTCATAATATTAATTAGCAATTGAATACGGCGCCTTGCTAGGTCGTAACAAATGTAGCTGAAGGCTAGGCTAACTATCGTCTCGGCAATTGAGAGCGTAATTGTCAGTGATCCCCTTCTGGCAAAGTCGTCTGTACAACTGGGGCGAGTGCTAGTAAGTCTCTCTAGACATGCCGTGTGGTGGCGCTCGGTCTGCAATCACTGACAGTGGCGACACGCGGGTCCGGCGTATACAAATGGACCGCGGCCGATTTAAAGGCTACCACCTAGCAAGTGTGGTGTCTGGCGGTGACAACACATGCTCTACACTTATATAATCAGATTGGAACGAGTGGAAACTCTCTCTTACGAAGGCATCAGTCGAATTTTTATCTGATTTTTAAGTTGATGTACATTTCTGATAGGTTTGAATGTTACGGTTTTCAGTCTCGCTACAACGAGCTTGTGGTCATTAATACCTGTTTGTGCTGGCTACAAAGCAGAGCAATAACCACAGCTGCAGCGACTTGATCGTCCTACATTTCGAATCGGGCTAAATACTCTGCATTTTTATTTAACAGTCCAGGAAGAGCTACAATACAGTGGCGCAATATTATTGCACAGTGATATTGACTACTCTAGGGGTCCGCTTCAGCTGTGAGCTATCGGAAGTGTGACGTCATCCGCACACGCATAAACCACCCCGCCGGCGGTACAGATCCCCACCCCCTCCCCCTTCCCCCTGCAGCCCACGCTGCCGACATTTTTCCGCCGGCCGTTTTGCGGACAATGGCTCCATTCAAAGCCCGCCCGCCGGATGCTTTCCCACGTGTCGTTACTCTGCTTCGCATTATCACCTGGTTGGGCGGAAAATTTATTTTCTATTATTTTCACCCTTCCAAAACGCGCCCCGGCAATTGCGCGTCCCCCCACAACCCCACAGCCTTACCCCCTCCCGTCTCCCTCCCCCACCGCTCCACCTGCAGTTACCGTAGACTGCCGTTACCCCCGCCGCGCCCACCTATTGCGGCCAGATGCAATTGGTGCGATAACTGTTAAGTGTGTGTACACACGTTATAAAAACGGACAATTCCGCAGAGTGTTTTTGTGCGCTGTGCATGCCTACCCCCTTTCCCTACCCAAACCGCCCCTCTCCCATCCTCGTCTGTGTGTGCGTGACTACGTGTACGCATGTGCTTTTGTCTGCGTGTGTGAGTGCGTGTTTTGGCTCGCCAGTGCGATCAGATACGTCGCAGAGTCTGGCTTTTGTTTCTAAATTCACAGATGCGCTTTGTGATTCTGCTGTCTCTCTCCGTCTCTCTATTCGTGTATCTGTCTGTCTCTTCCTTCCCCCCCCCCCCCCCCCCCCTACCTGCTTTTTTTGTGTGTTTTTTTTAATCCGTCTGTCGATTCGCACGTGATGTTTTTGCAATAGTGATTTAAGTTTCCCGCTGTAATTGGAATCACGCCAGCGGACTATTGTGGCCGCCAGACGTGTATTTTGTTTCCCCTGATTTATCGCTTTTTCACCGCGCAGCATTACCAATTGTGTGTTATTTTAAGCGACTTTTGTCGATTCATCAGTTACTGTATGTATGTATGTATGTTACGTCGGCGCGCGAGCGGGTAGGAATTTTCTGCCATTCTCTGTCCGAATTGTGCGTGCGTGTGCACACGTTAGCGTGTGTGTGTGTGTGGGGGGGGACTCTGTTTAAATGCCGCCGGTAGTAGGTTACAATGCTATTGTTTAAATGCTGGTGTCTGCTGCTTTCGGACTTGTTAGTAATTGTGTCGTCTTGTTTTGTTTCAGGTAAGTCACGAGACAGAAGCTGAATGCGTGTTGCCTAGCCGTGGTGGTAAGAAAGACACGTTCTAACCTATAAACCTGATCGTAATTTTCATTTTTCATGCGCCACAAATTGCAGTGCTTGTACAAATATGCTTTTGTTGTCAGTTCGTATTCTGTTCTGAACGGCTCATTATGAGGAGCTATCCATTTACTTCTTTATCGCAGTTTTCCCACAATTAGGAAGAGGAATTAAATCTGCCTATAGCTGAAAACAAACTTAGTTCGATTACACGTATGTCAAAGTAAAAACATGGTACTTTAATCGTCACGCACAATATTTTTACGACTTCATAGTAATATTAGTTTAACATCAAACCTGTCTATATACATTTCTCCAAGATCAGTAATAAATGCTTCTTGTGTGCTCTTGCGTAAGCAACACGAACAGTTTGACACAACAGTTCTGCTAAACCATATTAAAAATGTCAGTGTTAGTGAAGTCCAACCACAGTAAAATTGACACTTTTCGTAAGAACAATCGTTCACTTTCAGATCCGTGACAGAAATTAAAAATATCTGTTTGTAATGTAGAAACTCAGTTTTATTTACTTGTTTTTAAAAGTGTTTATAAGTATACAAACCATAACATAAAGTCTTTTCTAAATTCGTTCTGTATTAATTTAATACAAAACTTTACACTGTACAACGTTTTTAGTTTCCCCCGCAGGTGCAAGGATAAATAAATTCTTGGATGTGCCCACTCTACAGCAATATACACAATGTAATACTTAGGTTCCAGCACATTTTTAGTGTAGGACGCGTTACTGTGTGATCACATCAGAATGTACGCATTTAGGAATAAAGGTATTCCATTTTCAGACCTAGAGTCGAAATTAAAAAATCTAAAAAAAACTATAAAGACAGAAAATTGTTCTTCCGTAACGTCTGTTTTTATGTGATCAGATTTTAGTAAATATGAAACCTACGTCTTCTTTCTCCATGGCTGCATTTATGTGGCCGTTGCACTCAACTCCTAAATAATTCGTAGAAATGTATTGTCTCATGGTGGTACAAGGTAATAAGACTTTCTTCATCTTGGAACCGTGTTGAGCGGTTAAATATCCAACACTCTTTGAGCCAGTGCTGCTTACCCATTGTTCAAATGAGTAATTACATACGTTAACGATTTGATTATTTTTGTCTGTTTAATCACATAATACAACTTTTGTTTATATGAGTATGCACGGTAAGTTTGATGGTAACGAAGTGCGCGAGTCACAAGGAAAAAAACCATAATGTCAGTCACTTTGGAATACTATGAAGAAATATTGAAGTTATATATAACTGAGACACCCATAGGAGACAGGCGATCATGGTTATATAATAATACATGTAATGCAGTGAATAGATCGCTTCATAAGAGTCATACAGCCGGTGAAAAATGACTTTATTACCCAAACTGCTGACTTGACACATTTCGGATTAATCTCCGTAATCAGATATCTGTTACTTCAGCGTAATTTGTATACCAAGTGAATCTCACTTTTTCTGTATAAACATTCAGACTTGACTTTAACACTGAGATTTAAACTCATGCTTGGCGTAATTCGGGGCCACACTATCAACTAAACACTTCATGTTAAAAAAAATTCTGAACTGACTTGCTAGCACTTCTTTCGAAAGATGTACAGGAACATAGCCTACCCAATAGCCCAGCTCGGCATGAAGCAATGCAGCTGAGATATGAAATCTCGTAGGAGACAGGCGATCATGGTTATGTTTTCATGTATTACTGTATTGGGCCGAATATATTCCTTTAAAAGAGCCATACAGCCGGTGAAAAATTATTTTATTGCTCAAAGCGCAAGTTTAAATCTTTAGCTTCGAGTGCAGACATTAAGGTCAAACATGAAGGGTGAGATTCGCTAGGCATTCGCTGTTACGCTAAGTAACAGGTATCTGATGATGGAAATCAAGCCGAAACGCGTCAGGTGACCAGTTTGAGTAATAAAGCCATTTTTCGCCGGTTGTACGAATTCTTTGGAGCGACCTATTCAGCTCCAATACAGTACAACATTATAATATAAAAGTTGTGTGTGTGAGACAGGCGGTCGAAGATGTAATTCTACAGAAACCACGCTGGTAGCTTCATCAGTGATGGCGAGAACAGAGCGAGGGTGTCATGTAAGACACACCTGTCATATGAATGCTCTCTTCCCTCTCGACACTGCAACCGTCACTGCAAAGAAATGATATCTTTTGTCTTAAGCTTTTCTTGGCGCGAAAAAAGGACAAAGGACTGGCGGGAGGTGTTCCTCATTAGTAGGCAGGCGCCCCGCGGGCGTGACGTCATCCTGCGCTGGAGGTAACGAGGCCACATTCGCCCCCACGTCCCCTCTCCACCCACGCCGGAGCAGTGAGCTGCACGCGATGACGTCTGCTCGCAGAGTAGTCCGTCCGCAGTCATCACAGAGGATCCAAGGCGCACACGTGCTCTCTGGGAAGAAAGGGAGAGGGGAAGGAGTTAAGAATGGTAGAAGTGCGGGGGTGGGAGTGGACTCTGGCGGAGTCCTGGCGCGGTCGCCAGTTCCTCCGCGCAGCGTCTGTTTGTGGAACCTCAGAGCCCCGGCGTCCTCTTGCGCCAGAGGCTGCTAGGGGGAGAGGGGGGTGACGCGCCGAAAATTGGACGTCAGTTTAAGCCGCGGCCTCGGGACTGCGCGAGGGTGGAAATACGCCAGAAGAAGCCGTGGCAGGGGTGGGGGGCGGGGGCGGGGGGTGCCGCTGATACCGCTGCCGTGGCACCTAGGCGGCGCCGCGCGCCATTTGCAATCCGTCTTCCGGAATGACAGCTCCTTGTTCTTTCGCTGATGAAAGCGGAAGCGAGCTCCAGAGCAAGCCTACTGGAAACAGCTTCCTGTGTACGTCTCCAGCTGATGAGGGGCACGGGTTATGATGCTACCGAGCCGCCTTTTGGTGTGTGAAGGAGAGTAGGTTGTATTCAACATTTTTCCACGTGACCAGAATGCATACCTGAACTGGAATTATGGAAGGCCAGCAAAGTATCCATTCTGCATAAAAGTTTAATATCCACTGACCGGGGAAGCTTACGCAATTATATCCATTCTAGTTCGGCAGAACCTCCATGTTCCATTAAGAACATTTCCTGGCAACAAGGTTTAAAGTTTGGAGGATGGAAGAAAGTCAGGGGACACCACATTTTGTAAGTGGTCCTTATATCTATAAGTAGGCTGTTCAGGTTTATATTGGTAACGCAACGTAGCACTCTGTGCTATGTGCAGTCTGTGGCTGGTTGGCATTGTTGGAATATTCGCTATTGTAGTTGGATGTGAACAGCGCGTAGCGTTGCGCAGTTGGAGATGAGCCGCCAGCCAGTGGTGGATGTTGGGAGAGAGATGGCGGAGTCTTGAGAGCGGATCATCTGGACGTGTGTCCATCAGAGAGAGCAAATTTGTAAGACTAGATGTCATGAAATGACTTTTGAACACTATTAAGGTAAATACATTGTTTGTTCTCTATCAAAATCTTTCATTGGCTAACTATGCCTATCAGTAGTTAGTGCCTTCAGTAGTTAGAATCTTTTATTTAGCTGGCAGTATTGGCGCCCGCTGTATTGCAGTAGTTCGAGTAATGAAGATTTTTGTGAGGTAAGTGATTCATGAACGGTATAGGTTATTGTTAGTGAGGGCCATTCTTTTGTAGAGATTATTGAAAGTCAGATTGCGTTGCGCTAAAAATATTGTGTGTCAGTTTAGTGATGATCAGAATAAGTAAAGCGAGAAATGTCTGACTACGTTCAGTTTTGCTCATCTGTTTGAAAATCAAATAACGTAAGGGGTTTACCAGCACAGTAATTCATCAATTTTTCTAAGGGGACGTTTCATATCTTAGTACTCTTGCCCCCTCGCAATTTTCTCATTGGCAAAGCCAGCCTCTGGACTAGTGTTGTCACCTTTCGCAGGTCAAAATTCAGGATACTGCCACCTTCGCAAGTCAAAGTTTGGAACACTGCCACGTTTGGCAAATAAAAATTTCAAGACACTACATCATAATGCCCATCACCTTATGAATTATGCGTGTTCTTTGGAAATCAGATCTGGAAGCTGGCGACATCTGTAGATACTGAATAATAATCTGTAAACGTTCCTTCCACGAACCTGGCCGGCCTCGGTGGCCGAGCGGTGCTAGGCGCTTCAGTCAGGAACCGCGCAACTGCTACGGTCGCAGGTTCGAATCCTGCTTCGGGCATGAATTTGTGAGATGTCCTTAGGTTAGTTAGGTTTAAATAGTTCTAAGTTCTAGGGGACTGATGACATCAGATGTTAAGTCACATAGTGCTCAGAGCTATTTGAACCACAACCTGTCGCCTTCTAAAGTTGTGCCCCCAACGCAGAAGACAGTTCATCGGTTGTCAGATGTTCTTACGCGGAGGTTGCAATGCTTTCAACTTGAATATGTGATAGTGCTTTCTATGGGATGCCACTTGCCCAGGTTAATCTCTGCAAGTACAGAGGGCAAGAACTGTAGTACTGACAATGATGGTAGGCGACGCTTCTCATTACTGTATCATGTTTGTTTACACTTTAAATAATAACACATTCTATACTGTCTTTTACAACACTCGACATAGCTTCCTTAATAGTACGGTAACACTTCTGACAACTTTCAATATAGAGTACAACATGCCCGGCTACGAGGAATACCCAAAATGGAGTTGCGTGACCGGACCTTCGGAATGCCCGAAACAGAGTTACGTGTCCGGCCGTCCGGAACGACCGAAACGGAGTAGCTAGCGCAGCTGAAGTACTTCGTCTTCCAGGCGCGCAAAGTGACCTGAAGGTGTTTGAAGTACTTTGGTTGCAGTACGGTTACTCTTATGTTTCTCAAAACTAGTGAAATTTAATAAACAAAAACGGTAGAGTCGTAGGTTAACTATGAGACATCGTCATACTAAAAACTGGGTTAAATACGAGTGCAGTTCAATAAGTAATGCAACACATTTTTTTTCTCGGCCAATTTTGGTTGAAAAAACCGGAAATTTCTTGTGGAATATTTTCAAACATTCCCGCTTCGTCTCGTATAGTTTCATTGACTTCCGACAGGTGGCAGTGCTGTACGGAGCTGTTAAAATGGCGTCTGTAACGGATGTGCGTTGCAAACAACGGGCAGTGATCGAGTTTCTTTTGGCGGAAAACCAGGGCATCTCAGATATTCATAGGCGCTTGCAGAATGTCTACGGTGTTCTGGCAGTGGACAAAAGCACGGTGAGTCGTTGGGCAAAGCGTGTGTCATCATCGCCACAAGGTCAAGCAAGACTGATCTCCCGCGTGCGGGCCGGCCGTGCACAGCTGTGACTCCTGCAATGGCGGAGCGTGCGAACACACTCGTTCGAGATGATCGACGGATCACCATCAAACAACTCAGTGCTCAACTTGACATCTCTGTTGGTATTGCTGTCACAATTGTTCACCAGTTGGGATATTCAAAGGTTTGTTCCCGCTGGGTCCCTCGTTGTCTAACCGAACACCATAAAGAGCAAAGGAGAACCATCTGTGCGGAATTGCTTGCTCGTCATGTGGCTGAGGGTGACAATTTCTTGTCAAAGATTGTTACAGGCGATGAAACATGGGTTCATCACTTCGAACCTGAAACAAAACGGCAATCAATGGAGTGGCGCCACACCCACTCCCCTACCAAGAAAAAGTTTAAAGCCATACCCTCAGCCGGTAAAGTCATGGTTACAGTCTTCTGGGACGCTGAAGGGGTTATTCTGTTCGATGTCCTTGCCCATGGTCAAACGATCAACTCTGAAGTGTATTGTGCTACTCTTCAGAAATTGAAGAAACGACTCCAGTGTGTTCGTAGGCACAAAAATCAGAACGAACTTCTCCTTCTTCATGACAACGCAAGACCTCACACAATTCTTCGCACCCGAGAGGAGCTCACAAAACTTCAGTGGACTGTTCTTCCTCATGCACCCTACAGCCCCGATCTCGCACCGTCGGATTTCCACATGTTTGGCCCAATGAAGGACGCAATCCGTGGGACGCACTACGCGGATGATGAAGAAGTTATTGATGCAGTACGACGTTGGCTCCGACATCGACCAGTGGAATGGTACCGCGCAGGCATACAGGCCCTCATTTCAAGGTGGCGTAAGGCCGTAGCATTGAATGGAGATAACGTTGAAAAATAGTGTTGTGTAGCTAAAAGATTGGGGAATAACCTGGTGTATTTCAATGCTGAATAAAACAACCCCTGTTTCAGAAAAAAATGTGTTGCATTACTTATTGAACTGCCCTCGTACAATGTAAAATATATACATAATTAATAAGAGGATTTAGGCCTTTCGGCGCCTAGCACTCGAGCGTGCCGACCAATCAGAATTAAGTTTAGTACAATTGGCGGACTCTCATACCTTACCATCTGTTGCTTGTACCTCACTTCACTTTCGTACCATATGCTACTTCACCAAGCTGCATCAAGGCGTGCTTCTCGCAAGATAAAATACTGGCGGCCACAGCCAGGAATATCACATCCTTCCAAAGATTAGGTGTTACAATTACTTGTTCCGGTCTCTGTTATGAAGCCATCTTTCTCTTACGAGGTCTACCTAGTTCACCGATTATTTATTAACAATTTTATATCATTCTATAGACATAATTGTTCCATTTCATTCTATTCTCTTCAATCATGTCTTTAACTGATCTTATCGTTTCATTTCTAGTTTTATCTATTTTATTACAAGCCTTTACATATCCCGTGAACCTAATTTCTGCTCCTTGTCTATAGGAATTTCCTTTTTTTGCTAGCCGGCCGGGGTGGCCGAGAGGTTCTAGGCTGTACAGTCTGGAACCGCGTGACCGCTACGGTCGCAGGTTCGAATCCTGCCTCAGGCATGGGTGTGTGTGATGTCCTTAGGTTAGTTAGGTTTAAGAGGTTCTAAGTTCTAGGGGACTGAGGACCTTAGAAGTTAAGTCCCATAGTGCTCAGAGCCAACAGTATTTAACCTTATGCACTGATCAAAATCCATGGGGATGAGGCTGGAACTTGCTACGATATTATGGACCCTGTGTTGCTCGAAAGTGCGACGCAGTGTTCGGACATGCATGCATGTCAGAAGTATCATTGCCACGTATTTATGAACAACACAGTCACTGTAATATCGTATTCATCTGCCGACCGCGTGCGGGCAACTTCCATGTAAAATATCTCCCCTGTACGGGAATATACATAATGGATGCACGAGTACTGGTTGTAGACACATCGTTGAGTTGCACTCGGATAACCAAATGGTGAGGGGACCGCATGCGATAAGCAGGGAATACGGCTTCGAATCCCGGTGAGGCACAAAGTTTCACTGTTGTCATTTCATTATACAGTCGATGGTTGTCTATATTCGCAACTGTGAATACATTTCATATATTATAGACGTACTTGTTTTTTGATGTAGTGGCCTTTAAAGTTTCTTCTTATGTAGAACATAGTGATGAAACTCTGAGCAGCTCGTATTGTAGCCTGTTGAACTCTAAGCCCTATGACAAGGAGGCGGCGAAACAATAAACTTTTAAACCCGTTGTCTTGTTGCTCTCTCGTGTATTTTACACGTACTGGCTTTGGCTAACAAGGATATGAAATTGAAAATTAGGAAATACACTACTGGCCATTAAAATAGCTACACCAAGAAGAAATGCACATGATAAACGGTTATTAATTGGACAAATATATTATACCAGAACTGACATGTGATCACTTTTTCACACAATTTGGGTGCATAGATCCTGAGAAATCAGTACCCAGAACAACCACCTGTGGCCGTAATAACGCCCTTCACACGCATGGGCATTGAATTAAACAGAGCTTGTATTGCGTGTACAGGTACAGCTACCCATGCAGCTTCAACACGGTACCACAGTTCACTGGCATATTGTAACGAGCCAGTTCCTCGGCATCCATTGACCAGACGTTTTCAATTGGTGAGAGATCTGGAGAATGTCCTGGCCATGGCAGCAGTCCAACATTTTGTGCATCCAGAAAGGCCCGTACAGGACCTGCAACATGAGGTCGTGCATTATTCTGCTGAAAGGAAGGGTTTCGCAGGGATCGAATGAAGGATGGAGACACGGGTCGTAACATATCTGAAATGTAACGTCCACTGTTCAGAGTGCCGTCAGTGCGAACAAGAGGTGACCGAGACGTGTAACCAACGGCACCCCATACCATCACGCCAGGTGATACGCCAGTACGGCGATGACGAAAACACGCTTCCAATGTGCGTTCACCGGGATGTCGCTAAACACGGATGCGATCATCATGATCCTGTAAACAGAACCTGGATTCACCCAAAAAAATGACGTTTTGCCATTCGTGCACCCAGGTTCGTCGTCGAGTACACCATCGCAGGCGCTCCTGTCTGTGATGCAGCGTCAAGGGTAACCGCAGCCACGGTCTCCGAGCTGATAGTCCATACTGCTGCAACCGTCGTCGAACTCTTCGTGCAGATGGTTGTTGTCTTTCAAACGTCCCCATCTGTTGACTCAGGGATCGAGACGTGGCTGCACGATCTGTTACAGCCATGCAGATAAGGTCCCTGTCATCTCGGCTGCTAGTGATACGAGGCCGTTCGGATCCAGCATGGCGTTCCGTATTGCCCTCCTGAACCCACCGATTCCATATTCTGCTAACAGTCATTGGATCTCGGCCAACGCGAGCAGCAATATCGCGATACGATAAACCGCAATCGCGATAGGCTACAATCCGACCTTTATCAAAGTCGGAAACGTGCTGGTACGCATTTCTCCTCCTTACACGAGGCATCACAACAACGTTTCACCAGGCAACGCCGGTCAACTGCTGTTTGTGTATGAAGATCGGTTGGAAACCTTCCTCATGTCAGCACGTTGTAGGTGTCGCCACCGGCGCCAGCCTTGTGTGATTGCTCTGAAAAGCTAATCACTTGCATATCACAGCATCTTCTTCCTGTCGGTTAAATTCCGCGCCTGTAGCACGTCATCTTCGTGGTGTAGCAATTTTAATGGCCAGTAGTGCAGTAATACATCGTAATACTGCAATAACGTATCTGGGAAACAGCCTCGGCCCCACTTCGCGACCGCAGTACGACTGCCGTACTTCGTATCTCCGCACTTTTGCATAGCACCACCGGGGAGTAAATGCAACCAGCGACACCAACCGTCTCCTCACAACTCCGAACTTCTATTCTCGCCCTCGCACGCCAGCGATATTGCATTTAGGATACAGTTTATTACACTCTTTGACAACAGATTTTCCCGGATTAGACCCGCGTGTCTACAACAAAATGTTAACATTCCACGCGTATTCTCTTTCTTAAATAACAAACAGCATTTGTAACTTGACAATGTCTTTACAAGTATAATATTCAGCACAACTAGCAAAACAAAACGAAACTTCCTGGTAGATTAAAACTGTGTGCCGGACCGAGACTCGAACCCCGGACCTTTGCCTTTCGCGGTGCAAGTGCTCTACCAACTGAGCTACCCAAGCACGACTGACGCCCCGTCCTCACAGCTTTAATTCCGCCAGTACCTCGTCTCCTACCTTCCAAACTTTACAGAAGCTCTCCTGCCAACCGAGCACTTGCCCGCAAAAGGCAAAGGTCCCGAGTTCGAGCCTCGGTCCGTCACACAGTTTTAATCTGCCAGGAAGTTTCATTTCAGCGCACACTCAGCTGCAGAGTGAAAATCTCATTCTGGTAGCAAAACAAACTTCGTAAAACGCGTAGAAAAAGTATGGTCATCCACAGAATTGTGGTGTTATGACATACGAACGTCCGTTTCTGCTTCAAACTCTCTGAACGAAAAGGTATTGGATAACTCGCCCCGTCAGATTTGGATGAAATCCAGATCTTTCGACGTGACCTTGTAAGTAGGCTGTTTAGGTTTCTACAGGGTGTTTCAAAAATGACTGGTATATTTGAAACGGCAATAAAAACTAAACGAGCAGCGATAGAAATACACCGTTTGTTGGAATATGCTTGGGACAACAGTACATTTTCAGGCAGACAAACTTTCGAAATTACAGTAGTTACAATTTTCAACAACAGATGGCGCTGCGGTCTGGGAAACTCTATAGTACGATATTTTCCACATATCCACCATGCGTAGCAATAATATGGCGTAGTCTCTGAATGAAATTACCCGAAACCTTTGACAACGTGTCTGGCGGAATGGCTTCACATGCAAATGAGATGTACTGCTTCAGCTGTTCAATTGTTTCTGGATTCTGGCGGTACACCTGGTCTTTCAAGTGTCCCCACAGAAAGAAGTCACAGGGGTTCATGTCTGGCGAATGGGGTGGCCAATCCACGCCGCCTCCTGTATGTTTCGGATAGCCCAAAGCAATCACACGATCATCGAAATATTCATTCAGGAAATTAAAGACGTCGGCCGTGCGATGTGGCCGGGCACCGTCTTGCATAAACCACGAGGTGTTCGCAGTGTCGTCTAAGGCAGTTTGTACCGCCACAAATTCACGAAGAATGTCCAGATAGCGTGATGCAGTAATCGTTTCGGATCTGAAAAATGGGCCAATGATTCCTTTGGAATAAATGGCGGCCCAGACCAGTACTTTTTGAGGATGCAGGGACGATGGGACTGCAACATGGGGCTTTTCGGTTCCCCATATGCGCCAGTTCTGTTTATTGACGAAGCCGTCCAGGTAAAAATAAGCTTCGTCAGTAAACCAAATGCTGCCCACATGCATATCGCCATCATCAATCCTGTGCACTATATCGTTAGCGAGTGTCTCTCGTGCAGCAATGGTAGCGGTGCTGAGGGGTTGCCGCGTTTGAATTTTGTATGGATAGAGGTGTAAACTCTGGCGCATGAGACGATACGTGGACGTTGGCGTCATTTGGACCGCAGCTGCAACACGGCGAACGGAAACCCGAGGCCGCTGTCGGATCACCTGCTGCACTAGCTGTGCGTTGCCCTCTGCCGTACGCGGTCGCCCTACCTTTCCAGCACGTTCATCCGTCACGTTCCCAGTCCGTTGAAATTTTTCAAACAGATCCTTTATTGTATCGCTTTTCGGTCCTTTGGTTACATTAAACCTCCGTTGAAAACTTCGTCTTGTTGCAACAACACTGTGTTCTAGGCGGTGGAATTCCAACACCAGAAAAATCCTCTGTTCTAAGGAATAAACCATATTGTCTACAGCACACTTGCACGTTGTGAACAGCACATGCTTACAGCAGAAAGACGACGTACAGAATGGCGCACCCACAGACTGCGTTGTCTTCTATATCTTTCACATCACTTGCAGCGCCATCTGTTGTTGAAAATTGTAACTACTGTAATTTCGAAAGTTTGTCTGCCTGAAAATGTACTGTTGTCCAAAGCATATTGCAACAAACGGTGTATTTCTATCGCTGCTCGTTTAGTTTTTATTGCCGTTTCAAATATACCGGTCATTTTTGAAACACCCTGTATATTCGTAACGCCACGTAGCGCTCTGTATGAGAATCACTGACTGTGCTGTGTGCAGCCTGCGGCTGGTTGGCATTGTTGAAATTTTTGCTGTTGTAGTGTTGGTCAGTTGGATGTGAATAGTGCGTAGCGTTGCGCAGTTGGAGGTGAGCCGCCAGCAGTGGTGGATGTGGGGAGAGAGATGGCTGAATTTTGAGAGCGGACCATCTGGACCTGTTTCCATCAGAAAGAGTAAATTTGTAATATTGGATATCATGAACTGATATATATATATATATATATATATATATATATATATATATATATATATATATAGAACATTTTTAAGGTAAATGCATTGTTTGTTCTCTATCAAAATCTTTCATTTTCTAACTATGCCTTTCAGTAGTTACTGCCTTTCAGTAGTTACTGCCTTCAGTAGTTAGAATCTTTTATTTAGCTGGCAGTATTGGCGCTCTCTATATTTCAGTAGTTCGAGTAACGAAGTTTTTTGTGGGGTAAGTGATTCATGAAAGGTATAGGTAATTGTCAGTCAGGGCCACTCTTTTTCGGGGATTATTGAATGTCAGATTGCGTTGCGCTAAAAATATTGTGTGTCACTTCAGTGTTCATCAGAATAAGTAGAGAGGGAAATGTTTGAGTACGTTCAGTTCTGCTCAGCTGTTTGAAAATCAAATAACGTAAGAGGTTTATCAGCACTTTAATTCATTAATTTTCCAAAGGGGGCGTTTCAACCTGCGTTATGTTGGTCATAAAGTCAGATTCACTTCTGACGACGACGACGGAGGTTTTGGTCGCGAACTCGGATCCGAAGCAAATGCGATGAGATGAATCGAAAATTTTCAGGTGAGTAGATAGTTGGACGAGGCCTGTCCCTGGTGCTTTGCAGGGCTGGAACTGTGCACTGAGCCGGTCTCACATACGAGAGGGTGGCGCGCAAAGAGGCGGCAGTTTTCATTAGCAGGGGAGGCGGCGCGGTGCCCTGGGGGCGGACGTCAGTCAGGGCGACACCTCGACGCCGCCCCCGCCGCCTCCGCCGCCCCCGGGGGGCAGACGAGGCGCCCCGCGGCCGGCTGTCAATCACGGCGACACCTCGGCCCGGCGCCGCCGCCGCCGCACAATCGGACGCCGCCTCCGGGCGCCCCTCCCGCCGCCGACGCCGCCCCCGCAGCCGTGAAATTTCACACCTCGGCCGGCGCCGCGCCTCTAATCTTCGCCGGTGGCCGGCGGCGCAGCTGTCGGCCGCAGATGCAGACGTGCGGAGCCCTGCACGCGATGGCTCACGAGCAGACGGAGCGTGTGCCCTGCGGCCGGCGCAGCCTCGGTAATTAATACGGTGCGCTGTCAATTAACGAGCGCCGGCGCACTTCAAAGGCGAAGGCAGCGCGCGCGTCTTTGTTCGGCGCCTCGCGCCTCAGCCATCACGCGCCAGTCAGCCGCACTCCGCACGGACGGCGTCGGCTTACCGCAAGTCAGCTGCACGCTGCGTAATATCTGTTCCCCTGAACATACTGTCTTCTTCTGCGGACAACGCACGAACATAAGACACACAGTACACATCAATCGCCTGAACACACAGAACCAACTATATGCCATAATACGCGACCCGAAAAGGTGGACTGAACGCAACAAACTAACGGACGAAATCTCGAAGATCCAACAAATACAGGGTAATTCAAAAAGAATACCACAACTTTAGGAATTTAAAACTCTGCAACGACAAAAGGCAGAGCTAAGCACTATCTGTCGGCGAATTAAGGGAGCTATACAGTTTCATTTAGTTGTACATTTGTTCGCTTGAGGCGCTGTTGACTAGGCGTCAGCGTCAGTTGATGCTAAGATGGCGACCGCTCAACAGAAAGCTTTTTGTCTTATTGAGTACGGCAGAAGTGAATCGACGACAGTTGTTCAGCGTGCATTTCGAACGAAGTATGGTGTTAAACCTCCTGATACGTGGTGTATTAAAATGGTTCAAATGGCTCTGAGCACTATGGGACTTAACAGCTGTGGTCATCAGTCCCCTAGAACTTAGAACTACTTAAACCTAAGGACATCACACACATCCATGCCCGAGGCAGGATTCGAACCTGCGACCGTATCAGTCACGCGGTTCCGGACTGCGCGCCTAGAACCGCGAGACCACGGCGGCCGGCTGGTGGTGTATTAATCGTTGGTATAAACAGTTTACAGAGGATGGGTGTTTGTGCAAAGGGAAAAGTTCTGGACGGCCGAGAACGAGTGATGAAAATGTAGCACGCATCCAGCAAGCATTTGTTCGCAGCCCAGGAAAATCGACTCGCAGAGCTAGCAAATTCCACAATCAACTGTATGGAGAGTCCTACGAAAAAGGTTAGTTATGAAACCTTATCGTCTGAAATTGGTTCAAGCACTGTCTGCAGCTGATAAGATTAAAAGAATCGATTTCTGTGATTTTATCCCTGCTCAAATGGAAACAGATGGATCTTTCGTTTCAAAGATTGTGTTTAGTGATGAAGCAACTTTCCACACTAACGGGAAAGTCAACCGTCACAATGTCTGTATATGGGGCACTGAGAATCCGCGGGAAACAACTCAGTATGAACGTGACTCGCCTAAGGTGAACGTTTTCTGTGCCATTTCAGCCAATAAAGTTTTTGGTCCCTTTTTCTTCGAAGGTGCTACTGTAACTGGACTACAGTATCTGGAGATGTTAGAGAATTGGCTCTTCCCTCAGCTCGAACAAGAAGCACAACAATTCACATTTCAGCAGGACGGAGCGCCACCACATTAGCACTTATCTGTCCGTAACTACCTGAACGTCAACTACCCGAGGCGATGGATCGGCCGCCAGGCAGCCCGTGACAGAGCACTTCATCACTGGCCTCCAAGAAGCCCTGATCTTACCCCCTGCGATTTTTTCTTATCGGGGTATGTTAAGGATATGGTGTTTCGGCCACCTCTCCCAGCCACCATTGATGATTTGAAACGAGAAATAACAGCAGCTATCCAAACTCTTACGCCTGATATGCTACAGAGAGTGTGGAACGAGTTGAAGTATCGGGTTGATATTGCTCGAGTGTCTGGAGGGGGCCATATTGAACATCTCTGAACTTGTTTTTGAGTGAAAAAAAACCTTTTTAAATACTCTTTGTAATGATGTATAACAGAAGGTTATATTATGTTTCTTTCATTAAATACACATTTTTAAAGTTGTGGTATTCTTTTCGAATCACCCTGTAGAATACTTGCGCAACACACCCTACCGAAGGCAAGTCGGTCCAAACAGACGTCACGATGCCCAGGGGGACACAGATGTGATTAGCACCACGAGTGATGAAGAAGAAACAGATACAGGCCAGGGCGCCAACACAGATATTGACGCGTCCAGCGCGGACGATCCATAGTGTCAACCAAGTCAAATTCAAAGAGCAGAGTGGAACAACCGACAAGAGGTGCACAAGTCACACACAATCCTAAAAACAGATTGCACCTTATATGTAAATTGTTAACAGCATCTCCATGTCTAATAAGAGCTTAAAGCTGGGTACCTCTTCATGGGACCTATGCCTTCCGTTAAGAGGCAGCGCACAGTCTGGGTGGAAGGATCTTAATTGTGGTCCCTCTCTTTTGTACCCAACCCGACGGATACCTATGGTAGATCGGGTTAACCCACCGTTCAGGCTGTGTTGCTAGCGGGGCCGGAGGGTGCTAACTGCCACACCACGTATCATTGTAAGTCTCATTGGCTCAGTGTGAACTGATTGTACAGCCAACCTACACAGCCTATACCTCGACCTCCACTACACTAATAACTTCTGATCTGAAGCTTAAAGTTAGGCACCTCTTCAAGGGACCTACGACCCCTGGTAAGAGGCGGCGCACGGCCTGGATAGAAGCATCCTAATTGTGGTTCGTCTCTTTTGAGCCCAACCCGACGGATACCTATGGTAGATCGGGGAAAACCACCGTTCAGGTCGTGTTGTCCGCGGGGTCGGGAGGTGCTTGAGCCTGATATACTCTACTAGGAGCCTTGTAGGCTCAACACAAACCGTTAGCGTCATTACCTTATTACTTTTACCACAAGTACCCTTTCATTAGCAACTTTGAGCCAAGCACAAAATCAGTTACCTCTCTATTGTATATCGTAAATACACTCCTGGAAATGGAAAAAAGAACACATTGACACCGGTGTGTCAGACCCACCATACTTGCTCCGGACACTGCGAGAGGGCTGTACAAGCAATGATCACACGCACGGCACAGCGGACACACCAGGAACCGCGGTGTTGGCCGTCGAATGGCGCTAGCTGCGCAGCATTTGTGCACCGCCGCCGTCAGTGTCAGCCAGTTTGCCGTGGCATACGGAGCTCCATCGCAGTCTTTATCACTGGTAGCATGCCGCGACAGCTTGGACGTGAACCGTATGTGCAGTTGACGGACTTTGAGCGAGGGCGTATAGTGGGCATGCGGGAGGCCGGGTGGACGTACCGCCGAATTGCTCAACACGTGGGGCGTGAGGTCTCCACAGTACATCGATGTTGTCGCCAGTGGTCGGCGGAAGGTGCACGTGCCCGTCGACCTGGGACCGGACAGCAGCGACGCACGGATGCACGCCAAGACCGTAGGATCCTACGCAGTGCCGTAGGGGACCGCACCGCCACTTCCCAGCAAATTGGGGACACTGTTGCTCCTGGGGTATCGGCGAGGACCATTCGCAACCGTCTCCATGAAGCTGGGCTACGGTCCCGCACACCGTTAGGCCGTCTTCCGCTCACGCCCCAACATCGTGCAGCCCGCCTCCAGTGGTGTCGCGACAGGCGTGAATGGAGGGACGAATGGAGACGTGTAGTCTTCAGCGATGAGAGTCGCTTCTGCCTTGGTGCCAATGATGGTCGTATGCGTGTTTGGCGCCGTGCAGGTGAGCGCCACAATCAGGACTGCATACGACCGAGGCACACAGGGCCAACACCCGGCATCATGGTGTGGGGAGCGATCTCCTACACTGGCCGTACACCACTGGTGATCGTCGAGGGGACACTGAATAGTGCACGGTACATCCAAACCGTCATCGAACCCATCGTTCTACCATTCCTAGACCGGCAAGGGAACTTGCTGTTCCAACAGGACAATGCACGTCCGCATGTATCCCGTGCCACCCAACGTGCTCTAGAAGGTGTAAGTCAACTACCCTGGCCAGCAAGATCTCCGGATCTGTCCCCCATTGAGCATATTTGGGACTGGATGAAGCGGCGTCTCACGCTGTCTGCACGTCCAGCACGAATGCTGGTCCAACTGAGGCGCCAGGTGGAAATGGCATGGGAAGCCGTTCCACAGGACTACATCCAGCATCTCTACGATCGTCTCCATGGGAGAATAGCAGCCTGCATTGCTGCGAAAGGTGGATATACACTGTACTAGTGCCGACATTGTGCATGCTCTGTTGCCTGTGTCTATGTGCCTGTGGTTCTGTCAGTGTGATCATGTGATGTATCTGACCCCAGGAATGTGTCAATAAAATTTCCCCTTCCTGGGACAATGAATTCACGGTGTTCTTATTTCAATTTCCAGGAGTGTAGTTTAGCAAGCTGGACATGGAGGTTTTAGTCTTAGTTTCTAGCTTTAACGTACTCTAATCTCTTATAGTTAAGTTAGTTTTTAGGATGGTAGATGTTAAAGGCATGGTGAGCGACGGCCAGCGTCTTGAGGGTCATTCCAAGACCCGGGCCGCCGCCTACAACCTGGTGACGGGCAATATTATACCTATCCCTTCTCTATTCAGTTCTCTCCCTTCCTTCTTTCTAAATATTTAATTTCGTTTTGTTTATTAATATCTTACTTGATTTTGTATTAGTTATAAGTTTTTCTAATGCTGCACACAAAAGATATCAAATGGATTTAAACAACTAGATCCCGCCTCCACGTGGCGGGACACGGGCAACGGTGTGAGTGGGGACGGGAGCCGGTGTGGTGTTACTTTCAGTCACTCCGGACCCCGGACCCAGTCACAGTGGCTAAGTGGCAACATACGACCCACCATAAGAAATTAGACGGTGGGTCATAAAATATAAACAGCTAGTGGGAAAAAATATATATATATCTAAGCTCATCAGACAAAAAAACTTTACAAAATTACACCAGAAGACAGCACAGTAATTCCGCGTAACACACAGGCAGAAAAATTATTACAGAAACTGGCTAGAATCAATACAATAGAATTTCGAATACCATTAAGATAAATGAGAGTTTACCACTGTGCGATTATTGAATCCATCATATGTTTTGCAGCCAGCACATGGGCTCTATAAACTGAGCCTTGCGGTAAACGAGACTATTGTTTGCCGAAGGAAGAGAGGAGTACTGCTTGGGTTGTCAGGCGCCTTCAAAACTACATCACTGGATGCCCTGTCTGTAGTCCTGGGTGTTTTGCCAATTGACATAACTATCAAGTACCGTGCTGCAGCATACGGGTTACAGAAGGGCAGTAGAGATTGGGTAAGATTGTGGTAAATGGGGGTTGATCTGTTATTCTGCGCAACGGATTAATCTGAGATGTACCCTTTACCCTGTGACTCCTGCAAGATGCAATTTCCACCCCCACACTACTACAGAAGTCAGACAGACCATCCTAACGTTCTAAAGAGAAATGCCTGAAAAACTTTCAGCAATAAATATCTTCTGGAGTCGTCCGCTGTAAGGAAATGACACAAAAATTCACAAGATTTCTTATGTAACTAGTGGGATACTTGGGTACTGGAGTAGTGCTAGCTAGTGTAAGAAAAACATGTAACTAACGAAAGTTATTATTTATTTTTCAAAAATTCTGAGAAATCACAATGGCACTTTTAGTTATGAATTGAACAAGTTATATCCTGGTTATTTTCAGAATGTGAAGTTACCTTTCAAGGATAGGATTCGCTAATGAAATTTCTATAGAAAGTTTAAGATTGCTATTGACTTGGCAGAATGGCTGAGAGGCGCGCCTACTCAACTTGAATTATTATCCTTTAGAATGTTGCTGGTACGGTCGAGGCTGTCGCGTGTGAAATGCAGTGAAGTGTACTGTTGTGGAGGAAATATGGGGCTCGCAATAGCTGTAGCACACAATACCGTAAGCTGCGATGACTGCTGTCTGTGCCGCCCGCTGCTGACAAATAAGATAACTCTCGTTCTATCTGGATTGACCTTCGCCAATCAAACTCCCCCTATGCCTTGATGAAGTCGAGGATTCCAATTCGCCCCTAGTCAAGACCGTGGTACACTGGTCAGATAACCAGTCCACCGCGATGCCACTCAAAATTGGCTCGCAGGCGTTTAACTATAACTCTGTCCGTTCACACCGCACAATAAGTATGTCAGCCAACACAGTGAACAATGCTTAATAGCAAGGTCTCAATATAGAGTCGCACTTCGATTCACTCTCGACAAAGGTGCTCTCCCAGTGAAGTACTGAGGAGAGACTTGTTCCTTGCTCCAAGAGCGACAACGGAACCGCGCCTCTCCACGCCAGACGTGAAGGGGTATATCTTTCGGTCTCTTCCATTATTCCTTCAGCTCAAGGCGCCAGAAACATCGTCTGCCAGTCAGCATTGCTCTTCTAAAACGGGAGAATGACGTTTCGTTTAGGGGGGCCAATCCGGAAGCCTGTAGCATTGATGTTTGGCAGCTGCTGTCTCCCTGCGAAAATCTCTGAAACTGCGTACTGTGTGTAAAGAATGCATAGGCTGGCCGCTCCCACACAATTTAGCAGAATTTGCTTTTAAACCAATCGCGGGGTTGTTCCCCCCTTTCGTTCGGGCCCACGCTGTCCGCTACATGGGCAGTCACCGGCCGACATAGGGCGGGTCGTCCTCTGAAGGGACCAGCGTCCCATTGTCCGGTTTCTCTCCCGAACAAAAAGCTTCTGTGACCATTGTGTCTGGAATGTATGTGTGTATGCCAGCCTCGAGTGTTTCAACCACGGTGCCCTTACTTGTTAATTGGATATCGTTTACATGAATTCATACAACATTGACTTTATCTTATCGAATTTGGGTTTGAATGGAGTGTCTTGATGTGCGGAATATGATTGTGAGGGCGGAATGTGTAAGCAATGAAGGTCAGGAGGCCATGACGTATCAAAAGATCTATAACAGGAGAAGACATTCAAGACAAACTACACTTAAAAAAATGGCGCCTGGATACTTGGCAGAGAGACTGGGATATGAGTGATAAGGGCCATAGGGGCCATGACTTTTCCTGAAACATCAGGGAGAGACTAAAAATGAAATACATAGATCCGAGTCGAGGAATGATACTCTTTTTGACCGGTCATGGGCCTTACCCAGCACACCTTCACTGTGTGAATCTCAGGGAAAGTGATACATGTATATGTGGGGACATTGGGATCCCAGAACACACGATTATTTCTTGTGTGGTACGTTCACATATACAACAAACAGATTTGAGACAGTTTAATATCTACAACTCCATTATGGACCCAGAAGATAAATGGACAGAATTAAATAACACAGCAGACATAATCTCTAGACAATTACAAGTAGAGTTCAATAGAGGGAGATCATGGAGACTCAGACAGAGAGGGCGCAGATCTTCAACTAATGATAGCAGTACTGAGGGACTCGATGATCATATTACTGATAATGATACAGAGACAGATCTGGATAACTTAACTGATTCACACTTGTAACATTTTGTTGTAGAACTTTATACAAAGTTACGAAACAAACTAATCAAATGTGGCAATGTGTAGTAGTATTACATGCTAAATATAAATCACAGTAGAGTACGTTCAGATATAGAATAGGGTAGAAAATTGCTGGTGAGAGGGCCATTGCTCGATGATATCATTCTGAGCTCTGCCCCTCACACCAGCATCACAACACACACATACACAAAAAAAGATGTATTACTGTAACAAGATCGCATTAATCACTAGATGTTGGATACGGACACACAATATGAGAACTAGTATTTAGTATGAGGCCAAGAGTGGTAAGGCTCGAGGAATGTTCAGAGGTTTTCTTGTCATGGCCTTGTTGGTGTAGGGGTACTTAGTAAATATCACTTTTTTGTATTTTTCAGTTGGTATAGTTCAAATTATAATAATTAAAGATTATTTTGTGTTATTAATATTTAAAATTATAAGTATGTTTGTTTGTATTTTCTTTTTCTTTGCTAATTATTAAATGCTGCTCAGTTGACTAAAACTGCCTGACACTGTACTTGGTCCGCCTCCACGGGACGAGACACGGGCAACGGCACATCAGAAACTCAAGTTCATATACACTCCTGGAAATTGAAATAAGAACACCGTGAATTCATTGTCCCAGGAAGGGGAAACTTTATTGACACATTCCTGGGGTCAGATACATCACATGATCACACTGACAGAACCACAGGCACATAGACACAGGCAACAGAGCATGCACAATGTCGGCACTAGTACAGTGTATATCCACCTTTCGCAGCAATGCAAGCTGCTATTCTCCCATGGAGACGATCGTAGAGATGCTGGATGTAGTCCTGTGGAACGGCTTGCCATGCCATTTCCACCTGGCGCCTCAGTTGGACCAGCGTTCGTGCTGGACGTGCAGACCGCGTGAGACGACGCTTCATCCAGTCCCAAACATGCTCAATGGGGGACAGATCCGGAGATCTTGCTGGCCAGGGTAGTTGACTTACACCTTCTAGAGCACGTTGGGTGGCACGGGATACATGCGGACGTGCATTGTCCTGTTGGAACAGCAAGTTCCCTTGCCGGTCTAGGAATGGTAGAACGATGGGTTCGATGACGGTTTGGTTGTACCGTGCACTATTCAGTGTCCCCTCGACGATCACCAGTGGTGTACAGCCAGTGTAGGAGATCGCTCCCCACACCATGATGCCGGGTGTTGGCCCTGTGTGCCTCGGTCGTATGCAGTCCTGATTGTGGCGCTCACCTGCACGGCGCCAAACACGCATACGACCATCATTGGCACCAAGGCAGAAGCGACTCTCATCGCTGAAGACGACACGTCTCCATTCGTCCCTCCATTCACGCCTGTCGCGACACCACTGGAGGCGGGCTGCACGATGTTGGGGCGTGAGCGGAAGACGGCCTAACGGCGTGCGGGACCGTAGCCCACCTTCATGGAGACGGTTGCGAATGGTCCTCGCCGATACCCCAGGAGCAACAGTGTCCCTAATTTGCTGGGAAGTGGCGGTGCGGTCCCCTACGGCACTGCGTAGGATCCTACGGTCTTGGCGTGCATCCGTGGGTCGCTGCGGTCCGGTCCCAGGTCGACGGGCACGTGCACCTTCCGCCGACCACTGGCGACAACATCGATGTACTGTGGAGACCTCACGCCCCACGTGTTGAGCAATTCGGCGGTACGTCCACCCGGCCTCCCGCATGCCCACTATACGCCCTCGCTCAAAGTCCGTCAACTGCACATACGGTTCACGTCCACGCTGTCGCGGCATGCTACCAGTGTTAAAGACTGCGATGGAGCTCCGTATGCCACGGCAAACTGGCTGACACTGACGGCGGCGGTGCACAAATGCTGCGCAGCTAGCGCCATTCGACGGCCAACACCGCGGTTCCTGGTGTGTCCGCTGTGCCGTGCGTGTGATCATTGCTTGTACAGCCCTCTCGCAGTGTCCGGAGCAAGTATGGTGGGTCTGACACACCGGTGTCAATGTGTTCTTTTTTCCATTACCAGGAGTGTATGTTTTAGATCAGTATGTGGAGCTTCGATCGGTCTATGTTATTACTATGTGGATTTTCCCTTGTTCTTGATCTAAGAGGCCAACTGCAGTATTACAGCCCACTTTTTTGTACAGACAGCAGGGCTATTTGACAAGGAGCAAGTGAAAACAAACAAACAAACACACACACACACACACACACACACACACACACACACACACACAGAATCTAGCGTTGATGATGGCCTGAATTCGTCGAGGAAGCGAGCCACAAGTTTCTTTAAGAATACCATATCGAGCTGAGCACATCCACTGAACAGTTTGTGACAGCTGATGAAATTGTTGAAACTTCTGCGTAGCACAAGGTACTTGTACTTCAGATAGGGGTGCCCGTCTCGATATCTGAGTGCTCAGCGCGGCCGAATCCTGTGCAAAGGGGCCCGGGTTCGATTCCCGGCTGGGTCGGAGATTTTCTCTGCTCAGGGACTGGGTGTCGTGTTGTCTTTATCATCATATCAAAAATGGTTCAAATGACTCTAAGCACTATGGGAGAACATCTGAGGTCATCAGTCGCCTAGACTTGGAACTTCTTACACTTAACTAACCTAAGGACATCACATTCATCCATGCCCGGGGCAGGATTCGAACATGCGGCCGTAGCTGCAGCGCGGCTCCGGACTGAAGTGCTTAGAACCGCTTGGCCACAGCGGCCGGCCTCATCATCGCCTTCGACACCCAAGACGCCGAAGTGGCGACCGGTCTACCCGACGGGAGGCCCTAGCCACACGACAGTTCATTTCAGGGTTTTGCTTGCTCATACTTTGGCGTCGCCAACTCTCAACTAAACTGTCACATTCCAACCTAATGACCTTGACTAAACTAAATGTCAGCCTGGCGCTGCTTTCATGCATTTCTTACTTCGAGAACTCATAACCAAAAAGTCACATTCCAACCCAACCTAGGCTTCGGGCCACAATACAGATCAGTCTGTCACCATAAACACATTATTTTACTTCATCTGCTTTCGCCTTGCCGACTAACAGCCATACTGGTACATTCAAACCTAACCTAGACCTCGGGCTAAGCTACAGATCAGTCTGGCACCACAACTACGTGTCTCGCTTTCACATTCCGTGGCTTCGCCATCTCACAGCCAAACTGTCACATTCCATACCCAACCTAGGTCTCGGGTTAAGCTACGTATCAGTCTATCACCATACTGAAGTTTGTAGATTCCACATTCGTTGAGTTTTCCAGCTCAACACGAAACTGGCATATTCCAACCTAACACAGACTTCTGACCATGCTACAATTCAGTGTGTCACCACAAGATTCTTTGTTTTCATGTTCGTATGCTTCGTCAACCTACAACCATACCGTAATATTCCAGGCTAACCTAGACCTCGAAGATTAGTCTGTCGCCGCAACCACGTTACTTTATTTCATATGCTTTCCTTTCGCCAACCTCCAACCATATGTTCATATTCCAAATTAAGGTAAATATAGCGTTATGCCGCAGGTCGCGACAGCTAGGTTTTCTGATTTCATATTCCTTCGCTTCGCAAAGTCACGTCCAAAGTGTCAAATTCCAAGTTAACCTAGACCTCAGCCTATGCTACAGAGCGGTCTGTCACGTCAACCAGATTTTCTGGTTTCATCTTTGTCGGATTCACAAACTGCCAACCAATCGATCACGTTCCAGTCTAATCTAGATTCGGCCTATGCTGTAGATCGACCTGTCACCACAACCAGATTTTTGATTTCGTACTGCTTAGCTTCGCAGAACTTCTATCAGTACTGTGGGATTCCAACCTAACCCAAGACCTTTATCTATGATATATCGTACATCCGTCCGTCCGTCACCACAACCACTGTGCTCGTTGGCTTCCCTGAGTCACAACTGTACTTTCATATACGACCCTAAGCTAACTTGATATGATATTCTTCGACCTCGCGAACTCACAACCGAACTGTCACATTCCAATGTAACATATTCCTGGTACTAAGCTACTGATTGTCACCACATCCAGCTTTTTGGATTTCATATTCTTTGGCCACGAACAAAGCGTCACATCTCAACCTAACCTAGACCTTGACCTATGTTACAGATCGGTCTGTTACCATATCCAGATTTTTTTTTATTTCGTTTTCGTTGGCTTCGCAAACTCACACCCAAACTGTCTCATTTCAAGTTAACTATGACCTCGGGCTAAGTTACAGATCAGTCAGTTATCAAAAGCAGACTTTTGGCTTTGGTTTCAGTAATTCACAACCGAACTCCCACATTATAACCTAACAGAGGCCTCATCTGAAGATAGGTGAACCAGTCTGGAATTATTAAATAAAATTTCATTTATTAATAGTCTACATTTTTATTTTTCATGTCTGCTAATTAATTCTCAGTGCAGTCACCTTGACGACGATCAGGTTTCTCCCAACGAGAGACCAGTTTGTTGATACCATCACTGTAGAATGTTTGACTTTGTTGCCGGAGCCCAACCCCACGTCTAGTCGCACCACTGCATCTCTATCAAACTGAAGTCCTCGAAGGTGATCTTTTTGGAAACAGATGAAAATTGGATGCAGCCAAGTCGGAACTGTGTGGAGCATGATCGACGACAGTGAATCCAGGACGTCGGATTGTTGCAGATGTCTCAGCGCTCGTGTGTGGTCTGGCATTGTCTTGCTGTAGGAGACGGTGCCTCATGTCTGGACGAACATTTACAATCCGTGCTTTCAGTTTTCTGAAGGTCTGTCACGCAGCGATATAGTTGCGTTACATATAGCCACGTTACGCGCTACAATTCGGAGCTCTCTGGAGGCAGAGGGTTGCAACTAGCGTCGGCGAAGTGGGGAAGTCGACAAATATGCGTGACATGTAGTACCTCAAGTGATATCAAGAAAAGAATAAAAAGTTGGGAGGCATTACATTTCAACACGGCCTCGTACGAAAATGTGGAATAAATTTGGCAGTGTTAGAGACTGGTAATCGCTGGGGCGCTGCTTGGTCGTTTTTTCCGCCTCTTTTCTCCGTTCATTGCGGTCATCTACATAATTTGAATATAACATTCTTCAAGAATATGCTAGTTAATATACATCTAAATATAATTTTTACGCAAAGTGCAAGTCGTCTTATTACTGTTCAAAAAAATGTTCAAATGTGTGTGAAATCTTACGGGACTTACCTGCTAAGGTCATCAGTCCTTAAGCTTACACACACACACACACACCCATGCCCGACGGAGGACTCGAACCTCTGCCAGGACCAGCCGCACAGTCCGTGACTGCAGCGCTTCAGACCGCTCGGCTAAACCCGCGCGGCTCTTATTACTAATTACACAAAAGTCCAGTTTTTTCTTCAAATATAAATTCTTAATTACATTGTTAATAAAGATTGCTTAGACGAAAATAGTTCACATGTTATAATTTTTTCTCTTCATCGAAATGGTCGTAGAACACGTATCTTTCCTTGCAAACATGCCTTGGCCAGGAATCTAACGTAAGCTGGCTACATATCAGGCAAGCATTCTACAGTAGATGCACGCGAGCCATCCAAAAGTTTAGCATGACTAAAGGTTTTAAAGAAGTTCGGAAAATTTCAAAATAGATTTTCTCGAAAAAAATTAAAAGTTGCTTCGAACTACTATTGTGGTATGGTCTATGCGTGCAATAAACAAAAATTCCTGATAAGACCGAACAGGACTCGTGCACACAGAGTTCCGTAGAAATTTTATCATGTACATAGATGGTTTATCTACTCTGGGAATCGAGAATCCTGACGATTTTTGCTGTGACGGATATCGATACGGGCAAAATATCGAAATATGCGACATTAATGGCCGTATCTTTTGAATGCATCGACTTAGAACCTTACATTTCTTATAGTGCCAGTGGGACGACAGATCTTAGTAACTGATGTAAATGTCAACTTGATACGACCATCCTTTTCTGAGAAAGGGGTCTTAACAGACGTACAGACAGACGGGTAACAAATAACAGAATCTTCTTTGCGTGTGATGCAATTACACATTAACGATTTCCGGATTTTTTCTTTAGTTGTACTACGGAAACCTTCATTCCTGCCAAATTTCATGATTCTATGGCAACGGAGAGTGCCCTACAAGTTTTGATGAGTGAGTTTCCGAGTGTAAAAACACGTGATATGAATGGCCGTATTCTTCGATTGCACAGACGTAGATCTCAAATACTTTATGCAGATACTTAGTAAACAGTATGCTACTTGGTATTTTACTTTTGCTCATAAGCTTATTCCGGTTTTATTGCCTTCATCAGTAAATCTGCAAACAATCTTATTTATTTATATTTGGCACGATATAAAATATACAAAGGTGTTTTACATTTGATGTTGTACTTAAGATTTCACATTGTAAACAGACATACGTCAACTCTGAGTAAACTATTGCTGATGTCTGTAGCTTTTGGAGGTAACATTTTCCCAGTAACATTTTAAAGATGCCAGATGATCTGATGCTGCACAAATATTAAAATACGTTTTGTATCATTCTGACAGTCGTAGAAATTAATGTTTGGCAGCTATTTTTTTACTCAGAGATATTTTTATTGTTACAGGTCGTGTATCTATCGAACTGTTATTGACGAGTTTGTACACTCTGGTGTTTTTTTTAATACGTTATTCCAATATAAAATTTCGTTTTTTAAACTCAGTGTGCTTGAAATTGATTTGTTCGCTTTCGTGTGGATGTATATCTCAGATTCCTCCGACTTCAAGCGCATACAGTTTTTAAAGCAAAATTTATTCAAAATTTTATACGGGATAACAGATAACCAAAGCACCAAAGATTACAAACACATGAATAACAGCTATGAAACCTTCACGGGTTATCAGCCGAGTGGCGTCGTCTTCTAGTCGCAACATTTCAATGGATTGCGTATCCATCCTGAAGATAATGGATACGCAATCCATTGAAACGTTGCGATTGGTAGACGACATCACTCGGCAGATAACCCGCGAAGATTTCATAGCTGAAATACGCCGAGAAAGCCTGCAATCACATACATCAATAACAGTTTCATAGATACACGACCCGCAGCAACATAAACATCTTTGCCTAAAGAACTAAATAGGAAAGATTAATTTCTACGTCTGTTAGAATTCTACAAAACGTATTACAAGTGCAACACCGAAACAGCGGACAGCTTTATAATGTCACTGAAAAAATGTTACATCCAGCAACCACGGAGAGCAGCAATAGTTTACACAAAGCTGAAATATGTTCGCTTACATCTTCGCCGAAAGAACACAATGCTGGTGTACTCACAGATGTTTCGGAGCACACCGTTCATCAGGCATTGTTGAACATGGAGCTCTGCAGCAGACCGCCAGCCGTTGTGGCCGAGCGGTTCTAGGCGCTTCAGTCTGGGTCGCAGGTTCGAATCCTGCCTCGGGCATGGATGTGTGTGATGTCCTTAGGTTAGTTAGGTTCAAGTAGTTCTAAGTTCTAGGGGACTGATGACCTCAGATGTTAAGTCCCATAGTGCTCAGAGCCATTTGAACCATCTGCAGCAGACCACCCCTACCTGTTTACACGTTGACCCAACGATATCGTCAATTACGACTGCAGTGCACACAGAACCATTGGAATTCGACCGTCGATCCATGAAAACGTGTCGGATCTTCGGGGGAATCACGTTTTTGCTGCACTCAGTTGATGGTCGTCTCCAGAAATTGCGTCATCAAGGTGAACTATAAACTCCGTCCGAACAGGCCTTGGAAGGCCCAGCGGTACCGACCGGCCGCCGTGTCATCCTCAGACCACAGGCGTCACTGGATGTGGATATGGAGGGGCATGTGGTCAGCACACCGCTCTCCCGGTCGTGTGTCAGTTTACGAGACCGGAGCCGCTACTTCTCAATCAAGTAGCTCCTCAATTTTCCTCACAAGGGCTGAGTGCACCCAGCTTGCCAAAGGCGCTCGGCAGATCGGATGGTCACCCATCCAAGTGCTAGCCCAGGCCGACAACGCTTAGCTTCAGTGATCCGACGGGAACCGGTGTTTCCACTGTGGCAAGGCCGTTGGCCATCGAAGTGAACGGCGGCTCGAAACGTGCAGCAAACCACGGACGCAGGCTGGCACTATTATGCCGCTTCAGTCTGGAACCGCGCGACCTCTACGGTCGCAGGTTCGAATCCTGCCTCGGGCATGGATGTATGTGATTTCCTTAGGTTAGTTAAGTTAATTCCCATAGTGCTCAGAGCCATTTGAACCATTTGAACCGCTATTATGCTATGGGAGACATTCTCCTGCCTTTGCATGGGAGCTGTGGTGGTAATTGAAGACACTAAGACAGCTGCGAACCACCTGCATTGCCTAATGCTTCAAGTCTTCCCCGACGGCAATGCCATCTTTCATCAGTATAATTGTCCATGTCTCGGAGCCAGAAGCGTGCTACTGTGGTTTGAGGAGCATAATAGCGGACTCACGTCGATGTCTCGGCGACCAAATTCGCCTGATGTAAATCATACGGAACCCATCTGGGTCGCAATCGGGCACCATTACCAAGTACGCAAATCAGCGGCCCGTTATTTACGCGAATTACATGACCTGTACGTAGACATCTAATGCCAAATGCCTCCACAAACCCACGAACAAAATGTGGATCTCTGATACGCAGAATCAGCGACGTATTTAAATCCAAACACGGATAAACAAGCTATTAATCAGATGGTCATAATGTGTTACTTGAGGCTTTCCTGACGCAGATATGTTCGCTTACATCTTCGCCGAAAGAGCACAATGATCGTGCACTCACAGATCGGATGGTCACCCATCGTCATCGAGGTGAAGTATAAACTCCGTCCTAACAGGCCTTGGAAGGACCAATGGTACCGACCGTCCGCCGTGTCATTTTTAAATTTCGTTTTCGTTGCCTCGCAAACTCACATTCAAACTGTCTCATTTCAAGTTAACCATGACCTCGGACTAAGTTACAAATCAATCAGTTATCATTCTCAAACCACAGGTGTCACTGGATGCGGGCACCAGCACACCGCTCTCCCGGCCGTATGTCAGTTGGAATTCGACCATCAATTAAAACGTGTCGGATCTTCAGGTGAATCACGTATTTGCTGCACTCACGAGGGAACCTCCCCATCGCAAGCCACTCAGATTTAGTTATAAGTTGGCACAATGAACACAGATCAATCGAGAAAATAGGAAGAAGTTGTGTGGAACTATGAAAAAAATTAGAAAAAATATACAAACAGAGTAGTCCATGCGAAGATAGGCAACATCAAGGGCACAAGGAGTCAAGGTGCGCCGTGGTCCCGTGGTTAGCGAGAGCAGCTACGGAACGAGAGGTCCTAGGTTCAAGTCTTCCCTCGAGTAAAAAGTTTAATTTTTTATTTTCAGTTTATGTGACAAACTCTTATGTTTTCATCACTTTTTCGGCAGTGATTATCACACCCACAAGAAAGCCTAAATCGGGCAAGGTAGAAGAACCTTTTTTCCCATTCGCTATGTGTACAAGTTTGGTGGGTCGACAACATATTCCTGTCACGTGACGCACATGCCGTCACCAGTGTCGTATAGAATATATCAGACGTGTTTTCCTGTGGAGGAATCGGTTGACCTATGACCTTGCGATCAAATGTTCTCGGTTCCCATTGGAGAGGCACGTCCTTTCGTCTACTAATCGCACGGTTTTGCGGTGCGGTCGCAAAACACAGACACTAAACTTATTACAGTGAACAGAGACGTCAATGAACGAACGGACAGATCATAACTTTGCGAAAATAAAGAAAGTAAAATTTTCAGTCGAGGGAAGACTTGAACCAAGGACCTCTCGTTTCGCAGCTACTCACGCTAACCACGGGACCACGGCGCTCCCGAGCTCATATTTTCCATGATGTTGCCTATCTTGCAAATGGACTACTCAGTTTGTATATTTTACTAATTTTTTCATAGTTCCACACAACTTCTTCCTGTTTTCCCGATTGATCTGTGTTCAGTTTTTCAAGACGTATCCACTGTGCCAACTTATAACTAAATCTGAGGAGGGTGCGATGGGGAGGTTCCCTTGTCAGTTGATCGTCGTCTCCACAAATTGCGTCATCGAGGTGAACTATAAACTCTGATAAACTTCGATGGCCAACGGCCTGGCCGCAGTGGTAACACCGATTCCAGTCGGATCACCGACGTTAAGCGCTTTTGGGCTGGGCTAGAACTCGGATGGGTGACCATCCGATCTGCCGAGCGCTGTTGGCAAGCGGGGTGCGATGAACAAACTGCTAAGGCATGACTAAAGACCCCTATTTAGGGGCACTTCCTGCCTGGCTTAAATATGGGGCTTTTGTCATGCCTTAGCAGTTCGTTCGTCACACATGGAGATGTCGGCCAGTTGCGCTGATGAAATATTGTGGAGTTTTCACTATGACATCCGACGTCTCGCCAGAGAACCATATATACAGGTGGTCATAATGTTTTGCCTCATCAGTGCGTTTTTAGCGTATGATACATCAGAATGTTCACCACAGTCTACATTATATTATGGAATACAGACAGAAATTGACAAATGTCATCTAATTCCATTCCATTCCATTCTGAAAGTTCCTGGCAGATTAAAACTGAGTGCCGGAACGCAACTCAAACTCGGAATCTTTGCCTTTCGTGGGCAAGTGCTCTACAGAAGCATGACCCACGATCTGCCCTCGCAGCCTTACTTTTGCCACAGTACCTCACGTCCCACTTTCCAATCTTGACAGTTTCACATAAACTGCAAGTTCCGCTGGAGAGCTTCTGTGAAACTGGGAGGGTACGAGATGAGTGACTGGCAGAAGGGGAGGAGGGGTCGCCGGTCGAGCTCGGATGGCTTAGCGGGTACAATACATCTACATCTACGTGATTACTCTGCTATTCACTATAAAGTGCCTGGCAGAGGGTTCAATGAACCACCTTCAAGCTGTCTCTCTACCGTTCCACTCTCGAACGGCACAGCGGGAAAAACCAGCACTTAAATTTTTCTGTGCGATCCCCGATTTCTCTTATTTTATCGTGATGATAATTTCTCCCTATGAAGGTGGGTGGCGACAGAATGTTTTCGCAATCGGCGGAGAAACTGGTGATTGAAATTTGGTGAGAAGATTCCGTCGCATCGAAAAACGCCGTTGTTTTAATGATTGCCACTCCAATTCACGTATCATGTGTATGACACTATCTCCCCTACTTCGCGGTAGTACAAAGCGAGCTGCCCTTCTTTGTACTTTTTCGATGTCGTCCGTCAGTCCCACCTGATGCGGATCCCACACCGCACAGCAGTACTCCAGAGCAGGGCGGACAAGCGTAGTGTAAGCAGTCTCTTTAGTAGACCTGTTGCACCTTCTAAGTGTTCTGCCAATGAATCGCAGTCTTTGATTTGCTCTACCCTCAATACTATCTATGTGATCGTTCCAATTTAGGTTACTTGTAATTGTAATCCCCAAGTATTTAGTTGAATTTACAGTCTTCAGTTCAAAAAATGGTTCAAATGGCTCTGAGCACTATGGGACTTATCATCTGTGGTCGTCAGTCCCCTAGAACTTAGAACTAGTTAAACCTAACTAACCTAAGGACACATCACACACATCCATGCCCGAGGCAGGATTCGAACCTGCGATCGTAGCGGTCACACGGTTCCAGACTGAAGCGCCTAGAACCGCACGGCCTCACCGGCCGGCCTACAGTCTTCGGATTTGTGTGTCTTATCGCGTAATCGAAATCTACCTGATTTCATTTAGTACTTATGTGAATAACTTCACACTTTTCATTATTCAGGGTCAATTGCCACTTTTCGCACCATGCAAATTTCTTATCTAAATCATTTTGCAAGTCGTTTTGATCAACTGATGACTTAACAAGACGACAAATCAATCCTGTGTCGTTATTATAGATCATGAACAATGGAGGCCCTGTAACACATCCTTTGGGGACGTTGGATATTACTTCTGTTTTACTCGATGACTTTCTGTGCCGGCCGCAATCGCCGTGCGGTTCTAGGCGCTACAGTCTGGAAACGAGCGACCGCTACGGTCGGAGGTTCGAATCCTGCCTTGGGCATGGATGTGTGTTCAGTTTAATTAGTTCTAAGTTCTAGGCGACTGATGATCTCAGAAGTTAAGTCGCATAGTGCTCAGAGCCATTTGAACCATTTGACTATCCGTCTATTACTATGAACTGTGATCTTTCTGACACGAAATCACGAATTCAGTCGCACAACTGAGGCGATACTTCATAGGCACGCAGTTTGGTTAGATGACGGTTGTGAGGAAAAAAATTGTTCAAAAAGCTCTGAGCACTATGGGACTTAACATCTATGGTCGTCAGTCCCCTAGAACTTAGAACTACTTAAACCTAACTAACCTAAGGACAACACACAACACCCAGTCATCACGAGGCAGAGAAAATCCCTGACCCTGCCGGGAATCGAACCCGGGTGTGACGAACGGTGTCGAAAGCCTTCTAGAAATCTAAAAATATGGAACCAATTTGACATCCCCTGTCGATAGCACTTATTACTTCGTGAGTATAAAGAGCTAGTTGTGTTTCACAAGAACGATATTTTCTGAATCCGTGTTGACTATGTACCAATAAATCGTTTTCTTGACCGCGGGAGGCAAAGGTACCGAGTTCGCGTCTCAGTGCGACACTCACTTTTAATCTGCCAGGAAGTTTCGTATCTGTGCATACTCCTCTGCAGGCCGCAGAATTTCATTTTGGAATTTCCCGATCTGTCGGGCGGATTCGTTCCAGTGCCGGCGCTCCTCCCCAATCCCGGAAGAGGTGTCTTGTGAGCGTGTGGGTGCTATTCTGTCTTTCTGCGCAACGGATTAATCTGAGATGTACCCTTTACCCTGTGTCCCCTGCAAGATGCAATTTCCACCCCCACACTACTACAGAAGTCAGACAGACGCTCCTAACGTTCTAAAGAGAAATGCCTGAAAAACTTTCAGCAATAAATATCTTCTGGAGTCGTCCGCTGTAAGGAAATGACACAAAAATTCGCAAAATTTCTTATGTAACTAGTGGGATACTTGGGTACTGGAGTAGTGCTAGTTGGTGTAAGAAAAACATGTAATTAACGAAAGTTATTATTTATTTTGCAGAAATTCTGAGAAATCACAATGGCACTTTTAGTTATGAATTGAACAAGTTATTTCTGGGTTCTTTTCGGAATGTGAAGTTACCTCTTAAGGATAGGATTCGGTAATGAAATTTCTATACAAAGTTTAAGATCGTTATTGACTTGGCAGAATGGCTGAAAGCCGCGCCTACTCAACTTGAATAATTATCCGTTAGAATGTTGCTAGGTACTGTTGAGGCTGTCGCATGTGAAATCCAGTGAAGTGTACTGTTGTGGAGGAAATATGGGGCTCGCAATAGCTGTAGCGCACAATACCGTAAGCTGCGATGACTGCTGTCTGCGCTGCTCGCCACTGACAAATAAGATAACTCTCATTCTATCTGGATTGACCTTCGCCAATCAAACTCCCCCTATGCCTTGATGAAGTCAAGGATTCCTATTCGCCCCTAGTCTAACTATTGGCGAGGTACACCGGTCAGATAACCAGTCCACTGCAATGCCACTCAAAATTCGCTCGCAGGCGTTTAACTATAACGCTGTCCATTCACAGTGCACAATAAGTATGTCAGCCAACACGGTGAACAACACTTAATCGCAAGGACTCGATATAGAGTCGCACTCCGATCCGCTCTCGACAGAGGTGCTCTCCCAGTGAAGTACTGAGGAGAGACTTGTTCCTCGCTCTTTGAATACACGTACGAGCGAACACGCTCTCGTTACGTGTTTTCGCTCCAAGAGCGACAACAGAACGGCCCCTCTCCATGGCAGACGTGAAGGGGTATATCTTTCGGTCCCTTCCATTACTCCTTCAGCTCGAGGTGTCAGAAATATCGTCTGCCAATCAGCATTGCTCTTCTAAAACATGAGAATGACGTTTCGTTTAAGGTGACCAATCCGGAAATCTGTAGCATTGGTGTTTGCTGTCTCCCTCTGAAAACCTCTGAAACAGCATGCTATGTTTGTAAAGAATGCCTAGGCTGGGCGCTCCCATACAGTGTAGCAGAATTTGCTTTTAAGGCGAACACGGGGTCGTTCTCCCTTTTACTCGGGCAAACGCTGTCCGTTCCACGGGCGGTCGTCGTCCAACGTAGGTAGGCTGACTCGTCCTCTGAAGGCACCGGCCTCTCAGCGTGTGGTCCGCCTCTTCCGAGCCGGCCGCGGTGGTCTAGCGGTTCTAGGCGCTCAGTCCGGAACCGCGTGACTGCTACGGTCGCAGGTTCGAATCCTGCCTCGGGCATGGATGTGTGTGATGTCCTTAGGTTAGTTAGGTTTAAGTAGTTCTAAGTTCTAGGGGACTGATGACCACAGATGTTAAGTCCCATAGTGCTCAGAGCCATTTGAACCATTTGAACCAGCCTCTTCCGAACTAAAAGCTCTTGTCACCATCATGTCTTGAATGTGTGTGTGTATGCCAGCCTCGAGTATCTCCACCCCAGTGCGCACGTTATTTGCGTATTGTTTACATGAATTCATACAGCATTGACTGTATCTTATCAAGTTTGGGTCCGAATGAAGTGTCTTGATGTGAGGGCGGAATATGTAAGCAATGAAGGTCAGGAGACCACAACGTCTAACAGTCTTACCGCGTGCGGGTATTCTGGCTAGTCTCTTCCACTCTCTCACTGAGAACAGCTACGTCGTCAGCTTCATTAGATGACGGACGCTAATGAACCGGCAGAGCTGATGCTCCTGATGAAGAAACGGCTCATCCCTGCTGCGGTTGCCTGCCTGCCGCTAGGCGCGAAGTGGCTGTTTCACACTTTGCTCGCGCGCGCGTGCGCTCACGCACGCACTCTTTGTTCGGCCCCCCGCTGCTCGCTGGCGGCCTTTGTCTCTGCTTCCCTTTCTCTGTTTTGTAATTACCTCCCCGGGACCGCCGGGCGACAGCTCCAGCCGCTAAACAATAAGTTATTCTCTTCCGGCGCCGCGGAGCCGGACAAGTGTGTATTCGCGTGCGGGCAGGCGGATGGCGGGGGTCTCCTTTAGCCAGTCGGCCGGCCTAGCCTACAGTCGCGGCGGCTGCGCGTGTCGCACGCGTTGACAGCGGAGAGCCACAAAGAGGTGTCAATGCGCGCGCGACGGCGGTGACCGACGCATTGTGCGTGCCTTTGCCGCCCACCGCTGATTGTCGCCTTGTTTTGTGTCGGCACAGTAACCGCGAAATAAAGGCGCCAGCAACTCACAGAGCGCGGACGGGCGGATTAAAAAGCAAGAAATGCGACAATGGAGCAGGGGCGGGCCCAGTCAGCCGCTATTCCCGCTGGACAGGGTAGCCGCGAGTCAGTCGCGCGTCGATACATGAGCACTATTACATATCGGTTACGTGCCGCGGGCTGCGGCTGTAACAGACCGCGTGAGACAATGGGCCGGACCACGCTTCCCGGAATCAAAGGCGCGCGTAATTGCTGTCGGTAGAGAGGCACGTCGTTGATCAGAAGCGCCATCAAAGTATACGAGGTGTGGCTAGAAAAAAACCGGACTAGCACTGGTGAAACAATAAAACGAATGCAATAAGGCTGAAAGTCGCGTGGCCTGTCACGTGACTCTCGCTCCGCCTACTGCTCGAGTTTCATCTGCCTCCTGCACTCAGTCTGCCCGTGGCGTCTGTTTTAAGTAGTTGACGTTTTGTCTGTGCGTCGGAAAATGTTGAGTGTACAGAAAGAACAGCGTGTTAACATCAAATTTTGTTTCAAACTAGGAAAATCTGCAAGTGAAACGTTTGTAATGTTACAACAAGTGTACGGCGATGATTGTTTATCGCGAACACAAGTGTTTGAGTGGTTTAAACGATTTAAAGATGGCCGCGAAGACACCAGTGATGACACTCGCACTGGCAGACCATTGTCAGCAAAAACTGATGCAAACATTGAAAAAATCGGTAAACTTGTTCGACAAGATCGCCGTTTAACAATCAGAGCAGTGTCTGAGTTAACAGGAGTTGACAAGGAAAGTGTTAGGCAGATTCTTCATGAAAGTTTCAACATGAACAAAGTGTGTTCAAAAATGGTTCCAAAGTGTCTCACAATTGAACAGAAGGAACGCCTGACATCCTGGAAAACATTGAAAGTGATCCCACCTTCTTACAAAATGTTATTACTTGCGATGAATCGTGATTTTTTACTTACGATCCCGAAACTAAACGCCAATCGATGCATTGGAAAACTCCTGGTTCTCCACGACAAAAAAAAGCACGAATGTCGAAATCGAAATTCAAGGCAATGATGATTGTTTTTTTTTTGACATCAAAGGGATTGTGCACATTGATTGGGTACCAGAGGGACAAACAGTGAATCAGCATTACTACATTAGCGTCCTGGCTACCCTACGTGAGCGAGTACGGAGAAAACGGAACGATTTGTGGAGAAAAAAGTCATGGATCCTTCACCAAGACAATGCCCCAGCTCACAGTGCGTTGTCAGTGAAGACGTTTTTGGCAAAACACAACATTCCCATCTTAGATCATCCACCCTACTCACCTGATTTGGCCCCCTGTGACTTTTTTCTTTTCCCTAAAGTCAAGTCAGCTTTGAAAAGAACTAGATTTGAGACTGTTGAAGCAGTAAAAGAAAAAGCGACGGAAGTAATGTTTGGACTTACCGAAAATGATCTGCAGCATTGCTATGAACAGTGGAAAATTCGTATGGAGCGGTGTAGAGACCGAGGAGGAGAGTACATTGAAGGAGATAACATGAAATTGTAAATAATTGTAAATAAATATTTTTTCCAGCATCAGTCCGGTTTTTTTCTAGCCGCACCTCGTACGTACCCTGAGGTGACAAAGGGCATGGGGTAGCGAATTCACGTATATAGACGGCTCTAATATCGCGGCCACAAGATATAAAAGGGCAGGACACACGCGGATCAGGCTGCATCTACATCTACATGAGTACTCTGCAATTCGCATTTAAGTGCTTGGCAGAGGGTTCATCGAACCACAATCATAATATCTCTCGTTCTCGCTTCCCGCGCCCGGGTTCCCGGGTTCGATTCCCGGCAGGGTCAGGGATTTTCTCTGCCTCATGATGACTGGGTGTTGTGTGATGTCCTTAGGTTAGTTGGGTTTAAGTAGTTCTGAGTCCTAGGGGACTGATGACCATAGATGTTAAGTCCCATAGTGCTCAGAGCCATACTATCTCTCTACCATTCCACTCCCGAACAGCGCGCGGGAAAAACGAACACCTAAACCTTTCTGTTCGAGCTCTGATTTCTCTTATTTTATTTTGATGATCATTCCTACCTATGTAGGTTGGGCTCAACAAAATATTTTCGTATTCGGAAGAGAAAGTTGGTGACTGAAATTTCGTTAATAGATCTCGCCGCGACGAAAAACGTCATTGCTTTAATGACTTCCATCCCAACTCGCGTATCATGTCTGCCACACTCTCTCCCCTATTACGTGATAATACAAAACGAGCTGCCCTTTTTTGCACCCTTTCCATGTCCTCCGTCAATCCCACCTGGTAAGGATCCCACGCCGCGCAGCAATATTCTAACAGAGGACGAACGAGTGTAGTGTAAGCTGTCTCTTTAGTGGACTAAGTGTCCTGCCAATGAAACGCAACCTTTGGCTCGCCTTCCCCACAATATTATCTATGTGGTCTTTCCAACTGAAGTTGTTCGTAATTTTTACACCCAGGTACTTAGTTGAATTGACAGCCTTGAGAATTGTACTATTTATCGAGTAATCGAATTGCAACGGATTTCGTTTGGAACTCATGTGGATCACCTCACACTTTTCGTTATTTAGCGTCAGCTGCCACCTGCCACACCATACAGCAATCTTTTCTAAATCGCTTTGCAACTGATACTGGTCTTCGGATGACCTTACTAGACGGTATATTATAGCATCATCTGCGAACAACCTAAGAGAACTGCTCAGATTGTCACCCAGGTCATTTATATAGATCAGGAACAGCAGAGGTCCCAGGACGCTTCCCTGGGGAACACCTGATATCACTTCAGTTTTACTCGATGATTTGTCGTCTATTACTACGAACTGCGACCTTCCTGACAGGAAATCACGAATCCAGTCGCACAACTGAGACGATACCCCGTAGGCCCGCAGTTTGATTAGAAGTCGCTTGTGAGGAACGGTGTCGAAAGCTTTCCGGAAATCTAGAAATACGGAATCAACCTGAGATCCCCTGTCGATAGCGGCCATTACTTCGTGCGAATAAAGAGCTAGCTGCGTTGGACAAGAACGATGTTTTCTGAAACCATGCTGATTACGTATCAATAGATTGTTCCCTTTGAGGTGATTCATAATGTTTGAATACAGTATATGCTCCAGAACCCTACTGAAAACCGACGTCAATGATATACGTCTGTAGTTCGATGGATTACTCCTACTACCCTTCTTAAACACTGGTGCGACCTGCGCAATTTTCCAATCTGTAGGTACAGATCTACCGGTGAGCGAGCGGTTGTATATGATTGCTAAGTAGGGAGCTATTGTATCAGGCTCAGCTGAAAAGGTTTCCCACGTGGTAATGACTGCTCGACGTGAATTAACAGACTCTGAACACGGAAACGAGGTTGTAGTTAGAGACGTGGGGCATTAGGCTTTGGAAATCGTTAGGGCCGGCCGGAGTGGCCGAGCGGTTCTAGGCGCTTCAGTCTGGAACCGCGCGACTCCTACGGTCGCAGGTTCGAATCCTGCCTCGGGCATGGGTGTGCGTGATGTCCTTAGGTTAGTTAGGTTTAAGTAGTTGTAAGTTCTAGGGGACTGATGACCTCAGTTGTTAAGTCCCATAGTGCTCAGAGCCATTTGAACCATTTGAAATCGTTAGGCAATTGACTATCCCGACATCCAATGTCTAGAGTGTGTCGAAGATACCAGATCTGAGATACACTGTATCCGGACACCTGGCTGAAAATAACTTGCAAGTTCGTTTGGCCCTCCATCGGTAATGCTGGGATTCAATATGGTGTTGGCCCACCCTCAGCCTTGATGACAGCTTCCACTGTCGCACGTATACGTTCAGTACTGGAAGGTTTCTTGGGGAATGGTAGCCCATTCTTCACAGAGTGCTGCACTGAGGAGAGGTATCGATGTCGGTCGGTGAGGCCTGGCACGAAATCGGCGTTCCGAAACATCCCTAAGGTGTTCTATGGGATTCAGGTCAGGACTCTGTGCAGGCCAGTCCATTACAAGGATGTTATTGTTGTGCAACCACTCCGCCGCAGGCCGTGCATTATGAAAGGTGCTTGATCGGGTTGAAAGATGCAACCGGCATCTCTGAATTACCAACAGGCCGGTTGAGACAATGGGCCGGACGGTGCTTCCCGGATTTAAAGACGCGCATAATTCCTGTCGGTAGAGAGCTAGTGTTATGTGGTCAGAAGCGCCATCAGTGTGTACGTACCCTGAGGTGACAAAGGACATGTGGTAGCGAATTCACGTATACAGATGGCTGTAATATCGCGTACACAAGGGAGGAAGTACACACGCAGAGCAGTGAATTGTAGTCTCGTGACTCACGTGAAAAGGTTTCCCACGGGGTAATGACTGCACGACGGGAATTAAAAAACTTGGATTTTAGGCGTTCCCCAAGGTAGTGTTACAGGAAACACCCTGTGCTGTTCCTTATCTACCGGGTTATGAAAAAGTCAATATAAATTTGAAAACTGAATAAATCACGGAATAATGTAGACAGAGAGGTAAAAATTGACACAAATGCTTCGAATGACATGGAGTCCAAACAAAAACAAAAAAAAAAGAAGAGATAACAAAGTTCACAAAATGTCCGACAGATGGCGCTGGACAGCAAAACGTCAGTAGCTGCTACTGTGACGGGTGAGAGGTACGCCGATATGTTACAGAATCGCATCATCCCCAGCCTGGCTGATAAACACCTGCTGGAACGTACGGTGCTTAATGCAGGATGGCGCTCCACGCCATATTGCTAGACGCGTGAAAGATCTCTTGCGCGCGTCGTTTGGTGATGATCGTGCGCTCAGCCACCACTTTCGCCATGCTTGGCCTCCCAGGTCCACAGACCTCAGTCCGTGCGATTATTGGCTTTGGGGTTACCTGAAGTCGCTAGTGTATCGTGATCGACCGACATCTCCAGGGATGCTGAAAGACAACATCCGACGCCAATGCCTCGCCATAACTCCGGACATGCTTTACAGTGCTGTTCACAACATTATTCCTCGACAACAGGTATATTGAGGAATGATGGTGGACACATTGAGCATTTCCTGTAAAGAACATCATCTTTGCTTTGTCTTACTTTGTTATGTTAACTATTGCTATTCTGGTGAGATGAGGCGTCATTTTTGAAGTTTTGTATTTTTTTTTGTTCTAATAAGACCCCATGTCATTCCAAGCATGTGTGTCAATTTGTACTTCTCTATCTACATTATTCCGTGATGTATTCAGTTTTCAAATTTATACAGACTTTTTGATCATCCAGTATATAAACGATTTGGGAGACAATCTGAGCAGCCGTCTTCGGTTGTTTGCAGATGACGCTGTCGTTTATCGACTAATAAAGTTATCAGAAGATCAAAACAAACTGCAAAACGATTTAGAAAAAATATCGGAATGGTGCGAAAAGTGGCAGTTGACCCTAAATAACGAAAAGTGTGAGGTCATCCACATGAGTGCTTAAAGGAACTCGTTAAACTTCAGTTACACGATAAATCAGTCTAAAAGCCGTAAATTCAACTAAATACCTACGTATTACAATTACGAGCACCTTAAACTGGAAAGAACACATAGAAAATGTTGTGGGGAAGGCTAACCAAAAGGCTGCGTTTTATTGACAGGACACTTAGAAAATGCAATAGACCTACCAAGGAGACTGCTTACACTACGCTTGTCCATCCTATTTTAGAATACTGCTGCGTGGTGTGGGATCCTTCCCGGGTAGAACTGATGGGGTACATCGAAAAAATTCAAAGAGAGGCTGCACGTTTCATATTATCGCGAAATATGGGAGATAGTGCAACAGAAATGATACAGGATTTGGGCTGGAAAACATCAAAAGAAAGGCGTTTTTCGTTGCGTCGGAATCTTCTCACGAAATTGCAATCACCAACTGTCTTCCCCGATTGCGAAAATATTTTGTTGACACCGACCTACATAGGGTGGAACGATCACCACGATAAAATAAGGGAAATTAGAGCTCGTACAGAAAGATATAGTTGTTCAATCTTTCCGCGCGCTATAAGAGATTGCAGTAATAGAGAATTGTGAAGGTGGTCGATGAACCCTCTGCTAGGCACTTAAATGTGAATTGAAGAGTATCCATGTACATGCAGATGTAGATGAACAAGGAATCGTGGTTGGAGTCAGATGCATGGGGCATTCGATTTCGGAAATCGTTAGGGATTTCAGTATCCCTAGATCCACGGTGACAAAAGTTTGTGGAGAACACCATATTTGTGGTACATTATGTGATAAAAAGTATCCGGACACCTGGCTGAAAAGACTTAAGAGTTCGTGGCGCCCTACATCAGTAATGCTGTAATTCAAATATGGTGTTGGCCCTCCTTTAGCCTTCATGACAGCTTCCACTGTCGCAGGTATACGTGCAGCCAGGTGCTGGAAGGTTTGTTGGGGAATGGCAGCCCATTCTTCACGGAGTGCTTCACGGAGGAGAGGTATCTATGTTGGTCGGTGAGGCCTGGCACGAAGTCGGCGTTGCAAAACATCCCGAAGGTGTTCAATCTACATCTACATACATACTCTGCAAGCCACCTGACGGTGTGTGGCGGAGGGTACCTTGAGTACCTCTATCGGTTCTCCCTTCTATTCCAGTCTCGTATTGTTCGTGGAAAGAAGGATTGTCGGTATGCCTCTGTGTGGGCTCCAATCTTTCTGATTTTATCCCCATGGTCTCTTCGCGAGATATACGTAGGAGGGAGCAATGTACTGCTTGACTCCTCGGTGAAGGTATGTTCTCGAAACTTCAACAAAAGCCCGTACCGAGCTACTGGGCGTCTCTCCTGCAGTGTCTTCTACTGGAGATTATCTATCATCTCCGTAACGCTTTCGCGATTAGTAAATGATCCTGTAACGAAGCGCGCTGCTATCCGTTGGATCTTCCCTATCTCTTCTATCAACCCTATCTGGTACGGATCCCACACTGGTGAGCAGTATTCAAACAGTGGGCGAATAAGTGTACTCTAACCTACTTCCTTTGTTTTCGGATTGCATTTCCTTAGGATTCTTCCAATGAATCTCAGTGTGGCATCTGCTTTATCGACGATTAATTTTGTAAGGTCTTTGCATTTTAAATCACTCCTAATGCCTACTCCCAGATAATTTATGGAATTAACTGCTTCCAGTTGCTGACCTGCTATATTGTAGCTAAATGATAAGGGCTCTTTCTTTCTATGTATTCACAGCACATTACGCTTGTCTACATTGAGATTCAATTGCCATTCCCTACACCATCCGTTAATTCGTTGCAGATCCTCCTTTATTTCAGTACAGATTTCCATTGTTACAACCTCTCGACATACCGCAGCATCATCCGCAAAAAGCCTCAGTGAACTTCCGATGATATCCACAAGGTCATTTATGTATATTGTGAGTAGCAACGGTCCTACGACACTCCCCTGCGGCACACCTGAAATCACTCTTACTTCGGAAGACTTCTCTCCATTGAGAATGACGTGCTGCGTTCTGTTATCTAGGAACTCTTCAATCCAATCAACAATATTCTGATAGTCCATATGCTCTTACTTTGTTCATTAAACGGCTGTGGGGAACTGTATCGAACACCTTGCGGAAGTCAAGAAACACGGCATCTACCTGGGAACCCGTGTCTATGACCCTCTGAGTCTCGTGGACAAATAGCGCGAGCTGGGTTTCACACGATCGTTCTATAGGATTCAGGTCAGCACTGTGTCCAGGCCAGTCCATTACAGGGATGTTATTGTCGTGTAACCACTCCGCCACAAGCCGTGCATTATGAACAGGTGCTCGATGGTGTTGAAAAATGCAATCGCCATCCCCGAATTCCTCTTCAACAGTGGGAAGCAAGAAAGTGCTTGAAACATCAGTGTAGGCTTGTGTTGTGATAGGTCCACGCAAAACAACAAGGGGTGCAAGCCCCCTCCATGAAAAAGACAACCGCACCATACACCACCGCCTCCGAATTTTACTGTTGGCAGTACATACGCTGGCAGATGACGTTCACCGGGCTTTCGCCATACCCACACCGTGCCATCGGATCACCACATTGTGTACGGTGATTCGTCACTCCACACCACGTTTTTGCACTGTTCAGTAGTCCAATGTTTACCCTCCTTACACCAAGAGAGGCGTCGGTTGGCATTTACCGGCGTGATGTGTGGCTTATGAGCAGCAGCACGACCATGAAATCCAAGTTTTCTCACCTCCCGCCTAACTGTCATAGTACTTGCAATGGATCCTGATGCAGTTTGAAATTCCTGTGTGATGGTGTGGATAGTTTTCTGCCTATTGCACATTACGAGCCTCTTCAACTGTCGACGGTCTCTGTCAGTCAACAGGCGAGGTCGGCCTGTACGCTTTTGTGCTGTACGTGTCCCTTCACGTTTCCAGTTCACTATCACATCAGAAACAGTGGACCAATGGATGTTTAGGAGTGGGGAAACCTCACGTACACACGTATGACAGAACTGACACCGAACCACCTGACCACGTTTGTGAGTTCCGCGGAGCGCCCCATTCTGCTCTCTCACGATGTCTAATGACTACTGACGTCGCTGATATGGAGTACCTGGCAGTAGATGGCAGCACAGTGCACCTAATGTATCTGCAGAGACAGAGTGCCCCAGTTCTAACAACCCTACCACAACAATGGTAAAATACTATTTTTGTAGTGTTGCTCACGCTGCTAAATATTGCATTTCCGGGCAACAACAAAGTTATATTATGTGGCAGGTGTCTTTAGAGCACAATTAATGAAGTCATTTCTTGAAATAATGGATAAACTAGGCACTCATCTTTTCGTGTTTCGCACGCTGGTCTCGTTGTGATCTCGTGGCTCAATCGTCGAAAATCTAGGTAGTGATGATTCCAAGCTCGGATGCGAAGAGGCCTAGGTGTTATTCTGCGATATTCAAAAGTTTTGTAGATGTGTTTCATAAACCATTCTTGAAGATTAAACTTTTGCAAGTTACGACAATGGTGATGTAAAAAAGTTATCAGCACTCGGAATTTAAGTTACACTTCTTTTTTATTACTTTTGTTGCAATATTACGTATCTCGTTCCAAAACATCACTTCACAACATAAAACATACTTGAAAATATCTTCCTCACTGTTAAAGCCCACATCTCATAAACTGACTACAATTTGCGTCTTTTTAACATGACGACCAAAGCTTGACTCTCTAATAACCGCTTGTTGTTAAATTAGAGTTACAAGTACGTCAAAGATCATAGTGACAACAGAAATATGCTAACTATTTTACAGAAACACAGTAGAATATTTCTGGTATCGAGAGGTTGAGGTGAAGTGCCGTAATGGTTACGTAATTCAAGTACCATTACACACTCAAGGTGAAGGCCGAAACTAGTCGTGTCATAGAATGAAGACATTCTGAAGATACAGCTAGTAAGGTGTCAGGCAAATCCAACACCTTCCATGAAAACCCTGACATGATAAGCAAATCCGGCAGTATGTCACATAGCTCCGAATAAATCCTGACATTAAATTAACCAAAGTAATACGATCAATGAGTGAGCAAATGGAATACCACAGACTAACACAAGAACGCCTAAATGCATGTCGTACCTTCCCACCGTGAAACAGACGCAGTTCCGAGGGAAGAAACGAGAACAGAAGCCGAGAGCAGAACCGTGTTAAGCTAGAAGGCCCTACGATAAGGGACGGACACCCACATCGTCTGCTGACCACCCCCCAGCCCATGTTAAAAGATAGAGCCCTCCAGAAGAACAGTATAGATCTTACGATAACGTTAAAAGGGCCACACCAGCTGCAAGTTTTAGCGTGAGACTTTTTCGCGTCTCTGTTACGTTGCAAACGTTAGAAACATTGCCCCACCACGACAAGTATAACGTTTCTCATTGGATAGACAGAATTTTGTAGGCGGAGCTTAAGGTTAACATTGAGACCCTGATTGGTCAGTTGATAACACAGCGAGATAGCTTTTTTTAAACCAACTTCGGTAAATTGTAGTAAGGAGAAGTTAGGACATCGAGTTGCTTCCGAGATGGCGAGATGCGTGGAGCTGCGCCGCCCGCCGCCCCCTGACGCTGCCTAAACACCGACAAGGTAATGAACGCACGCGGTGCCACATAACAGCGTATACAGCTTCACTCAGAACTGCAGAAGTCTCATCTGTTACACCCCCTTTTTGCATAATACTAGTGTCAATCGTCAATTAAATCTCATGGTGTTCACATTTGCTACTTGAAATAAAAATCTGAAAAGCGATGATTTTTCTGTTATATAATTATTGAGCAAGCCACATCAGCCACTGTAATTTACAACAAGTTACATAAGTAATTAAAGATAATTGAGGGTCACTGTAGACCATTTTGATAGTTTTCTCTTTTATGAAATTTAACTTAAATCTAGATTATAGATGTGATATGGCATAGGTCATCCTTCGATCCATTGTAGAACTTGGAAAGCCATTCAGGGAACATTTGTTCACATTTTTGTTGAACGCAGTTGGTTTTATCATCCTGTATTAAAACATTTCCTTTTATCAATAGTGCAATTTATAAACAATGATTTGTGAGTCGAATAAAATTTCCAATGGTAAACTAAACTGCTTTTTCCACGTTATTTTACCAGCTAACTAAAAATTGGAAAGCCTTGAGCCCCTTCCACTAAATTTAGTTAGTATTAAGATTCTTTCACAGGGAGTGCAGTGGACCTGACGCTGAAATCATTAAGTCTTATATCATCGCTAGTCTCACTGAAATCTGCTGAACTCTACATGTCATGTGTGGTCTGGCGTCTCCTTACCAGCAGCAGGTCCCAGGTTCATACTAGTCAATTCCCTAAAAAACACACTCAGAGCGTCGTTGCGCGAAAGTGGTAGGGAGACACGACGCCACGCAGAATGTTAGAAGCTGTGGTGGTACTTTTTCTCATATAAAATCATATGCCCTTAAATAATGTTTTGATTTATTAGCTTTTGTTAACTCTGCAGGACGACGGAAGTAACACACGCCGGGCAGTGGTTTAGTCGGACAGGAGGGCAGAAGAGGGCCCGGGAGGGCGCCGACTGCCCTCTGAGTCGGCTCCGGGGCCCAGAGCACAGGACTGCTCCCGGTGCGCGACTAATCCCAGAGTCCTCGGGGGTAGCCTGGCCGTGTCCCGGGGATCAGTGCCGGGGATAAAGCAGATCTCGGCACAGCCAGATCGCCTGCTCACCGCCCATTGCCCAAGGAGGCACTGGAGGCTGGCAGAGCAGAGCCAGTGGCTGGACTCCGGTGTGTCTTCCACTACACTAGCACACTCGGCGAGTTCAACAATGCGTGAAGGGCGAAGCTTCTGGCACCCAAACCTCCAGATGTCAGACCCTCAGGTCGGTACCAAATGTTGTGTGTTGATAATCAATCAAAACTCCAATTTAGTTCGTACTGTGCGGTCATCTAGCAAAACGGGCATAAACGTTAGTTAAATGTAACACCAGAGCTGCGGAATACAGGAAAAGCATAATTGTGAGTGAATAATACGTGTAGCCTCCGTGGGGAAGTTGATGGAGCGTTGGATCGTTGTACCAAGGGCTCTGAGTTCGTATCCCACAGACATTTTCTTTTTTTCTTTTTTTTTAATTTTCCGCGAAAGTGTTATATGGGTCTATTAATACGTGTGATGCAATTGTTTCTATACTCTACTGTTCCGATTGTTTATGTTTATTCTATGGAAGTACAAATCGTTCAAATGGCTGTGAGCACTATGGGACTTAACACCTGAGGTCATCAGTCCGCTAGACTTAGAACTACTTAAACGTAACTAACCTAAAGACATCACACACATCCATGCCCGAGGCAAGATTCGAACCTGCGACCGTAGCAGCAGCGCGGTTCCGGACTGAAGCGCCTAGAATCGCTGGGCCACCGTGGCCGGCTTTGGAACTGCTACCTGCTTTATCACCAGTGGAGTCTGATCTGTTGCTCGTGTCTGACAGAACACCACACCTATCTGTCACATGAAAGTTTGCTACTTTCAACTAACGAAGCGAAAGCGTACTGCCAAAAGAACATTGCTGCAAACTCCAAAAATTTCTCTTACATGTCTGGAAAATGTTCTCCCATTTATGGTAACAGTTGCACGTTTAAACAGTTAAAACACAACGACCGCATTCTCTACCAACTCACCCACGAGAGATCTACAGAACTATCACTCACAGTTATGCTTTTCCTGTGCTCTGTAGTTCTGCTGTTACTTTTAATTACCGTTTACACACATTGTACTGGATGGCAGCGCACAGAACAAACTAAATCAGTGTTTTGGTTGATACTCTATCTGCATATAACGTTTGGTTGGGAAATGCGTGTCTGGCATCTGGAAGTTTGGGTGTGAGCTGGTCGTTCGTCAACAGTCTGAGCCCTGTCTGACAAGAGCAGAGAAGCACCCAGAAGAGTCTCCGACGTCCATGTAAGTTCATACACGTACAACCCGTCGGCGGCTATGTAAATCATTAGACCTGCAGTTCTCTGTGATAGGCAGAACGGTCACCAGACTGCCTCAGTTTCGTCGTGTTTAGTGTTGTTGCCTGGCCTGGTAGACCATTTGAGGAGTGTGAACAGCGGTACATGCTGAGTTATCACTGTGAAGGAGACGGAGGTGCCGCATACTTCTGCGAGACAACGCCATCAATACAGTTTGAAAGGGACCTTCATTGTAGGTCTTCAATTGGTCGGCTTGTCAAATGGTGCAGTATTCAGATTTGTGAGTCATTCAGATGTGACGCTGGCCCAAAACTGGACTGCATGGGATGACCGACGTCAACAGTCCGCCCCGGTAGCTGAGTGGTCAGCGTGACGGACTGTCAATCCTAAGGGCCCGGGTTCGATTCCCGGTTGGGTCGGAAATTTTCTCCGCTCAGGGACTGGGTGTTGTGTTGTCCTAATCATCATCATTTCATCCCCATCGACGCGCAGGTCGCCGAAGTGGCGTCAAATCGAAAGACCTGCACCAGGCGAACGGTCTACCCGACGGGAGGCCCTAGCCACACGACATTTCCGTTTTTACCGACGTCAACACATCACTGCGCTCCTGGTGTCATCCAGTTGAAAGCAACCCTGTGTTGAAATGTCTCCAAGTGAGCCACTGATCTTGCAAAGCAACCTTCGGTCATATTGAGTCATTAATATGTTCGGTGAGGAGAATGTCTTTTTCAATTTCAGATTCACAACTATGTTCAGTATGTATCTGTGTAATCCATTATCTTGTATTCATGTCATACCTTTCCTGTTCCCACTGTCGTCTGCTCGTGTGAATGTGTGGTTTGTCTGTAGCTGCCACTTCAGGTTTCCTTAGTTCCCAGGAGGTTTCCTTGAATAGAGCTTCGAATACGGCCACGTTGGATCGGAGAGGCATTGGCGACCTATGGTCAGCATCCATTGTGAGACTAGTACGGGTAGAAACCGCTTACGCTCTCTGAACCCGACGACGGGGCAGGTTAGCTTTACTCTCTTACCCAGGACGCCAGTGAGTGAGGAAGCTGTGTGTAGTATCTCTAGTTGCTAGGTTGAAGTGTGTAAGAGTTACCTTTGTTTCAGTTTCCGGTAGTCTCTGTGGAGGGTGACATTGATAATCATGCCGCGCCAACTAGTCTAGTTGTAAGTGGGCTCTTTAGGTTTTTATGTTGGTAACGCCACTTAGCGCTCTGTATGAAAGTCGCTGACTGTGCTGACTGCAGTCTGTAGCTGGTTGGCATTGTTGGAATATTCCCTATTGTAGTGTTGGGCAGCTATATGTGAACAGTGCGTAGCATTGTGCAGTTGGAGGTGAGCCGCCAGCAATGACTTTTGAACACTATTAACGTAAATTCATAGTTTCTTCTCTATCAAAATCTTTCATTTGCTAACTATGCCTATCAGTAGTTAGTGCCTTCAGTAGTTACAATCTTCTATTTAGCTGGCAGTACTGGCACTCGTTGTATTGCAGGAGTTCAAGTAACGAAGATTTTTGTGAGGTAAGTGATTCATGAAAGGTATAGGTTATTGTTAGTCAGGGCCATTTTTTGTAGGAATAATTGAATGTTAGATTGCATTGCGCTAAAAAAATATTGTGTGTCAGTTTAGTGATGATCAGAATAAGTAAAGATAGAAATGGCTGAGAGTGATCAGCTTTGCACAGCTGTTTCAAAATCAAATAACTTAAGAGGTTTTCCAGCACTGTCATTTCTCATTTTACTTTGGAGGCTAGTGTTACGTTTTTCACATGCCATAATTGTCACAGTATTTCACACGATAACACAGAAAAGCTCAAATTGAAGAGTAAAATAAAATAACGCATTAACATAGCACTGAAAAAGTATCTAATCAGTTGCAATCACAGCTGCGAAATTTTTGGTGCAATTTGGTGCAAATGTACATGCATGCCACAACTGTTTTACAGTACAACAAAGAAAAACTACAACTAAAAAAGAGATTCTCTCTACAATGACATGCTAGCAATAATCAGTAGCTACACTAGTTACACAATCTACAAGAAAAAAAAATCAGAAGATTCCAGTGAGGTATCCCGGCAGGGTCGCCATATGTAATGTCCCCTTAGAAAAAATTATAAATGGCAGTGCTGGAAATTCATTCACGAAATTCATTCATTAGTACTCAGTTTATTCAGTGACATCTTTTGTGCAACTGCAGCTTGACATGGACAGACGGTGTCACCACATTATGTACAGTCTTAGTGCATTACGTATGAATGTGTCGTGTGCCTTATGGAAAGCTTATTTTAAATTTTATTTAACACCTTTCCATTAAATCCTTAACACTACCCTGGACATATTCGCCTTTCCTGTGCTATGATACGAGCGTTTTTCATTGTGGTCATAGTGCAGTTTTGCCTTCTCGCCTCCATTAACGTTCGACGTCTGTCCGCCGGTCTCGGCGAATTAGGCTGGTGACGCAAGGCGGGGCGGGCGCATGTTGACACCGCCTTCCGGTGGGCTCGCGGCAGGACGGGGAATTTCCCGCATCTGCAGAGGCTGCGCATCGCCAGCACCCAGAGTTGCGAATCTATTGGCGGGACACCAGGAAGGAAGCGCCGGCCACCGCAAGCCGGCTGATATGGCGGCGGAGGCGCACACTCCGGGTATCAGCGCGGACACACAGAAAGAGGGCGTGACGGCGCATCCCGAGCCTTCCGGCCCGCCGATCAGCGGAGCGGCGACCACGATAAAGAGCCGGCCACAAGTGGCAGGGGTAGACGCTTGCGAAAGGCGGGCCGCGTCCTGTAGAACTGACCAGCTGCATCATTCTCTATTCGTGGACCGGGAAGCTGGCCGCTCTTCCTCCAGGGCACAGGGAACCCCGGGGGCAGCTATCGACGCGCATCGCCGCGATGATCCAAATGTATTTATAACAATTTCGCGATGGCGAACCAGACAACATCTTCCGGCCCTGTCTATCGTTCTAGTACACCACTAGGCCATTAAAATTGCTACACCACGAAGATGACGCGAAATTTAGCCGACAGGAAGAAGATGCTGTGTTATGCAAATGATTAGCTTTTCAGAGCATTCACACAAGGTTGGCGCCGGTGGCGACACCTACAACGTGCTGACATGAGGAAAGTTTCCAACCGATTTCTCATACGCAAACGGCAGTTGACCAGCGTTGCCTAGTGAAACGTTGTTGTGATCCATTGCGTACCATCACGTTTCCGACTTTCGGATTGTAGGCTATCGCGACTGCGGTTTATCATATCGCGACATTGCTGCTCGCCATGGTCGAGATCCGATGACTGTTAGCAGAATATGGAATCGGTGGGTTCAGGAGGGTAATACGGAACGCCGTGCAGGATCCCAACGGCCTCATATCACTAGCAGTCGAGATGACAGGCATCTTATCCGCATGGCTGTAACGGATCGTGCAAGCACGTCTCGATCACTGAGTCAACAGATGGGGACGTTTGCAAGACAACAACCAAGAACAGTTCGACGTTTGCAGCAGCACGGACTATCAGCTCGGAGACCGTGGCTGCGGTTACCCTTGACGCTGTATCACAGACACGAGCGCCTGCGATGGTGTACTCTACGACGAACTTGGGCGCACGAATGGTAAAACGTCATTTTTTCGGATGAATCCAGATTGGGTTTACAGCATCATGATGATCGCATCTGTGTTTGGCGACACCGCGGTGAACGAACATTGGAAGTGTGCATTCGTCATCGCCATACTGGCGTATCACCCGACATGATGGTATGGGGTCCCATTGGTAACACGTCTCGGTCAACTCTTGTTCGCACTGACGACCCTTTGAACAGTGGACGTTACATTTCAGATGTGTTAGGAGCCGTGGCTTTACTCTTCATTCGATCCCTGCAAAACGCTACATTTCAGCAGGATAATTGACGGCCGCATGTTGCAGGTCCTCTACGGGCCTTTCTGGATACAGAAATGTTCGACTGCTGCCCTGGCCAGCACATTCTCCAGATCTCTCGCCAATTGAAAACGTCTGGTCAATGGTGGCCGAGCAACCGGCTCGTCACAATACGCCAGCCACTACTCTTGATGAACTGTGGTATCGTGTTGAAGCTGCATGGTCAGCTGTACCTGTACACGCCATCCAAGCTCTGTTTGACTCAATGCCCAGGCGTATCAAGGTCGTTATTACGGCCAGAGGTGGTTGTTCTGGGTACTGATTTCTCGGGATCTATGCACCCAAATTGCTTGAAAATATAATCACATATCAGTTCTAGTATAATATATTTGCCCAATGAATACCCGTTGATCATCTGCATTTCTTCTTAGTGTAGCAAATTTAATGGCCAGTAATGTATTTGTATGATAGGCGTAAGTCCTACTGCAGCTCCTAACGCATACAGATCATCAGCGTCCCCATCAACTATGAATTACCTCATTAGCAATGAGCACCTGCCACTGTGGCAAGTATTTCCTCGATGAGACGGGTACAGCTGAGGTGACAAGAGTCATAGGATAGCGACATGCACATGTACAGATGGCGGGGCTATCGTGTATACAAGATATAAAAGGGCAGCGCGCTGGTGGAGCTGTCATTTGCACTCAAGTCGTGTGGCTAGGGCCTCCCGTCGGGTAGACCGTTCGCCGGGTGCAAGGCTTTCGATTTGACGCCACTTCGGCGACTTGCGCGTCGATGGGGATGAGATGATGATGATGATGATGATGATGATGATTAGGACAACACAACACCCAGTTCCTGGTCGGACAAAATCTCCGACCCAGCCGGGAATCGAACCCGCGCCCTTAGGATTGACATTCAGTCTCGCTGACCACTCAGCTACCGGGGGCGGACTGTGCTCAAGTCATTCATTAGAAACGTTTTGCGGCATGATTATGGCCGCACCTCGGGAACTAATGATTTCGAACGCGAAATGGTAGTTGGAGCTAGACGCATGGGACATGACGTCCTGTGCCTGAACGAAAAGCATTATTCAACAAGTTGGCGTTGCTGTCAGCGTTCCTCCGAGCCATAGTCCGTAGGTAGCGGTCGTCCACTGCAGTAGTAGCCATTGGGCGGCCTGAGCGTGGCATGTCATCGACCCTGTCTCTGTATCTCCTACATGTCCGAACAACATCGCTTTGGTTCACTCCGAGCCGCCTGGACACTTTCCTTGTTGAGAGCCCTTCCTGGCACAAAGTATCAATGGGGACGCGGTCGGACAGCGGTATTGATCGTCTAGGCATGGTTTGATTTTTGTCCGAAGATGAAGGAACCACTTCATGGCATTCGCTTTAGAACTGTTACAGAGATTCGACAGGCAGTAGACCGCTCCAATCGCACCATCAAAAGAACACACTCTGCAGAACACTCGCCTTCCACATCGCTGGCAACGCTTTCTACACAAAACTCGTGACTTCTTTGAAGTACAGTAACAGGTGCAAACATGTAACTCTTTTGCATCGCTTGTGAATAAATAGTTGCCACTATATAAGTTTCAACCCTCGACGCACTTTATTCAACATGTAAACGTCACTGCATATATTCATATGTAGGTCATGACATGTTCGCTATGCCTGCCATCATTGACGACGATGTAAGGCAGACGAATAGCGAAATTCTGCATGACCGTCTGAAGTGTAGGAACATCGATGCTATCGATAACCTCCTGAATGGCGGTTTTCAGCTCAGCAATGGTTTTGGGGCCGCTGCTGTTCGCCCTGTCTTTAAAATACAGGGTGGTCCATTGATCGTGGCCGGGTTCCTATTTTTTAAAAAAATGCAATTGATATCCGTTTGACCTATGGCAGCGCCATCTAGCGGGTCAACCATGACGCCATCTGGTTCCCCCTTCAAGCTAGACGAATTTCGTTCTTTGTAGTTTTTCGTTTGATGCTTATTTCGTGAGATATTTGGCTCTGTCACTATCAATGGACCACCCTGTATATGTCTTTATACCAAAAGGAGACGCATGTGTTCAGATCCGGAGAATATGGCGGCCAATCGAGGCCCAAGCCTCTGGGTACCCCAGAGCCAGAATACCGTCCCCAAAGTGCTCCTCCAGGACATAAAACACTGTCCTGTTTCGATGGGGTCAAGCTCCGTCTTGCATGAACCACATCTTGTCGAAATCAGGGTCACCTTGGACAATGGGGATGAAATCATGTTCCAAAACCTTAACGCATCGTTCGCGGTAGTCACCGGGCCATCAAGGAATATCGTAACGATTACGCCGTGACTGGGCATTGTACAATACACAGTCACCCGTAGAGGGTGAAGAAATTCTCGATCGCTAAATGCCGATTGTCAGTCCCCCCCAAATACGCCCATTTTCCTTGTTGACGAACCCATCCAAATGCTAGGCCCAACCATACACTGAATAATAGTTTCCATCTTGGGCCACGACCAACCGTGCAGTTTGAACGTCCTAACGCAAACCGTTCAGAAGTTATGACGCTTTTATTTCATGCCGTTCAGTAATTGTCACCCACTATGTATGTTACGGGCCTCAGTCTTGGAATGTTGCCAAGCACAAGTAAGACGAACGGAAGCTCCAGGTCACAGAGACAAGGATTCTGCGCTTGTCTGTAGGAGATGCGCTAACACACAGAGCAAGAATCGACCGCTTCCGAGGGTCGTTTAACACACCAAAAACGGCGAGATGGTTCAAATGGTTCAAATTGCTCTGAGCACTATGGGACTTAACATCTTAGGTCATCAGTCCCCTAGACTTAAAACTATTTAAACTAACTAACCTAAAGACACCACACACATCCATGCCCGAAGCAGGATTCGAACCTGCGGCCGTAGCGCTAGGAGAATCGCCGACACCGGTGTGCGTATACCGTGCGCTGGGAACCTAAACGTGTGAAAACGGTGCTTGACATAAAAGAACCGAAAAAGAATCCCTGGGAGGTCACCGATTAGGACCCCAAATAACGACCTCAAGACGATAACTGGGATGATGCAAATCAGAATGGTAAGACTAGGAGGGCAAAGTCCAAAGTGTGGGAAATGAAGCACGGAAGATGATTTCTTTACACCAATTCACACAAACGTTGTTTCGAACTTCGGTCTAATCGTGCGAAATCCATAGGGATCACATCTTTCTCACAGCTAATTACTGAAACAAGATCATACTCCAATCTTCGACATGCCTAAGGATGTGTCTGTCCATGCCAATAAGCTTCAGGCATGCTGACCACAGTACCATGTTTTTTGGAAGAACCAGTGTTTGTCGATGTTGACGCCTCCCTGACGGAAGCACAGTGCTCCAATCGCGATTGGAACGGGAAGAGGCCTTTGGTGACGGTATTTAAAATACACTATGCCACGGACAAGGAAATGCTTTTTAGAGTGTAAATACATAGTAAACATAAAACAAAGTGGCGCTCATGTAGAGAGAGAGAGAGAGAGAGAGACAGAGAGAGAGAGATCAGTTTTGGGGCGGGAGACGTGAATTCTGTCTGTATACCTCCAGTACATTGTCGCCTCTCTCTCAGCGAGAGACCGGTAGCCCAGACCGCTAGCTATTGCGAATGGAACACGTGCCCAGCTAAGCCCATCCGCGAGATGTGGGAAGCCCTTCTGGTAAGGGCGGCTATAGCCCCAGACCGCGAGCCCGTATATTTCACAAGGGGCAGCGAGGAGGTGCCCCGCCGTTTCATTAACCCAGATACGTAAAGCGGTGTGGGAGTGGGGGGAAGAGGGGTGCGATTAATTTGCAGCGCACCGGGCCAGCTGCTGCGTGTGGGCGTGACTGGGGGAGGGGAGGGGGGGGGGAGGGGAGGGGAGGGGAGGGGAGGGAAGGAGGGGTTTAGGCTGTGGGAGCGATAGTCTCGAGGCTGGGGGCTGGAGGCGGAGGATAGCCGCAGGAGGCTGCGGTCTCAGGGGGGCGAGGGGAGGAGTGGTGGTGAGAACAGGTGGCTGAACTGCACCTCCACAGGAAACAGGAAGTGTGAGCCACGTGTGCAGGAAGCAACGTTCCAACTTTTGATTGTTTTAATTGGCACTAATTCGATAATAATGTGGCAGTCCAAATCGAGAACGTACATGGATATACAGGGTGTGCATAAAGTCCGGGAAGACTTTCAATTATTTATTGCACAAGAACCAAACATTGTACAGATATCATACATAGGCCATTTTGAAGAGAAACCCTGAAATTTTTTTTTTTTTCATGTATACCGCCACAGCGTAGTTTAGCAATTTGCTGTTAGTCAGCGCTAGTCACAAACATGGCGAATTCCTGTGCAGAGCGAGCTTTTTTGTGGGTTGAGTTCGACCGGAACAAGTGCGCTACAGCTGTTCAAAGGGTGTTTAGAATCAAGTACTGTAAGACGCCACCAACAAGGAAGGCCACGTACCACTGGCACAACAAATTCGTTACCACAGGTTGCTTGTGCTGGGCAAAGAGAAGCGGACGTCCCAGTGTGAAATGAATGCTTGCAGATGAAATGAATGTGGAGCGCGTGTACGAGAGGCATTCAAAGAGTGTCTAAAGAAATCGGTGCGTCGTGCATCCCGTGGACTCGAAATGGCTGCAATAACAGTGTGGAAAGTCCTGCGACAGAAGCTGTCTATGAAACCATTCAAACTGGAGCTAGTGCAGAAGCTCAATGACGACGACAAAGAGAAGCGTTTTGAGTTTTGTTCGCAGTTGCAACAATTGAATGAGGATGGGGGTGGCATTGTCGATCGCTTAACTTTTAGCGACGAAGCCACAAGTCCGTCAAATCATACGATATCGAACACACTGTGTCTCAGATGGCGCTGTCACTATGAGCACTGATGATACGCTTTCGGTTGCGTCTCCTTCTGAATGCGTTCTGGCTGACCAACTGTTGCATACAATTCCGCATCAAATAGTCCGTCTCCGTTAGCCGAGTGGTCAGCGCGGCAGAGTGCCACACCATGGGGCCGGGGTTCGAGTCCCGGCTAGAGCAGGAGATTTTCTCCGCTCAGGGACTGGGTGCTGTTTTGTTCTCATCATCATTTCATCCCCATTTCCGACGCGCAGGTCGCCCAATGTGGGGTCGAATGTAATAAGTACTTGCCTCGCGGCGGCCAAACTTCCCCAAATGCGGGTCTCCCTGCCCACAATGCCGTACGCCCATTGCCATTTTTTCCGCAACAACTGCTCTAATATCCCTCAAAGCAATAGTCTCGACACGTCCAGTAAAGCCGCAGAAATTAGCGATCTCCACTATTTTTTCCGAAGTGTTTCACAGATAAGTTTTTCGCTTTCGATTCGTCTTGGAAGAGTCGAACACTTGACTACTATTTAGATTGTCTGAGTACATAATGACTGTAAATGAATGGGACAAAAAGAAAGAATTCCTGTGACTACAAGTAAAGACTTCATCGCATGAAAACACGTATAGACTGAAATATTAACTCCAACAATTTGTTGTTGTTGTTGTGGTCTTCAGTCCTGAGACTGGTTTGATGCAGCTCTCCATGCTACTCTATCCTGTGCAAGCTTCTTCATCTCCCAGTACCTACTGCAACCTACATCCTTCTGAATCTGTTTAGTGTATTCATCTCTTGGTCTCCCTCTACGATTTTTACCCTCCACGCTGTCCTCCAATACTAAATTGGTGATCTCTTGACGCCTCAGAACATGTCCTACCAACCGATCCCTTCTTCTAGTCAAGTTGTGCCACAAACTTCTCTTCTCCCCAATCCTATTCAATACCTCCTCATTAGTTACGTGATCTACCCACCTTATCTTCAGCATTCTTCTGTAGCACCACATTTCGAAAGCTTCTATTCTCTTCTTGTCCAAACTAGTTATCGTCCATGTTTCACTTCGATACATGGCTACGCTCCATACAAATACTTTCAGAAACGACTTTCTGACACTTAAATCTATACTCGATGTTAACAAATTTCTTTTCTTCAGAAACGATTTCCTTGTCATTGCCAGTCTACATTTTATATCCTCTCTACTTCGACCATCATCAGTTATTTTACTCCGTAAATAGCAAAACTCCTTTACTACTTTAAGTGTCTCATTTCCTAATCTAATTCCCTCCAACAATTTAGGTTGGCAAAAATTAAACAATCGAAAGTCGCTGTTGTTGTTCATCGTCAGTGCTCAAAGTGGTGGAATCTGCGGTAGAAACGACATTTTCGGCCAAAGTTCGATAATGTGGCATGGCACTGTCACATTGCTGGATGGACTAAGCAGATCGTGGAAATGTGTGCATGTGGAAGAATAGATCATCCGCCGAAAATGAAGTGGTGGAAAACATTCGTGCGATCTACGAAAGAAGCCCCGGGTAATCCACGCGTTGCGTCAGCAGCGAAGTGTGTGTGTCGCCATCTAGTGCGGCGCATATTGTGCGATCGTCTGCGATTCGACGCTTGCAGAACTCAAATGTTGCAGGCGCTAAAACCAGGCGATAAACCAAAACGGAGACGATCGATCATTGACTTTCAAGTACGGATGGAGGTGGATGGTTACGCAGACAGACTTCTGTTCACTGACGAAGTCAAAATTTCCCTAAGTGGCAAAGTGAAGAAGTATCATTTGAGAATATGCCTCTCTGGAATATGAACGTAATTCTCCGAAAATTTTCTGTCACTTATGACGACAGAGTATTTGGTCATTTCTTCTTCGCAGAATCTACCGTTATAGACAAGGACGTCTGGCACAATTTCAGAGTGCCTCCTATGACTTTAGTCAACTGAGTGTACGTGGTATCTGTCGTAATGCACTGAGGATTGGGTATCAGCATTGAGTCTCCAGAGGGGCCTGAAGATGACAGTAATGTAATGTGTAAACAAATCGCGTAATGAAGAGATTTTACACTACTGGCCATTGAAATTGGTACACAAGCAAGAAATGCAGACGATAAACGGGTATTCATTGGACAAATACACTAGAACTGACATGTGATTACATATTCACTGAATCTGGGTGCATAGATCCTGAGAAATCAGTACCCAGTACAACCACCTCTTGCCGTAATAACGGCCTCGATACGCCTGGGCATTGAGCCAAACAGAGCTTGGATGGCGTGTAGAGGTACAGCTGCTCATGCAGCTTCAACACGATACCACAGTTCATCAAGAGTAGTGACTGGCGTATTGTGACGAGCCAGTTACTCGGCCACCATTGACCAAACGTTTTCAATTGCGGAGAGATCTGGAGTCTGTGCTGGCCAGGGCAGCAGTCGCACATTTTCTGTATCCAGAAAGGCCCGTACAGGACCACCAACATGAGGCCGTGCATAGTCCTGCTGAAATGTAGGGTTTCGCACCGATCGAATGAAGGGTAGAGCCACGGGTCGTAATAAATCTGAAATGTAACGTCCACTGTTCAAAGTGCCGTCAATGCGAACTAGAGGTGACCGAGACGTGTAACCAATCGCACCCCATGCCATCACGCCGGGTGATACGCCAGTATGGCGATGACGAATACACGCTTCCAATGTGCGTTCACCGCGATGTCGCCAAACACGGATGCGACCATCATGATGCTGTAAACAGAAGATTCATCCGAAAAAATGACGTTTTGCCATTCGTGCACCCAGGTTCGTCGTCGAGTACACCATCGCAGGTGCTCCTGCCTGTGATGCAGCGTCAAGGGTAACCGCAGCCGTGGTATCCGAGCTGATAGTCCGTGCTGCTGCAAACGTCGTCGAACTGTTCGTGCAGTTGGTTGTTGTCTTGCAAACGTCCCTATCTGTAGACTCGGGGATCGAGACTTGGTTGCACGATCCGTTACAGCCATGCGGATAAGATGCCTGTCATCTCGACTGCTAGCGATACGAGGCCGTTTGGATCCAGCACGGCATTCCGTATTACCCTCCTGAACCCGGCGATTCCATATTCTGCTAACAGTCATTGGATCTCGACCAACGCGAGCAGCAATGTCGCGATGCGATAAACCACAATCGCGATAAGCTACAATCCGACGTTTATCAAAGTCGGAAACGTGATGGTACGCATTTCTCCTCCTTACACGAGGCATCACAACAACGTTCCACCAGGAAACGCAAGTCAACTGCTGTTTGTGTATGAGAAATCGGTTGGGAACTTCCCTCATGTGAGCACGTTGTAAGTGTCGCCACCGTTGCCAACCTTGCGCGAATGCTCTGAAAAGCTAATCAGTTGCATATCACAGCATCTTCTTCCTGTCGGTTAAATTTCGCGTCTCTAGCACGTCATCTTCGTGGTGTAGCGATGTTAATGGCCAGTAGTATATATAAACTGCGGTTGTTGGTGCTCCTTATTTCAACAAGTTTATTAACAACCACACTCCTATATCCACTTCAGTGACAGATAATCTCCTACTGTGTTCTCTCTACGCATAGCAAGGTGGAAAATGGAAATTGTCAACATTCACAATGTGTACACCGCATTGAAGCACTATGCGCGCTCACACACATGTTGGAGGAGGTGAGCGGCGACCTGTGGCGCTCAGTACGTGATCGTGGTCGTGGTGGACCCCGCCCCCTCACACCCGCGCCACCCCCGCCAATTACGAGCGTCGCACCTCGGGGCTCGGTGGGCCAATATCCGGCCTGAGACGGGCCTCCAGCCACCAGCGCCTGCCGCTCTTCTCGCCGCCGCCGCCACCTTTTGTACGGCCGCTGGCGCCACCAATTCCAGACGGGCAGAGAGGAGGAGAGAGAAGCCCCACTTCTGCTCGCTTGGCGCCGCCAGATGGAAAACGCATCTCCAGCCAACCTGCCGCCCACACGCGCGCGCGCTAGCTGGCTGGCTGGCTCTTCTCTCTCCACAGCTCCTGCCAGGGCCAGGGACAAGTGGCTGTGGGCACACTTGACGTCCCAGAAGCTCACCACAGAAATACGGGCCCACTGGACGAATAAGGGTCCGCTCACACATGTCCGCGCAGCGTTCGTGCTGAGACACATCCGATTGTGGGCCGTCGTCTGGAGGACGACATATACCAAAAAAGTAAAACGTAGCGGGCCAGACATGACCGGGCGCCTCTCGCGAAATGTCCGTAGATCAGTAGCGTGCCGGGCAGATTTTCTTCTGCTTAAATTTTTACATTGCTACTATAGAAGTAGTTCGTAAGTTTCCTGCCAGTATCTGTTACAGGATTGGAGTCCACACATGTTGTTCAGTTGGTTCAAATGGCTCTAAGCACTATGGGACTTAACATCTGAGGTCATCAGTCCCCTAGAAATTAGAACTACTTAAACCTAACTAACCTAAGGACATCACACACATCCATGCCCGAGGCAGGATTCGAACCTGCGACCGTAGCGGTCGCGCGGTTCCAGACTGTAGCGCCTAGAACCGCTCGGCCACTTAGGCCGGCCACACATGTTGTAAAAAGAAATCCTTAAGAGTAGCGAATGTACTCTGAAGACAAAAGTAATGTATTGCGAATCCATAGAAAGAAGGATACTTTATTGTGTGATTATATGATAGCGGAACAAACACTGGTAACAGTTACTTCTGTAAAATATCTGGGAGAATGCGTGCGGAACGATTTGAAGTGGAATGATCATATAAAATTAATTTTTGATAAGGCGGGTGCCAGGTTGAGATTCATTGCGAGAGTCCTTAGAAAATGTATTCCATCAACAAAGGAGGTGGCTTACAAAATACTCGTTCGACCTATATTTGAGTATTGCTCATCAGTGTGGGATCCGTACCAGGTCGGGTTGACAGAGAAGATCCAAAGAAGAGCGGCGCGTTTCGTCACAGGGTTATTTGATAACCGTTATAGCGTTACGGAGATGTTTAGCAAACTCGAGTGGCAGACTCTGCAAGAGAGGCGCTCTGCATCGCGGTGTAGCTTGCTGTCCAGGTTTCGAGAGGGTGCGTTTCTGGATGAGGTATCGAATATATTGCTTCCCCCTACTTATGCCTCCCGAGGAGACCACGAATGTAAAATTAGAGAGATTCGAACGCGCACGGAGGATTTCCGGCAGTCGTTCTTCCCACGAACCATACGGGACTGGAAGAGGAAAGGGAGGTAATGACAGTGGCACGTAAAGTGCCCTCCGCCACACTCCATTGGGTGGCTTGCAGAGTATAAATGTAGATGTAGAAGAGCCAGAGAAACTGGTACACCAGGTAGGAACTCCGCCTGCACGAAGAAGTGCCGCAACACGACGTGGCCACAGTCTAATATATACAGTCGTGACACTCTCGCTGCTTTTTGTTATACACCGCGACAACAGCACCCCAAGCGGTGGAGAACCTACGCTGCTGAATACGGTATTCAGTAAATGTAAACAGTATCATTTATATTCATTTTTAACATGGTTTTTATGAAATGCAGCTTATGTAGCGCAATCAGTTGCAGTAATAATAGGAAGAAGACACCACATTTGTCATTTTTCAGTTTTCCTAAGGACCCTGAGAGGTATGAAACATCACATTAGAGCGCTCTTCTTCATTTGGCTTATTACCTTCTCAGTCTCATTGGTTGTAATGTAAGGTGTATGTATCTGAGTAAGTTTGTTCTGCACCGCTTTTTGAAGAAGGTGCATGGCTTCAACCATAGATCCTTTACAACCAACTTGATCTGCTACTGTCAAAAAACAGTCGTGAAGATATTGGCAGCTACATCACCTTCATCTACCATGCTTCCATTATGACACACTTCGATACTGTCTGTATCTTCCGAAATTTTTTTCTAAGCTGTATTGAATTACTGAATTTGTTTTTCTTGTTTAGGATCAGAAATGGTTAATAAACAGTAGAAGACAGGACCTGCTGCAAAAATATGTCTTTTATTTGCACAATAACGTGAAGTTTTGTGCGTTACATTTCGAGTCAAACCAGTTCATGAGTGCGGAAAAGAAGAGATTGGTATGGAATACAGTTCCTACGTTATTTGACGTCCCGAATAAGCCACAACTAGTGACGATGAAGAGAAAATTGCCATACAAACGTGAAAGAGTTACTGCAAAAATAATAAAACTGTCTCCTGACTCAGAAGAAACAGGTACCACAAGTGTTCCTACACCATGCTTCCATTATGACACACTTCGATACTGTCTGTATCTTCCGAAATTTTTTTCTAAGCTGTATTGAATTACTGAATTTGTTTTTCTTGTTTAGGATCAGAAATGGTTAATAAACAGTAGAAGACAGGACCTGCTGCAAAAATATGTCTTTTATTTGCACAATAACGTGAAGTTTTGTGCGTTACATTTCGAGTCAAACCAGTTCATGAGTGCGGAAAAGAAGAGATTGGTATGGAATACAGTTCCTACGTTATTTGACGTCCCGAATAAGCCACAACTAGTGACGATGAAGAGAAAATTGCCATACAAACGTGAAAGAGTTACTGCAAAAATAATAAAACTGTCTCCTGACTCAGAAGAAACAGGTACCACAAGTGTTCCTACACGAGAGACATATATAAAATCACTAACAACGGAATCTGCAACACAGACATCTTTTGAAGATGAAATGCTTAGATAACGTGAAATTATTCGCGTGTTGGAAAATCATGTGAAATGTAAAAACGTGCAAATCATTAGACTTCGTACAAAATTAGTACGTGACGAGGAAAGTACCCATCGTAAGAATAAACTGCAACCACAACGTCACAGGACACAAGTACAAAAGGACAAGCTCATTTTAAAAAGTATTGGTTCCAAGTACTTGAAAAAAGATGCTCTCCATTTATTAATAAGCCAAATCAGTATACCATTGAATGGAAAACGTGGTGCGAGATGGAAAGATGAAACTAAATTATTTGCACTTAATTTGTTGTATTATCGTACTCAGGCATACAGTTTTTATCACACTGTTTTAGCCTTCCATCAGAACGTAGGCCTACCTTACAAAGGTATGTGGAAGATATACAATTAAACTGTGGGATAAATAATAACATATTTCATCTTTTAAAGCAGAAAGTGCAGCAGTTACCAGAAACTGATATAATTGTTAATTTGTCTATGGATGTGATGTCACTAATGGAAAATTTGATATATGACAGCTCTAGGGATCGTGTTATTGGATTTGAAGACATGGGTTTCATACGTACATCTGTGGTTGCCAATACTGCATTAATTATAATGATTAAGGGCATCTTCTCAAATTTTAAACAGCCATATTATTTCTCCAAAGGACCAGTAGGAGCCACCCATCTGACGCGCATATTTTTTGAAGTTGTCAAAAAACTCTTAGTGATTGGTTTGGTAGTAAAAATATGTGTGACTGACCAAGGTACGAATTTTGTGGAGTGGAGGCACAACTTGGTATTACACCAGTTAATCCATGCCTAGTACACGAAGGGAGTAAGATATACTTTTTTATGACACCCCACACTTGATAAAAATCATACGTAATAATTTATTCAGGTAAAACATTATCTACACAACAGATGAAGGATGGATTGGCACTGCTTCATGGAAGGACATTTGTCAGTTGTACTCAAGTGATTCTGAAAGGAAGTACAAGTTGGCCCCCAAGCTCACTAAAAGAGCTGTCCAACTGCCAGCTTTTTCAAAAATGATGGTAAGCACTGCATTTCGTGTGTTGAGTCATTGGCATTGAGACACTTGTTACTTGTGGCACCATATCATCATCTGCTACTGCTACTGCAGACTTTTGCCAAAAAGTAAATAATATTTTTGACGTATTTAATGCATATAGTGTCAAAGGGCCTGTATCCTTAAGGAACTGCATTGGTTCAAAATGGCTCTGAGCACTATGGGACTCAACTGCTGTGGTCATTAGTCCCCTAGAACTTAGAACTACTTAAACCTAACTAACCTAAGGACATCACACACATCCATGCCCGAGGCAGGATTCGGACCTGCGACCGTAGCAGTCGCACGGTTCCGGACTGCGCGCCTAGAACCGCGAGACCACCGCGGCCGGCCAGAACTGCATTACAAGTGCCTCAAGACTGTTGGAAATATTAAAGACACAGAAGCCATGGCTACAGTCATGGAAATTAGTAGATGTTGATGGCAAAGACTTTTCATGTAGGATTAAGTGTGTTACAGGGCTTCTGGGTAACATGTCTGTTGATGATGTTTTGGATGGAACCAAGTTATAGTTATTAACACACAAAATTAATCAATATCCACTGGAAAACGTTTTCTCAGTGATAAGGCATAAAGGTGGTTTTTGCAGCAACCCATTACGACAATTTTGTGCTGCATTTAATAATTGTGCTTTAAGCAAATTAATGAACACACACAGTGTAGCTACCTCCAATTGTGAGGGGATCAACTGGGGTCAGACAGTAGTGGATATGAAAGCAGCGCCCAAATTACTTGTTTCACCACTGTTGGACATCAGTCACACGAGTTCAGTGATCAGACTACCAAATGTGGAAGTCCAAACAATCCTCGGAGAGGCAAACAGCATGAGATACGTGTTTGGTTATGTATTAAAGAAACTGCTTACAATTCATGACTGTTATAAATTTAGGACAGTACTTGTAGATGACAGCCAAGACTTAGATGCAAATGACAAAAGTTTATTGTAAGTTTAAAAATTATGAAGGCAACTTTGGAAGCCTATTTATTTGTACAGAAGATGCCAAAGAATTTTTAACTCATTGTGAGACTAAGATGACTTCTACTTTTGATAAATACGCTCAGATAAGTAATTGTGGTGCTTTCTCTGTGAACATGTTGATGGACATCCCCAATTTTCCACCTGGGTGCTGTGCTGAAATCAAGCTGCTGTTAGTAAGACCGTTTGTGAAAGTGAGGGCCTTTTACATTATTAAATTTGGGAATCAAGACTTAGTCTGTAGGAGCAAGAGAAGAAATAAAAAAGTGATGAAGCTGGCTCATTTGGGTTGCTAAAGTGTTAGGACTGACTCATTCATTTAATTTTATTTTCGTTAAATGTATCAATGGGATATAATAAAGTTTTAAAACAGTCATGCTTTTTATTAAGATAACCTGATAGGACAAAGGATAAGATGGAAAATGTATTTTTGGAAGCAGCCTTCCTGCAAAGCAGAACATAATGAAAAGTGATGTATCGCTTCATTTTTACACAAGGAAGAGCATCTACAGGGTGTTTCAAAAATGACCGGTATATTTCAAACGGCAATAAAAACTAAACGAGCAGCGATAGAAATACACCGTTTGTTGCAATATGCTTGGGACAACAGTACATTTTCAGGCGGACAAACTTTCGAAATTACAGTAGTTACAATTTTCAACAACAGATGGCGCTGCGGTCTGGGAAACTCTGTAGTACGATATCTTCCACATATCCACCATGCGTAGCAATAATATGGCGTAGTCTCTGAATGAAATTACCCGAAACCTTTGACAACGTGTCTGGCGGAATGGCTTCACATGCAGATGAGATGTACTGCTTCAGCTGTTCAATTGTTTCTGGATTCTGGCGGTACACCCGGTCTTTCAAGTGTCCCCACAGAAAGAAGTCACAGGGGTTCATGTCTGGCGAATAGGGAGGCCAATCCACGCCGCCTCCTGTATGTTTCGGATAGCCCAAAGCAATCACACGATCATCGAAATATTCATTCAGGAAATTAAAGACGTCGGCCGTGCGATGTGGCCGGGCACCATCTTGCATAAACCACGAGGTGTTCGCAGTGTCGTCTAAGGCAGTTTGTACCGCCACAAATTCACGAAGAATGTCCAGATAGCGTGATGCAGTAATCGTTTCGGATCTGAAAAATGGGCCAATGATTCCTTTGGAAGAAATGGCGGCCCAGACCAGTACTTTTTGAGGATGCAGGGACGATGGGACTGCAACATGGGGCTTTTCGGTTCCCCATATGCGCCAGTTCTGTTTATTGACGAAGCCGTCCAGGTAAAAATAAGCTTCGTCAGTAAACCAAATGCTGCCCACATGCATATCGCCGTCATCAATCCTGTGCACTATATCGTTAGCGAATGTCTCTCGTGCAGCAATGGTAGCGGCGCTGAGGGGTTGCCGCGTTTCAATTTTGTATGGATAGAGGTGTAAACTGTGGCGCATGAGACGATACGTGGACGTTGGCGCCATTTGGACCGCAGCTGCAACACGGTGAACGGAAACCCGAGGCCGCTGTCGGATCACCTGCTGCACTAGCTGCGCGTTGCCCTCTGTGGTTGCCGTACGCGGTCGCCCTACCTTTCCAGCACGTTCATCCGTCACGTTCCCAGTCCGTTGAAATTTTTCAAACAGATCCTTTATTGTATCGCTTTTCGGTCCTTTGGTTACATTAAACCTCCGTTGAAAACTTCGTCTTGTTGCAACAACACTGTGTTCTAGGCGGTGGAATTCCAACACCAGAAAAATCCTCTGTTCTAAGGAATAAACCATGTTGTCTACAGCACACTTGCACGTTGTGAACAGCACACGCTTACAGCAGAAAGACGACGTACAGAATGGCGCACCCACAGACTGCGTTGTCTTCCATATCTTTCACATCACTTGCAGCGCCATCTGTTGTTGAAAATTGTAACTACTGTAATTTCGAAAGTTTGTCCGCCTGAAAATGTACTGTTGTCCCAAGCATATTGCAACAAACGGTGGATTTCTATCGCTGCTCGTTTAGTTTTTATTGCCGTTTCAAATATACCGGTCATTTTTGAAACACCCTGTATATACTTCATATGAGGGATATACAGTGTGTATTCTCTTACTTACAGTGGAATAAGTGCGACTGTATGCTACTTCTTCAGTATTTCTTCAATAATATGTTGCAGCGTATGTCAGTTCATTCAGTAGTTCTTGCTCTGTTTACTTACATTTCACGATCATTTATGTCTCTCGCTGTTCTCCTAACACTTGTGAAGCGAAAGATATACTAACTATTTTGTAAATTACGTACAAAACGAATTAAAAACGAACATTATTTTTACGTTGCATCTGCCGTCAGAGGAAGGCGAGCTTTCTGGCCGCTAGGGGTGCTAGCGTCACTTGAATTGTCAAGTGGTAACAACTCTCACAGCAGTGAGTGTCGCGACTGTATATATTAGAATGTGACGTGGCATTGACTCGACTAAAGTCTGAAACATTGCTGAAGGGAAATGGCACCACGAATCCTGCAGAGCTGTCCATAAATCCGTAAGACTACGAGGCTTTGGAGATCTCTTCTGAACAGCACGTTGCAAGGCATCCCAGATATGCTCAATAATGTTCATGTCTGGGGAGTCTGGTGGACAGCGGAAGAGTTTAAACTTGTAAGTAGGCTGTTTGGGTTTGTATGTTGGTAACGCCACGTAGCGCTCTGTATGAAAATCGCTGACTGCACTATGGGCAGTCTGTGGCTGGTTGGACTCATTGTTGGAATGGTTCGAATGGCTCTGAGCACTATGCGACTTAACATCTGAGGTCATGAGTCCCCTAGAACTTAGAACTACTTAAACCTAACTGACCTAAGGACATCACACACATCCATGCCCGAGGCAGGATTCGAACCTGCGACCGTAGCGGTCACGCGGTTCCAGGCTGTAGCCCCTAGAACCGCTCGGCCACCCTGGCGGGCATTGTTGGAATATTAGCTTGTGTAGTGTTGGGCAGTTGGATTTGAACAGCGCGTAGCGTTGTGCAGTTGGAGGTGAGCCGCCAGCAGTGGTGGATGTGGGGAGAGAAATGGCAGAGTTTTGAGAGCGGATGATCTGGACGTGTGTCCGTCAGAAAAAAAGAAATTTGTAAGACCGGATGTCATATATATATATATATATATATATATATATATATATATATATATATATATATATACAGGGTGTCCCAGCTATCTTGTCCACCCAAAATATCTCTGGAACAATAACACCTATTGGAAAACGACTTTCACCGGTATCAATATCAATGTAGGGCTGGGGCCCATGAATGTACATATTTGGAAACATTCTAAAACGCAAGCATATGTGTTTTTTAACACAAACTTATGTTTTTTTAAATGGACCTCCTATATTTTTTCTTCAGCAATCCATAGCATGACAAAGCAAATACACAATGGCGTTGATTGCATCGCAATATTCCCATTACATCCCGAGATATTGAGACGCGAAGTTGACGCTTGAAACACGCGACATGCGCTGCTAGCGCACGTCCTGAGGCTCAGGCGTGAACCCCATGCTGCCCGTAATCGCGATGTGATTGACATGCGTAATCACACCTCCATACTTAACAAGAGGTCCGAAACAACGGTACAACTTTTAGTCCACTTGCTCGTTTCACTAAAACCATCAACATGAATTTTACTATTACGAGTGAATGATTAACTGTCACTTGCGCTAGGTCTACAGTAAAGTAACGTTTTAACGTTGAACGGCATTACCTTTCTAGTAACGGATTAACGATAAGCGAAGTTAACTTTGTGACTAACGTAGCGGTACACAGATGTGTTACTGAACCGCATCACCCCCAGCCTATGGGATAAACACCTGCTGGAATGTACGACGTTAACGCAGGATGGCAGCAGACCGTATTATTCGTTTCGGACCTCTTGATAAGTATGGAGGTGTGATTACACATGTCAATCACATCGCGATTACGGGCAGCATGGGGTTCACGCCTGAGCCTCCGGACGTGCGCTAGCAGCGCATGTCGCGTGTTTCAAGCGTCAACTTCGCGTCTCAATATCTCGGGATGTAATGAGAATATTGCGATGCAATCAACGCCATTGTGTATGTGCTTTGTCATGCTATGGATTGCTGAAGAAAAAAATATAGGAGGTCCATTTAAAAAAGACTGTGTTAAAAAACACATATGCTTTCGTTTTAGAATGTTTCCAAATATGTACATTCATGGGCCCCAGCCCTACATTGATACCGGTGAAAGTCGTTTTCCAATAGCTGTTACTGTTCCAGAGATATTTTGGGTGGAGAAGATAGCTGGGACACCCTGTATATATATAAAGTTAGAATTAGTAAACGAAGATTCTTGTGAGGTAAGTGATTCATGCAAGGTATAGGTTATTGTTAGTCAGCGCCATTCTTTTGTAGGCATTACTGAAAGTAAGATTGTGTTGCGCTAAAAATATTGTGTGTCAGTTTAGTGTTGATCAGAATAAGTAAAGAGAGAAGTGTGTGAGTACGTTCAGTTTTGCTCCGCTGTTTGAATATCAAATAACGTAAGAGGTTTACCAGCACAGTCATTTATAATCTTACTAAGGCGACGTTTCAAACTGAGAAGAGTGTTCCTGGAGCCACTCTGTAGCAGTTCTGGACGTGTGGGGTGTCGCATTGTCCCGCTGCAATTGTCCTAGTCCATCGGAATGCGAAGTGGACATGAATAGATGCAGGTGATCTGACAGGATCCTTACGTACGTGTCACCTCTCACAGTCGTATCTGGACGTATCAGGGGTCCCATATCACTCCAACTGCGCGCACCCCACACCATTACAGAGCCTCCACCAGCTTGATCAGTCCCCTGCTGACATGCAGGATCCGTGGCTTCATGAGGTTGTCTTCGTACCCGTACACGTCCATCCACTCGATACAATTTGAAACTAGACTCGTCCGACCAGCCAACAAGTTTCCAGTCATCAACAGTCTAATATCTGTCAAGATGGGCCCAGGCAAGCCATAAAGTTTTGTGTCGTGCAGTCATCAAGAGTACACGAGTGGGCTTCCGGCTCCGATAGCCCATATGGATAATGTTACGTTGAATGGTTCGCACGCTGACACTTGTTCATGGCCCAGCACTAAAATCTGCAGCAGTTTGCGGAAGGATTACATTTCTGTCACGTTGAACGATTGTCTTCAGTCGTCGTTGGTACCCTTCTTGCAGAATCTTTTTCCGGCCGCAGCGATGTTGGAGATTTGATGCTTTACCGGATTCCTGATATTCACGGTACACTCGTGAAGAGGTCGTAAGGGAAAATCCTCACTTCATCCCTACCTCGGAGATGCTATGATCCTTCGCTGGTGCGCCGACAGTAAAACCACGTCCAAGCCCACTTAAATCTCGATAACTTGCCATTCTTGTAGCAGTAACCGATCTAAGAATTGCTCCAGGCACTTCTTATGTAGGCGTCCACGACCGCAGCGTCGTATTACTGTACTTCTGTACTATCTAGAATTCGGCTTTTATGCCATTTCCAAGTACAATGCTAAAAGTTGTTAGACCATTAATATGTCATATCTATTAAGGCAGACCAAAGCAGGTAGACAAGACTAACACATGTCTTTGAGCTTTAACAGTTACATCTTAAAGATGTGTTAGTCTTGTTTACCTGCTTTGGTCTGCCCTAACAGACATGACATATTAATGGTCCCGCAACTTTTAGCATTATTCTTGTTAATGGTATAAATGGTTCAAATGGCTCTGAGCACTATGGGACTTAACTTCGGAGGTCATCGGTCCCCTAGAACTTAGAACTACTTAAACCTCATTAACCTAAGGACGTCACACACATCCATGCCCGAGGCAGGATTCGAACCGGCGACCGTAGCGGTCGCGCGGTTCCGGACTGTAGCGCCTAGAACCGCTCGGCCACACGGCCGGCTTGATAATGGCATAAAAGCTCAAATCTCGATAGTACAGAAGATAAGTATACTAGTACACAATCAAACGGCTGTTTAATCTTTTGCTTGACAGTGAAGCGCGCTCGGGTAGCCTAATGCTAAGGCGACGACTCGCGATAGACGTGAATTAGGGTCACAAATTTTCATTGTCGTCATTATATTATACAGCTCATAGTTGTCCATATTCGCAACAGCGAATACATGTCGTGCATTTCAGGAACCACACATGCAAAGCATCTGAACCTATTCTTACTTATTGTCTGGTCAGAGCTACATTCCTTCGCCTCCTTTGTTACCTCCCTCCATTCTCCTCTGTCCATCTGTTTCTTTCTCCATTTCCCGACTGCTATTTGTTTGAGATACTCCTCCGTTTCCTCACCTAATCTTTCTCCTGGGTCTTCCTCTTTTCCTTCTCCCCTCGGGCTTTCCTACAAACATTTTAACACCTCGAGTTTCTATTATTATCTGCATGTCCAGCCCGTCCTATTCTTCTGTACTTGATTTTCGCTACAAAATTCATATGTTCAAAAAGCGTCTGCAGTTCTATATTTTTTCTTTGTTCTCCAGTTTCCTTCCTCTCTTAACGCCCCAAATATCTTTTTTAAAATCTACCTTTCCCATCTCAATTACGGCCTTTAACCTTTGTGGTCGTCATACATTACTCATCATCATCGTCATCATCATCATCATCATCATCATCGTCATCGTCATGATCATCATCCATCATCATCGTCATTATCATCATCATCGTCATCATCATCATCATCATATACAGATTCCAGCGGCAGGTTGGGTCTGTTTGGAACACAAGCCTCGACATTTAGTCCAGTTCTCGCACTATCTTTCTGTGTTCACTCTTATCGAGTCCACGACTTTTCCATACATTCAACACTTTTCAGCCATTTATCACTTCGTCTTCTTCTCCGCATCTCTGTTTCATCTTTCTTCTTGTGAATGCTCTTGTTTTCCGTGCCCATACCATCTTAGCCATGGTGTTTTTACTGTTTCCCTTACCCTTTCATTGCTCATCCTATCTCCTCTTCTTACTCCTATCCTCCTCCAGAGGAACCTCATTTCACATGCCTGTAATCTGCTTACATTTCTTTTCTTTTCAATACTGGGCTGTAGTAACTTCAATATACCACTTTTTTGCTGTTTTGTGGGACGTCTTTGTTCCAAACCAGGCCCCGAAGACTTCACAGGAATGCTTCTGCTGTCTTCCGCGTTAACTGACCTCTTTCTCATTTCTTCCATTTTCCCCTATCACACTTCGCAAGTATTTGACACGTCCCACCTCCTTCAATTGTTCATCTTATTCCGCTAGTTGGTCACTCAAGCTGTAATCAGAATCTCATTTGTTTGCATTAAATTTCATCCCATACCGTCCCATATTTTGTTTCCAAGAATCCATACATTACTATAGGTCCTAATATAGTCAAATACATTTGTATTTTTGCAATCGTACTAGCATTTCTGGAGTCGAATACCAGGAGTACCGGTATGAAATGAGCGTTAACGTACAATTGTTGTGAACGAGCATTATTTTTTTTTTTTTGTTGGTATGACATTTGTCAAAGATATTTAGTGTACATCAAGTCATGGAATAAACAACAACATATGTTTTCATCATGTTAACAATGTCGAATTTTGTACCAGTAAGTGATGATTTGCGGAAAGCATCTATTTTTTGTTTTCATATGAAAAAAAGTGCTGCAGAGTCGCATAGAATGCTTGTCGAGGTATATGGTGATCATGCTCTATCAGAAGCAACATGCAGAAGATGGTTTCAACGGTTCAGAAATAATGATTTTGATGTAAGAAATGAAGAACGTGAAAGACCACCAAAAAAGTTCGAAGACGCCGAATTGCAAGCAATATTGCATGAAGATGATACTTTGAGTCAGAAGCAAATGGCAGCAATGCTAAATGTTGCACAACAAACAATTTCTGGCCTTTTGAAAGCTATGAGAAAGACCCAAAAGTGTGGAAAATGGGTGCCACATGAACTGAATAAAAGACAGATTGAAAACCGAAAAACCATTTGTCAAATTTTGCTTCAAAGACATAAAAGAAAATCAGTTTTGCATCGAATTGTTACTGGCGATGAAAAATGGGTTTATTTTAAGAATCCTAAACGGGAAAAATATGGGTTAATCCGGGACGACAAGCAACATCGACTGCAAAACCAGATCGATTCGGCAAGAAGAGAAAGCTCCGTGTTTGGTGGGATCAGAAAGGTGCGGTGTATCATGAGCTTCTAAAACCCGGTTAAACTGTGAATACTAATCGCTACAGACAACAAATGATCAATTTGAACTATGCATTGATCGAAAAAAGACCAGAATGGGCCAGAAGACATGGCAAAGTAATTTTTTTACGCAACAATGCACCTGCACGTAAAAGCAAAACTGGTTCAGGATACAATCAGAACACTTGGCTGGGAGCTGCTACCCCACCCACCGTATTCACCAGACTTGGCCCCTTCCGCATACCATTTGTTTTCATCAATGGGACACGCATTGGCTGAGGAACACTTCGATTCCTACGAAGAAGTCGAAAATTGGGTGTCTGATTGGTTTGCTTCAAAAGACGATCATTTCTATTGGCGTGGTGTCCAAAAATTGCCAGAAAGGTGGTCAAAATGTATAGAAAGCAATGGTCAGTACTTTGAATAAAATGTTTTTACTTTTCAATTAAAAATCAGTGTTTCATTTTCACAAAATAACGCTCATTTCATACTGGTACACCTGGCACATTCTGCAAGGAATAACGACGGCACTTTCCCCTTGCAATCCTTTTTTGTATTTCTGCTGCTGCCCTGTTATCTTCTGTTTCTATCGAGCCTAGGTATTTAAACTTTTCCACTCCTCAGTACTCTTTCCCACTTATTGAAGTCTTTCCTCTATCACCTCCAGTATCTCCCATCCCACTAGTGTAGGAATCAAGGTCAACGCATTGCTCTGAAGCTCAAAGCGACCTCATTTCACTTGTTATTGAGCTTTTTGAAACTGAACTACGTTCCAGGGCACCATACCTTCAGTGTATCTGAATATAACCTATCGAACTGTTTTAGCTCGGTTGCTGAATTCGTGCCCTGATTTGCAGCCCTCAGGACAGGTTGGAGTGAGCAGTAACGGCACCTTTATTCCCGGAGCCATCAGGAAGCCGGATTGCCCATTGGCGCCGTCCGCCATTGGCCACCTGCCCATTCACCGCCCGCGAGGTCTCCTGGATAATTAAGGGTGTGTGCCACGGCAGGCGGGGGCGGACGGTGGAGGCAGAGGCGGCGGCGGCGGCGGGGGCGGCTCGCGCCACTTGAGATTACGGCCGGGGGCCACTCAATGTCCGGCCAGCGCCGCTCGTTACGGGATTTAGTGGGCGCAGCCGCCCCCACTGTGCGCTGGCAGGTAGCGGCCGGCCGCCGGGGGCGGGGGGCGGCTAATCAGCGCCGCTTGTCCGCCGCCTGTCGGCTGTTTAACCCGGCGCGTGGGGCGGGGGGCGGAGGGAAAGTGAGCCGGCCACAAGAGGTGGGGGCGGCCGCCGTGCCGGCGCCGGGGCGAGGATTAATTTCGCAGGAGCCGGACCGCCTCTCAACTGCCTCCGAATTGAATCCAATGAGACATTTACACCCCTTCCCACTGTGTCCCATTCCGCATAAAGTAAGGCCGCCTCCCTTCCCTACCCAGCTATGCTTGGTTCCCACCTCTCCCGCAGCCTGGCCGTTCTTCCTCCCCTGTTCTCCAGACACAAACTGCCCGACTGGGGACTCACGATACAGACTCGCGATACAGACTGGTTCCTCGAGCTGTGACAGATCATACGGCGTAACTTTCCCATGTCAAGTGCGTATAACTACTTCTACATACACCAGCAGTTCAAAAAGTGTAACATATTCCTGCAAGAGATAGTACTGCTCAGAAGCAATTTTCTTATAATTATACGACCAGGACCAATGTGCCATTGAAGATCCGCAGTTCACGGTTTGCATTTTATTTACAGTTCAGATGGCCCTGAGCACTATGAGACTTAACTGCTGAGGTCATCAGTCCCCTAGAACTTAGAACTACTTAAACCTAACTAACCTAAGGACATCACACACATCCATGCCCGAGGCAGGAGTCGAACCTGCGACCGGAGCAGCAGCGCGGTTCCGGACTGAAGCAGCTAGAACCGCTCGGCCACAGCGGCCGGCAGGGGATAATCAGCGTCACTCTTGAAGAGAAGTTTTTCCACGTTTCCATGCCAATCTCCCATGAGACAGACAATTCTGTAACCACTCGTGCTGCTCTTATTTGCAAACGTATGATGTATTTTCCCAGTATTCTGCCATAAGTGAAGTCACCCAAATGCTTTAAGCCCTTGACTGAGCCTCTAAGACCATTCCGTTTTATACCGAGCGGGGTGACGCAGTGGTTAGACACTGGACTCGCATTCGAGAGGACGACGGTTCAATCCCGCGTCCGGCCATCCTGATTTAGGTTTTCCGTGATTTCCCTAAATCGCTCCAGGCAAATGCCGTGATGGTTCCTTTCAAAGGGCACGGCCGACTTCCTTCCTCGTCCTTCCCTCATCCGATGAGACCGATGACCTCGCTGTCTGGTCTCCTTCCCCAAAACAACCCCCATTACGTTTTATATCCCTACTGTTAAGGTGCAAAGTCAAGCGCTGACTCGCCAGTCGGGAACGACAGAACAGAGATGGCTGTATGAAGACGTCAGCCAATTGCACGCTAACCGACCTCTCTCCAGGATGACAACGCGACAGCAGCTGTCGCTATGCGAAGAGGACATAAGCGACGCTCCCGATTGGTCGCGGGCACTTGAAGAGTAGCTTCAAGATTCGCGAGTTCTGTAGCAGCATCGTTACTAGTTACTTTGCTTGCACAATCTATGTAACACGGACTTGGGAATTGTTATACCGAAGAGATTTCTTATTTTCCCTGTCGCCCTTTGCTTGCGACACATTTGTGTTAATACGAAGTTAAGTCTTGTATTTTTCCATTTTGTAGTGAAACTCATTAATACGATTTGTTTGAATGTTGTCCAGCGACCAGAGAAAAAAATGGTTCAAATGGCTCTGAGCACTTTGGGACTCAACTTCTGAGGTCATTAGTCCCCTAGAACTTAGAACTAGTTAAACCTAACTAACCTAAGGACATCACACACGTCCATGCCCGAGGCAGGATTCGAACCTGCGACCGCAGCGGTCTCGCGGCTCCAGACTGCAGCGCCTAGAACCGCACGGCCACTTCGGCCGGCTAGCGTCCAGAGAAAGCAGGTTTCCTAGACACCCCATATTTGACGACAAGGCTGGATTCAACACCTACAATTTGTTAAGGCCAGATACTTCGACATTCTAATTGTGAAACACGGCAGTCATACGATACTATCTTATCTTTTTTTTCCATTTTTTAATATGTATAATTTTACTTCTCAGTACATTTGAAGCAAGTTGTCACTTTTTGCACCACACTCAAATTTTGTCAAGTTCTGATTGAATATTTCTTCACCTTTTCCAGGCAACACCTGAGAGATAACTGTAATATCAGCAAACACTCTGAGGTTGCTAGTAATTCTGTCATTAATAGAGAACATGAAAGACAAAGGTCCTAACACACTTCCCTGGAATCCGCCTACTTCTTTTTCTGTTCGATGACTCTCCGCGTTAGTATCTAGGAGATATCTCATTTCCCTTCAGTGGGAACGTTACCGGATCGACCATGACATAGTGTCTGTCCATTATAGCCGGCCGGTGTGGCCGAGCGGTTCTAGGCGCTACAGTCTGGAACCGCGCGACCGCTATGGTCGCAGGTTCGAATCCCGCCTCGGGCATGGATGTGTGTGATGTCCTTAGGTTAGTTAGGTTTAAGTAGTTCTAAGTTCTAGGGGACTGATGACCTTAGATGTTAAGTCCCATAGTGCTCATAGCCATCTGAACCATTTTTTTGTCCATTATAATTATCCGGGCTGTTATGGCATGGTTGATTGATGAATTCTGTGTCAATTCCCAACGTTTCGTCTCCGACTGCGGAGAACATCTTCAAGGGGGTCTGTAGCTCTATGGAAGGTCTGGCTCGCTACAGACTGCCGCTAAATTCTGTGTCCGCGCGCTCCCGCGCCGAGGCGTGACGTCACGTGTTTTGAAAACGTCAGTGCAATTGGCCGCTGTCTGCTGCCTTCGATCGCCCGGATAATTATAACGGACATGACACTTCCGGCCGTGAAAGTCTACATTTTAGTATGACATGGTGTCTGTCCTTTAAGAAACTGCTGCGTGTCCTGACTCCTGTAGAAGTGACGCAAGTACTACATCTGTGCCGACAGGAGGATCGGCGAATGGGAAACTGTCTCGAGCATCTTTTCGTGAGATCAGAACTGCAAAGTGGAAATGATTTGCAGCCCTAGAAGCGAACTGCTGGCGAAAACGTCTCGCGAAATTTTACAATTGCCGTCACTGTGAGCGTAGAAAGCCTTATTTGCATATACAACAGCGAATAGCGATAGTAAATTCCTGGGACGGTGACTGCTCCTTGGGCATGAGTGATACTGTGCACGCCTTTCTGCCTACTTAAAAAAGATGGCTTTGCATCTGTATTTCTTAAAATGGCTCTGAACACTATGGGACTTAACATCTGAGGTCATCAGTCCCCTAGAACTTAGAACTACTTAAACCTAACTAACCTAAGGACATCACACACATCCATGCCCGAGGCAGGATTCGAACCGGCGACCGTAGTGGTCGCGCGGTTTCAGACTGAAGCGCCTAGAACCGCTCGGCCACACCGGCCGGCTTAGAAGCATTACAGAAATGAAATATCTAACCGGACGTTTTATCAAAACCGTTTACGTACATTCTGGGGTTACTCAACAATTACAAATTATCAGCCAACTCATCTATACGAATGCGCTGGCAGAAACAGAAAACATAATTATTTAAATCTTTACCATGTTTGCATGAAGTCTTCTGTTGCCATGTTCAACAATATTTACATACCTATGTTAATCTAACACATGGTGGCTTCACACAGCGCACCACAAAAACTGCCTGCTCCATCGTCTTTCCCTCACACACAGCTATCTACAACTATGCGGCAAGCGCTCTGTTACTCCAACACTAGCAGTATCTTTGGCTCTGCGGTCGCGCGCAGTCAGCGATCCGCATTTTCGAGCCTATCAGAGAGATTCATTGTTTATAGTACACTAGTTTCATTTTAATTTATTAATATTCTTATCTGATTCTGGTGCCACATACAAGTGCGCCCCAGTAGACGCCTTTCAAAACGAACGCACTAAAGTTTTTACGTCAAGCTAACGGAATCTTCCGTCGGTTCTTGGTAGAACAACATTATAATAAATAAAAAGCGCTAGTTTGCTTTTGTGCTACAGCATTACTTTTATTGCGTTAACCCCTTCTCGGTTTACAAGGCAATAAATGAAACAAGTACTGTTTTCATTTTACTTGTTTCATTCATTTAGCGTAAACTGTTACATACGCATAATTTTGAGTATAGTGTAATGTTTTTTCCTGTTTGCTCCGTTTAGATTTGTATATTGTTCAACTTTTTACTTTTTACATTGTATTACCACCACACCGTCAAAGATGTTATTTACTGCACGTTTCTGTTTCAATCTAGATGGGTAACATCCTTTCCAATGTTGTTTTCGACAACTGTAACGTCTTTGACGACAATAGTCAATAATTTTTCACGTCAGCTCCATTAAAAATGCAAATTTCATCCCTTGTCCATACGATAGTCATTTGTTTTGAATTTAGTATGCGTGACTGAAAGCTTGAATGCCCTGAATGCGTTGTAAGGAGAGTTTCGTGTCCAGTCACTATGGCCATCGACTTATAAAAATGTTCGGCCGGCCGCTGTGACCGAGCGGTTCTAGGCGCTTCAGTCTGGAACCACGCGGCTGCTACGGTCGCAGGTTCGAATCCTGCCTCGGGAATGGTTGTGATGTCCTTAGGTTAGTTAGGTTTAAGTAGTTCTAAGTCTAGGGGACTGATGACCTCCGATGTTAAGTCCCATAGTGCTCAGAGCCATTTGAACCATTTTTTTTATAAAAGTTCACAAAATCTCACTGCACTAATATTTCCATTAAATTAATGAGGGAGTCCCACAGCTCTTAGAAAAGTTAAAACCGAGTAAAATTTTTTTTGCATACAGCAAAATGCAATCGCACTACCTATTACTTTGTAACACAAGACTTCTATCCTCTACACCAGGGCTTCCCAACGTGTGGTCTGTTTCGCAACAATACGGGGTAGTTTGTGCGCCGGCTCACGGCGGTAGATGTGCTGAAACCTTTTCCGCATGCGCGGAGCGAGCTTTGTCGACCAATCACAGCGCTTGCTGGTACGTATGCGGCCCCAGGCATCATTAAATGTTAAACTTGCTTCGTCAGTGCGCTACCTATTTCATAAGTCGTTTTTTGACCTTCAGTTTTCATTCATCTCTAAACCACAGACCACAGACTATTTATACTTCGGGGGGGGGGGGGGGGGGGGAGGATCATTGGGAACATGGAACTTGCATTAAGAAGCTTTCAGTTCCCATGGGTTTCGCTCTGAAATTTAAAGTTACTGTGCTCTTGACTAACTAGGGGTCCGTCACGGATTTTCGACTGAAGAAGGGGTCCACTTGCTGAAAAGTTTGGGAAGCCCTGCTCTACACCATGATGAACTCGTGGAGCATATGAGCTTCTACTTTCCGTCAGTCTCCTGAAGGTTTTAATCGCCGATATGTCATTAACTGATATTGAATAGCTAACGGTAGAAAGAACAATACGTTTTTTCTGAATCTCCAATTTATAGTTGCCTTAAAATGGCATACTCACATAAACGCACGTTATAATGCGAAACTAACTAAATATGAAATTTCTTTAACCACCTATACGCCGTCTCCTGCCATTTTGTTACAATAAGTCGTACCAACAAGTTCCTCAATGTGCTGGTGCTTTGAAACAGCATATATTTGCATGACGTGAGTTACAGTATAAAATCCGTCAAATATGGGTTTATACTGAAAACGACAAATACCAATATGGCGTCTTTTGAGTTCTTCTTGTGACGTAGAGAGCGTTCTTGACTCTTATTGGATCACGTTACGAAGCACGTTACCGAAATATCGCAGAACTTATATTTTGTGTTCCACATGCAGCAGTGCCTCTTCAGTGCGTAATAACGCGATATGTCACAAAACTCGTACAGTTCCACGTCAACGCTTACAAACTCCTCCCATATGAGAACAGTTTTACCGACTGTCGCTCTACACATACGCCATTAGAGAGAGAAGGAAACACTAAAATGGCTTTTGGGAGGTGTAAGGCGGACGAAAGGGGGGGGGGGGGGGGTGTCAAAGTGTTGCCAAACTAACATTCTGCTGCCCAGCGCGAAGTTGTTGCGGAGTGTTATATATGATGTGGATAAAAAGCTGCCATTCGGGAGAGACGTGATGAATTGCACGACACTTCCGCTGCTAACTTCTCCTCTACTATCCAAACTTCACGGAAGTTCTCCCTCATAGCTATCGCGCCTAGTGTTCCTGGAAGAAATGATATCGTGGAGTAATGGTTTAGTCACACCCTGCTGAGTCGTTTGGAGAATGAAGCTCTCACTCTGAAAGCGGAACATGTGCCAGTTTTGCGCTTACTGGCAGATTCAAATAGTCTTCCGGTCTGGGGCTCGAACCCACACACCAGCCCTTCGAGGGTAATGTTCATATTAGGTGAGTTATCTTGGTACGAATGTCGACCCGGCGACATAGATCTAACTCTGCCAATTACTCTCTCCTATTATCCAAGAAAGGGAAAGTACTGGGTTCGAGGCCGTGTACTGCACACATTTCTATTCTGCGAGGAAGTTTCAAATATCTACTTCAGCTGTACCCTGCGAATCAACTCCTGACACTTATCCCCTCGCGACGACTGAACTATCTCGCGATGAATCACACCGCTCTTCGTCGCATCTTCTCTAGAAAGCCAGTCTGTTAAGAACTACGAAAACTCTTTCGGCTAATCCCTACAACATTGCTTCCACAAGAAAAGCTGCGTAGTCTCAGGAGCCTTGCCATGGTTCACGTGGTTCCCCCCCGTCGGAGGTTTGAGTCCTCCAGTCTTATCATGGTCCGCGCGGCTTTCTCCGTTGGATGTTCGAGTCCTACCTCGGGCGCGTGTGTGTGTCTGTGTGTGTGTGTGTGTGTGTGTGTGTGTGTGTGTGTGTTAGTTTATGTTACATTATGTGTATGTAAGCTTAGGGACCGATGACCTCAGCAGCTTGGTCCCATAAGACCGTTCCACAAATTTCGAGTCGTCTTTCGGGCATGGGTATGTGTGTTGTCTTTAGCATAAGTTAGTTTAAGTTAGGTTAAGTAGCCTAGGGACCGATAACCTCAGCAGTTTGGTCCCATAGGAACTTGGCACAAATTTCAAAAAGAAAATATTTAACAAATTCAAATGCTAGACTGTTCATTCATTACTGACTATATGTCACTGCGAATGTTACACACTTTACTCTCTCTCTGTTTAATAATGAAATAATTCCGGACACGGACTCGAACCCAGTACTTTGCCTTTCTTGGATAATAAGAGAATGCAGTAAGGAACAAGTTATCGGGGCCCATGGCGGACCCTGTGCGTACTGGGCAAACACATGCTGAACCGAGGCGACTGAAATGCTAATCATTTCTGCAGACCGTACTATTGTACATGTCCTTTGAATATGGACGACCTACCTCTTGTCGTTCAAGGTGTTCTGTTTTTTTCTGAACATGAGTGTACATCACATCTACCGATTTCCGTCCCGTTCGAATATGGCTCTGAGCACTATGGGACTTAACTACTGAAGTCATCAGTCCCCTAGAACTTAGAACTACTTAAACCTAACTAACCTAAGGACATCACACCCGTGATGGCTGGGTGTTGTGTGCTGTCCTTAGGTTAGTTAGGTTTAAGTAGTTCTAAGTTCTAGGGGACTAATGACCTCAGCAGTTGAGTCCCATAGTGCTCAGAGCCATTTGAACCATTTGAACATCACACACATCCATGCCCGAGGCAGGATTCGAACCTACGACCGTAGCGGTCACGCGGTTCCAAACTGAAGCGCTTAGAACCGCACGGCCACACCGGCCGGCCGTTCGAATAATTTCTTCGTCTTGTTTTGTGGTCCAGGTCCACAGACCAGCTATGCTTCTGCGCACAGTGCACATCACCACCTTCCATGCCCACTGGTACAATAGCTGTTCCTCTTTACACCCTTGCGATAAAGAACAGTCCATTTCGTAGGACATGACCAGTGACTGAAGTAATAATGTAAGAGGAGCAAAGGATAACCTATCCGAGATTTCGAGACAGGTTTTCCTTCAGCAGGAGACAAGTTTTAGACGTGCAATGCATTCCTCTATGGTCCAACTCTACATATCATCTCACCTTCCATGCCGACTAGTGACAATAACAGCTAAAATTAAGTCATTGTGATGAAGAACAGTGTAGTTTCGAAAACGCAATTCATATAGCAGGAAAAAATGTTCTGTCACTGGGATATAGTAAGCGATGCGAGTAGTGACGTAACAGAAACGTGTAGTTATCTACCTGAGCTCTCTGAAGCGGCAATGTTTATCAGGAGCGCAAAGAACATGGACAGCAAAAATGATCAGTGGATTTCTGTGTGGTCCATCGCTGCATCTCAGCCAGACTTTTTTTCTTTTTTGGGTCATCAGTCTTCTGGCTGATTTGACGCGGCCCGCCACGTGACCTGTCGTATGCATACTTCATCTCAGAGCAGCACTTGCAACCTGCGTCCTCAATTATTTTTTGGGTGCATTCCAATCTCAGTCTTCCTCTACAGTTTTTGCCCTCTACAGCACCCTCTAGTACCATGCAAGTCATTCCCTCATGTCTTAACAGATCTCCTGTCATCCTGTCGCTTCTCCTTGTCAGTGTTTTGCACCTATTCCTTTCAGATTCCGCGCAGAACCTCCTCATTCCTTACCTTATCACTCCACCTAATTTTCAACATTCTTCTGCAGCACCACATCTCAAATGCTTCGATTCTCTTCTGTTTCAGTTTTCCCACACTCCATGTTTCACTACCATAACAATGCTATGCTCCAGACGTACATTCTAAGAAACTTCATCAAATTAAGGCCTGTGTTTCATACTACTAAGATTTCTCTTCGCCAGGAATGCCCTTTTGTCAGTGCTAGTCTGCTTTTGATATCCTCCTTCCTCTGTTCCACGGCACCGACCGGCCGCCGTGTCATCCTCAGCCCACAGGCGTCATTGGATGCGGATATGGAGGGGCATGTGATCAGCACACCGCTCTGCCGGCCGTATGTCAGTTTACGAGACCCACTTTACTGCCTCGGTAATAGAACTCCTTAACTTCGTCAACGCTGTTCTCATTACTGCTACACCTCATTACTTTCGTCTTTCTTCTATTTGCTCTCAGTCCATATTCTGTACTCGGTACATCGTTCTTTCAATTCAGTATATCATGTAATTCTTCTTCCCTTTCACTCAGCATAACAATGTCATCAGCGAATCATATCACTGATATCCTTTGCCGGTCGGAGTGGCCGAGCGGTTCTAGGCGCTTCAGTCTGGAACCGCGCGACCGCAACGGTCGCAGGTTCGAATCCTGCCTCGGGCATGGATGTGTGTGATGTCCCTAGGTTAGTTAGGTATCAGTAGTTCGAAGTTCTAGGGGACTGATGATCTCACAAGTTACGTCACACAGTGCTTAGAGCTATTTGAACCATTTGATATCCTTTCACCTTGAATTTTAATTCAATTCCAGAACCTTTCTTTTCTTTCCATCATTGCTTCTTCCATGTACAGATTAAACATCAGGGGGGAAAGACTACATCCCAGTGTCACACCCTTATCAATCCGAGCACTTCGTTCTTGGTCGTCCACTCTTATCATTCCTAATTGGCTCTTGTACATATTGTATATTGACCGTCTCTCTCTATAGTTTTGCGTTATTTTTGTCAGAATTTCGAACATCGAACGCTTTTTCCAAGTCGACAAATGCAACGAACCTGTCTTGATTTTCCGCTAGTCCATTATCAACCGCAATATCAGAATTGACTCCGGGTGCCTTTACCCTTTCTAAAGCCAAACTTATCGTCACGTTAGGTTAGGTTTGGTTACCGCATCCTCAACTTTCTTTTCCATTCTTCTGTATATTATTCTGGTTAGCAACTGGAATGCCTGAGCTATTAAGCTGATTGTGGGGTAAATCTCGCAGACTTACGTACGTAATTCACTGCAACTTCTTGACAGCCTACTAGCGACAACAATTCTTCTTACATACTTATGGTGAAGACTAGTACAGCTAAGAAGGCTGGGTCTATTTAGTAGCACTCCCCGCGTCGCGATTTTACTTTGCTTGTCTATTTTTGTAAGGTTCCATGTTACTTGACTTCCGGTAGGCGTGGAAACGTTTGACGAGGTGACTAATCTTTTGGAAGATAGTGACTGTATCGATACCAGTACAGTTTCATTAAATTTGTAGCAACGAGTAATGCTGAAAGAAGAGAGAAAATACATGAACGAACCAGAGATCGAAATCTTTAATCAGCTGGCTGCTTTAGTGGAAGTGTACTGTTATCAGAACAGTGTCGCTAACTTAGTGATAAATCTGCTACGGAAGAAATAAGCGAAGGTAACTGATGATGGCCGGTCCCTGTGACCGAGCGGTTCTAGGTGCTTCAGTCTGGAACCGCGCGACGGCTATGGTTGCAGGTTCGAATCCTGCCTCGGGCATGGATGTGTGTGATGTCCTTAGGTTAGTTAGGATTAAGTAGTTCTAAGTTGTAGGGGACTGATGACCTCAGATGTTAAATCCCCTAGTGCTCAGAGCCATTTGAACCATTTTTTAACTGATAATGAGTGAGAGTTCGAAACGTGTGACTGCTGTATTGGACGAAACTGTAAGGGTATGGTGTGACTGATTTAGTGGTAACAGACGTGTAAAAAAAATGTGAGAAATACTCGATGATCAGTGAACAGTCGAAACGCTTTGTGGACTGTCTGCTGTATTAAGGTTCAAATGGCTCTGAGCACTGTGCGACTTAACTTCTGAGGTCATCAGTAGCCTAGAACTTAGAACTACTTAAACCTAACTAACCTAAGGACATCACACACATGCCCGAGGCAGGATTCGAACCTGCGACCGCAGCAGTCGCACGGTTCCGGACTGCGCGCCTAGAACCGCGAGACCACCGCGGCCGGCCCGACAAATGTTGCTACCTATACAGTCAGCGTGCGTGAGGGATGTTTCCTGAAAGTTTGGCCGTGTCTTTTTGTAACACCCTGTATAGAGTGAGTGGACGAAAATATGGAAACACTAAAAACACATTACCATGCCTAATGCGGTGTAGCTAAACCATATGCTTTCCAAACAGCTTCCGCCGGCCGCGGTGGTCTCGCGGTTCTAGGCACACAGTCTGGAACCGTGCGACTGCTGCGGTCGCAGGTGCGAATTCTGCCTCGGGCATGGATGTGTGTGCTGTCCTTAGGTTAGTTAGGTTTAAGGGGCCCCGGAAAGGCTCAAAATCATGAAAAGTTCGATTTTTACTTTTTTGCGTTTTCTGAATCTGCAGACTATTACCTTTTAATAGATATATAATTTATTCAATTCCGAAGACTACAACTATTTTTAAATTTATTTTGAAATGTGTTCTACATGGGCGTGACCCACTGCGGCGCTGTTAAACTGCTGTCAAATGATGTTATTATTAACGTCCGTGTTCATCAGGTACATTTTAGTGATGTGAGATAAAGTATGTGTTGTGGCTAACCTGTGATGGTTCAATATATATCGCTGGTGTGATTGTCGATTGTTTCATGTTTATTTACTCTGTCGTTATCTCGAAAATATTCGTAATTAATTCTGTTTCTTGAGTCTCTGTTTTGTTGAAGTATAATAATGAGTAAAAGTAAAGTTATTAGAAATCCTCTGAAGGCTTTTAAGAAAAGGAGAAATGTTGGAAAGCCAAAGGTATGTGTTATTACTGTAAACAATAAAGACGACAACCAAGTGAGTGAACCTAACCTCTCAAGTACACCTGCCCATAGCAGTCAAAGTGGGAAAGAAAATACTTCACAGAAGAAGCTTGCTTCAATGAGTGAAAACTATGAATGTTTTATGGGCGAACCGGATGTGAATGAAATATTTGATATGTCGGTTCTCAAAGGAATTTTTTCAAACTGTGTAAGATGTATTCATTGTAGTGAAGTTGGTCTGGAACTCTCCATAATAAAGCACGTAGGACTTGCTAGTGAAATACAACTGAAATGTGATAAGTGTTCATACATGACCATCTTTTGGAACAGTGTTGCAGTAACTGCAACTGAAGAAAATGGTAGCAAAATCTACGAACAGAACAACGAGCGATGCTTGCTTTAGACAAGGAGCGCCTTCGGGCTGCAGACAGGGCTGTAAAGAGTCTAGAAATACAAGCAAGAGTAAACAGGAGGAAGAACAAGAGGAAGCTGGAGGAGGATGAAGATAATCCACCCTATGGACCTGAAATGCACTAAAAAGTTAATCCAATCTTTGTCGCTCGATTCCCAAAACTTTTATTTTCTCATACCAATTACATGTTTTGTAAGAATCTTCCAAACATATTTGTTTCAAACTTTCAGTAAATGTTACACAGTACCTTCTGCATAATTTAACACAGCCGTTTTCCAAAAAACTGTAAATTTTTGAATACATAAATAAAAAATTGCAAAAAGATGTTGTGAATTTTCATTACAATTGAAAAAAAAAATAATCTTTAATAACTGAACTATAATTTTGTAAAATCCCTGTGTTAAGTTGTAGGCCATATTCCAATAAATAATCTGTTAAAAGTTCAACTTCCTACCTCAAATACTTTGTGAGGAAAGATGTAATTTATAAGCGTTATTTTAACATTGCAAGTATAGGGCGTTCCAGAGCCCCTTAAGTAGTTCTAAGTTCTAGGGGACTGATGACCACAGCAGTTGAGTCCCATAGTGCTCAGAGCCATTTGAACCACTTTTGGACATTTGTCGGTAACCAATCAGTTGTGCAAGAAAAGGGGAAAACAGCTGACGATGAGAGAGAAGTCGAAACGTTTGACGAGGTGTCTGCCGTATTTGAAGACAATCCTAGTTAATCAGGCAGTCGCAGATTCGTGCAGCCGTTAACGTGCGGGATGACACGGAGGATGGGACACGGAGTGAGGGCGGGGTGGAGGACTGAATTCAGATGCGCTGGGCCGTCCCATCTGCTTTCTCTTATGTGCCCGGTAGTAATTCCGCGGACACGGGAAGTGGAGGAGGGAGAATAGCAGGCGGAGAGCGCGCGCGCCAGTAAACGCGGCGGCCGCGGCTCTGGGGCTCTCGGCAGGTCGCTGGACTTAGAGCCACGGGTGCTGCGGCTGGCAGGTGGGTGTCGAGGGTCCCGCGGCTCGGCGACCCCGCCTCCTGGGCGCCCGCTGCTCCTCCCTCCCTCCCCCCCTCTACCTCCCTACGCCCTCCACCCTCCCGCCCTCCAGCACCCTCCCCTTGGGCCAGTGTTTCCCAGGAGCGCGCGCACCGGTAATAACCTCAGAGTACGGTGGAGACAAGTGGTCCGCTGCAGCCGCTGCTAGGTCTCGACTGTGTCCTACGGAGCGTTCCCCAAGCTCTGCTAGGGGGTGACTAACGTCATCGCACTTTCCACAATCAGCTATCCACACTCCTGCCAAGCGCACGCGCAGGTCGCTGCCGTATTTGTCGACCTCAGTAAAGCCGTTCCGTTCTGTCAAATGGTTCAAATGGTTCTGAGCACTATGGGACTCAACTGCTGTGGTCATCAGTCCCCTAGAACTTAGAACTAATTAAATCTAACTAACCTAAGGACATGACACACATCCATGCCCGACGCAGGATTCGAACCTGCGACCGTAGCAGCAGCGCGGCTCCGGACTGGAGCGCCTAGAACCGCACGACCACCGCGGCCGGCTCCGTTCTGTCGCCTAATGAACAAAACGCGAGCTTTCCGACTATTCAACAAGACTTGTGACTCGATTCAGGACTTCATTGTGTATAGAATGCAACGCGTCTTTCTTAACGCAACAAAAGCGAATACTAATTTCGACAATCGTGCAAGGGTGATGTAGCCGTACAAACTTGTGTACCTCAGATTGTTGTGCTTGCTTTATGATGAAGGAAACTTGGTTTTGAAAGCACGGTTAGATTATCCCGTTCCCACGTTATGTAACTGTTTCCCTTGCTGGCCGTGTCGGAGTGGCAGAACTGACCCTTCGTAACTACACGTTCATCACAACAGAAAAAGAACGGTTTTTACTGTCAACAAGAGGCAGGGCTATGGTTTCCATGAATTACGGACCCCTACCGGAAGTCAAGTAACATGGAACCCTACAAAAATAGACAAGCAAAGTAAAATCGCGACGCGGGGAGTGCTACTAAATAGACCCAGCCTTCGTAGCTCTACTAGTCTTCACCATAAGTATGTAAGAAGAATTGTTGTCGCTAGTAGACTGTCAAGAAGTAATTCTGCGAGATTTACCCCACAATCAGCTTAATAGCTCAGGCATCCAAGTTGCTAACCACAATAATATACAGAAGAATGGAAAAGAAAGTTGAGGATGAGGTAACCAAACCAAACCTAACCTAACCTGACGATAAGTTTAGAAAGGGTAAAGGCACCCGGAGTCATTTCTGATATTGCGGTTGATAATGGACTAACGGAAAATCAAGACAGGTTCGTTGCATTTGTCGACTTGGAAAAAGCGTCCGACATTGTAAAATTGGGCAAGATGTTCGAAATTCTGACAAATATAACGCTAAACTATAGAGAGAGACGGTCAATATACAATATGTACAAGAGCCAATTAGGAATGATAAGAGTGGACGAACAAGAACGAAGTGCTCGGATTGATAAGGGTGTGACTCTGGGATGTAGTCTTTCCCCCCCCCCCCCCTGATGTTTAATCTGTACATCGAAGAAGCAATGATGTAAAGAAAAGAAAGGTTCGTTAATTGAATTAAAATTCAAGGTGAAAGGATATCAAATGGCTCAAATGGCTCTAAGCACTATGGGACTTAACTTGTGAGATCATCAGTCCCCTAGAACTTCGAACTAGGACATCACACACATCCATGCCCGAGGCAGGATTCGAACCTGCGACCGTTGCGGTCGCGCGGTTCCAGACTGAAGCGCCTAGAACCGCTCGGCCACTCCGACCGGCAAAGGATATCAGTGATATGATTCGCTGATGACATTGTTATGCTGAGTGAAAGGGAAGAAGAATTACATGATATACTGAATTGAAACAACAATATACCGAGTACAGAATATGGACTGAGAGCAAATAGAAGAAAGACGAAAGTAATGAGGTGTAGCAGAAATGAGAACAGCGTTGACGAAGTTAAGGAGTTCTATTACCGAGGCAGTAAAGTGGGTCTCGTAAACTGACATACGGCCGGTAGAGCGGTGTGCTGATCACATGCCCCTCCATATCCGCATCCAATGACGCCTGTGGGCTGAGGATGACACGGCGGCCGGTCGGTGCCGTGGAACAGAGGAAGGAGGATATCAAAAGCAGACTAGCACTGACAAAAGGGCATTCCTGGCGAAGAGAAATCTTAGTAGTATGAAACACAGGCCTTAATTTGATGAAATTTCTGAGAATGTACGCCTGGAGCATAGCATTGTTATGGTAGTGAAACATGGAGTGTGGGAAAACTGGAACAGAAGAGGATAGAAGCATTTGAGATGTGGTGCTACAGGAGAATGTTGAAAATTAGGTAAGGACTGAGGAGGTTCTGCTGCTGTAGTGCTGAACCGTACAAGAAAGCAGAGGACATTATCATAGCCTGTGTTTCTGTCACCTGTGCTTGTCACCTGATGAAGAAAACACGCTGTCGAAAGCTCGAGCAGGTTATTCTGTACCTCTCCCACATTTATACCTCCCTACTTATCCATGTTGCAGTGAAAGGACGGAACTTTCTAGCGAAACTACAAATTTTACTCCATAAGGAGCATAAGAACACCAATTATCTATGTTACTATACTGTTAACCTGCTATACAATCACGCAAACCCATTTGCAAGCTGCGTATCTAATGACTTCCAGCGGAAACAATATTTCAGTATTTTTTATAATTAATGACCAGATTTGAAAGGTATCATAAACTATGCAGGTTTAATTTTGCATTAAAGATTTAACACAGTAAGACAAGCATTATAGTTATAGTTAAGGCAACATAACTGACCGCGAGCGAATATTCAAACTATAGTCATCCAGTATTTGAGAGTGGGAGCACTTATTGACTAACAATTACCTTTATATTAAGGGGCGTTCAAAAAATAAACGAGCTAGAGGCATAATTAGAGAAACCAGTGCCTTTATGTTAGAAGTATTGACTCTGGCTATTGAGAGACTTGTCCCACTTTGACACAAGGCGGTGAATGGCTGTCTCATAAAAATCCCGGGGCTGCATTGTTAACCAGTTCCTCACGTACAGCTGGACGTATACATCGAAATTTTCTTTCGTTCGGACGGCACTTCCGCCTGTGCTCTTCGACATTTCCGGTCGAAAAAATTCCAGTTTTTAGAGGAAATATGAATAAACATTTTGACCAAATTTGACATTGATATCTATAACACATCCCGAGAAAAAAAATTCTCAAAGAACATGCTTTTTTCGGGCCAAATATACTAAGCCTCCCCTTAAGTCCCATAGTGCTCAGAGCCATTTGAACCATTTTATGAACTGGGCCGACGAGCGATGGGTGTCTGGTTGATTCAGCATCGACAGGGGGCGCTGAACTCTGTCTTCCTGGAGGTGTGGCACTGCAGGCATTTTCCATTGGCACGCCAGTCAGTGGCTTCTTAATGCCGTTTCGCGGCCCTGCACTGGTCGATATGCAGTCGATGCCTTAGGATTGCACAGAATTACTCAGTAGATGGTATGAAAGGAGGTGCAATATTGTGACAGAGCTGTAGGGCTGTGTCATACAGGAACACACAGGCCATCTTTTTGGGCTTTGTTTCAGCTGTCTCCTGATGCAGCTTTTTTTTCCAAAAGCTCAAGTGAACGCCCCACTTATGTCACAACTTCCCTCGCTGGCCGTGTCCCAGTGACAGGGCGGACATATTTGGCTGCGCAGTGTGTATGCTAGCCCCAGCTGTCTCCTGATGAAGAAGGTTTTTTTCCGAAAGCTCGAGTGAGTTATTGCGTGCCTCGCTTATGTCACCACTTGCCTCGCTGGCCGTGTCCCAGTGACAGGGCGGACATATTCAGCTGTGCGGTGTGTGTGCTAGCCCCAGCTGTCTCCTGATGAAAAAGGTTTTTTTCCCGAAAGCTCGAGTAAATTATTGTGCGCCTCGATTACGTCACAACTTGCCTCGCTGGCCGTGCCCCAGTGACGGGGCGGACATATTCGGCTGTGGGGTGTGTGTGCTAATCCTAGCTGTCTCCTGATGAAAAAAGTTTTTTTTCCGAAAGCTCAAGTGAATTATTGTGCGTCTGGCTTACGTCACAACTTGCCTCGCTGGCCGTGTCCCAGTGACAGAGCGGGCATATTCGGCTGTGCGGTGTGTATGCTAGCCCCAGGTGTCTCCTGATGAAGAAGGTTTTTTTCCGAAAGCTTGACCGAATTATTGTGCACCTCGCATATGTCACCACTTGCCTCGCTGGCCGTGTCCCAGTGACAGGGCGGACATATTCGGCTGCGCAGTGTGTACGCTAGCCCCAGCTGTCTCCTGATGAAGAAGGTTTTTTTTCCGAAAGCTCGAGTGAACTATTGTGCGCCTGGCTTACGTCACAACTTGCCTCGCTGGCCGTGTCTCAGTGACAGGGCGGACGTATTCGGCTGCGCGGTGTGTACGCTAGCGCGTTAAGCCCTGCCGTAGACGGCGGGCGGCCGGATTCGGCAGCAGGTGGCGGCCGACGTCTGGAACTGGCGCTGCGCTCCAGCGCGCGGCGCTCTCCGCCCATAAATTAATTTGCGGGGCCCGGCGCTGTTAGCGTATTTAGCCCCGCCTCCCTCCCCGCCGCATATATTCGCGTTATGTTTATCGCGGGCGCGGCGCGCGCTTTCCATCCCATGTAATCTCTTGTATGGCTGCCGCGAGAATCAGGTGTTTCGGCGCGCGCGCGCTCTGTATACGAATTAATGTATCGGAATTAAACCACTCAGCGGCGATGATATCGGCGGGCGCGCTTCCAGCCCCACCCCAGCCGCCGCTCACACGTACACGCACACACACGCACACGCACACGGCCGCTCTGTCCGCCTCCTGCCCGCACTGGAGTGCAGACATGCGTGTCTGAACCGCCACGCCTATCTGGCCCTGAATCTGCATTAGGGCGCGTGCGCTCGCGCTAATACCTGCTGACTTACATCCAGTGACGTCACCACTCCGCACATGTCGCTAGACTCTCCTCCTGATTTCACCATGCACTTCACTACCGCTGATTACTGATTAACTCGTAGCATTCACATTTTTAGCCATCGATTATTTTATGCAAGCTTCTAAGTCAGTGCAAACAAAACATTTGACAATTTGTATCACATATTTCGATACTCGCAAATTCACTCATCAAAACGTACACGGTACTTCCTATTAGTTCAAAATCATGAAATTTACCAAGTACCAAGATTTCACACTAAAACCAAAAGAAAAAATCCAAAAATACTTAATCTGCTATTGTATCACACGAAAAACAAATTTTTGCGCTTGTTACCGTGCTGTTTTAAGTCCATTTTTTGTCAAGGACGTTTGGATGTGTCAACACGTACATCTACATCGATACTCTGCAAATCACATTTAAGTGCCTGGCAGAGGGTTCGTCGAACCACCTTCAAAATTGTCTATTATTCCAGTGTCGTTTAGCGCGCGGCAAGAATGAACACCTATATCTTTCCGTACGAACTCTGATTCCCCTTATTTTATCTTAGTGATCGTTCCTCCCTATGTAAGTTGGCGTCAACAAACTATTTTCGCATTCTGAGGAGAAAGTTAGTGATTGGAATTTCGTGAGAAGATTCCGTCGCAACGAAAAACGCCCTTGTTTTAATGATGTTCAGCCGAAATCCTCTTTCATTGCACTGACACTATCTTGAAATTTGTGTCGTATGCTAAGGTAACATTCCTTGGCGATATAACAAGCGTTAGTTTCTAGGTCAGGGCAATTAAAAGATACTGTCATTCATGTTAAATAGTTTGACACTCGCAAATTCAGTTATCAAAACCTACATGGCACTTCCTGTTAGTCTGGAATCACGAAATTTTGAAGAAGAAAGATTTCACATTACAACAAAAGAAAAAGCCCAAGAACTGTTAATTTGTAATTATATCACACGAAAAAAATTGTCATTTGTTAAGCCCTTTCTCTTTTTTCTCAGGAGCGGATATATGTATCAAGTTGAAATTTATGCCACGTATTAAGGTAAATAGTCGCTTGGTGGTGTAATAAATGTAAGCTCCTAAGTCAAGGAAACCAAAATATACAGACATTTATGTCACAATTTTTACGCTTGGAAACTCATTTATGAAAAGCTTACGGGTACATGCCCTTGCCGTAGCATCGAGAAATTTAGCAAGTAAAGGAAGAAAATCAGAAAACTTTTAATTTAAAAATTATATCACACGAAGAGCTCAGATGGAAACCTAGTTCTAAGCAAAGAAGAGAAAGCAGAAAGGTGGAAGGAGTATATAGAGGGTCTATACAAGGTTGATGTTCTTGAGGACAATATTATGGAAATGGAAGAAAATGTAGATGAAGATGAAATGGGAGATATGATACTTCGTGAAGAGTCGAAACGAGGCCCTGGGAGTAGACAACATTCCATTAGAACGACTGATAGCGTTGGGAGGGCCAATCCTGACAAAACTCTACCATCTGGTGAGCAAGCTGTATGAGACACCCGAAATACGCTCAGACTTCAAGAAGAATATTGTAATTCCAATCCCAAAGAAAGAAGGTGTTGACAGATGTGAAAATTACCGAACTATCAGTTTAATAAACCACGTTTGCAAAATACTAACACGAATTCTTTACAGATAATTGGAAAAACTGGTAGAAGCCGACCTCGGGGAAGATCAGTTTGGATTCCATAGACATGTTGGATCACGTGAGGCAATACTGACCCTACGACTTATCTTAGAACGTCTTTAAGGAAAGGTAAACCTACGTTTCTAGCATTTTCAGATTTAGAGAAAACATTTGACGATGTTGACTGGAACAGTCTCTTTCAAATTCTGAAGGTGGTAGGGCTAAAGTAGCCTAGAGGGAGCGAAAGGCTATTTACAATTTCTACAGAAACCAGATGGCCGTTATAAGAGTCGAGGGGCATGAAAGGGAAGCAGTGGTTGGGAAGGGAGTGAGACAGGGTTGTAGACTACCCCCAATGTTATTCAGTCTGTGTATTGAGCAAGCAGTAAATGAAAAAAAAGAAAAATTCGGAGAAGAAATTAAAACTTTGAGGTTCGCCGTTGACATTGTAATTCTGTCAGAGACAGCAAAGGACTTGGAAGAGCTGCTGAACGGAATGGAAAGTGTCTTGAAAGGAGGATATAAGATGAACATCAACAAAAGCAAAACGAGGATAATGGAATGTAGTTGAATTAAATCGGGTGATGCTGCGGGAATTAGATTAGGAAATGAGACGATTAAAGTAGTATATGAGTTTTGCTATTTGGGGTGCATAATAACTGATGATGGTCAAAGTAGAGGGGATGTAAAATGTAGACTGTCAATGGCAAGGAAAGCGTATCTGAACAAGGGAAGTTTGTTAACATCGAATATAGATTTAAGTGTCAGGAAGTCGTTTCTGAAAGTATTTGTACGGAGTGTAGCCATTTATGGAAGTGAAACATGGACGATAAGCGGTTTAGACATGAAGAGAATAGAAGCTTTCGAAATGTGGTGCTACAGAAGAAGGCTGAAGATTAGATGGGTAGATCACATAACTGATGAGGAGGTACTGAATAGAATTGGGGAGAAGAGAAGTTTGTGGCACAACTTAACAAGAAGAAGGGATCGGTTGGTAGGGCATATTCTGAGGCATCAAAGGATCACCAATTTAGTATTGGAGGGCAGCGCGGAGGGTAAAAATCGCAGAGGGAGACCAAGAGATGAATACACTAAACAGATTCAGAAGGATGTAGGTTGCAGTAGGCACTGGGAGATGCAGAAGCTTGCACAGGATCGAGTAACATGGACGGCTGCAGCAAACCAGTCTCTGGACTGAAGACCACAACAACAACAGCATCCAGAAGGATTTTATTCAAGTTAACGGTGGCTGTAGAAACTGACACACTTATAAAATGCTGTATACTTGATACGAGGCAGATTCAATAAGTAATGCAACATTTTATTTTTGTGAGAGATGTGGTTTTATTCAGGATTCCAAAATGCTGTATTATTCGAGCTCTGTTGGGTACAAAACCGTATTTTTCAACATAGTCTCCATTCAATGCGTCTGCGTTACTCCGCCTTAAATGGAGAGCCTTTATGCCCACATGGTACCATTCTACTGGTCGACGTCACAGCCAGCGTCTTGCTACATCAGTACCTAGCCATCGTCCGCGCACTACTTCCCAGCGGCTGGATCCTTGCTTGAGAGAAACAGACGGAAGACAGAAGGTGGGGATGCAGGTCGTAGGGTGGATGAGAGAGGACAGTGCAGTGAAGGTCTGAGATCTCCTCTCGGGGGGCGCAGACTGGCCTCACGTTGCCATGGAGAAGTTCACCTGCATCCGTCGAATGAGAGTGTCCGCACGTTCCAGCATTGCAGGTGTCATAGATATGTGTGGCCGGCGGGCACGCGTGAGATCCGACAGTTTTGCGCGAGCTTATTGCGATGATGACAGGCGCCTTGCCACCCGGTGTGGCCGAGCGGTTCTAGGCGCTTCAACCTGGAACCGCGTGACCACTACGGCCGCAGGTTCGAATCGGGAATGGATGTGTGTCATGTCCTTAGGTTAGTTAGGTTTAAGTAGTTCTAAGTTCTACGGGACTGATGACCTCAGATGTTAAGTCCCATAGTTGTCAGAGCCATTTGAACCATTTTGAACAGGCGCCTCGCCCACCGACTCGGCCAGTTTTTGTTCACCGCGAGGTCTCCACAGACATTCTGCAGGCGCCTGTGAATATCTGTGATGCTCTGGTTTCCCGCCGAAAGAAACTCAGTGATAGCTTTCTGCTTGGAACTCACCTCCGTTGCATTCTGAGAGCTGCGCCAAGAGCTATTGTAACTTCATGAAAACTGTAGGGGCTGAAGCGGTAATATTCGATCACGTCCCACTAAAAAATTCCGCATTTTTTAACCGAAAGTGGCCGAAAGAATGAATGTTTTGCATTGTTTACTGAACGCGGGTCGTAGGTGGACACTGACGACGGCAGCATACGCCGAAACTCCAAGCACCGGGCCAAGAATCTATATTAAAATTTGGCTAGAGCAGAAATTTGTGTAGCATGTAATGTGAAATACGGCGGGTGTGTCATAATTAATAGCTGATTTTTTGCTCTTATTATCGTTTATTTTCACCTCTTTCAGTTTCGTTGTTAATTTTAATGCACCCTATATTTTTTCTACTACCTCTTACGACAAGAAAGGAAGAATGAATTGATTGTTGGTGTTAATAATGATCATCCTTTACATCCTGTGCATTACTGCAGACGACGTGTCACTGATCACATGTGTTCTGTGCATGCAGTACACATAAGGCGCCTAGTTGTTTGCACTGCACTGTGTGGAATACGAAGGTTCTGTTATACACTCCTGGAAATTGAAATAAGAACACCGTGAATTCATTGTCCCAGGAAGGGGAAACTTTATTGACACATTCCTGGCGTCAGATAAATCACATGATCACACTGACAGAACCACAGGCACATAGACACAGGCAACAGAGCATGCACAATGTCGGCACTAGTACAGTGTATATCCACCTTTCGCAGCAATGCAGGCTGCTATTCTCCCGTGGAGACGATCGTAGAGATGCTGGATGTAGTCCTGTGGAACGGCTTGCCATGCCATTTCCACCTGGCGCCCCAGTTGGGCCAGCGTTCGTGCTGGACGTGCAGACCGCGTGAGACGACGCTTCATCCAGTCCAAAACATGCTCAATGGGGGACAGATCCGGAGATCTTGCTGGCCAGGGTAGTTGACTTACACCTTCTAGAGCACGTTGGGTGGCACGGGATACATGCGGACGTGCATTGTCCTGTTGGAACAGCAAGTTCCCTTACCGGTCTAGGAATGGTAGAACGAAGGGTTCGATGACGGTTTGGATGTACCGTGCACTATTCAGTGTCCCCTCGACGATCACCAGTGGCGTACGGCCAGTGTAGGAGATCGCTCCCCACACCATGATGCCGGGTGTTGGCCCTGTGTGCCTCGGTCGTATGCAGTCCTGATTGTGGCGCTCACCTGCACAGCGCCAAACACGCATACGACCATCATTGGCACCAAGGCAGAAGCGACTCTCATCGCTGAAGACGACACGTCTCCATTCGTCCCTCCATTCACGCCTGTCGCGACACCACTGGAGGCGGGCTGCACGATGTTGGGGCGTGAGCGGAAGACGGCCTAACGGTGTGCGGGACCGTAGCCCAGCTTCATGGAGACGGTTGCGAATGGTCCTCGCCGATACCCCAGGAGCAACAGTGTCCCTAATTTGCTGGGAAGTGGCGGTGCGGTCCCCTACGGCACTGCGTAGGATCCTACGGTCTTGGCGTGCATCCGTGCGTCGCTGCGGTCCGGTCCCAGGTCGACGGGCACGTGCACCTTCCGCCGACCACTGGCGACAACATCGATGTACTGTGGAGACCTCACGCATCACGTGTTGAGCAATTCGGCGGTACGTCCACCCGGCCTCCCGCATGCCCACTATACGCCCTCGCTCAAAGTCCGTCAACTGCACATACGGTTCACGTCCACGCTGTCGCGGCATGCTACCAGTGTTAAAGACTGCGATGGAGCTCCGTATGCCACGGCAAACTGGCTGACACTGACGGCGGCGGTGCACAAATGATGCGCAGCTAGCGCCATTCGACGGCCAACACCGCGGTTCCTGGTGTGTCCGCTGTGCCGTGCGTGTGATTATTGCTTGTACAGCCCTCTCGCAGTGTCCGGAGCAAATATGGTGGGTCTGACACACCGGTGTCAATGTGTTCTTTTTTCCATTTCCAGGAGTGTAGTTCACTAACCTGCTGTCTTCAAGTTGATGTCCCCAGCGCAGGAAACAGCACGCAGGTCGTAGGTTCTCTAACTTGAGGCTGAAACTGACTTTTAGCGAGGTTCTGTTCTGAAATAATGTGCCACTCGCGAATTTAATATAGCCACACGAGAAGACTACATGATCTTAATACAACACCTTCTGATACAGCAAAGTACATGATCAAACACAATGTTTACGAAGATGTATCTTTACACTATTTGTGGCACCTGTCTGTGCCTCATGACTACCGGAGTGAATCTTTTAATACTGAATACTGGCAAACACGTCCTGCCACAGACAACATGACTGTACATCTCGACTGCCTAATCCAGAGTGACGAACAGCCCGAAACACTTCGCGCGCCATACCAGAAAAGGCGTGACCCGAACGCTTCCGAAGTGCTTCGTGTGCAGTTTCGTCAGTCTTTTGTTTATAATTTAAATCGTTTTTAATAATTCTAAAATCACCGAACTATCAGTTTAATAAGTCACAGCTGCAAAATACTATCGCGAATTCTTTACACACGAATGGAAAAACTGGTAGAACCCGACCTCGGGGAAGATCAGTTTGGATTCCGTAGAAATGTTGGAACACGTGAGGCAATATTGACCGTACGACTTATCTTAGAAGAAAGATTAAGGAAAGGCAAACTTACGTTTCTAGCATTTGTAGACTTAGAGAAAGCTTTCGAAAATTCTGAAGGTTGCAGGGGTAAAATACAGGGAGCGAAAGGCTATTTACAATTTGTACAGAAAGCAGATAGCAGTTATAAGAGTCGAGGGACATGAAAGGGAAGCGGTGGTTGGGAAGTGAGCGAGACAGGGTTGTAGCCTCTCCCCGATGTTATTCAATCTGTATATTGAGCAAGCAGTAAAGGAAACAAAAGGAAATTTCGGAGTAGGTATTAAAATCCACGGAGAAGAAATAAAACCTTTAAGATTCGCCGATGACATTGTAATTCTGTCAGAGACAGCAAAGGACCTGGAAGAGCAGTTGAACAGAATGGACAGTGTCTTGAAAGGAGGGTATATGATGACACACTTAAAGGAGTAAAGGAGTTTTGCTATTTGGGGAGCAAAATAACTGATGATGGTCGAAGTAGAGAGGATATAAAACGTAGACTGGCAATGGCAAGGAAAGCGTTTCTGAAGAGGAGAAATTTGTTAACATCGAGTATAGATTTAAGTGTCAGGAAGTCGTTTCTGAAAGTATTTGTATTGAGTGTAGCCATGTATGGAAGTGAAACATGGACGACAAATAGTTTAGAGAAGAAGAGAATAGAAGCTTTCGAAATGCAGTGCTAAGAAGAATGCTGAAGATTAGATGGGTAGATCACCTAAGTAATGAGGAGTTATTGAATAGAATTGGGAAGAAGAGGAGTTTGTGGCACAACTTGACCAGAAGGAGGGTTGGGGTTGGGTTGTTTTGGGGAAAGAGACGAGACAGCGAGGTCTCATCGGATTAGGGAAGGACGGGGAAGGAAGTCGGCCGTGCCCTTTGAAAGGAACCATCCCGACATTTGCCTGGAGCGATTTAGGGAAAATCACGGAAAACCTAAATCAGGATGGCCGGACGCGAGATTGAACCGTCGTCCTCCCGAATGCGAGTCCAGTGTTTAACCACTGCGCCACCTCGCTGGGTCCAGAAGAAGGGATCGGTTGGTAGGACATGTTCTGAGGCACCAAGGGATCACTAATTTAGTACTGGAGGGCAGCGTGGAGGGTAAAAATCGTAGAGGCAGACCAAGAGATTACTATACTAAGCAGATTCAGAAGGATGTAGGTTGCAGTAGGTACTGGGAGATGAAGAAGCTTGCACAGGATAGAGTAGCATGGAGAGCTGCATCAAACCAGTCTCAGGACAATTCTAAAATGACTGATTGATAGTCAGCTGTTGAGAAATATTTATATTAAAAAGTGATGTCATTCCAATGAATCGTTTAACTAATAATAACTATAACGTTTTGGCGCCCTTGCTCCGAACACAGCAGCCAATCACAGAGTAGTAGCGTAATGCAGGCGGTCTTTCTCATGGGAATGGTATAGAATCTAACATCTGTCTACCTCACACCACGTTTCGTCATCTATATACTTCTTGCATCTCCACTGCTCTGCGAACAGCTTCTTGGAGCCTAACATGATGGCTGACTAAGCCAGAAACATTACAGTCTGTGTGTCTAGTCGGGATAATATGATTTTACAATGAAATGAACACCCTTATCTGCTTACGGGCGTTGACATACGTCAACGGGGACAGATGAAAATGTGTGCCCCGACCGGGACTCGAACCCTGCTTACGTGGCAGACGCTCCATCCATCTGAGCCACCGAGGACACAGAGGATAGCGCGACTGCAGGGATTTATTTCTGGCAGGAGACCCCGGGTTCGAGTCCCGGTCGGGGCACACATTTTCATCTGTCCCCGTTGAGGTATGTCAACACCTGTAAGCAGCTAAGGGTGTTCATTTCATCGTAATTTCATTCTAACGAGCTGCATGGTCACCGATGGTATCTGTTCTTTAGGACGTGTCCGAAAGAGCAGATACCAACTTAGTATATAATATGATTTTATTGAAGACAGCGCCCGTCTCGGTAGTGTCGAGCTTAAACGTGGCGTGTTTCTCCGTCTCTTAGGCGGAATGCCACTATGCGAGATCAACACTTGCTAACAGTAATTGGCGCCGGACAAAAAAAAAAAAAAAAAAAAAGAAATTCCGACACCTCCCGACACGGCTCTTTCGAGGCGTCCGAGCAATTCATTCCGTGCGAGCACTCTCTCCCACATCGGTGGTGGGAGGGAGGGGAGAGGCTGGCGCGGTTAGTCGTGGGACCGCTTATCGCTCACCGCAATGAGCGATCAATTTTTACGAGCTACTCCGCCGCGCCGCGCCTCGTAGCTAACCTCCATATTTCGCCGGCAGTGGCCTCCTCTTAACTCTTTTTTTATTCGTGCTTCCCGCCCCCTCTCACCTCGCACCGCTCTCGCGCGCGCGTCCATCTCGCACCTATTTTCTTCCTTTTTTTTTTTTTTTTTTTTACACGCGGCTATCATGACGTAACGTTTTCTGTTCTCTCACCCTCTGTGTAAGGGTCGCCAGGCGTCCGCTTCTGACGGATTGGCTACGATCGCCGTATTCGGTGTATTTTACGTGTTACTGCGATGGCAGTCCTTTGCGAACAGAGCGAGAGAGTGGGATGGGGGGGGGGGTGGCGGAGGAGAGGTAGAGAGAGAGCCCTCTCGACGGAATGGATGTAGGGGTACGCAGGCGCGTGTGTTGGCAACGAAACGACGAGTGTAAAAAAGGAGTGGGCGGGCAGAGTGAGCGGGGAAGAGGTTTGATGAGCGGGTGTTACCTTTATGAATGTGTTTGTCGCGTTTAATCTTCGACAAGGAGATGGGAGGCCAGCCGGCGGCCCGGGAAATACGATCGCGGCGGTGCTAAACGCCGCGCGTGATGGCCACTCTGGCGCCGCTCTGGCCGATAAGGGGAGCACGACCTGGTCGTGGGCCGCGATGGTCGTGGCAGCTCGGCGGACTGCCTGCGGGTCAAACCCCACACTCCTTCTAGTGGTTGTTTATTTTCCGTCTCATTTGTTCCACAGGACAGAGTGATTCGTATGCTTTGGGTTTCCACGACTCGGTAACGACACTTCACAGCATCCATTACCGTTACCCGCGGAGCGGTTTTCCGATGTTTGGTTTGCGGGGCGTTCAAATGCGCGGTCATTAGCTCCTGTACGAAGTCCGAAGTCTTACACAGTCCAATTTTTGCCATGAGATGGAACTGATCAGCCAAAATTGTCACAGTGTCTTTGGCAGTAATGCGACCTTGCAGAGTAACCATGGTGCCCGTGCTATACCACAATATGAAGACGAAATAATCATCCAACCCCAACCGTGCTAGTTTCTTGAGACGTAGATTTGTTGGCCGAGCGGTTATAGGCGCTTCAGACCGGAACGGTGCTGCTACTACTGTGGCAGGTTCGAATGCTGCCTCGGGCATGGATGTCTGTGATGTACTTAGGTTATGAAACAAATACTAACAAAGAGATAGAGGGGCTGGCCAGTACTGGGTATTGGGCATCTCCTAGGCGGACAGTTCGTCTGTGTCCGTTCATGCGCTCAGCCAGTTTAGTTGTTGTCATACCGATGTAAAAGGCTGTGCAGTGCAGGCATGTCAGTTGATAAATGACATGTGTAGTTTCACACGTAGCCCTGCCCTGAATTGTGTATGAAGGGATGATCTCAGATTCTGCCCACACCACCCAGAGTTGGCTTTCGTCGCCCCCCTAACCTCCGTAACATCCTTGTTAAACCCTACAATATTCCCAGACTACCTTCTCTACCCAGCAGTTCCTACCCCTGTAACCGACCCCGCTGCAAAACCTGCCCCATGCATCCCCCCACAACCACCTACTCCAGCCCCACTACTGGTAAAACCCAGAAGCGGAGCATGCCCTGCAGCATAATTCTAGGGACCTAGGAACCTGCTACATCGTATGTGCCATTTGGCTTCTCCCACCCAACACCAGTCCCTCTGAACTGCGGAGATGGGAACTTGCACTCCAACACATCCTTTCATCCCGCCATCCCCCTGGACTGAACCTACGTTAAACAACCTCACTCCCATTCACTCTTCAGTCTTATCCTCTTTCCCTTTCCTCTTTAGCCATTCACGCATCTTTTCATCCTACATAGTAGTGTTTATCTTTATACTGTATACCTCTTTACTTCTGTATGCATCCTCTTTGGTTTGAAGCTGGGACAGTACTTACAGTAGAATATCTTTGGCTTCCCTCTAACAACCATGCCTCCATCTTTGCTACCCTCCCATTTTCCTTTCCCTGTTGCTTCATAACCTGGGTTGTGAGTAACTGAATCCACTTTCCCTTCTTCCCTTTCTTTCCCCTCTCTCCTCCCTGATGAAGAAACATTTGTTCCGAAAGCTAGGAACGTAAATTTTCGGTTCTGTTTTTTGTGTATCTAACGGCTGTACTGAGCTGAGGTAAGTACTGGCCAGCCCCTCTAACTCTTTGTTAGTATTTGTTTCACATCTTTATATGAGATTTTCCATTAATCATTTAGATGTCCTTAGGTTAGTTAGGTTTACGTAGTTCTAAGTTCTAGGGGACTGATGACCTCAGATGTTAAGTCCGATAGTGCTTGGAGCCATTCTGAACGTAAATTTGGACAGCAGTTGGGAGCAGTGTGGACCAACACTCATCTACCCAAATGATATTGTTCCATTGCTTCGTAGTTCACGTAGTATGGCTACGGCGCCGCGTTTTCCTGTGACAGGCGTGTACATCACTGATGAGTGCTTTTGGAATTCCAGTTCGCACTGCAGTTGGTTCAAATGGCTCTGAGCACTATGGGACTTAACATCTGAGGTCATCAGTCCCCTAGAACTTAGAACTACTTAAACCTAACTAACCTAAGGACATCATACACACCCATGTCCGAGGCAGAGAAAATCCCTGACCCCGCCGGGGATCGAAACCGGGAACCCGGGCGCGGGAAGCGAGAACGCTACCGCACGACCACGAGCTGCGGACCCGCACTGCAGTTCCCAGCTTATAAAGCTCACTTCCTGTTGTTTTGCAGCTGACAGCGTTAGCGAGTGAATTGTTTTTGGCAGCTCTCGTCTTCTCATTTTTCTTCACAATCCTCTTCACTAACCGTTCGTTACTGTCACTCAGCACGCACTTACGTCTGCTTTGTGACTTAGAGAATGATATTTTTCCGCTTTCCCTGTATGCGGTATAAATATTCTGAAAAACGTATCATTTCGGCTCCATTGGTTACGGAAGCACTCACCATACGAGGCCCAACAGTATGACAACATTCAAATGCATTTAGTTCCGAAGTAATGCATACACAAATACGCAAAACACTGTTCTGGGCACGACTGACACTTGGAGATTTTTTGAGGACACTACACAGGTGCCGTTTGTGGTCAAATACAACACCTGCCAGCTGGAATTTTGCCTAGCTTCTGCATTTATGTTCAGGCTGCATTTCCCACGCTTTTTTCCATATTTTTGTCCAGCCCTTGTATCATGGTGTAGAATTCTATTTTTGAGAGAAGCGTAAAATTGCGGTACATCTACATCTACATCCATACTCCGCAAGCCACCTGACGGTGTGTGGCGGAGGGTACCCTGAGTACCTCTATCGGTTCTCCCTTCTATTCCAGTCTCGTATTGTTCGTTGAAAGAAGGATTGTCGGTATGCTTCTGTGTGGGCTCTCTTTTATCCTCATGGTCTCTTCGCGAGATATACGTAGGAGGCAGCAATATACTGCTTGACTCTTCGATGAAGGTATGTTCTCGAAACTTTAAGAAAAGCCCGTACCGAGCTACTGAGCGTCTCTCCTGCAGAGTCTTCCACTGGAGTTTATCATCTCCGTAACGCTTTCGCGATTACTAAATGATCCTGTAACGAAGCTGTAGCTGTATATGCAAATCACTAAAATAAAATGAGCAACTTTAAATATATTTGCACCAGATCCAACCGTCAACTGTCAACAGTTGAGATGACAGTTGACGGTTGGAGTGCTGACACGTAAGTTTCAGATTATCTGCGAATCCAGTAGTGCTGGCAACTGATGGGTTATGCTTGGGATCTATCAACCTGCACCGCATCAAAACAGCCTGAAGATGACCCAATGAAGCGTCGAAACTGGTAGCGACAAAATAAAATAAAATCATAAGGACGGCTGTAGGTGTTTTTACTTGTCACGATAGTAAACGGCCGTTGTCCCAGAGACGTCCTGCTAAAAGGATGGACATACAAAAGCCTGTCACCTACGGCTCATTGTGCACCACAGTTACCTCCGCACCGGTTTCGGGTAGCGCCATTTTTCCATGCACGGTATACTTTAACTACAGTGGCACGCCAACAATTTATAAACTTAACCGTTTCGGATAAGCTTCCACTCTTGGCCCGAAAACTAGTGGTCATTCTCGTTTGGACGTCAGATAAATCTCTCCATTTCCACATTATGGCCGCGCGGGATTAGCCGAGCGGTCTACGGCGCTGCAGTCATGGACTGTACGGCTGATCGCGGCGGAGGTTCGAGTCCTCCCTCGGGCATGGGTGTGTGTGTTTGTCCTTAGGATAGTTTGTGTTAAGTTGTGTGTAAGCTTAGGGACTGATGACCTTAGCCGTTAAGTCCCGTAAGATTTCACACAAATTTGAACATTTCCGCATTACGACAACGACAGCCCGCATCAAGTCACCTTCCATGTGAAATGTGGAATGTTCTCAACGACAGTGATAGGTCTTTAAAAATGATGGAGCACAACAACCAGTCGTCTTTTCCTTTCAGGTTTTATTGAATCAAATCTAGATTTCGACTAGTAACTAACCATAATCAGTGTTAAGAAATACAAGAACTATATAGTCAAGCGATAGTATAAAAAGTTACAATTCGTGGCATAGCCTATATCGCTTACGCAATGCATTACATATCAGTATTTCAGTGTTTTAATACATGTCCTTGCACGTCAGTCCCCTGTTGTTCGGGCTCCTGTCATAGATCGCTCAAGATTACTGTACAATTGAGGTAGGCCTTAAGGAGAACGCATTTGTTAGTTGTATGGCGCCCGCTATATGAGTTAGGTAATACGTCACATTCATAGTAAAGCAGCTAAGGTCCCTATCAAAAAACTGAGAAAAGACAGAATAAAAAACAAGTAAAATTATTTACTTCGCTGTGTGACTTACTGTAACGGTAAGCAACAGAAGATGTAAAAACTTCCAGGTTTACTCCTCGTCAGCCAATTGTTTTGTTATTACTAAAACACATACGTAATGTCAGATTGGTAACATTTTTTTAAAAATATTGTCTACAAAACACTAGGAGGCACATGATGTATGCTGCGACTACTACAACTGATTTGATTTAAATGCCTTATCTTTTTTACTATTTTTCTCTTTATTTAGTCACCGCGACAAGATGTGTGTTCCTTCTGTTTACTGAATATTTCATACATGGCGCCAGATGTCAGCAAGATAGACAGTTGATATGTTCTGCCATTCCGTAACGGATGTACAGAATGCTGATCTCTGTGCCATTTCAAACAGATTTTTAAATTATAAGTACAATAAAACCAATATACTGATTTGCTCTAGTTCAATAATGTACACACATCTACACAAATGTAACATGGGAAAAGTTATGTAGTTCAATACTATAACCATCGTATTCGTGCGGTATTACGTCAATGGCTGCTACATACTGGCAAGACGGCAGGACCAATTTTGTATCCCCTGGGTCGCATCCTTCACTGCTTTCCAGCATACAGTTCTCAAATAATTTCCAAAATTGCTTAGTTTTCATGGTGACCTGATCATTAATCAGATTGGAGCTAACATTTTTGTGATAGCAAAATCTTTTCAGTTTCTCTGGGACATCAAGGAACCTGCTGTTCGCACACTAGTGCAGCAACCTCACATCACAATTCAAAGTCGGCAGCTTATGTTTTGTTGTAAGTAAATGAACAGCCATACTCGATTTCTCCGTGACACCTTTTCTACCCAACGCGACGCGTTCCCCAAACGTAATCCCCAGCCTCGTTCCCGTTTGACCAACGTAACGGGCCCCAGAGTACAGGCAATTAATTTCGTAAGCTCCAAAAGCATGAAGTAAATTATTTGTAGCTACAGTATGTTGCAAAATAAATCATTGGTTATGTTTGCTTCCAAAAGACACTGTCAGAATGTACTGTTTAAAGACAGTTGCAATCCTCGTACTCATTTTTCCATAAAAGGCAAACTAACAAAATTAGTATTTTCTTTAGAAGCCTTGTTATTGTAACGGGCCATCTTATTTTTGTATTTATTAGCTATGTTCTTATGTCGTACAGAGTCATGTGAATAGTTATTCACTTTTGCAATGTGCTTCATTATTGCCATTTCATAATCTTAATCGTCTTTTGACAACGGAATTTTTAATACCCGATTGATAGCGAAATTGAGGAATGCTTTCTTATATTGAGTTGGGTGGTTTGACGTAAACTTCACAGCGCCATCTGTATTTCTTTTAGAAACGACTGTATTGTTTACTGAGTCTCCTCATTCAGGTTTTACACCCCCCTCTGCTAGTGCTGCCACGTGCCGTCTATGAGTGGATGCCGCACTTTACATCGAACATAGGCGATGACCACATTAATGTGAGTGGCCAGTGTATACATCCGTGGTGCTTGGCAATTTTCTCCAAGTTCCGAAACTTCAAACTTGATCGTAGCTCTAGACAGATCGTTGAAACTGCTCCACCCACGAAATGGATAACGGATTCAACGAATCGAAGCACTTTGTGTCTACGAACAGCAAAACAGATTTGTGACCGAGATAACTTGTTCCCCAGTTGCACGCTAGCAAAAATTTAAAAAATGTTTGTTGTAACGGTACTGTGACTACCGCGCCTCCGCCAGAACAAAGATGTGATTTACGATCGCGCATGCAGAAGAGCGCTGCGCCAGCTACAGATTTTCATAAGTAATTTTGATTTTTTTTTTACTTTTTTTACTTTTAACAACTAGTTCATTACTCTCTTGTTTATCGCCAAATTTATAAATTAATCCAGACAGTGAGGACTTCAAGAAATTTTCATCAGACGGAGAACAAGAGGACCAGCCAACAATGAAAAAAGGACATCCTACAAGAGAATCAAGAAGTATTCCAGATGCATCCACAAAGACTATATTATAATAGATACTACGTGTCTGACAGAATTATAAGGTAAATTTCAACTTATTAATGATGCTATTTCCTTACAGTCGCCTTTTGTAGTGTTGCCGACCCCGTCTGCCATTCACGGTCAAATTACAGCACTATCTCAATCAGTAATACAAAGTCCGCCTTATCCGTAACTTATTCCATCAAAATTCAAACCCCAGTCAGATTTTCTATTTTGTATTTTCACGGCAGGACCCCGAGGAAAGGAAACACTACACTGTGTGTCACTTTGAATATCTTGCCATCAGAATCACAACAGTGATCAGTGAACAACACTGCCTTCATCATGTAACCCGTACTTGACTCCGTTTCGTCACCCTTGGTGTGTAATTATGTGTCTTTATTATTCTGTTACTTGCACCACGTTTATGAAACCAAAACCGGCGCCAGAACACGGCAAGTTTGTCGCGCCGATGTAAACCTCCGCTATCGCCGATAACTGCCTCCTACGCCACCCCCACCCTACCGCGTGGGCGCGACAAAAAGGCAGCCTGGGCGGCGGAGATATTTTTTAGATCGCGCACCATTTCAATATTAATGGCGCATACGTTACGATTCCCCCCCTGCACGGCGATTTCTGCCACCCCCCGTGGGGGTTACGCTACTACTGTCGTATAAGTCTGGGCTGGGTAGTTCCTTTCCGTAACCCCCGCCACCCCCTCCACTACACGCCGGCAACACTTTGCTCCAGAATGAGGGGTCTCAGAGAGGTGACACGACATTTTTTTTTTAAAGCCACGCGCAGTAAAAGTGGTGTCAGAGGCCGGAGCTTATGGGCAGTACGTGTCGTAATTATACAAGCGACGGATATATCGTCGCGTTTTGAGGGCTGTGAAAAAATAAAATCCAGGGGGTGGTGTGTGCGTGGACGCACCCCTTCGCCCCCTCCTGCATCGGCCGTGTCCGGCGCAGCGGCGTCTAGTGTGCGCAGATACGGGAGAAGAGTTTTAAAAAAAATTACGACTTGCAAACGGCGGGCTTTACGCGACAAGGGATGCACGTTAACCTCCGGCCGAGCCGAGCGTAAAAGTGGTCAATGCGATGGTATGGAGGCCATTCGCGGCTGCAGATGTGGTGGACACTGAGGTCTTTTCTGTGGGCGGCTTGCAGTATAACATTGTGCTGGCATGCTGAAAGGAAAAATCAGCTCGATAGAAGATAGTGAGCATATATTTTCTTTCTTGATACTCTCGCCGGATTTGTTTCCAAAGTTTCTTTCGCTTTCAGAATGAGATATTCACTCTGCAGCGGAGTGTGCGCTGATATGAAACTTCCTGGCAGATTAAAACTGTGTGCCGGACCGAGACTCGAACTCGGGACCTTTGCCTTTCGCGGGCAAGTGCTCAACCAACTGAGCTACCCTAGCACGACTCACGCCTCATCCTCACAGCTTTACTTCTGCCAGTACCTCGTCTCCTACCTTCCAAACTTTACAGAAGGTCTCCTGCGAACCATGCAGGACAAGCACTCCTGAAAGAAAGGATATTGCGGAGACATGGCTTACCCACAGCCTAGGGAATGTTTTCAGAATGAGATTTTCACTCTGCAGCGGAGTGTGTGCTGATATGAAACTTCCTGGCAGATTAAAACTGTGTGCCGGACCGAGTCTCGAACTCGGGACCTTTGCCTTTCGCGGGCAAGTGCTCAACCAACTGAGCTACCCACGCACGACTGACGCTCCGTCCTCACAGCTTTACTTCTGCCATTACCTCGTCTCCTACCTTCCAAACTTTACAGAAGGCTAAGCCATATCTCCGCAATATTCTTTGTTTCAGGAGTGCCAGTTCTACAAGGTTCGCAGGAGAGCTTCTGTAAAGTTTGGAAGGTAGGAGACGAGGTACTGGCAGAAGTAAAGCTGTGAGGACGGGGTGTGAGTCGTGCTTGGGTGGCTCAGTTGGTAGAGCATGTAGGAAGTGTATATTTCTGTTGTCTATTGTCAAACCACAATTTATGGAAGATGTTTATATTTTATTAATAGGATTAAGTAGGAATAATTAATATTTGTCATGTTGGACATAATTGTGGTAGCAGGGAATGTCTGCACCAAAGTATTGTTGGCAAGAAATACCGCAAATTGATATAATTTTAAAAAGGGCGGGAGAGACCGCGTATGGATACATTTTAAGAAAAGAGCGGGAAATACCGCGCATTGATACATTTTGTAATGGTAGCAGGGACTGTCTGCACCAGAAAGCATTGTTGGCGGGAGAGACCGCACTTTAGCGTTCGTAGGAAGTCAGTAGTAAGCGAGAAGTGAAGCGAGTCGGTAGCAGGTCTGAAGCGAGAGGTTGAGAGGAGCGGTGTGTCTGCCAGCCACCAGCTATGATTTACAAGAGATTATAAACGGATGTACAGAGACATCAGCTAACTACTATCATAAGAGGAACTAATATTATTGAATTATTTTCTTTGCGAAACTCAAGATTACTGAAGGTATGATTGCGCAATGTTAGTTGTAAGATTATTGTAAAAAGTAAGTCCCATTTGAACGTTTGTAAAATAATTTCATTACAAACAGTAAATATTTGAAGCGTTTTCAGAATATAATTAATTTTTGCCAGCAATGTTGCATTATTGATTATAAGCTACCCCAAAAACCATCAACATACAACTTTGCAAAAAATTTTTTGTTGTCAAGAAAAAGTGTAACTATGAATTACGTAACTTCAGTCAAATTAATTAAAGAATAACGTCAGCTTTGCTATTAAAGAATAACATCAGCTTTAGTAATAAATACAGCCACTTATTATGACAGCCCACCAGCAGCTAATAGAGTACAGTAAACAGAGTAAGTACACTCCTGGAAATTGAAATAAGAACACCGTGAATTCATTGTCCCAGGAAGGGGAAACTTTATTGACACATTCCTGGGGTCAGATACATCACATGATCACACTGACAGAACCACAGGCACATAGACACAGGCAACAGAGCATGCACAATGTCGGCACTAGTACAGTGTATATCCACCTTTCGCAGCAATGCAGGCTGCTATTCTCCCATGGAGACGATCGTAGAGATGCTGGATGTAGTCCTGTGGAACGGCTTGCCATGCCATTTCCACCTGGCGCCTCAGTTGGACCAGCGTTCGTGCTGGACGTGCAGACCGCGTGAGACGACGCTTCATCCAGTCCCAAACATGCTCAATGGAGGACAGATCCGGAGATCTTGCTGGCCAGGGTAGTTGACTTACACCTTCTAGAGCACGTTGGGTGGCACGGGATACATGCGGACGTGCATTGTCCTGTTGGAACAGCAAGTTCCCTTGCCGGTCTAGGAATGGTAGAACGATGGGTTCGATGACGGTTTGGATGCACCGTGCACTATTCAGTGTCCCCTCGACGATCACCAGTGGTGTACGGCCAGTGTAGGAGATCGCTCCCCACACCATGATGCCGGGTGTTGGCCCTGTGTGCCTCGGTCGTATGCAGTCCTGATTGTGGCGCTCACCTGCACGGCGCCAATCACGCATACGACCATTGGCACCAAGGCAGAAGCGACTCTCATCGCTGAAGACGACACGTCTCCATTCGTCCCTCCATTCACGCCTGTCGCGACACCACTGGAGGTGGGCTGCACGATGTTGGGGCGTGAGCGGAAGACGGCCTAACGGTGTGCGGGACCGTAGCCCAGCTTCATGGAGACGGTTGCGAATGGTCCTCGCCGATACCCCAGGAGCAACAGCGTCCCTAATTTGCTGGGAAGTGGCGGTGCGGTCCCCTACGGCACTGCGTAGGATCCTACGGTCTTGGCGTGCATCCGTGCGTCGCTGCGGTCCGGTCCCAGGTCGACGGGCACGTGCACCTTCCGCCGACCACTGGCGACAACATCGATGTACTGTGGAGACCTCACGCCCCACGTGTTGAGCAATTCGGCGGTACGTCCACCCGGCCTCCCGCATGCCCACTATACGCCCTCGCTCAAAGTCCGTCAACTGCACATAGGGTTCACGTCCACGCTGTCGCGGCATGCTACCAGTGTTAAAGACTGCGATGGAGCTCCGTATGCCACGGCAAACTGGCTGACACTGACGGCGGCGGTGCACAAATGCTGCGCAGCTAGCGCCATTCGACGGGCAACACCGCGGTTCCTGGTGTGTCCGCTGTGCCGTGCGTGTGATCATTGCTTGTACAGCCCTCTCGCAGTGTCCGGAGCAAGTATGGTGGGTCTGACACACCGGTGTCAATGTGTTCTTTTTTCCATTTCCAGGAGTGTATATTCATGTCGCAGTTCGATGTATCAGTCAGATGGCGATCCAGTAACAGTAAAAAAGGTGAGGAACAGTTTTGGGTTATTGCAGATAACGACTGAGGGACACGACGACGGGACATTCTATGTTTCGTCGAAATAATCCGAAAATCACTTTTAATAAGCAGCAATTAAATTTGTATGCGAAGATTGAGAAAGAATAAATTTCAAAGGGAAGATTTCATTTGTTATTATTAAGCAAGAGATTGAAATCCAAAGGGAAAGTTACATAGGTTATTGTAAAAGGGAAGGTTATCATTAGCAAAAGAGGTATAGAGGAGACGGGAAGGCTTGAAGCACTTGCCCGCGAAAGGCAAAGGTCCCAAGTTCGAGTCTCGGTCCGGCACACAGTTTTAATGTCCCAGGAAGTTTCATTTCTGTAGCTTCGTCGGCAACTGATGTAGACTAAGATATTCCTGCCGTACCTTATGTGCCATCACGTCCTTGATACAAAACTGCAGATGAGCAGATACTTAGCACTGAGGTGACAAAACGCATACCTCCTAATATCGTATAGGACCTTCTTTTCTCTGGGATAGTGCAGCAACTCGACAATTCATGGACTCAAAAAGTCGTTGGAAGTGTCCTGTATTAAAACGCTCCCCCTGTCGTAGGTTCGAATCCTCCCTCATGCATGGGTGTGTGTATGTGTTGTCCATAGCGTAAGTTAGTTTAAGTTAGATTAAGTAGTGTGTAGGCTTACAAATCGATGACCTCAGCAGTTTGGTCCCATAAGACCTTACCTCAAATTTCCATTAGTACTGAGCCATGCTACCTCTATAGACGTCCATATTTGTGAAAGTGTTGCCGGTGCAGAATTTTGTGCACGAACTGACCTCTCGATTGTGTCCCATAAATGTTCGATGGTACCGATGTCGGGCGATCTGGGTGGTCAAAGTATTCGTTGGAATTGTCCAGAATCTTCTTCAAACCAGTCGTGAACAATCGCAGCCTGGTGACATGATATCGTTGTTTGGAAACACGGAGTCCGGCAATGGCTGCAAATGGTCTCCAAGTATCCGAACATCACCATTTTCAATCATGATCGGTACCGTTGGACCAGATGGCTCTCTCCGCATTATTATGGAGCCACCACCAACTTGGACAGTGACTTGTAGACAAATTGGGTCCATGGCCTTTTGTATTCTGCACCATACTCGAACCTATCATTAGCTCCAACCAACTGAAATCTAACGAGGCAACGGTTTTCTAGTCGTCTAGTGTCCAGTCGTATAGTAGAAATCCTTGGGTAACAGAAGAAATATTGAATTAAAGTGACGAAAGGAGAAAATATAAAAATGCAGTAAATGAAGCAGGCAAAAAGGAATACAAACGTCTCAAAAATGAGATCGACTGGACGTGCAAAATAGCTAAGCAGGGATGGCTAGAGGACAAATGTAAGGATGTAGAGGCATATCTCACTAGGGGTAAGATAGATACTGCCTACAGGAAAATTAAGGAGACCTTTGGAGAAAAGAGAACGACTTGTATGAATATCAAGAGCTCAGATGGAAACCCAGTTCTAAGCAAAGAAGGGAAAGCAGAAAGGTGGAAGGATTATATAGAGGGTCTATACAAGGGCGATGTTCTTGAGGACAATATTATGGAAATGGAAGAGGATGTAGATGAAGATGAAATGGGAGATATGATACTGCGTGAAGAGTTTCACAGAGCACTGAAAAACCTAAGCCGGAACAACGCCCCGGGAGTAGACAACATTCCATTCGAACTACTGACAGCCTTAGGAGAGCCAATCCTGACAAAACTCTACCATCTGGTGAGCAAGATGTATGAGACAGGCGAAATACCCTCAGACTTCAAGAAGAATATGATAATTCCAATCACAAAGAAAGCAGGTGTTGCCAGATGTCAAAATTACCGAACTGTCATTTTAATAAGTCGCGGCTGCAACATACTTACACGGATTCTTAACAAACGAGTGGAAAAACTGGTAGAAGGCAACCCCGTGGGCGATAATTTTGGATTCCGTAGAAATGTTGGAACACGTGAGGCAAAACTGACCCTACGACTTATAAGATAGATTAAGGAATGACAAACGTACGTATCTAGGAGCATTTGTAGACTGACAGAAAACCTTTGACAATGTTGACTGGAATACTCTATTTCAAATACTGAAGGTGGCAGGAGTAAAATATAGGGAGCGAAAGGCTATTTACGATTTGTACAGAAACCAGATGGCAGTTATAAGAGTCGAGGGGCATGAAAGGGAAGCAGTGGTTGGGAAGGGAGTGAGACAGGGTTGTAGCCTATCCGCGATGTTAGTCAATCTGTATATTAAGCAAGCAGTAAAGGAAACAAAAGAAAAATTTGGAGTAGGTACTAAAATCCATGGAGAAGAAACAAAAACTTTGAGGTTTGCCAGTGACATTGTAATTCTGTCAGAGACAGCAAAGGACTTGGAAGAGCAGTTGAATGGAATGGACAGTGTCTTGAAAGGAGTATATAAGATGAACATCAACAAAAGCAAAACTAGGATAACGAAATGTAGTCCAATTAAATCGGGTGATGTCGAGGGAATTAGATTAGGAAATGCGAGACTTTAAGTAGTAAAGGAGTTTTGATATTTGGGGGCAAAATAACTGACGACGGTCGAAGAAAAGAGGATATAAAATGCAGACTGGCAATGGCAAGGAAAGCATTTCTGAAGAAGAGAAATTTGTTAACATCGAGTATAGATTTAACTCTCAGGAAGTCGTTTCTGAAAGTATTTGTATGGAGTGTAGCCATGTATGGAAGCGAAACGTGGACGATAAATAGTTTGGACAAGAAGAGAATAGAAGCTTTCGAAATGTGGTGCTACAGAAGAATGCTGAAGATTAGATGGGTAGATCACATAACTAATGAGGAGGTATTGAATAGAATTGGAGAGAAATTTGTGGCCCAACTTGACTAGAAGAAGGGATCGGTTGGTAGGACATGTTCTGAGGCATCAAGGGATCAGAAATTTGGCATTGGAGTGCAGCGTGGAGGGTGAAAATCGTAGAGGGAGACCAAGAGATGAATACACTAAGCAGATTCAGAAGCATGTAGGTTGCAGTAAGTACTGGGAGATGAAGCAGCTTGCACCGGATAGAGTAGCATGGAGAACTGCATCAAACCAGTCTCAGGAGTGAAGACCACAACAACAACAACAACAAGTGTCCAACCGACATGGTAACGAGACCAGCAGCGACGCTGCAGTCGATGTTATGCTGTAGCAAATGCACTCGCATCGGTCGTTTGCTACGATACCCCGTTAAAGTTAAATTTCTCCGCACTGTGTTACAGATACGATCATAGTACGTCCCTCATTGATTTCTGCGACTACTCCACACAGTGTTGCTTGTCTGTCAGCAGTGACAAACGCCGCTGCTCTCGGTCGTTAAGTGATGGCTGTCGGCCACTGCGTTGTCCATAGTGAGAGGTGAGGCCCGATATGTGGTATTCTCGTCACAGTCTTAGCACAGTGGTTCTTGGAATACTGAATTCCAAGACGATTTCCTGAATGGAATCGAGCCGTGAGTGGCTCGTGTTGTCGCCATCATGTATTTTACACCCTGTTTTTGGCTTGCTTCCACCTCACTACGTTAATTTAAATCACTACTGACACTGAGTTGCTGCTTTGCCTGACCGTGACCCGCGCTAGCAGCGCGTATCGATATAACCCCTCTCGTAGTATCTTTGCTCATCCCTCCAAAACCCAGGCGATCATTGTAGGCAAAACCGCCCCTTCCTTCCGCCTCCTTGATTTCTACATCACCATCTATGGCCGTCCTATCGCCCTCACTCCCACCCTTAAGTACCTTGGCGTCACCCTCGACCGTCGCCTCTCCTGGACTCCCCACCTCCGGACAATCCAAGCCAAGGCACGCTCCCGACTAAGTCTCCTCAAGCTCCTCTCCGGCCGTACGTGGGGTCTGGACCCCTCCACCATCCTCCACACCTATAAATCCCTCATCCGCCCTATCCTTTGTTATGCCCATTCGGCTTGGATCTCCGCCCCCCCCCCCCCCTACCTTTTATAAATCCCTCCAAATCCTTGAACGCCATGCTCTCCGCCTCGCCTATCGCATCCGTCTCCTCTCCCCTACGCAGATCCTGTACGATCTCATCCCCTTCCCCCACCTCCTCCTTTTCCTTGAAAGGATACGGATCCTGTACACCTCCCGTAAACTCGATCCTCCTCACCCGCTCATCTCCCCGATCCTCTCTCACCCCCGCCCGCTGCCGCGCCTGTATTCCCACGTCCCACCCGGTCTCCATCTCTCCACCCTCCTTACCCTCTCCCAAGGTGGCTTCCGCCAGCTCCCCCTCCCTGATGATGTCCTCCTCCCCTGCATCTACCCCTCCTATCAACTTTGACCCTGCCCCACCCCCCACTTCCGGTGTCCTTTCCTTTGGGCACCCTCCCTCCCTTCTCTTCCCTTCCCTTCTCTTTCTTTTTCCCCCGTCCCCTCCCTCCACCCCTCTTCCACCGGGCTTCCCCTCCACCTTCCTCCCTCCCCCCTATCTCCCCTGTCCGTGGCATCTCTGCTCTCCCCTCTCGCTCTCCCACTCCCCTTCCTCCTCCTCCTCTCTTGGCAGGTCCCCGGACTCGCACACGCATAGTGAACATTCGCGCGCCGGAGGTCATCGCCATCAGTGTCTCGTGTGTGTGCTTCGTTTTGTGTTTCGCGTTCTTTCGCAGTTCCAACTCCACTGTTCACATGTGCCGTCGCTGTCCTTCGTGTTTTGTGCGCTGTGTCAACAAGTGTTAGTGTTTTTATCGTCCAGAGCGAACGGCTTCATGTTTATTGTTTTTTTGTATCTCCATTTTTTGCCCGCCGTTTTTTTGTATTATCTGTATCACCTCTATGTCATGTTATTGTTCCACTTAAGGCTGAAGAGCAGCGTAATATGCTGCTGACAGCCCGCCTGTATAGGTGATTAAAATTACAATAAAGGAAAAAAAATATCTTTGCTGGACTGCTATTACTTCCGGTCGTTGTCTGTCGCAAGGGAGTTCGGGTCGCGAGGTTGGGTCTGCCAGTCAGTTGGAACGCGTCTGGAGCGCAGTCCGGACCTGCCAGTCGGGGCAGTTGCAATGCGGCACTGGTGCAGTCGGGTTGGAGCAGCAGTGAGGTCTGCGTCGACATGGCTCGCCCCACCATTGCCGCTACGCATCACTTGAGCCGGGCCACGGTTATGGTGGACGACGCGTTTTGGCTTGCCGATCGTTCATGAGTCGGCTGTGTGTGTGCGTGTGTGTGTGTGTGTGTGTGTGTGTGTGTGTGTGTGTGTGTGAGTGCATCGAGTTCCGATTTGTCTTCGTGCGTGCTTAGTTACTGTTGGGTATCGTCTTCGCGCAAGTGTTTGTCAGGTTGTGTGTGTAGTTGGGGTTATTTCCACTGACGACTATTTTAGATGTTGTCGGCATTCTGAGGTAGTCGGGCGGTTGCTGAGGACCAGGGAAGTGCTTCGCGTGGTGCAGTCGGCTGGGTCCGCCGTCGGTCCCTGCGCAGTGTCGGAGCGTGTGTGGAGCTGTCCGATCGCTACGAGCTTCGTGGTTCACCGACCCAGGACCTTAAAATTGAGCAGTGGTTGCAAGTACCCAAGCCACGTCCGTTGATGCTGTGTGATTCGTTTCGGTGGTTCGCTGTTGGGGAGGTTTCCCTGTGAGCAACACAGAGTATTTGTACTGCTGAAATTTAGCCGCCATGCAGTGGAATTAACTATATTGGTTGACTACAATTCGAGTGCACCAGCGGAATTTTCTGCCTTGTGGCCGTTAGTGTTCCGGTTACCTGCCCTGGCCACTAACGTAATTTCAGGCAGTGTCCTTTCCTTACCTGTTGCGCTGTCACACACCGTGTGTAGTTTTGACAGCTTAATACATATACATATTTGATTGTGGCTAATCACGCCCGTAACATTTTGTTTGAATTCTCATGTACCGATTGGTGACAAGCAAGTAGTTTGTCCGTCGTTCCGTGGCTGTCCCTTGGTTGGGTTCCGACGGATCAAGTGTAGTTGGGCTCTGAGTGCTGTTGTCTTTACTTTCTCACCAGTGTTTAATTGTCTGTTTATAATCTATCATAGCCAATGATAAGAAAATTCGTGATTTAACTGTGTTTCGGTTCTAGGCCCTTCAGTCTGGAACCGCGTGACCGCTACGGTCGCAGGTTCGAATCCTGCCTCGGGCATGGATGTGTGTGATGTCCTTAGGTTAGTTAGGTTTAAGTAATTCTAAGTTCTAGGGGACTGATGACCTCAGATGTTAAGTCCCATAGTGCTCAGAGCCATTTAAACCATTTTTTAAACTGTGTTTTATGTAAGTAAGTTTGAATTCCAGCAAGTGGATACTTGCTGAAAGGTTATTGCCATTGTGTTGTCTTTTCAGCTACAGGAAACTTAGGGTTTTATATATTTTTTTAATTTTGTTAAATTAATTGTCGGCCTTCAGCCTTGGAACCTTATTCTTAAAATTACCTTTCAAGATTAAACATTGCGGCCTTCTGCCTCTGAAAGGTTATGGTAATTTATTTTAAAATCTTGAGAATTTTACTGTGGGCCTTCAGTCGTTTGTATTGCATCTTGTTTATGTCTGTCTATCCACCCTTGCCTTGAGGCTTTCAGCCTAGCTGTCATATATATATATATATATATATATATATATATATATATATATATATATATATATACCGGTTTTCGCTCACTTGAAATTTACCTGGTTGATTATTAAGATTTCTTGTTTGGAGGCCTTTAGCTATGAAACATTTGGAGTTTGAAACTCGTAGTTGTAAAAGTTCGGCTATGCGCCGCTTTGGTTGTAAATGTGTTATTAGATTACAATAAATTACAATTTTAAGATGAAGCTGACCCCAACCTTATTTGGCTCTTTCCACAATCCTAAGCACCCGTTCTGCCCACCGGGTTAACGGGCGTTTCAGGAATGTCCCATGCGTTGGAAACCTCTTCACATGAATCACAAGAGTACAAATGGCAGATCAGCCAATTCACTGCCCTTTTATATCTTGTGCACGCCACGTTATCGCGATCTGTATATGTGCATATCTCTCTCTCCCCCATGACTTTGTCACCGCACTGTATATCGGCTGACACGTAGGGTTTCCCGCCTTGTCTGAAAATCCTGGCTAAAGGGGCCTGCTGTCTCCTCGAGTGTTATGAGCGCTGGGCAGTACTGGAGAGCGTAGGGCCCCCTATATCGGCGTGTTTACTGTGCCGTTAACGAGGCGCGCCTTCTTAACGCCTGCGGGCAAGGTGCGTGTGACGTCACGCGTCACGTGACGCAAGAGGCGGCTTTTTATCGCGCCATCAGGCGCCGCGCGATAGGCGGGCGATAAAAGCGAGTGACCGCACCGCCGCCGCGTCCTGCAGGTTATGGCGGCAGAGCGGCCGTAACGCACGCGCCGTGATTGATCGGCCGACGCCGAGAGCGGATGGACACGTCGCCGCCTCAAGGGCAGCGGGGGCGCACGCGGCCTGCGTGTGCTGTGCGACTAACAAGGGAACCTCCCCATCGAACCCCCCTCAGATTTGGTTATAAGTTGGCACAGTGGATAGGCCTTTAAAAACTGAGCACAGATCAATCGAGAAAACAGGAAGAAGTCGTGTGGAACTATGAAAAAAATAAACGAAGTATACAAACTGAGTAGTCCATGCGCAAGATAGGCAGCATCAAGGGGCATGTGACCTCAGGAGCGCCGTGGTTCCCTGGTTAGCGTGAGCAGCTGCGGAGCGAGAGGTCCTTGCTTCAAGTCTTCCCTCGACTGAAACGTTTAATATTTTATTTTCAGACAATTATTATCTGTCCGTCCGTTATGTTTTCATCACTTTTTTGGGAGTGATTATCACATCCACAAGCAAACCTAAATCGGGCGAGGTAGAAGAATCTTTTTACCCATTCGCCAAGTGTACAAGTTAGGTGGGTCGACAACATATTCCTGTCATGTGACGCACATGCCGTCACCAGTGTCGTATAGAATATATCAGACGTGTTTTCCTGTGGAGGAATCGGTTGACCTATGGCCTTGCGATCAAATGGTTTCGGTTCCCATTGGAGAGACACGTCCTTTCGTCTACTAATCGCACGGTTTTGCGGTGCGGTCGCAAAACACAGACACTAAACTTATTACAGTGAACAGAGACGTCAATGAACGAACGGACAGATCATAACTTTGCGAAAATAAACTTTGCAATCGAGGGAGGACTTGAACGAAGGACCTCTCGTCCTGCAGCTGCTCACGCTAACCACGGGACCGCGGCACTCATGAGCTCACATTCTCCTTGATGTTGCCTATCTAGCACATGGACTACTCAGTTTGTATATTTTGCTTATTTTTTCATAGTTCCACACAACTTCTTCCTGTTTTCTCGATTGATCTGTGCTCAGTTTTTAAAGGCCTATCCACTGTGCCAACTTATAACCAAATCTGAGGGGGGTGCGATGGGGAGATCCCCTTGTAAGTGTGAGCAGGCACTGCGGGCAAGTTGTATACATACACCAGCACTGCAGGGGAACTTAAGCTACACCTTGGGTGGGCGGCAGGCAAAAATTCATTAACTGGAATGCCGTCTTACTCACGCGAGCTTGGCAACTAATTTTGTGGTCAGCCAGAAAGCGAAGGGAAACATACTGACCTTAGTTTCCAGTGTGCACGGCCACATTCTGGTCCAGCTCACGTAAAGAAAAGTTTCTATTCTCCCATTTCTTTGCGGGATCAGGACTATGATTTTAAATAAAAGTATAACGTTCCAGTCAAAATTTGTATTAAGTAAATTTTCTCACAGACGACACTTAGAAATTCACTATTGTCAATTGAAAGCAATTATATTCTAACAACACATTTAGCAGTTCAGAGGCGATCTCTACGGTACGTTCCTACCAAATTCTCTTTCGCCCTGACTAAAATTACTCAAATAAAATTTTATTCGAATCATTATAATTATACAAATTAACCTACTAGCTAAGTTAGTAGGTTCTATTTCTAACTATTACAATTGACAATCTGCAGCTTTTACTTTCTAACACTACAGGTTAATACTATAATGCCTTCACCACTATGGGGACTATTCTACTGTTATTTACTACGCATGTTGTTATGATAATTCTATTGAATTTTCTACTACTGTTAGACTTTGATATTACTTTTAACATGTTACTATGACTACTCTACCTGCAGCGTCACAGGTGGGCCAGAAGAAACAAACCTGATTTTGCTGAGCCAGCAGCTCGTGGTCGTGCGGTAGCGTTCTCGCTTCCCGCGCCCGGGTTCCCGGGTTCGATTCCCGACGAGGTCAGGGATTTTCTCTGCCTCGTGATGGCTGGGTGTTGTGTGATGTCCTTAGGTTAGTTAGGTTTAAGTAGTTCTAAGTTCTAGGGGACTGATGACCATAGATGTTAAGTCCCATAGTGCTCAGAGCCATTTTTTTTATTTTGCTGGCCTTTCCCACTGAGCTAATCCCAGTGGGAATGTCGCTAGCACTGAGCTGGCCGATGACTTTCTCGGTGCAGTTCTATGCTAATGTGTGCTAATCTAATTAGATACTCAAATAAAAGTTTGCAATAAATGTTCAAAATTAATGCTCGCCATAAAAGTGGAAATAAAGACACCACTTGCCACGCGTAATGGCAAATCACAGCCGCGCGGGATTAGCCGAGCGGTCTTAAGCGCTGCACTCATGGACTGTGCGGCTGGTCCCGGCGGAGGTTCGAGTCCTCCCTCGGGCATGGGTGTGTGTGTTTGTCCTTAGGATGATTTAGGCTAACTAGTGTGTAAGCTTAGGGACTGATGACCTTAGTAGTTAAGTCCCATAGTGCTCATAGCCATTTCAACCATTTTTTACCTACAGGTACGAGGTTCACATTTCATCCCCAGAATATAATAATAGCATATTACATAGTCCTAAAATGGGGCCGTTTCAATTTTACATTGGAAATTAGTGATGGACGCAGATAGAAAGGTTCTAACCGATACAGGAGATTCACGGACCAGAAAGTGAAGTAGAACTATACTCAACTTTGGGCTATAATTAAGCTTCCGAAAAACCACAACGCTCCACCGGAAAGAGGCAATTGCAGGACACTAACAACGTAACTACAGACACCGATCCAGGTCCTTAAATTTTCCTCTTCCACCGTGATACCCCGATCGGAGTTTGCTCGCGTCGACCACTGCCAGTTATCTGAAACATATACACAACAGCGACAGACAACATTCTGGTGCATGAGATACACAAAACATACCTGCCCAAACTTTAATTATACACGGCACCAAATGAACCCAAGCAGAACTAACCTACGTGACCACTTGCCCAGTAACGGCTCTTAAAATTTCATTAGCCAATTCTCTAGAACAAACAAATAAAATAGTAACATAGAAATAGGGAAAATTATTTCGGCCCGCTCTTAAATTTCAGTCACAGAGTTACGTACTATTTGGTATGACCTCCAGCTAGGCATGAAGCACGACTTCATGTCTATTTGTTGTGCGTAGCTTCCCTTCAATGCCGTCAACATATCAGACAGCCAGAACAAATACAGTGATTAGGCACCACCAGGTATATGCAATCAATAGCTCTATTACAAAACTCCATTTTTAATTCTTGTTTATAGTTTAATTAAATGAGAATACCAAGTATCTTGCAGTTCGCCGCAGGTAAGGTCGGAAAATTAGCTTGTTCCTGTACTCGCTTCATAAGAGCAGTGGAGACAGTATTCAAACTTGCGCCAGTGTCTAAGACTGCAAAAACACTGAATCCCTCAACACCAACATTGACTGCCGCTTCTGGTATGTTTTTCAGTTTAAAATTACAGAGTTGATCACCAGTGTCAATTCCAGTTTACTGTCAAAACCATTCACCTATACCGAACAACCTTTCAGGACTAAAGTTGGTCATGTTTCGTTTTCCTGATGCTGACTGGAGGGTATAGCTGGTTCATCAGTATAGCCGGTTCATCAATAGTGTCATTAATAACAGGATTTCTCTAATTATTGCTTGTCTCATTAGAATTCGGTTAATTGATAAAATTTGCATTCCAATGTGACTTTGCTGAATTTTGTTGATAGCTGGGATTGTAGCGCCTATATCTCATCTTCCTGTATTTATTGCCATGGTTATTCCCGTTACCATTTCTTGAGCTACTCACATTATTACACATAGGATTGTGAGAAACTCCCTGTTGATCAAGATAGTTTTTAGTGTACTCGGGTATTCAATTAACGTGAACAGAACCCACCATGGAACAATTCGGCGACTCCAGTTCGTTCACTTTGAGTAACAGGTAACAGACGCGAAGGAAATCTGTCCTTCAACTCTCAAGGAAATCCCAATCACCGTCGGCAGCGGATCTGCATTCCAACGGCCAAACACGCCGCAGCAGCTGCCCACGCGCCTCCGTCCTACCGACTCGGCCACTCGCCACGCTGCATACATCCACAGCGCCACACGTCGCTGTCGCTCACACAGCTGATACCCGAACTCAAGCCCCAGCAGATTTTTTTTTTCTTTATTGAGTTTCGATTCACCCCGCAGGGGGTGGGCTGGCAGCAGCTTACAAGGAAACCTCCCAATCGCACCCCCCCCCCCTTCCCTCAGATTTAGTTATAAGTTGGCACAGTGGACAGGCCTTGAAAAACTGAACACAGACCAATCGAGAAAACAGGAAGAAGTTGTGTGGAACTATGAAAAAAAAAAAAGTAAAATATACAAACTGAGTAGTCCATGTGCAAGATAGGACAATGGGACAATGGGACTTAGGGAGCGCCGTGGTCCTGCGGTTAGCGATAGGAGCTACGGAACGAGAGATCCTAGGTTCAAGTCTTCCCTCGAGTGCAAAGTTTAATTTTTTATTTTCAGTTCATGTGACAAACTCTTATGTTTTCATCACTTTTTTAGGAGTGATTATCACATCCACAAGAAAACCTAAATCGGGCAAGGTAGAAGAACCATTTTACCCATTCGCCAAGTGTACAAGTTAGGTGGGTCGACAACATATTCCTGTCGTGTGACGCACATGCCGTCACCAGTGTCGTATAGAATATATCAGTCGTGTTTTCCTGTGGAGGACTCGGTTGACCTATGACCTTGCGGTCAAATGTTTTCGGTTCCCATTGGAGAGGCACGTCCTTTCGTCTGCTAATCGCACGGTTTTGCGGTGCGGTCGCAAAACACAGACACTAAACTTATTACAGTGAACAGAGACGTCAATGAACGAACGGACAGAAGAAAGTAAAATTTTCGGTCGAGGTAAGACTTGAACCAAGGACCTCTAGTTCCGCAGCTGCTCACGCTAACCACGGGACCACAGCGCTCCCGAGCTCAGACTCTCCTTGATGTTTCATATCTTGCGCATGGACTACTCAGTTTGTATACTTTCCTTATTTTTTTCATAGTTCCAGACAACTTCTTCCTGTTTTCTCGATTGGTCTGTGTTCAGTTTTTCAAGGCCTATCCACTTATAACTAAATCTGAGGTGGGGGTGGGGGGTGCGATGGGGAGATTTCCTTGTTAGTATGCCGCTCTTCAGCCTACAGACTTTGTTTTAAAAAGGTGAAGATGATAAATAATAAAAGCAGGCGATAAAATCGGAGACTTAAATGGTAAAATGGCGAAAAAATCGTGGAACTTAAAACGTAGAACAAAGGGATGATGATGCTAATAAAATGCATATGAAGCAGACAGGTAAAATAATAGAGAATTAAAAAACACGGCGACAGTCGGGTTTCTGTTCGTAGAAGACATAAAATTCACAGCCAGCGGCAGCATGGTTTCTGTTCGCAACACTTTGGAAAGACGAACAACACTGAACATTCACTTGAACACTGCACAACAGCCGAGAGCAGGTGGTGGGAAACTGGACAGATGATGGGGAAAAAAAGGCGGGGAAGAAGAGGGAAAACGAAGGGGGGAGGGGGGGGGGGGGAAGGAGCCGATGGATTATGAGGGCCCCAGCAGAGCGCGCGCCGCAGTTTAATAGCCATGCGCCAAAGATGCGAAGAAGACAAGCAGGCATCGAAAATCGACTCACAGCGATCGGAATGACAATCGAAGGAGACTGGCTCCAGCAGCGCCCCAGCTCAGCAGGGAAGCGTGGTTAGGCGTAAAAAATCTCCAGGCAGTCCTTGCAGGCGCAAGTCGAAACACCTTACGGAAAATGAACACGATGTTGGTGAAAATACGGGGCGTATAACGTCTACAGCAGGGAGAATTTTCAGCGGCTGTTGCACGCACCATTTCTGTCCTTTTCGGTGGAAAGGGAGTCTTACGCTGCCTAAGTGAACCTGCTACGTGTTTTGCGTCTGTGTCCTTTGGCAGTGACGAGAATGGAAACGAGCTTCTCCACGTCCTGGTCGGACACAATGACTTTTGAGCATTGATGGGGAATGGGAGGGGAGGAGTCTTCAAAGACACAATTAGCAATGAACATTTAAATGAATTTATGTGATTGCAGACTTTCGTGGCGTATCCCATTGATAAAATTTTGTCTTCGCCTGAAGATGATGGGTACGAAACTCACTGAAACGTTGTGGCAACACGACGCTCTAACTCGTCTGACCACCCGAGAAGATTTTATCATTTAAAGGAATTAGCTGCGTGTGATTCGGGGTGTGACGTGCTTCGTTCTATTGGATGAGAAACCTTGTCAGGATGCGGCTGTCAGCTGGTGTGACAGTGGACGGGGGAAAACATAGCAGAGTGGCGGCTACGGAAAAGATTGGATTGTGCGCCTGTAACCACGGGAGCGGCTGCAGACAAAGCCCAAGCTGTAGCAGGGAGCTAAGATTTCGTGGGGAGGCTCCACCCGGTTGGAAGGAGTCTGCAATGGTGTAGGGGTGGGTCGCTGGGACATAACTCGATATGGAGGGGGTAAGTCGTGACAGCCGGGCGGGGGTCAGTTCTCTGAGTGTGTGTGTGAGTTTGTGTGTGTGTTTTGCGTCTCGTAAACTCGGGAAAGGCTCAACTAGGGTGGCTACAGCTGATTTGACCACTCCAAGCCGGCCGATGTGGCCGAGCGGTTCTAGGCGCTTCAGTCCGGAACTACGTGGCTGCTACGGTCGCAGATTCGAATCCTGCCGCGGGCATGGATGTGTGTGATGTCCTTAGGTTAGTTTTCAGTAGTTCTAAGTCTATGGGACTGATGACATCAGATGTTAAGTCCCATAGTGCTCAGAGCCATTGTGACCAAAATCGCTGATGCAACAGCGGCACCGCTAGTGAGTGTGCAAACACAGAGAGAGTCTCTCCTCGCTGCAACTACACTGAAGACCAAAAGAAACAGATACGAGGTGTGGCTAGAAAAAAACCGGACTAGTACTGGTGAAACAATAAAACAAATGCAATAAGGCTGAAAGTCGCGCGGCCTGTCACGTGAATCTCGCTCCGCCTACTGCACTAGTTTCATCTGCCTCCTGCACTCAGTCTGCCCGTGGCGTCTGTTTTAAGTAGTTGACGTTTTGTCTGTGCGTCGGAAAATGTTGAGTGTACAGAAAGAACAGCGTGTTAACATCAAATTTTGTTTCAAACTAGGAAAATCTGCAAGTGAAACGTTTGTAATGTTACAACAAGTGTACGGCGATGATTGTTTATCGCGAACACAAGTGTTTGAGTGGTTTAAACGATTTAAAGATGGCCGCGAAGACACCAGTGATGACACTCGCACTGGCAGACCATTGTCAGCAAAAACTGATGCAAACATTGAAAAAATCGGTAAACTTGTTCGACAAGATCGCCGTTTAACAATCAGAGCAGTGTCTGAGTTAACAGGAGTTGACTTGTTGTCTTGTCGAACAAGTTTACCGATTTTTTCAATGTTTGCATCAGTTTTTGCTGACAATGGTCTGCCAGTGCGAGTGTCATCACTGGTGTCTTCGCGGCCATCTTGAAATCGTTTAAACCACTCAAACACTTGTGTTCGCGATAAACAATCATCGCCGTACACTTGTTGTAACATTACAAACGTTTCACTTGCAGATTTTCCTAGTTTGAAACAAAATTTGATGTTAACACGCTGTTCTTTCTGTACACTCAACATTTTCCGACGCACAGACAAAACGTCAACTACTTAAAACAGACGCCACGGGCAGACTGAGTGCAGGAGGCAGATGAAACTCGAGCAGTAGGCGGAGCGAGAGTCACGTGACAGGCCACGCGACTTTCAGCCATATTGCATTCGTTTTATTGTTTCACCAGTACTAGTCCGGTTTTTTTCTAGCCACACCTCGTACATCTGAGTAATATCGTGTAGGGCCCTCGCGAGCACACAAAAGTGCAGCACCAAGACGTGACATGGAATCGACTGATGTCTGAAGTGGTGCTGGAGGGAATTGAATCCTGCAGGCTTGTCCATAAACCCTTAAGAGTACGTGCGGGGTGGAGATCTCTTCTGAACAGCACGTTGTAAGGCATCGAAGATAGGTTCAATAATGTCTGGGAAGTTTGATGGTCAGCGGAAGAGTTTAAACTCAGAAGAGCGTTCCTGGGGCCACTCTATAGTAATTCTGGACATGCCGGTCCTGCTTGAATTGGCCAAGTCCGTCGGAATGCTCAATGGACATGAATGAATGCTGGTGATAAGACAGGATGCTTACGTATGTGTCACCTGTGAGAGTCGTATCTAGACGAATAATGGGTCCCATATCACTTAAACTGCACGCGCCCCTCCATCTTTACAGACCCTCCACCAGCTTGAGCAATCCCCCGCATCATGATGGTTCAAATGGCTCTGAGCACTATGGGACTCAACTGCTGAGGTCATTAGTCCCCTAGAACTTAGAACTAGTTAAACCTAACTAACCTAAGGACATCACAAACATCAATGCCCGAAGCAGGATTCGAACCTGCGACCGTAGCGGTCTTGCGGTTCCAGACTGCAGCGCCTTTAACCCCGCTTCATGAGATCGCCTCCATACCCGTACGCGTCCATCCGCTCCATACAATTCGAAACGAGATTCTTCCGACCAGGCAACATGTTTCCAGTGATCAACGGTCCAATATTGCTGGTGATGGGCCCAGGCGAGGAGTAAAGCTTTGTGTCGCGCAGTCATCAAAGGGTAGAGTGGGCCTTCGGTTCCGAAAGCCCATACCGATAATGTTTCTCGACGTGGAAGTTTATCGAAAACCTGATGGTATACTTGGCCACAAAGTGTACAGGAAACCTACCAGTACGGACAGGTACCTTCACGCCTCCCACCATCACCCCACGCAGAAGAAGTCCGCCCTGCATACGCTAACGAAGAGAGCGTTCAGGAAGACAGAACTTGAACGCCTCAGGTCCATCTTCGGAACTAATGGCTATGGGAAGCAGATGATAGACAGCACCATGTCGACAAGGGAGAAGACTAATAGGGGAAGGAGGCACAGAGCATTGCTGTGTTACCATATGTACAAGGGGTCACCGAATGTATTGGCAAAATTCTACGAAAAGCCGACATCAAACCAATTTTCCGAAGCAGAAACAAAATATCAGATGTGCTCGGTTCTACCAAGGATGCAGTTGACAAACTACACACATCTGGCGTGTATGAAATTGGTTGTGCGTGTGGATTAGTCTACATAGGTGAGACGGGACGTCCGATTAGCACAAGGCTCTCGGAACATGAAAGATATATCCGCCTGAAACAACACACTAAGTCAGCAGTGGCGGAACACCGAGACGAGTGCGGGAAACCAATATTTTTTCAAGAAGCCCGCGTCCTGGCGAAACAGCCTCTCACTTTCAAAAGAAAGATTAGAGAGGCGATAGAAATAGCCAAAAGACCCGCCAACATGAATAGAGAGGACGGGTACAAGCTTCCGAGGTCTTGGCTGCCTACAATAGCAGGGCTACGGAGCGGCGGCAGAGCCGTGGCGGCCCATGCAGACACGCGGAGAGCCGCAGTAGTCGCGAGCACACAAAGCAATGGCACGCCGCAGCCGGCTTCTGGACAGCAAGTAAACAGCGTGACGTCACAGCCATCACCTGTTCGCTATTCGTCCGTCTCCTCCAATGGGGTGGATTAATATAAAGACCAATAGAAAACAGCTATTTCAGCCAATGACAGATAATAAAGGAAACACCAATAAAGCATACCTTTCACCCCTCCTCCTCCTCCTTTTACAGCCAATCAAGTAACGACACGGTTTTCTCGTGCAGCTATTTAAGGAACCAAGTGTGTTTCATTTAGCAGTTAACGTAAGGCCCTGATGAAGGCTAGCTGCAACGCTGGCAGAAACGTTGGCGCATTTTAAATTATGACGATGCCGTCTGATACCCTGAAGAATTTTATTGAAGAAGACAACGGCCGCGGAAGCCTACGCTTAGACTTTCGTTGAATGGTTCGCACGCTGACACTTGTTAATGGCCTCATCATTCAAGTCTGCCGCAATCTGCGGAAGAGCTGCACGTCTATCACGTTGGACGATTCTCTTCAGTCGTCGTTGGTCCCGCTCTTGCAGGATGTTTTTCCGGCCGTAGCAGTGTCAGAGATTTGATCTTTTACCGGATTCCTGATATTCACGGTACACTCGCTAAGTGGCCATGCGTGAAGAGCCGCGCGGGATTAGCAGAGCGGTCTGGGACGCTGCAGTCATGGACTGTGCGGCTGATCCCGGCAGCGGTTCGAGTCCTCCCTCGGGCATGGGTGTGTGTGTTTGTCGTTAGGATTATTTACGTTAAGTAGGGTGTAAGCTTAGGGACTGAAGACGTTTGCAGTTAAGTCCCGTAAGATTTCACACACACAGACACACACACACACACACACACACACACACACACACACACACACACACACACCCATGCGTGAAGATCCCCACTTAATCGCTACCTCGGTGATGCTGTGTCCAATCGCTCGTGCGTCAACTGTAACACCACGTTCAAACTCACTTAAATCTTGATAACCTGCCATCGTAGCAGCAGTAACCAATCTAACAACTGCACCTGACACTTGACCGCAGCGCCTTATTCTGCCTGTTTACATATCTTTGTATTTGAATACGCACCCTATACCAGTTTCTTTGGCGCTACAGTGTACTTGCAGAACTATTTTGGAATCATTCAGAATGTGACACCTTTTCCGTTATCAGGTGACGAGAGAACAAATACACTAATAAAGTGGTCAAGTAATATACAGGGTGTTACAAATAGGTACGGCCAAACTGTCAGGAGACATTTCTCACACACAAATAAAGAAAAGATGTTATGTGGACATGTGTCCGGAAATACTTAATTTCCATGTTAGAGCTCATTTTAGTTTCGTCAGTATGTACTGTAAGTCCTCGATTCACCGCCAGTTGGGTCGGCTGACGAGAATCCGCACGCAATTGTGCAATCACGTCATCAACACAGATTTTCTGTGAACGTTTGGGCAGGCATTGTTGGTGATGTCTTGATTGGGGTCCATGTTCTTCCACCTACGCTCAATGGAGCACGTTATCATGATTTCATACGGGATACTCTATCTGTGCTGCTAGAACGTGTGCCTTTACAAGTACGACACACCATGTGGTTCATGCACGATGGAGCTCCTGCACATTTCAGTCGAAGTTTTCGTACGCTTCTCAACAACAGATTCGGTGACCGATGGATTGGTAAAAGCGGACCAATTCCATGGCCTCCACGCACTCCTGACCTCAACCCTCTTGACTTTCATTTATGGGGGCATTTGAAAGCTCTCGTCTACGCAACCCCGGTACCAAATGTAGAGACTCTTCGTGCTCGTATTGTGGACGGCTGTGATACAATACGCCATTCTCCAGGGCTGCATCAGCGCATCAGGGATTCCATGCGACGGAGGGTGGATGCATGTATCCTCGCTAACGGAGGACATTTTGAACATTTCCTGTAACAAAGTGTTTGAAGTCACGCTGGTACGTTCTGTTGCTGTGTGTTTCCATTCCATGATTAATGTGATTTGAAGAGAAGTAATAAAATGAGGTCTAACATGGAAAGAAAGCGTTTCCGGACACATGTCCACATAACGTATTTTCTTTCTTTGTGTGTGAGGAATGTTTCCTGAAAGTTTGGCCGCACCTTTTTGTAACACCCTGTAGATCGCAAGGTCGCCCCTGGCGTCATTAGAAAAAAAAAAAAAAAAAAAAAAAAAACAGTAGCCATGAGCGCCACATGCAGGTAGAACGCAGCTTAGAGCCATTTGAATCATTTTGAAATCTTGATAAGCTACCATTGTAGCGGCAGTAAGCTATGTAACAACTGCGCCAGACACTTGTCGTCTTATATAGGCGTCGCCGACCGCAGCCGCCGTGTTCTGCCTGTTCTGTTTACATATCTGTGTATTTGAATACGCATGCCTATGCCAGTACATTCGGCGCTTCAGTGTGTTATTAAAACGATTTCAGTGTCTGTTGTGGTGGTTTGAGTGAATTTTACTGACAATGCTGATCTCTAAGCGCTTTTTTATATTATTACAAAAACCTCAACGGTTGTAAATCTGTATTATATAACGCAAACGATAACATGTATGTGCAAACGAAAAAATTGTGTAATATTTCAAGACACCCACTGAAGATGGCTTGTAACTAAGGCGAAACGAGTCCAGGTGCACAAGATAAATAAAAAAAAAAACCGTAAAGTGCAGTGCGTAGAAGGCGTTTTTCTTTTTAACTACTGCAATTTACATACAGCTGCTGCAAAAATGGCCAGCACAATAATCCTGTTGATCTATTATTGTTTTAAAATTCTTTTGTCTACAGCCAGACACTACGAACGGGGGTATGGAGTTGTCCCACGTAGGCCATTTCGTGTCACCCAAGGCCCTAGATAAGGAGCTGGGAATTCCATGAAACAATTTTTTTTCAAGGATTACACTTTAGGCCTCATATTTTAGACGGTGAAACCATATTTTAAGACAATTTTTTTTTTTTGTAAATTCTACAGCAGTGTTATCTCATATAGTCTGTCTGTAAACTCGAGAGCGAGCAGCGCTTTTGGTGGGGGAAATGGCCTTTCCCGGAAGAACGCTGCCACTGGCCTACAGGGCCACCCAAAACCTATTGCCCGTTACCTGTCTAGCGGAGTAGATCGGCGTGCAGTGATAATACACTCCTGGAAATTGAAATAAGAACACCGTGAATTCATTGTCCCAGGAAGGGGAAACTTTATTGACACATTCCTGGGGTCAGATACATCACATGATCACACTGACAGAACCACAGGCACATAGACACAGGCAACAGAGCATGCACAATGTCGGCACTAGTACAGTGTATATCCACCTTTCGCAGCAATACAGGCTGCTATTCTCCCATGGAGACGATCGTAGAGATGCTGGATGTAGTCCTGTGGAACGGCTTGCCATGCCATTTCCACCTGGCGCCTCAGTTGGACCAGCGTTCGTGCTGGACGTGCAAACCGCGTGAGACGACGCTTCATCCAGTCCCAAACATGCTCAATGGGGGACAGATCCGGAGATCTTGCTGGCCAGGGTAGTTGACTTACACCTTCTAGAGCACGTTGGGTGGCACGGGATACATGCGGACGTGCATTGTCCTGTTGGAACAGCAAGTTCCCTTGCCGGTCTAGGAATGGTAGAGCGATGGGTTCGATGACGGTTTGGATGTACCGTGCACTATTCAGTGTCCCCTCGACGATCACCAGTGGTGTACGGCCAGTGTAGGAGATCGCTCCCCACACCATGATGCCGGGTGTTGGCCCTGTGTGCCTCGGTCGTATGCAGTCCTGATTGTGGCGCTCACCTGCACGGCGCCAAACACGCATACGACCATCATTGGCACCAAGGCAGAAGCGACTCTCATCGCTGAAGACGACACGTCTCCATTCGTCCCTCCATTCACGCCTGTCGCGACACCACAGGAGGCGGGCTGCACGATGTTGGGGCGTGAGCGGAAGACGGCCTAACGGTGTGCGGGACCGTAGCCCAGCTTCATGGAGACGGTTGCGAATGGTCCTCGCCGATACCCCAGGAGAAACAGTGTCCCTAATTTGCTGGGAAGTGGCGGTGCGGTCCCCTACGGCACTGCGTAGGATCCTACGGTCTTGGCGTGCATCCGTGCGTCGCTGCGGTCCGGTCCCAGGTCGACGGGCACGTGCACCTTCCGCCGACCACTGGCGACAACATCGATGTACTGTGGAGACCTCACGCCCCACGTGTTGAGCAATTCGGCGGTACGTCCACCCGGCCTCCCGCATGCCCACTATACGCCCTCGCTCAAAGTCCGTCAACTGCACATACGGTTCACGTCCACGCTGTCGCGGCATGCTACCAGTGTTAAAGACTGCGATGGAGCTCCGTATGCCACGGCAAACTGGCTGACACTGACGGCGGCGGTGCACAAATGCTGCGCAGCTAGCGCCATTCGACGGCCAACACCGCGGTTCCTGGTGTGTCCGCTGTGCCGTGCGTGTGATCATTGCTTGTACAGCCCTCTCGCAGTGTCCGGAGCAAGTATGGTGGGTCTGACACACCGGTGTCAATGTGTTCTTTTTTCCATTTCCAGGAGTGTACATCGTTTCTGTTCGTGGGGCCTTAGTTGCTAGTGTTAGTCAGTTGACTTTGTATTCTTACTGATATACTTCGATATCCGGAACTGATGTATAACTGTCTAGCATTGCAAGAAAATGTGCAGAATACGGGGAAGATAAGGTATTTGGGGAGAAACGAGCGTTTGATCGTCTCTAATGTTATTACAGCGTGTATTGAAGATGCGAACCAAAAAGAACTGTTGGCTAATATTACCAGTCCCAATGAAAGGGCTGCAATTTATGCAAACGTCAGCCTCGTCCAATAGGACGCATAAGGAAGGAACGCGAAAATAAGCCGCATGGTTTAGTGGAATCACCACGAAAACTAATAATCTTGGGAGGAAACCCATCGTTAGAGACAGTTTCAAAATCACGTAAAACCTTTGATGCTTATGGGACGCTAAACCTCTATCTCGGTCACTATTCACCTGAGTGAGATATATTGCTTGAAATATGTGCGCAATAGCTATTCTAAACATTGCTAAAATTTTCTTCGAAACATGTGCATCGATTTCGGACTTCTAAGCAAAAAGCTTGACATACGAGGTGCGTTCACATATTAATTTTTATCATTTGGTAAGAACTTTATTTGTTAATCAACAGCTATGTTATTCTCTTCAAAATATTCCCCATTACATACTTTACAATTGTGCCAGTGCATTTTCCAATTCCCGAAATTCTTTAGGAACTGTTTCTTCGCGATAGTTTATGACTGTTAACTGTGTATTTTTAGTCTCAGCCATGCTTGTAAGACTGCTGTCCTTTAAGGCCTGCTTTGAAATGTTTATACCACTTGTATGCCCTTGGTTCACTCATAACACGCTCACCAAAAGCAATATTTAACATTTCTAATAATTTCGTATACTTTATCCATTCCTATAACAAAATTTAATACAGATTCGCTTATTTGGTTTTATACAGAACAAACAATCGTTGATGCTACCAAAGCATATGTAACCGTTTTGATAGCTGAGAACAGAGTAAATACCCAATATGCATTACATATACACATACTTTTGAGACATGTTTAGGAAGACAGTGACAAAAAAGTAGTGCAGATCGGACTAATACAACACACAAAATTATAAATTTCTGCTTAGTTTTTAAACACTCTTCGTGTTGCAAAAATTGTTAAGTTTCAATGCAGTTCTTCAAAGAAAAACTTCTACCTTCTAAGAACAAGCCTTAAATTATACATATTGATTGCATTAAATGGGGTTCGTTTTACGAATAGTAATGGAGGAATATACAATACTTTCACATGAACAGGCATTCGGTTCTGTGTTTGTAATAGAATCCTGACTTTCGTTCTTATGTTAATATTATTTACTCTATAATGTTGTGTTTCGGAAGAAGCTATCATTTTTGGTATTCCTTATGGTCTTAACGCATTTGTCTAAAAGTGAATGCAAAAGGGACGTATCTGTACACAGCTTCGCCACATTTAAATCGCGCGCCGCGGCAGGGCCGGCCTACGTTGTGAAACAGCCTGTAGAAGCGGCCTGTGACGTAGCTGGATAGGCAGAGTGGGGACTCGCTCGCTCGCTCTTCAGTTTACCGACAGACTATACTGGCACTCGAGCATGGTTCAAGATCGACCGTAGCGGTCGCGCGGTTCGACTGAAGCGCCTAGAACCGCTCGGCCACACCGGCCGGCACTCGAGCGTGAAAAGAAAGCTTGCCACCTGTTACTCATTGTTAACCTGACGCACCACACAAGCGCGAATGCAGTATTCTTGTATACCGACGTAGCTTCTTTTTTGTAATTTTTGCACTTACAGCTCTCTCCCGGGACAATCTCGGGCTGTATCAACAGGCCTCCGGCCGCGCCTCTGCGCGCGCTGTCTTCATTTAAGCCGCCACGGAGCGAGACAGGGCCGGCCTGTTTAGTTTGCCACGCGACAGTGTACGGGGATTTACGGCAAAAGCGAGAAAACACTGGCGGGGCCTTGCCGTGCCGTGCTTGTCCCGCCGTCAATCCTTAATCCCGGGCTCGCGTCCTTCAGAACAGGTGGACCGCGCCGCGAGGACTAATTGCAAACTCCTGCTCTGGCTGCTCCTAATTCCCCAGCTATCCTTTCGCCCCACCCCTCTCCTACCTCAACCCCTTCCCCTCACACCCTCAAAATCCTTCCGCCCACGATTGCCCGCCGAGAGTTTAAACTGCTCGCAAAACCAGCCACCTCCCCCACCCTCTGTAGTCTCTCCTACCCACTTCTCCCGCCCCCACAGCGGACGGTGAGTGGCGGAGAGTGAGGAGGACCCGAGCAGGCGAGAGAGAGAGAGAGAGAGAGAGAGAGAGAGAGAGAGAGGAGACTCGAAGGGAACCGCAGGACTTCGGCAGCCGACCGCAGCAAAGTGTTTGGAAAGTGGAGAGGGAGCCTCTTCCCCCGCAAGCTCTTTGAAACACCGAAAGTGAATTAAAAGTGTGGAGCAAGACAGAGGGATGGATAGATACCTCCAACTGTTCCAGCCACTCCCCCCTCCCCTCTTCTACAGCCACCGTGGAGGACTCTCTTTTTTTCCAGCCATCTCTGCCGGCCGCGCCGACAGACGGTACTTCCCCGGCTCGCGGGCAGACCGGCAACTGTCTCCACAGGGGAACCCCCTACCTCCCTACCGAGCGCGCGCGCGCCGACAATAAAAACTTGTAATCCGTAAAGTGGCTGCGACGCTGTTTCGTAATGGAAGGGAGATTAGGGCCACGCTGGCCCCTCCTGGCCGTGATTGGACAGCGGGTTTAGCGTTCGCTGTTTAAACGGCCCACCGCCGGCTGAAATTTTAATGGCGTCAGGCCGCACTCACGTGGTGGGACGCTGATTCCGTGTGCCACAACTATCAGCTGTTGTCTCTTTTGGACACCGCACACAACCAAATGACGTATTGTATGACAATGCCAATTGTGGTCCCAGAGTGGCAACACTGCGAGTGGTTTCTTCTTTAATATATTCGCCCTATCCTCTTTCCTCCGTCCTGTACCTCTTCCATAAGCTGCTGCTAAATTTCAGCACGAAATTTTCACTCAGCAGTGGAGTGTGCGCTGATGTGAAACTTCCTGGCAGATTAAACCTGTGTGCCAGACCGAGACTCGAACCCGGGACCTTTGCCTTTCTCAGGCAAGTGCTCTACCAACCGAGCTACTCAAACCACCTGCTCTTCTACTCAATCTGTCACTGCCTGTCATGATCTCTGAGACCACGAAAAACGTGTGTGTATAGTATTTCCAGTAATGGAGGTTGGAGGCCAGGACACTATTTTCCTAAAAGAGCATGTTAAATCAACTAAAAGTCACACTTAGCGTGTCCCACGTGACAAAAAAATTGTCATTTATTCTTCATGTGCTTGGGGAGCTCAGTTGGTAGAACACTCGTCTGCGAAAGGCAAAGATCCCGAGTTCGAGCATCGGTCTGGCACACAGTTTCAATCAACCAGGAAGTTACAAGCAGCAAAATTCTTTTTTTTAATGTCATTTTTCATTCCAAATGGTAGTCTTCTTTCCCAACTGTTCCCTGCAATCTTTCCTTCAATGACTGATGACTGCTTCACACAATTTCTTTACAGTATTAAACATTATTGTCTTTCCTCTGTGACCCATAGTAGTCCTTCTTCATTCACTCTATAAGCTCATTTCACTCTTAACATTTTTCTCCAAAAATTGTAAGTAGGCTGTTTAGGTTTTTATGTTGGTAACGCCACGTAGCGCTCTATATGAAAATCACTGACTATGGCTGGTTAGCATTGTTGGAATATTCGCTATTGTAGTGTTGGGCAACTGGATGTGAACAGCGCGCAGCGTGGCGCAGTTGGAGGTGAGCCGCCAGCAGTGCTGGATGTGGGGAGAGAGATGGCGGAGTTTAGAGAGCGGACGATCTGGACGTGTGTCCGTCAGAAAAACGAAATTTGTAAGACTGGATGTCATGAACTGATATATATACTATGACTTTAGAGCACTATTAAGGTAAATACATTGTTAGTCTCTATCAAAATCTTTCATTTGCTAACTATGCCTATCAGTAGTTAGTGCCTTCATTAATTAGAATCTTTTATTTAGCTGGCAGTATTGGCGCACGCTGTATTGCAGTAGTTTGAGTAACGAAGATGTTTGTGAGGTAAGTGATTCATAAAAGGTATAGGTTATTGTAAGTCAGGACCATTCGTTTGTAGGGATTATTCAAAGTCAGATTGCGTTGCGCTAAGAAGATACTGTGTGTCAGTTTAGTGATGATCAGAATAAGTAAAGAGAGAAATGTCTGAGTACGTTCAGTTTTGCTCAACTGTTTGAAAATCAAATAACGTAGAGGTTTACCAGCACAGTAATTGATTAATTTTTCTAAGGCGACATTTCATAAAATACGTTTCGAAAGTACCCCACTATTTTCCTCTTTGTTTCTAACTGCGCATCATTCCCTGCTGTACAATACTACACTGTATACAGAACACTGGGCGCCTATATTTCTTAATTCGATCGGGATTCTTTCAGCTCTCAACAAACCTTTCATCGTTTCAACAACTCGTCTACTCAAACTGTCATGCTACAGGCTATCTTCAGCTCTGAGACCAGAAGAAAGTGTGCGTGTATCGCAGTTCCTGCAATGGAGATTCGTGACCAGGACACCATTTTCTTAGACGAGTATCTTAAACTACTTAAAAGCTGCGCTTAGTGTCCCCAGCGTCACAAATAAACGGTCATTAATTCATCATGTGGGTTCCACCCAGGTTTGATCCAAGTCCCAGAATGACAGAAGCAGGAGACATTTAACTGTGGAAACTGAAGAAAATGTGCAAAATGTACTCTGAGTTAATTGGACATAAATCATTGTTTTGAGGAGCTATAAAAGTGGACGTACACTACTGATCATTAAAAAATTCCAGCATGAGGAAGAAGAGCAAGTAATGCACTTTTTATGTATGTATACTGTACAGTACATAGGGGATGAACAAAAATGTGGTTACGCTGAAAATACAACTCATCACCATACCTAAACTGTGTGGGAAACCGTTGGCGTTTAAAAGAATTTTTAGACGTCTCAGAGTGATTAAAAGCAGATCCTGTATGGTTTTCAAGTCAATCTTATACCATTCTACCCGCAAAATCTACATCTACATCCATACTCCGCAAGCCACCTGATGATGTATAGCGGAGGATACTTTGAGTACCTCTATCAGTTCTCCCTTATATTGCAGTCTCGTATTATTCGTGGAAAGAAAGATTTTCGGTATGCCTCTAAGTGGGCTCTAATCTCTCTGATTTTATCCTCATGGTCTCTTCGCGAGATATACGTAGGAGGGAGCAATTACTGCTTGACTCCTCGGTGGAAGTATGTTCTCGAAACTTCAACAAAAGCCCGTACCGAGCTACTGAGCGTCTCTCCTGAAGAGTCTTCCACTGGAGCTTATCTATCATCTCCGTAACGCTTTCGCGATTACTAATTGATCCTGTAACGAAGCGCGCTGCTCTCCGATGGATCTTCTCTCTCTCTTCTATCAACCCCATCTGTTATGGATCCCACACTGGTGAGCAGTATTCAAGCAGTGGGCGAACAAGTGTACTGTAACCTACTTCCTTTGTTTTCGGATTGCATTTCCTTAGGATTCTCAGTCTGGCATCTGCTTTAGCGACGATTAGTTTTATATGGTCATTTCATTTGAAATCGCTCCTAATGTCTACTCCCAGATAATTTATGGAATTAACTGCTTTCAATTGCTGACCTACTATATTGTAGCTAAATGATAAAGGATCTTTCTTTCTGTGCATTAGCAGCACATTATACTTGTCTACATTGAGATTCAATTGTCATTCCCTGCACCATACGTCAATTCGCTGCAGATCCTCCTGCAGTTCAGTACAATTTTCCATTGTTACAACCTCGCGATATACAACAGCATCATCCTCAAAAAGCCTCAATGAACTTCCGATGTTATCCACAAGGTCATTTATGAATATTGTGAATAGCAACGGTCCTACGACACTCCCCTGCGGCACACCTTAAATCACTCTTACTTCGGAAGACCTCTCTCCATTGAGAATGACGTGCTGCGTTCTGTTATCTAGGAACTCTTCAATCCAATCACACAATTGGTCTGATAGTCCATATACTCTTAGTTTGTTCATTAAACGACTGGGGAACTGTACGAAACGCCTATGTTCAAAATTGCTCTGAGCACTATGGAACTTAATTTCTGAAGTCATCAGTCCCCTAGAACTACTTAAACTTAACTAACCGAAGGACATCACACACATCCATGCCCGAGGCAGGATTCGAACCTGCGACAGTAGCAGTCGCGCGGTTCCAGACAGTAGCGCCTAGAACCGCTCGCCCACTCCGGCCGGCAAACGCCTTGCGGAAGTCAAGAAACACGGCATCTACCTGTGAACCCGTGTCTATGGCCCTCTGAGCCTCGTGGACGAATAGCGCGAGCTGGGTTTCACACGATCGTCTTTTTCGAACATAATACGTGTTCCAAAATTCTACAACTGATCGACGTTAGAGATATAGGTCCATCAGAATTTCTCAAATCATTGGGAGGAGTCGCAACACACGACTGTTCACGTTGGTGTGTAGAATATATGAGTCTGGCGATATACCATCTGACTTTCGGAAAAGCATCATCCACACAATTCCGAAGACGGCAAGAACTGACAAGTGCGAGAATTATCGCACAATCAGCTTAACAGCTCATGCATCGAAGCTGCTTACAAGAATAATATACAGAAGAATGGAAGAGAAAATGAGAATGCTCTAGGTGACGATCAGTTTGGCTTTAGGAAAAGTAAAGGGACGAGAGAAGCAATTCTGACGTTACGGCTACTAATGGAAGCAAGCCAAAGAAAAATCAAGACACTTTCATAGGATTTGTCGACCTGGAACAAGCGTTCGACAATATAAAATGGTGCAAGCTGTTCGAGATTCTGAAAAAAGTAGGGGTAAGGTATAGGGAGAGACGGGTCATGTACAATATGTACAACAACCAAGAGGGAATAATAAGAGTGGACGATCAAGAACGATGTGCTCGTATTAAGAAGGGTGTAAGACAAGGCTGTAGCCTTTCGCCCCTACTCTTCAATCTCTACATCGAGGAAGCAATGATGGAAATAAAAGAAAGGTTCAGGAGTGGAATTAAAATACAAGGTGAAAGGATATCAATGATACGATTCGCTGATGACATTGCTATCCTGAGTGAAAGTGAAGATGAATTAAATGATCTGCTGAACGGAATGAACAGTCTAATGAGTACATAGTATGGTTTGAGACTAAAAATCGGAGAAAGACGAAGGTAATGAGAAGTAGTAGAAATGAGAACAGCGAGAAACTTAACATCAGGATTGATGGTCACGAAGTCAATTAAGTTAAGGAATTCTGCTACCTAGGCAGTAAAATGACCAATGACGGACGGAGCAAGGAGGACATCAAAAGCAGATTCGCTATGGCAAAAAAGGCATTTCTGGCCAAGAGAAGTCTACTAATATCAAATACCGGCCTTAATTTGAGGAAGAAATTTCTGAGGATGTACGTCTGGAGTACAGCATTGTATGGTAGTGAAACATGGACTGTGGGAAAACCGGAACAGAAGAGAATCGAAGCATTTGAGATGTGGTGCTATAGACGAATGTTGAAAATTAGGTGGACTGATAAGGTAAGGAATCGGATAGGAAAGGAATATGTGGAAAACACTGATAAGGAGAAGGGACAGGATGATAGGACATCTGCTAAGACATGAGGGAATGACTTGCATGGTACTAGAGGGAGCTGTAGAGGGCAAAAACTGTAGAGGAAGACAGAGATTGGAATACGTCAAGCAAATAATTGAGGACGTAGGTTGCAAGTGCTACTCTGAGATGAAGAGGTTAGCACAGGAAAGGAATTCGTGGCGGGCCGCATCAAACCAGTCAGTAGACTGATGACCACAAAAAAATAAAAAATTCTGCACATCTGTTCGACGTCCCTTCTTGAAAACGGGTATGACCTGTGCCCTTTTCCAATCCTTTGGAGCGCTACGCTCTTCAAGAGACCTACGATACACAGCTGCAAGGAGGGGGGCAAGTTCCTACGCGTATTCTGCGTACAACCGAAATAGTGCCCAGTTCAGGCAATGATGATGGAAGTGGATAGCGATCACACACCCTCTCAAAAGTAGATCGCATGGTTCAATAATATCGACATCTGGCGGCTTTGGTATCCAGGGATATGCAACAATCATCCTCGTGCACACAAAACCAGGCATGGACGATGCGAGTTGTGTGAACAGGGCCCTGTCGCCTTGGAACACACCATCACAATTGGGGAACGAAATTATATCGTGGGATGGACCTGATCAGCCAAAATGGTCATAGAATCCTTGGCAGTATTGCGACCTTGAACCCACCCAGCGGTCTAACGCGCTGCTTCCCGAACGGGAAGGCATACAGGTCCCCGGCACGAATCCGCCCAGCGGATTAGTGTCGAGGTCCGGTGTGCTGGCCAGCCTGTGGATGGTTTTTTAGGCGGTTTTCCAACTGCCTCTGCGAATACGGGCTTGTTCCCCTTATTCCGCCTCAGTTATACTGTATCGGCGATTGCTGCTCAAACACCGTTTCCACATACACCATAACTATTCTACCACGCAAACACTTCGGGTTATACTCGTCTGGTACGAGACGTTCCCGGGAGGGTCCAACTGGGGGCCGAACTGCACAATAACCCTGGGTTTGGTGGGGGCGTCGTTGGGGTGGTTGGGCTACTGTGGTCTGTTGTGGGGTTGTGAACCACTGAGGGCTACAGGGGACCAAGCCTCTCTGTTGTTTCTAGGACCCCCCTTTTAATACAATACATTACAATGCGACCTCGCAAGGTTACTGATGTGTCGACAGAAGTGCCGACACAGTGTGATTTGAGGGGACCGCAATGCACGCTATTAACACACGAAGGATGGCGTGAGGTCTGAAACAGTATACGTAATGAATGCTATAAAGAAAAGTACGTAGCTTTTGGAACACTTAACTTTAATCCATCCTTGTTGTATACATCGTTCTTGTTGAGACATGCTTTATGCGATAAGTATCAGTTGCTATGTAAGGCTAACGGCGCCTTGCTAGGTCGTAGCCATGGACTTGGCTGAAGGCTATTCTAACTTTCTGCTCGGCAAAGGAGCGAGGCTTCGTCAGTGTAGTCGCTAGCAAAGTCGTCCGTACAACTGGGGCGAGTGCTAGTCCGTCTCTCGAGACCTGCCGTGTGGTGGCGCTCGGTCTGCGATCACTAACAGTGGTGACACGCGGGTCCGACATGTACTAATGGACCGCGGCCGATTTAAAGCTACCACCTAGCAAGTGTGGTGTCTGGCGGTGACACCACAGTTACCATGGCACTCATGGAATACAGCGACATTGCCTCCCCAAATGATAACTGAATCCCCGCCATTTTTTACTTCTGGAACGTAAACTCGTCCAGAAGCCGGAAACAGTATGAAGCAAGAATCATTCGACGAAATGATATTCTTCCATTACTCGCCAGCCCTGGTTTTATTGCTTCGACAAAACGTATCCCTTCTACGTGTATTTCCATCACCGAAGAGAGGTTTTAGAATTCCTGCTCACTCTGCAATTACCTGAAGTTACCTTCGTTTTGCTTTGGTGCTGACAGAGTTCGCGAGTGTGACATGCACTTGTGCGGGGACGTGAGCTATCGGCCTCTTACTTTTCGTCACAGTCCTCTTCAATAAGCGCCAACACACACTTTCGTCGGCGTTCTTAGTGGTGATGTTTTACCACGTTCCTTGTATGTGGTACAAATGTTCGATTGAATGCCTTCTGAGACGCTAACCGCCTGGTTACAGAATCGCCTACCACACAAGCAGCAACAATTTGCCCACGCTGGAATTCACGTAGCTCCGACAGTATGGACTCACGACTTCAGAGAACATAATATATACGTTGTCGTGTTGGAAGTCAGATCTGGAAGCTGGAGAGATCTGTAGAGATTGAATAAGAGTCCCTAACCGTTCTTTCCACCAACCTGTCGTCTTCCAAAGTTGTGCCCCCAGCGCAGAAGACAACTCGTCGGTCGTGGGATCTTCTTCGGCGGAGGCCGCTATGCTGTCGTCTCGAAACTGAACCTGTGATTGTGCTTTCTGTGGGATGCCACTCGCCCAGGTTAATCTCTGGCAAGATCTGTAGTACTGACAACGATGGCAGGCGACACCTCTCATTAATGTATCCTGTTTGTTTATATTTTAAATAATCATTTTTTACACTTGCCACAGTTTACTTAATAGCACGATAACTTTTCTGACAACATCCCATATAGAGTACGGTATGTCCGTCCGAAACAGAGGCACACGTCCGGCTCTGAAGAAAGCCAGAAACAATCTTACACGTCCGGCCCTCCGAATGACCGAAACAGAGTTGCGTGACTGGACCTTCAGGCTGGCTCTGAGCACTATGGGAATTAACATCTGAGGTCATCAGTCCCCTAGACTTAGAACTACTTAAACTTAGCCGGCCGGAGTGGCCGTGCGGTTCTAGGCGCTACAGTCTGGAATCGCGCAACCGCTACGGTCGCAGGTTCGAATCCTGCCTCGGGCATGGATGTGTGTGATGTCCTTAGGTTAGTTAGGTTTAACTAGTTCTAAGTTCTAGGGGACTGATGACCTCAGAAGTTAAGTCCCATAGTGCACAGAGGCATTAGAACCATTTTTTCTTATATATTCTTTATAACTAGAGCAAATTAATAAACAAAAACCTTAGACTCGTAGGGTAACCATGAGAGATTTTCATACTGAAAACTGGGTTAAATACAAAGTATGTATATAATTAATAAGAAAGTTTAGAATTTTTGGCGCCTAACACCGACCAATCAGAAGCAAGTTCAGTACAATTAGAGGACTCTCCCACGGGAATGGTTCCACCTGCTACTTGCACCACTTTTATACCACATGCCACTTTTCGTATATCAAGCTGCCTCAAGGCGAGTTTCTAGCAGGGTAAAATACTGGCGGCCACAGCCAGGAATATCACTCACTGCTCTGACCACGAGTGACAAACGTATAGATGACATTGCAGACGTGCTCTTCATGGTCAAATATAACAGGAAAACCTGTTGGCCTGCATAGCATCTGAATTTATGTTCAAGAATACGTTTCGCTCCGTGTTTAGATAATTTTGTCCATTTCTCATAGTATACGAGGGTTATTCGGAAAGTAAGGAATTATCGGTCACGAAATGGAAAATACAGTGAAAATCTGATGAAGCTTTGCACAGATGCGTTGGGCACTGTGTGTAGTACGCCCGTCGATCGCATCGTGTCGCTCTTTTCAGTTCTGAGCTCACAGTGAGAACGTAAAGATGGCTAGAAATTAGCGTCTCCCAAGTATGAGGGCCTGGCGAAAGATTTCGCCTGAAGCTATGCAATCCACATAACATCACTGTCATGCGGTTCATTCTACACGATAGTTTTCGGCCGCATTCTGCAGGGACAATGAAGATGCTAGTGCAGCGATTTCGATGGGAAGTGTTTGACTACCCACAAGTCCGCCCCCGGTAGCTGAGTAGTCAGCGCGACAGAATGTAAATCCTAAGGGCCCGAGTTCGATTCCCGGCTGGGTCGCAGATTTTCTCCCCTCAGGGACTTGGTGTTGTGTTGTCCTAATCATCATCATTTCATCCCCATCGACCCGCAAGTCGCCGAAGTGGCGTCAAATCGAACGACATGCACCTGGCGAACGGTCTACCTGACGGGAGGCCCTAGTCACACGAAATTATTATTATTACCCACAATACAGCCCGTGATTGGCTAACCCTGTGGTTCATCTCCGCTCAGATAAACCGCTGGCTATGAAGACAATATTTTGACAACGAGCTCCAGTCCAGAGTAGAAAATTGTCGAAAAGCACTGGCGGCAGTCTTCTATAACGAGGGAATTGAAAAGCTGGTACAACGCTACGACAGATGTCTAAGTCTGAACGGCGACTGTGTAGAGAAGTAGCTGGAAGGTATAGCTAACCATTGCAAATGACTTTTGATTTTCACTATGGTTTCCATTTCGCGACCTATCTACGTCTACATCTACATTTATACTCCGCGAGCGGTGTGTGACGGAGGCCACTTTACGTGCCACTGTCATTACCTCCCTTTCCGGTTCCAGTCGCGTATGGTTCGCGGGAAGAACGACTGCCGGATAGCCTCCGTGCGCTCTCGAATCCCTCTAATTTTACATTCGTGATCTCCTCGGGAGGTGTAAGTAGGGGGAAGCAATATATTCGGTACCTCATCCAGAAACGCACCCTCTCGAAACCTGGACAGCAAGAGCTACACCGCGTTGCAGAGCGCCTCTCTTACAGAGTCTGCCACTTGAGTTTGCTAAACATCTCCGTAACGCTGTCACGCTTACCAAATAACCCTGTGACGAAACGCGCCGCTCTTCTTTGGATCTTCTCTACCTCCTCTGTCAACCCAACCTGGTACGGATCCCACACTGATGAGCAATACTTAAGTATAGGTCGAACGAGTGTTTTGTAAGCCACCTCCTTTGTTGGTGGACTACATTGTCTAAGGACTCTCCCAACGAATCTCAACCTGGCACCCGCATTACCAACAATTAATTTTATATGATCATTCCACTTCAAATCGTTCTGCACGCATACTCCCAGATATTTTACAGAAGTAACTGCTACCAGTGTTTGTTCCGCTATCATATAATCATACAATAAAGGATCCTTCTTTCTATGTATTCGCAATATGTTACATTTGTCTATGTGAAGGGTCAGTTGCCACTCCCTGCACCAAACGACTATCCGCTGCAGATCTTCCTGCATTTCCCTACAATTTTCTAATTTACTTTCCGAATTCTTTCTTCTAATTTACTTTACAAATAGCCTCGGTACATCAATCTAAATTGACGCCTCTTTCACGCATTCTTCACGATTTTTCAATTCTAGTTACCAGCTGGTTAGAGTGTGACATTGTCCTTGGTGTAAATTAGCCCTTGGTGGGACTACAACTTTTACTCTTGCCCTTGCTACTGTACCAAGTGCCGTCCGCTACGGTGCATCCTCCGCTGCTCGCCCGTCCCTCTACGGTGCCGCTCCCCATCCGGCAACCTTCTTTGCTTTTCGTCTCCCTCCCCCACCACCTCTCTCCTCCAACCCCTGCTTCTCCTTTTCAATTCGCGGGGGCTGAAGTCAGGTGAACAGCCCGATGTCAGCGTCGGGGAGCGACGAGACGACAGTTGTGACAAACTCCCCCTGTCCCGCCGACGGATGTTTTCCATTTTATTCTCCCGACCGCTGCCTCCGCCGCCCCCAAGCGGCGCTTGTCGGCCTCCTGTACCCCGCGCTTCCGCGGAAGAGATTTTTATTCATCCCTTGCAGCAACGTGACAAACACGCGCTCGTTTCCCCCTACACTCTGTAGCTAGCCCCCTCTCGAAATAAAATACTCCTCCAGCGTGGAAGAGCGTTGTCTGACGCAGCAACATCTTGGTGTCCCACAAGTATCAATTCACGGGCCTATTTTATTTTTCTTCTCCACAATTTTTGTACGTTGTGGTTCAGAAATTGAATTTTACCGGTATCAATTCTGAGACTTAACTTTATCTGTATCTCCTGTATCTTAGGAACTGTGGCGACAGATGTTAGTGTTCGACAAGTATCACAGACCGTTTTCTTCACCCGTATTTATGACTATATTTGTGTGTACTGTGTTTCTCAAATCGAACTCAGCCTCTGTATCTCGTGTATACACAGCCCAAGCTTATCAGTACAATACTGAAGTGCCTGTGTTGTTCGGACGACAATCATATTCACAGGACATGTACATTAGTATTGAAACTTTTCCGTCTCTTCTATATCTCTGTTGTTACACAACCTTCCCTTCTACAATAACCTACGAAACCTTCCCTCAGGATTTCTATCTCTTGCTTAATAATAACAAATGAAATTTTCCCTTTGAAATTTATTCTCTTTCTCAGTCTTCTCACACAAATTTAAATGCTGCTTATTAAAAGTGATTCGCTGACTATTTCGATGGAACATAGAATGTGTTGTCGTCGTCGTGGCCCTCAGTCGTTACCTGCAATAACCCAAAACTGTTGCTCACCTTTTTTACTGTTACTGGATCGCCATCTGACTGCTACATCGAACTGCGACATGAATATACTTACTCTGTTTTACTCTATTAGCTGCTGGTGAGCTGTCATAATAAGTTGGTTCAAATGGCTCTGAGCACTATGGGACTTAATTTCTGAGGTCATCAGTCCCCTAGAACTTAGAACTACCTAAACCTAATTAACCTAAGGACATCACACACATCCATGCCCGAGGATGGATTCGAACCCGCGACCGTAGCAGTCGCGCGGTTCCAGACTGAAGTGCCTAGGAACGCTCGGCCACCAACGGCCGGCAACTGCCCAAAACTACAATAGCAAATACTCTAACAATGCAAACCAGCCACAGACTGCACACAGCACAGTAAGTGATTTTCATACAGAGCGCTATGTGGCGTTACCAACATAAAAACCTAAACAGCTTACTTACAATACTTTGCTACGCCATACTACCGCCATCTATACATGTGCATATCGCTATCCATGACTTTCGTCGCATTTGTGTATTACGAAAAGCTGATGACTCCTTTTTTTTAAATTAGCGTTGTATGAAAACACAGCTTCATTCGTTAATAACAATGAACTGCAGTTTATGCTACAAATTTTGCGTGCTTCAAACCACTCATTACATTTATTCGGCCGAATCGTGGGTGGCGCTTTCAACCACAGTCGGTACCGCAACGATGATAGCTGTGGGAGGGATGCTTTAGGCGCGTTTGGGGGGGGGGGAGGGGGAAGTGGGGGGAGGGTGGGAGAAGCAGGTCTGATTGTGGCAATATGGCGGGAAAATCCAGTACCGAAAATAAATGTTTGCGGTAAAGCCGGACCGCACACATTTGCGTCCGTCACAAACCGGTGGCCTGATACACACATCTATACATATATTTATATTCAGTTCTAAAATAAATATTTGCCGAGCGCGCCGGCAGGAGTTTACGCCGGAGAGGAGGGGCCGCACCGCCGGCCATATTGCTAGTGTCAACGGGCTTAGCTCGGAGCCAGTATACCGTTTATACAACTCTCTCTCTCTCTCTCCCTCTCACTGCCGATTGTTGTGACAGTATAAATACAGGTCTCTGGCGCGGCCCGGGGTCTCGGCTGTTTGCCGGTGCGTCGTCCGCAGTGCGTACGCGTTGTGCGTGCGCAGCGGTGCGTTTGCCGTTCGTGGGAAGCAGGTCAGCCGTTACCAACGTTTGCATAACGAAGTCCCCGCCGCGGCCGTAGAGGCGGACACGGCAGAGCGCCTGCGTGTGTGCGTGAGTGCGGCTCGCCAGACCGGCCACTCTCCCCGTTAAATGCTTTTCTGTTGTGTTTTGGTTAACATGAGGCGATTAAAGTGCGCGCGGCGGTGGGCTCCTCTCTCTCGCAGATTTTCGCCGCGTCACGTTGGCCGCCCTGATGTGACGTGGCCGGCCGCGTTCGGTGATTCCCCGCACCGGCGGTTTCCGCCTGCGGCCTGCCGCCTGCATTGTTAAAACGCCCTCGGTCCGTTCCCATCATGCAACCGGCGACCGCAGGAGATATCTTCCGAACCATTGTTCGTCCTGTAAACCGCGTTCAGAGCTCTCTATTTCGCATTTCACTTAGCTTATTACTCTCACCAACTAATCCTCTTTCATCGCAACCTTCTACATTATTCTACTTAGCTTACAACCAGCTAACCTAGTCCTCTTTTCCCCCATTTTCTACATTTTTTTTACTTCGCTTATTATTATGACCAACTTATCCTCTTTTATCCCCATCTTCTACATTTTTCTACTTAGCTTATTACTCCAACCAACTAATTCTTTTTCATCCCCATCTTCAACATTTTTCTACTTAACTCATTACCCCAGCCAACTAATCTTTTACATCACTTTCTTCTACATTTTTATGTATGTGGTGTCTGTTCATTTGGACTTGCCTGATAGAACAGGCACCACATATATAAGTACGATGGTGACTGCCAATGATCGTTTCAGTGCGGAAGCACACCAGGCTCGAATTATTACAGGAGTGAGCGAGATCCTGTGAGTAATGAGGTTGATGAACAGGTGCACTGCATCAGTAGTGTGTGATGTAAGTTGAGAATTTGGGTACGACAGGAAGCATGCTAGGGCAGTCCATGTGTTTGTCGTGACCACTGAGTCTGGATGGCACAGAGGCCAGCGCATCTCCCTAGCAAACAGGAGACCCAGGTTCGAATCCTAGTCTGACACAAATTTTTTCAACTTTCCCCAATTATACAAACCAATGCCCACTGATATCTGATGTCTTTGCATCTCCTAAATTTTTTGTTAAAACGCCTGATGCAGGTTCAGACAATGACTGTTCTCATCGTTTTAAAAGCCATCGGACACCATAACAATTTAAAGCCATATTGGCACCACAAGCTTGTAAACATGACAACAAAACCCAGATATTTAGATATTTTATCATTTTATTTCGCCATCTGTGACAGTATTATGATGTGTTCTCCTTGTATGGGCACAACAGGATGCTTACTCCACTATGCACATCTGAAGATGATCATCTTTCTTAGAAACTACTCATACTGTAGAATAAATGTGCAACTGATAGGGCAATATAAACGATAAAAAAATTGAATACTAACACAGATGCAGAGTTATATTCTGATGAATGTGTGGGAGTAGTGAAAAGTTTTAAAGCCACAGCAATGGAAGACGGAGAATGCATCAGAAGAAGACGACCATTTCTGAAAAAAGAAAGGCTGTGATTGTTTAAGTGTACTGTTTTAGAAACGGACCAGAAACGAAGTAAACTCTCTCTTTCATTGTTTATACTTCTCTTTCTCTGCAGGCGGGCTGCAACATACAGGGCGATTGAGTGGCCCCTACAAAAATGGTTCAAATGGCTCTGAGCACTATGCAACTTAACTTCTGAGGTCATCAGTCGCCTAGAACTTAGAACTACTTAAACCTAACTAACGTAAGGACATCACACACATCCATGCCCGAGGCAGGATTCGAACCTGCGACCGCAGTGGTCACGCAGTTCCAGACTGAAGCGCCTTAAACCGCACGGCCACACCGGCCGGCAGTGGCCCCTACACACAGGTTTTATGCAACCCACAGAGCCTTGTAATAACACACACAAGATTTTTATATTCTCTTACTTACTATATACAAACTGTTAGTCCTACAGAAAAAATGAACTGGATCTTGTGTAACAAATTTAAAGTAGTTAAATTTTGTACTGGGATACGTTTTCCCTGGAAACCACAGTTTTCGAATTATGAAAGAAAAACGTATAAAAGTTACTTAAATAGATTTTCTTAGTATTATTTTAAATAACTAGAAAACCATGGCCTTCACTAAAAAAGTACAGATATGAAAATCTCACAGGTAGGTTTTGAAGGCGTTGTGGGTTGCATAAATTGACCCGATCTTCCAAACACAGAGACGAACAGCTTAGTACAACAGGTTGTTCACATTATAACTAATGACTGAGAAATGCAATTACAACCAAAGAAGTGAACCGCTTAACAGCTAAATCTAACCACAAGGTCCCTCTTTTATTTAACGGCAACCTGTGCCTTAGTACAGTTATTCCGGCCGTATTTACGACAAAAAGATCATTAATTAGAACATTAATGATCGGGTAGAAACCAGAAAGGAAAAGCCATATAACAGCGGGACAAATTTTCAGACGACAACTAGTGCCGTGGTACAATACTACTGCCCATATTTACGACGAAAGAGCCGATAGGGTAAAACTCTGAGGGTCGGGTAAAAACCAGAAAATAATAAAGAGGGCAGGTAGACAAAGAAACAAACCACCAAAATGTTTCTCCCCTTTATCAGGTAGCAGTTCCATGGATCCACGGTGCGTCGCAGCGGCTACTGACAAGGGAACCTCCCCATCGCACCCCCCCCTCAGATTTAGTTATAAGTTGGCACAGTGGATACGCCTTGAAATACTGAACACAGATCAATCGAGAAAACAGGAAGAAGTTGTGTGGAACTATAAAAAAATAAGCAAAATATTCAAACTGAGTAGTCCACGGGATCATAGGCAACATCAAAGATAATCTGCAATCAGGAGCGCCCAGGTCCCATCGTTAGCGTGAGCAGCTACGGAACGAGTGGTCCTTGGTTCAAGTCTCCCCTCGAGCGAAACATTTTTGTTTATTTTCGCAAAGTTATGATCTGTCCATTCGTTCATTGACGTCTCTGTTCACTGTAATAAATTTAGTGTCTGTGTTTTGCAACCGCACCGCAAAACCGTGCGATTAGTAGACGAAAGGACGTGCCTCTCCAATGGGAACCGAAAACATTTGATCGGAAGGTCGTAGGTCAACCGATTCCTCCACTGGAAAACACGTCTGATATATTCTATACGACACTGGTGACGGCATGTGCGTCACATGACAGGAATATGTTGTCGACCCACCTAACTTGTACACTTGGCGAATGGGTAAAAAGAATCTTCTACCTTTCCCGATTTAGGTTTTCTTGTGGATGTGATAATCACTACCAAAAAAGTGATGAAAACATAAGAGTTTGTCACATAAACTGCAACAAATGGATCCAAAAGTCTCACAGTCGCACACTTTTCCTTTTGCTCTGTCAAAACATATGTTTTTAACGTTTTCAAATTTTTCCGTGTGTAGACCGTCAAATCCTGCATATGTCCAAGCAAATCTTAACATGTCCTGGAATTTTGGAGAGCGAAGTTGATTATGTGTGAGTGCCTGAACTTTGATAATTGTCTGAAAATAAAAAATTAAACTTCTTGCTCGAAGGAAGACTTGAACCAAGGACCTCTCGTTCCGCAGCTGTTCACGCTAACCACGGGACCACGGCGCTTATGAGTTCTGTCTATCCTTGAAACTGCTTATCTTGCACATGGACTACTCAGTTTGTATATTTTGCTTATTTTTTCATAGTTCCACACAACTTCTTCCTGTTTTCTCGATTGATCTGTGTTCAGTTTTTCAAGGTCTATCCACCGTGGCAACTTGTAACTAAATCTGAGGGGCGTGCGATGGGGAGGTTCCCTTGTGAGTGGTGCCGATGAAAGCCAGGTAGAAGGGGGCAACCAGGCCACGAGCGGTCCTCCGACACGAATATTGCCAACCAACCGACGGGGTGCCGGCCTGTTGCTTGTAGTCAACGCTGACCCCGGTGAAGCACCCCGGTATCTTCGCTCTGCGCAGCTCGTGGCTTCGGCCGCTCTGACCCCGTGAGCATCTCTTGTCGCGACGCTACCGCCAATCCCCAAACTTCGTGCCTCTCTCTCACGGACCGGCGAACCCCGTATATACATCGGCAAGAAAAGACCTTGTAAGGACACAACCCACAGATACCAACTTTTCCTCATAGATATTGGCAGTGAGGCCGCAAGGTACTACACCTGAGCCAGTGGCGCTAGACAGAACAATCTAGTAACTCAATGGCGCCACAGCTCGGGTATACAGGGTGAGTCACCTATCGTTACCGCTCGATATACACTCCTGGAAATTGAAATAAGAACACCGTGAATTCATTGTCCCAGGAAGGGGAAACTTTATTGACACATTCCTGGGGTCAGATACATTACATGATCACACTGATAGAACCACAGGCACATAGACACAGGCAACAGAGCATGCACAATGTCGGCACTAGTACAGTGTATATCCACCTTTCGCAGCAATGCAGGCTGCTATTCTCCCATGGAGACGATCGTAGAGATGCTGGATGTAGTCCTGTGGAACGGCTTGCCATGCCATTTCCACCTGGCGCCTCAGTTGGACCAGCGTTCGTGCTGGACGTGCAGACCGCGTGAGACGACGCTTCATCCAGTCCCAAACATGCTCAATGGGGGACAGATCCGGAGATCTTGCTGGCCAGGGTAGTTGACTTACACCTTCTAGAGCACGTTGGGTGGCACGGATACATGCGGACGTGCATTGTCCTGTTGGAACAGCAAGTTCCCTTGCCGGTCTAGGAATGGTAGAACGATGGGTTCGATGACGGTTTGGATGTACCGTGCACTATTCAGTGTCCCCTCGACGATCACCAGTGGTGTACGGCCAGTGTAGGAGATCGCTCCCCACACCATGATGCCGGGTGTTGGTCCTGTGTGCCTCGGTCGTATGCAGTCCTGATTGTGGCGCTCACCTGCACGGCGCCAAACACGCATACGACCATCATTGGCACCAAGGCAGAAGCGACTCTCATCGCTGAAGACGACACTTCTCCATTCGTCCCTCCATTCACGCCTGTCGCGACACCACTGGAGGCGGGCTGCACGATGTTGGGGCGTGAGCGGAAGACGGCCTAACGGTGTGCGGGACCGTAGCCCAGCTTCATGGAGACGGTTGCGAATGGTCCTCACCGATACCCCAGGAGCAACAGTGTCCCTAATTTGCTGGGAAGTGGCGGTGCGGTCCCCTACGGCACTGCGTAGGATCCTACGGTCTTTGCGTGCATCCGTGCGTCGCTGCGGTCCGGTCCCAGGTCGACGGGCACGTGCACTTGCCGCCGACCACTGGCGACAACATCGATGTACTGTGGAGACCTCACGCCCCACGAGTTGAGCAATTCGGCGGTACGTCCACCCGGCCTCCCGCATGCCCACTATACGCCCTCGCTCAAAGTCCGTCAACTGCACATACGGTTCACGTCCACGCTGTCGCGGCATGCTACCAGTGTTAAAGACTGCGATGGAGCTCCGTATGCCACGGCAAACTGGCTGACACTGACGGCGGCGGTGCACAAATGCTGCGCAGCTAGCGCCATTCGACGGCCAACACCGCGGTTCCTGGTGTGTCCGCTGTGCCGTGCGTGTGATCATTGCTTGTACAGCCCTCTCGCAGTGTCCGGAGCAAGTATGGTGGGTCTGACACACCGGTGTCAATGTGTTCTTTTTTCCATTTCCAGGAGTGTAGTAACTCAATGGCGCCACAGCTCGGGTATACAGGGTGAGTCACCTAACGGTACCGCTGGATATATTTCGTAAACCATATCAAATACTGACCACCCGATTCCAGAGACCGAACGTGAGGAGAGGGGCTAGTGTAATTGTTTAATACAAACCATACAAAAAATGCACGGAAGTATGTTTTTTAACACAAACCTACGTTTTTTTGAATGGAACCACGTCAGTTTTGTTAGCACATCTGAACATATAAACAAATACGTAATCAGTGTCGTTTGTTGCAATGTAAAATGTTAATTACATCCGGAGATATTGTAACCTAAAGTTGACGCTTGAAACCTCCGACGTTCAGTTGCGTGTTGCAACAAACACGGGCCACGGTCGGCGAGCAGCATCTGCAGGGACATGTTTACGATGACGACCATGTTTACGAGTGTGGCTGTAGTGCACTGTTGTGGTTTGGTCTAGCTGTCGCAGTGTCCACAAGTAGCGCTTGCTGCTATTGTTATTCTGCATTCGTCTCCGCACGCAGACCAACTGTAGTACACCGTGTTACCAGACGTCTGTGATAGTGTAGTGTTGTAGGAACTGTGACCATGGTGTATTCGAACTCTGGAAAGGTGGAGATGATACTCATCTATGGCGAGTGTCGACGAAATGCAGCTGAAGCCTGCAGGGTGTATGCAGAACGGTATCCGGACAGAGAGCATCCAACGTGCCGCACATTGCAAAACATCTACCGCCAACTGTATGCAACAGGTATGGTCGTAGCACGCAAACGGGTCCGTAACAGGCCCGTCACAGGAGAAGCGGGTGCAGTTCGTGTGTTAGCTGCTGTTGCCATGAACCCACACATGAGTACACGGGACATTTCGAGAGCCGGTGGACTGAGTCAAAGTAGTGTCATGTGCATACTGCATCGTCACCGCTTTCACCTGTTTCATGTGTCGCTACATCAGCAATTACATGGTGATGACTTTAATCATCGAGTGCAATTCTGTCAATGGGCATTAACAGAGAATGCGTTGCAGTTCTACCTGTTTACCGATGGTACCTCGCATGGTAATGTATATGTGCGTCAGTGAAAAAGACCAATAAAAAGGTGTTAGCATGTGGACGTAATGTGCTGTTCCAGTCTCTTCTGTACCTAAGGACCATCACCGTTCCCTTTGGATCCCTACGTAATTCGGTGCTCTCCGGTACACACGATCGAACAGCGGAGGAGTGGTACTCAAGCGTCTACTTTAGGTTACAATATCTCCGGATGTAATTAACATTTTACAATTCAACAAGCGGCACTGATTACGTATTTGTTTATATGTTCAGATGTGCTAATAAAACTAACGGGGTTACATTTAAAAAAACGTAGGTTTGTGTTAAAAAACATACTTCCGTGCATTTTTTTATGGTTTGTATTAACCAATTACACTAGCCCTTCTCCTCACGTTCGGTCTGTGGAATCGATTCGTCAGTGTTTGATGTGGTTTAAGAAATATATCCAGCGGTAATGTCAGGTGACTCACCCTGTATAATCAAGCGTGCCATACTATGAAGGAGATTCGCTGGAGGTACAGCGTGCGAAGACTGCCTTGCCATGCAGCGTAGAGCAGAGACACAGTAACTGAGACAGCCATCGCTCAGGAGGACAAGTTATACTATCTGATCAAAAGTATTCGCACACCTATTAATGAACAGTATTTATTTACTCGTATGGCTGGGGCTCCCGGTCGGGCAGACCGTTCGCTGCGTGCCGGTCTTTCAATGTGACGCCACTTCGGCGACCTGCAGTCCATGAGGATGACAGGATGATGATGAGGACAGCACAACACCCAGTCCCTGGGCGGAGAAAATTCCCCGACCCAGCCGGGAATCGAACCCGGGCCCCGAGTATTGACAATCCGCGACGCTGACCATTCAGCTACCGGCGGCGGACTTAATGAACAGTGACATGTGGCGTGCCCACGCTTCACCTTTGTGACGGTTTCAACCATGGTGGCGTACTTCGACTGAGGTGTTTTGAATGTCTTTGGAGGAATTGCAGCCCATTCGTCTTCGGACCTGAAACTGGAGAAGGTAATCACGTTGTAGATGGACCTCAGAGCGAAGTCGAGGTTCTAACTCATCCCAAACGTGTTCCGTTGAGTTCAGGTCATGACTCTGGGCATGCCAGTCCATACCAGGAATGTCATTGCCCTCAAGCATTGCCTCATCTGCTGCTTCGTTACAAGGTGCATTGTCATGCTAGTACAAACAATGTCGACTCCAAATTGTTCCTCTACAGTACACAATGCGTTAAAGTCCTTTCATATCCTTCCACATTTAACATTGCCTTAAACGGATAGCCCTCTTTAAACGTATGGAAAAAGCTGACTTCCGTGATTTTTTTGCTGATTTTTTTTTCAAGTAAAATAAAAAGTAATGCTAAATCTTACGGTATAGTTTTATTCCTTACACTTCCCACTTTACAGGGCGCTCCCTGTAACCGCTGTAAAAGGTGGAAAAATCACTTGCAGCCGGAACATTGGTCAGCGGTGACAATTTCCGAAGCCCTCCTGTCTGACATGAATCAAAATAATTTCGTACGATGGTTGTCCATGAAAGTAAGTTCCGATAGGTCGCGAATGGACACCACAGTGAAAACCCGATGAAGCTTTGCACAGACGTCGATAGCATCGAGACGCTCTTTTCAGTTGTGAGCACACAGTGAGCGAGTAATGGTGCCTAGAACAATGATGTCTCCCGCCAAGTAGGAGGGCCCGCCGAGAGGTTTCGCCTTGATGAATGCAGCCCACCTGACACAACTGCCACGCACTTCCTTCTTCACGGCAATTCTCAGCCGCACTCTGCAGGGGCAGTGAAGACTCTCCTGCAGCCTTTTCGATGGGAAATGTTCGATCACCCACAACACGGCCCTAATTAGCTCGTCCTGAGTATCATCCCTGTTCGCATGAAACGCTGGATACGAAGACATCACTTGAGCGCAGGTTGTGCACTACAGACCAGCGCAGAGAATTATCGGAAAGCACAGGCGGCTGCCTTCTATGACGATGGTGTTCGAAATTTGGAAAATGTCTCAGTCGGAGCGGCGACTATGTAGAGAAGTATCTGGAAAGTGTAACTAACCCTTGCAAATAAAATGTTTCTGATTTTCACTGTGGTTTCCATTTAGCGGCCGATCGGAACTTACTTTCTGTACAACCCTCGTACACGTAATTTTCAATATATTTTCTGCCAGCATACATAAGCTTTTTGAAAAATATTAAATTCTAAATAGCATCCACCGAAAATGAACTATCGAATATATGGCAAACCGGCTACGAATGGCCATACAGAATTCAGTTAAGAATGCCATAGTTTTTCATCGAAATTTAATATTTCTATGAAAAACGTATGTACCATTCACATGTTATTTTTACAGCCAATATGAAAAACGTGGCCTCGAGAAAAATGCATTTCAACGTTTGGGTTACATTTTCCTGTAGTTAAGTTAAAACGACCTCTAGCCAGCTAGCCCTGGATCATACAGCAATACTTCCGGATCCAAAAGGCCTCCACCTCTATCTTCTCCGTGGATGTGGTGGTCCAGGCCATAAGTGTGCAGGGAATTACGTAAGTTACATAATCTAGAATGAAATTTTCAGTGTGCAGTGGAGTGTGCCCTGATACGAAACTCCCTGCCAGATTACAACAGTGTGGTGCACCGAGACTCGAACTCGGGACCTTTGCCTTTCGCGGGCAAGCGCGCTACCAACTAAGCTACCCAAGCACGACTAAAAACCCGTCGTCACAGCTTTTAATTCTCACAGTACCTCGTCGCCTTCCTTCCGGAAGTTCTCCTGCGAACCTTGCAGAACTAGCACTCCCGAAAGAAAGGATATTGCGGAGACATGGTTTAGCCATGGGGGAATGTTTCCAGGATGAAATTTTCACTCTGCAACGAAGTGTGCGTGTTATGAAACTTCTTGGCAGATTACAACTGTGTGCTGCACCAAGATTCGACATCGGGACCTTCGCCTTTCTTGGGCAAGTGGTAGAGCACTTTCCCATGAAAGACAAAGGTCCCGAGTTCGAGTCTCGGCCAGACACTCAGTTGTAATCTTCCGGGAAGCTTCATATCAGCGCACATTCCTCTGCAGAGTGAAATTTTCATTCTGAAATGGCGTTTTTCGATGCGACGGAGTCACGAAATTCCAATCACCAACTTCCTCCCCCGAATGCGAAAATATTTTGTTGGCGCCGAGCTACATAGGGAGAAACGGTCATCATGATAAAATAGTAGGAATCTGAGCTCGCACGGAAAGGAATAGGTGATCGTTTTTTTCCGCGGGCTGTACGAGATTGGAATTATAGAGAATTATTGTGAAGGTGGGTCGATGATCCCTCTACTTCCAGAGTATCCATGTAAATGTAGATGTATTGCGTGGCACATTCAGCTGTGAGGTGTGATGCGTGTGCTGGTGGAGAGGAGCCATTGGTTGGTATCGGTTCTTCGCTCCCGCGACCGCAGTATAGGTGGGCGGTTGCGCGGTGGCGGCTGCCGTAGCTGGCACCGGAATTCGATTGCCGGCTGTCGGCGCGCGCGCGTGTGACACGTATTAAACAGCGCCGGGATAGGTGGGTGCCCCGGCCGCTGTCGCCAGGCTCCGCTTCGCCGTCTCGTTGGCGAACCGACCGCGGCGCGCCGCTGTTTGAGAGCCGCCTGTCGCCGACACCGAAATTGCGGCGCGGCTGCTGGTTCCTCCCCCTCCCCCCCCCCCCCCCTCAATGCCTACTCCATCCCCTGTTCCCTCCGCCGCCCGTGTGCGGGGGCGGTTGACAGGTGGCGGGCGCACCGGCGTTGCCGCTGCGCCTGCCGGAGCCGCGCTTAGGCTTCCCGCAACGCACTCCACTGTAGGATTCCTCTACTCCACCTGAAAAAAATGGTTCAAATGGCTCTGAGCACTATGGGACTTAAGAGCTGTGGTCATCAGTCCCCTAGAACTTAGAACTACTTAAACCTAACTAACCTAAGGACATCACACACATCCATGCCCGAGGCAGGATTCGAACCTGCGACCGTAGGAGTCGCGCGGTTCCGGACTGCGCGCCTAGAACCGCGAAACCACCGCGGCCGGCTACTCCACCTGAACGCAAATCTCGTACCGCAGCGCGCCAGACCTAAGGACTGCGGTTATCGCTGAAACGCCGAGGGTGTGCTGATTTTTATTCACTTGACGTGGGGGTTCGACGTAAATTGAACTCATTTTACAACAAAAAGATTTTTGAAGTATGCAAATGTACAGTCCAACTTCGGGTTTTTACGATGCCAATCTAAAACTATTATTTTAAATATTACGTCTTAACTTATGTTATGAGGCATATTCCAATGTACAGGGTCTCTCACCTAACGCTGCCACCTCTAATATCTCTGGAACAACAATAGATATTCAAAAACGGTTTTCATCAGCATGAACGTACGCTAGGGGACGTAACCCAATGCTATGCGAAATTTTAAAAAGTAAACAAATACTATTTTCAACACAAACTTGTGTATTTTTAAATGGACACCACTGTAATTTCAAATGTTCAAATGTGTGTGAAATCTTATGGGACTTAACTGCTAAGGTCATCAGTCCCTAAGCTTACACACTACTTAACCAAAATTATCCTAAGGACAAACACACACACCCATGACCGAGGGAGGACTCGAACCTCCGCCAGGATCAGCCGCACAGTCCATGACTGCAGCGCCTTAGACCGCTCGGCTAATCCCGCGCCCTATTATTTCGTATACTGTTCGGTGTTTATGTTGGTAACTCCACTTAGCGCTTTGTATGAAAATCACTGACTGTGCTGTTTGCAGTCTGTGGCTGGTTTGCATTGTTGGAATTTGCTATTGTAGTGTTGGACAGTTGGCTGTCAACAGCGCGTAGCGTTGGGCAGTTAGAGGTGAGCCGCCAGCAGTGGTGGATTTGAGGAGAGAGATGGCGGAGTTTTGAGAGCGGATGATCTGGACGTGTGTGCATCAGAGACAGTAAATTTGTAAGACTGGATGGCATGAACTGATGTACATATTACGACTTTTGAACACTATTAAGGTAAATACATTGTTTGTTCTCTATCAAAATCTTTCATTTGCTAACTATGCCTATCAGTAGTTAGTGCCTTCAGTAGTTGGAATCTTTTATTTAGCTGGCAGTATTGGCGCTCGCTGTATTACAGTAGTTCGAGCAACGAAGGTTTTTGTGAGGTAAGTGATTCATGAAAGGTATAGGTTATTGTTGGTCGAGGCTATTCTTTTGTATAGATAATTGAAAGTCAGATTGCGTTGCGCTAAAAATATTGTGTGTCAGTTTAGTGAATGTCTGAGTACGTTCAGTTTTGCTCAGCTGTTTGAAAATCAAATAACGTAAGATGTTTATCAGCACAATCTTACATTCATTTTTCTAAGGGGACGTTCCAACTTTGCTAAACACATTTACTAGTGTCCTGTCGTCCACAGAAACAGCATATAAAGTACACCCATATCTTGACCAATGAAACTGTGCCACGTCAACATATGTTCGAAGTGCCCTCCGTTTGCATCAGTACACGTTTGCAGACGGGTAAAGAGAGAGATTGTAGAGTTTCTACAGATATTTCCGATCACGCCGCAGTAATACGATGTTGCATATCCTACACTGTCGCTGGGGGTTCTTGATACACTCTGTTTCTCACTGTGCCCCAGAGAAAGAGGTCTAATGGCGTTAAGTCGGGACCGTACTGGCCATCGCACAGTACCTATTCGGAAATGTCGCATCTAGAACGCCTCTGGCAACGTTTGCATTGTGTGGCAACTCCCGTACGACTTGATGTGCGATATTGCGAGTAATCGTCTTCGAGTGCCAATTATTCTTAGTCACTCAGGTTCAAATATGGTTCAAATGGCTCCAAGCACTATAGGACGTAACATATGAGGTCGTCAGTCCCTTACCCTTAGAATTACTTAAACCTAACTAACCTAAGTACGTCACACACATCCATGCCCGAGGCAGGATTCGAACCTGCGGCCGTAGGAGCAGCGCGGTTCCGGACTGAAGCGCCTAGAACCGCTCGGTCACAGCAGCCGGCAGTCACTCAGGTTAAGAAAAATATAATTTGATAATTATGTGAAGAGTAAACGATTTACTCATATCATATTCTTTCATTTCGTTTCTAAATTGAGCGTCTACCTGATTGCGCGTCTACCTGATTGCGCGTAGGCTCGGAAAAATGGTTCAAATGGATCTGAGCACAATAGGACTTAACATCTGAGGTCATCAGTCCCTAACTAACCTAAGGACATCACACACATCCATGCCCAAGGCAGGATTCTAACCTGCGACCGTAGCGGTCACGCGGTTCCAGACTGAAGCGCCTAGAACCGCACGGCCACACCGGCCGGCTGTAGGCTCGGAGTTACAGCTACTGTGGAGGGGGTGCCAGCTTAGTTAGCGGTTGGCGTGATTTTGGTCCGTCAGTGGGGTCAGAACCGTATCTAACCGCTCCGCTAAAATGTTCATTCAAAGCACAAAAACTTTCCAGACACTGCTCAAAGTGTCTCGAACAGCAGCCGAGCAGCGACAAGTTATTCCGCTTTTAATACACACCAGTAAACATGAACACCAGGAAGTCATTGTATTGTGACAGACTTCAGAGCACCGACAGAACAGCTTACCTCACTCAAGATAGTGTCTCATCGCCATGGTTAAGTCATCTCATTCATGGCTCGACGTTGGTGTGAATTCCCGATATGTCTTCAGAAGTACAAGACGTAAGATGAACGACCGGTCGAGTGCGTAGAACAGATTTCCAAATGATTGTTTCACGTTTGAACGTGTAGGAGAGCAAGTACAATTGTAGTTTCATTGCTGAAAGATCCGCGTGGCAGTACAAAATTAATTATTTACTCTTACTCGGAGTCAAACAAGGCCGTTTCATAGTGAAGAATAACATGAAAGTGAATGGTCGAGGGAAGATGTAAGCCTGATAGTCTGTCATTCGTGTGGTTTCAGATTTTACGATAGGTTCCAAGTACTACTGTAAAAGCAATGCCTCCCAGATGAACCTTGTGCTTTGTTAGAGGACAATGCGACTCTCACTTACATTTCAGTTATCATGCTAAAATTAGCGTTTGCAGCGTAGGACAGGAGAGAAATTCGTGACGGGCCGCATCACACCGACGGAAAAAAAAGGAACGTCGAGAGCGGGAGAGCAGGACTGTTTTGAGGGCAACATCTCTTAGTGAAATATAAAGATCGTGGTCCGTGGTGCTCGCGATACTTCACAAACGTTAGGTGACAATTGGTCCGCTGATCGCCCTAATTAAACTAATCTGCTCCCGCGTGATCAACCAATGGCACAGATACATAGCAACAACAGGCAGAATTATCTTCTATCATATTACAGCATTTGGTTTAGTCGCCATTGCAGTCTGGTGGAATAAATCTCAGAATAAGAAACATCTCCACCAACTCTGCTAACATTCAACCTAAGCAACAAGAACTTTAGCAAATACATTATTTTCAATAAGCGACTTTGAGTGGTGCAGAGGCCGGCCCCTTGTGGCCGAGCGGTTCTAGGCGTTTCAGTCAGGAATCGCGCCGCTGCTACGGTCGCAGGTTCGAATCCTGCCTCGGGCATGGATTTGTGTGATGTCCTTAGGTTAGTTATGTTTACGTAGTCTAGGGGATTGATCACCTCAGATGTTAAGTCCCATAGTGCTTAGAGCCATTTGAACCTTTTCAGTGGTACAGACCGTTCTTCTATTAATTTAATAATAAATTCACAGAAATTTTTGCAAAACGAAAGGTGAAAAAATGGTTAGACGTACTTAGACACAAACCTGCTATCTCTGTCTTTACAGATCACAACAGTATCAACTACGCTATGGTTTAAAAATAGCAGCAGCGTCTAGGTTAGATGTTATACAGTTTACACAAATGTCTAAGATCTGTAACCACAGATGTCATTATTTGCTGATTTAATTACAGATAATTGTACCAAGTGTGAAGTGCTTTTGATAAATAATCAGTGTGCCATAGCATTAAAACGGCATACTTCCATAGCGCACAGTTAAAATGAGAAGAGCATCAAATACGGGAACCGTTCGTCTACCTGTCTGTAATTTCCAATCATTTTATTGTAACGAGTCGTAACAAAAACGACGTGTCTTCGAAATATCCTCAGTGTGCCGATGCTATGAGACAGGTGATACTCATTACATGAATGCTATAACGTAACAGCCGGCCGGGGTGGCCGAGCGGTTCTAGGCGCTACAGTCTGGAACGCGCGACAGCTACGGTCTCAGGTTCGAATCCTGCCTCGGGCATGGATGTGTGTGATGTCCTTAGGTTAGTTAGGTTTAAGTAGTTCTAAGTTCTAGGGGACTGATGAGTTCAGAAGTCCCATAGTGCTCAGAGCCATTTGAACCAATATAACGTAACAAACCACCAGATAAGTTCATATAACTTAATGAAATATGACATCCCCGAAATTCCGGTTCAGAAATTTTTTCAGTTACGTTTTAGGCGAGGAAAAAGCAGCATATAATTTCAGTGCATTACAGGTTGGGATTTAATTGTGTCCCAGAGTTGAGAGTTTTATAGCAGGGCGTCAGAATGTTTTGTGCAATGTTTTTGTATTTACGTTTTCAGGCGATTCCCTGAGGCGTCCAGATCAGATATACGGAACGCTTGATCGCCTGAACGCTTCGGAGGCCGATCGCTGCGCGTGCCGTCAGAACAAACGTGCTAGGAAATAAATAATAATAAAAAAAATATTCCCGGTGACGGTAGGGGCCCTTTTAGCGGCGCGGGGACATAAATAAAATGGGAAAATGATGCATCGCCGACAGCTCTGCCCGCCGAGACTGAACAAAAGACTCAATAAATTCGGGCGGGCCCCTTTTCATCCTCGGTTCGACCTTTTGAAGTCCCGCATTTATGATGCCGACGTACCGCACCGGCAGCGGCAGAGGCAAACAAATAGTGGGTGGTCGGGGGCGGGAATAACGGGGGCCGCGGCGCGCCTACCGGGCAATATCGGCGCGGAGCGCGTGATTGGCGACCGGAAACGTCACGCGAAATGCAAATGGCCGCCGCGGGGATGCCCCCCGTGTCACCTGCCAGACAGGGGGGCCAACCTCACACCGCGCTCCGGCGCGAAGCGCGCACGAAAAGAGAAGTGAGGGGTATGATCAAGGAGATGCTATCAGCGGCGAAATAAGACACGTACATGCGTATGTACATTTGTACTCCGCAAGCCACTTTGCAGTGTATGGTGGAGGGTATTTGGCACAAATGCACTGCCGAGAAAAAAATGCAGTACCCTCGACTGTTATCTTCACTGCACCAGGTTCTAATATGTGCTTACTGAGGGGTTGCAATGTTAGTGATTAATTTGTCACGGTCATCGCTGATCAGATTACGCTCTGGACAGCTGTCTGCGCACCCTGTCTTTTGACATTCTTGGCGGTAACTCTGCTGAGTTTAGAGGTAGGACTAATAGGGGAGACAGAGAAATTACAACGTAGAGCGGGGCGTTTCGTCACGGGATCTTTTAGCTGGCGCGAGAGCGTTGCGGAAATGGAAATGAGCGTTTGGCGTCATTGGCCGGGAGGCCCCTTACGGGGCAGGTCCGGCCGCCTTGGTGCAGGTCTTATTACATTCGACACCACATTGGGCAACTTGCACGCAGGATGGGGATGAAATGATGATGAAGACAGGGTCCCTAAGCGGAGAAAATCCCCAACCCAGACGGGAATCGAACCTGGGCCCATAAGACGTCAATGCGTCACTCTGGCCACTCAGCTATCGGGGCGGACAGCGTTACGATGCTACACGAACTCCACTGGCAGACGTTACAAGAGAGGCGTTGTGCATCACGGAGAGATTTACTACTGAAACTTCGGGAGAGCAATTTTCAGGAGAAGCCAGACAACATATTACTTCCCCTGACATACATCTCGCTTAATGAACACGAGGAGAAAATTCGAGAAATACAGCCAATACAGAGGCTTACCGATAATCATTCTTCCCACGGTCTGCCCCGATAGCTGAGTTGTCAGCGTGACGGATTCCCGTCCTACGGGCGCGGATTGGATTCCCGGCTGGGTCGGGGATTTTCTCCGCTCGAGGGCTGGGTGTTGTGCTGCCTTCATCATCATTTCATTCTCATCCGGTGCGCAGGTCGCCCAGTGTGGCGTCGAATGTAATAAGACCAGCACCAAGGCGGCCGGACCTTCCCCGTACGGGGCCTCCCGGCCAATGACGCCAAACGCTCATTTCCATTTCCATTCTTCCCACGCAGTATCCGCGAGTGGAACAGGTTTGGAGGGATAAGATAGTGGTACGGAAAGTACCCTTCGCCACACACTATTAGGTGGCTTTCGCAGTGTGATGTAGATGTAGATGAACAGTGTGTGCAACTTTCATTATAGACTACAACCACGCCCGATCGCCGAGTACATTCGCCTGTTGAACAACTTTAGTCGTTTTGACAGGGTCGCCTGTGGGAATGGACATAGCGATCGATTGCGAAACATGTTGGGTGTAATGTGTCGGCAGTGTAAAGCTCCTTTCGATAGTGGTCTATGGAACATTCCCACACCTGTAGACCAGATTCTGGAGGTCCACATAGTACAAAAGCACATCAGGATCGATGCATTGTGATAACACCAGTGGCCAACGGAACATCATTCAGGGAAGAAATCAGGGCGCACGTTGCATCTGATGTGTCATTAGGGACCACTGCAAGCAGCAGGATTAAGAGCAAGTGTGCCTCTGGGCAGGCTAGCTCTGACACTCCGGCACTACTTAGCATGGCTACTCTGGCATCGTGTAAAGAGTCGACTCGAGACTGGACTGGCACTCTGTTGTTTCCAGTGTACACAAAATGTGTGTGAAATCTTATAGGACTTAAGGGGCTCCGGAACGCCCTATACTTGCAATGTTAAAATAACGCTTATAAATTACATCTTTCCTCACAAAGTATTTGAGGTAGGAAGTTGAACATTTTACAGATTATTTATTGGAATATGGGCTACAACTTAACACAGGGATTTTACAAAATTTTAGTTCAGTTATCAAAGATGATTTTTTTTCAATTGTAATGAAAATTCACAACATTTTTTTGCAATTTTTTATTTATATATTCAAAATTATACAGTTTTTTGGAAAAAGGCTGTGTTAAATTATGCAGAAGGTACTGTGTAACATTTACTGAAAGTTTGAAACAAGTATGTTTGGAAGATCCTTAGAAAACATGTAATTAGTATGAGAAAATAAAAGTTTCGGGAATCGAGCGACAAAGATTGGATTAATTTTTTAGTGCATTCCAGGTCCATAGGATGGATTATCTTCATCCTCTGCAAACTCCTCCTCCAGCTTCCTCTTGTTCCTCCTCCTGTTTGCTCTTGCTTGTATTTCTAGACTGTTTACAGCCCTGTCTGCAGCCCGAAGGCGTTCCTTGTCCAAAGCAAGCACCGCTCGTTGTTGTGTTCGTAGATTTTGCTACCATTTTCTTCAGTTGGAGTTACTGCAACACTGTTCCAAAAGGTGGTCATGTATGAACACTTATCACATTTCAGTTGTATTTAACCAGCAAGTCCTACGTGTTTTATTATGGAGAGTTCCAGACCAACTTCACTACAATGAATACATCTTACACAGTTTGAAAAAATTCCTTTAAGAACCGACATATCAAATATTTCATTCACATCCGATTCGCCCATAAAACATTCATAGTTTTCACTCATTGAACCAAGCTTCTTCTGTGAAGTATTTTCTTTCCCACTTTGACTGCTATGGGCAGGTGTACTTGAGAGGTTAGGTTCACTCACTTGGTTATCGTCTTTATTGTTTACAGTAATAACACATACCTTTGGCTTTCCAACATTTCTCCTTTTCTTAAAAGCCTTCAGAGGATTTCTAATAACTTTACTTTTACTCATTATTATACTTCAACAAAACAGAGACTCAAGAAACAGAATTAATTACGAATATTTTCGAGATAACGACAGAGTAAATAAACATGAAACAATCGACAATCACACCAGCGATGTATATTGAACCATCACAGGTTAGCCACAACACATACTTTATCTCACATCACTAAAATGTACCTGATGAACACGGACGTTAATAATAACACCATTTGACAGCAGTTTAACAGCGCCACAGTGGGTCACGCCCATGTAGAACACATTTCAAAAAAAATTTAAAAATAGTTGTAGTCTTCGGAATTGAATAAATTATATATCTATTAAAAGGTAATAGTCTGCAGATTCAGAAAACGCAAAAAAGTAAAAATTGAACTTTTCATGATTTTGAGCCTTTCCGGAGCCCCTTAACTGCTAAGGTCATCAGTCCCTAAGCTTACACACAACCTAAATCATCCTAAGGACAAACACACACAACCATGCCCGAGGGAGGACTCGAACCTCCGCAAAGACCAGCCGAACAGTCCGTGACTGCAGCGCTTAGACCGCTCGGCTAATCCCGCGCGGCCCAGTGTACAGAGTAGGTTCTGTCTGTATGCAAGTGATGAATGTACTGGTGTGGTGTAGATCTGGTGAGCTGCCTATTGCACAGTGTATACGCGCTCGACACACAGCATGCAGATCCCATCCTAGATCCCTGGCATCATGTTGGGAGCAACCCGGTCAGGGTCAGGGTCAGGGTCAGGGTCAGTAGAGGCCAGTGACTTCAAATGTTGTCACTTCCACTGCTATGAGTGTGAATCCTGAATCGCTCCTGGTCATGCTTTGTAAAAATATATACAGTGGAAATCAAAATGTCCTGTGGTGCCTGTCCTGCTCCAAGTTGGCCCATCTGCTGTCCTACCCCCTGAGCCGTGGTAAAAATTTCTGTTTTGAAGAGCGAGCCGCAGCACGTAGTGTGAAGCAGTCGCACTCCGTTTCTGGCGGTGGCACCGCGGTGGCAATCGCAGCTTTGGTGTCTCCCTCTGGTGCGAAAGGGGAAAGGTTGCCTGTTCGCGTGCATTTAAGGGGCGCTATGAGCTCGCCAGTCGGTCAGTCTCTCGTCCCCAGCTTGCTAGTCTGTCTCTCGTCCGCATTTGTTAGGCAGTTAGTGTCTGTGTAAGACTTTTCTTAGAAGCTGAAATCAAGTTGCACCTTCGGTGGCGAAGTTAATATTTCATTTTTTAGTGTTTTTACCATTTCCATTTCTCCTATGGGGGTATATAGTTTGCGTGCTTCTGTAAATTGTTAAAACTTTTAGTTTAACGTAATCTGGTGTGTTGCAGATTTGCACCAGTGTAGTCTTTCAGAGGCTGTTGTGAGCAGTTGTAACTACGGCCGTGTCAGAAGGGAGTGGCAAGTTTCTCTGCCTGAAAACTCATAAGTCAAAAACCTGTTTCTTTCTGCCTCTGAATACATTGTAACTTGATATTTAGAGGGTGTTTTCTGATTATAATTTTAAATCTGTTTCTTTTGAAAAAGGCTTTTAGGCACTATTAAAGTGAACAAAATTCCCATTTGATCAAAGGAAATTGATTATGATTTCATCAGTTACTCCCTGGTAACTACTTCCACGCTTACATAGTGTGATCAAATGCGTTAATGTTCTTGATGAATCGCTACTAAATAAAATAAATTCTTAAGAATATTCTTTGAAAATATATCATGGTTTACCCCCCTTAAGTTATTTAACACCCTCCCCCCCCCTCCACAGGGTTCAAATGACAACAATAGATTTGTCCCTGGAAGTGTGCTTGCCCCTGATGTAGGCAATCCGCAGTGTGGAGATGATACTGCTGTTGGCCTACTACTGCCATGGCCTCTTGTAGACAACACATGTCAGAGGTCATTGTCTCCGCTGTATGCATATCGTCAAGTGGGGGATTCGAAACTGGTCTGATTTTCAAACTTATTCTATGCCCGAACGGTGCATTTATGGACAATGTCTCCTTGTCAGAGCTTTATCTACTAAGTTCCCCTTTATAGCGCATATAAGCCTGAAACAGGAATTGTGGAACAGTCTGCATAATGACACGGTAACTGTGTGGGATCTCGCACCAAGTAAAGGCGTACGATTTAATTTCCTTCGCCCCCTCGCAAATTCTACCGCAGCTCGGCATTTCCTGGAGAATCACACAGCCCCCTCGCCGCGCCACACATCGTTCACTCATTCCGCTAATGACCGCAAATCGAGCGCCCGCAAGCGAGGCGTCGATATGGGCCGGCGGTCGACTGCGGAGTCGGCTTATCTGGCGTATCGACTTTTCAATCGACGCCGGCGTTAAAAGCTGCAGGCCGTCCCGTGCAGCTCTCCACAGCGACCGCCAAACACCGGGCTGTGTGTCTGTGTGTGTGTGAGTGGCGAGCCGCAGAGCGCGGGGTTAATAGCGCCGAAAACAAAACAGAACGGGCACCAGGCGAGAGGGCCGACCACTGTGGTCGCCGACTGTGCGACAGGACGGCACTGCACACCAGGCCGGAGCTCGATACACTGCCCCGTCGTGCTGCCAGATACCGACAGAGCTACGAACCACAGTTCAATAAAAACCGCCCACCCCACCTGGACGTATGGAAGACAGACGGTTCCCACGAACCCAACTTCTCATTAAAACTGTTACGAAACTGAAACGCTGATTATTTGAATGAAAATTTATTATTTAGTATTGGTTAAAAACAGTCTTGCTTGCAATTTTGGTTTTTTATTTTTCAACGACACGTTTCGCCTTATTTAGTCATCTTCAAGTTGTAAGACGTTGTGGTCTCCTGACCTTCATTGCTTACATATTCGGCCTTACAAACACATTCCGCACATCAAGACGCTTTATTCGAACCCAAACTCGATAAGATAAAGTCAATGTTTTATGAGTTCATGTAAACGATACGCAAATAACAAGTAAGCACACCATGGTAGAAATACTCGAGGGTGGTGTACACACTTACGTTCCAGACACGACGGCCACAGGAGCTTTTAGTTCGGGAGAGATACCGCACAACGGGACGCCAGGCTCTTCAGAGGACGACCCAGCCCATGTCGGTCGGTGACCACCCATGGAGCAGACAGCGTGGGCTCGAGTGAAAAGGGGGAGCAACCCCGTGTTCAGCTTAAAAGCGAAGTCCGCTACATTGTGTGGGAGCTGCCAGCCTACACATTCTTTACACATAGCACGCAGTTTCAGAGTTTCTCACAGGGAGACGGCAAACGCCAAACGCCAATGCTACAGTTTTCTGGACTGGTCGCCTTAAACGAAACATCATTCTCCCTTTATAGAAGAGCAATGGTGATTGGCAGACGATATTTCTGACGCCTTGAGCTGAAGGAGTAATGGAAGAGACTGAAAGATATACTCCTTCATGTCCGGCGTGGAGAGGCGCCGTTCCGTTGTCACTCTTGGAGCGAGGAACAAGTCTCTCCTCAGTACTTCACTGGGAGAGCACCTCTGTCGAGAGAGAATCGAAGTGCGGTTCTCTATATTGAGTTCTTGCGATTAAGCGTTGTTCACTGTGTTGGCCGACACACTTATTGTACGGTGTGAACGGACAGAGTTAAACACCTGCGAGCAAAATTTTGAGTGGCATCGCGGTGAACTTGTTATCTGACTGGTGTAACACTCCAATAGTTAGACTGGGGGCGAATAGGAATACTTGACTTCATCAAGGCATAGGGAGAGTTTGATTGGCGAAGGTCGATCCAGATAGAACGAGAGTTACCTTATTTGTCAGCATTGAGCGGCGCAGAAAGCAGTCATCACAGCTTATGGTATTGTGCGCTACAGCTATTGCGAGCCCCATATTTCCTCCACAACAGTACAATTCACTTCATTTCACACGCGACAGCCTCAACCGTACCTAGCAACATTCTAAAGGATAATTATTCAAGTTGAGTAGGCGCGCCTCTCAGCCATTCTGCCAAATCAACAACCATCTTAAACTTTGTATAGATATTTCATTAGCAAATCCTATCCTTGAGAGGTAACTTCACATTCCAAAAAGAACTAGGACATAACTTGTTCAATTCATAACTAAAAGTCCCATTGTGATTTCTCAGAATTTTTGCAAAATAAATAATAACTTTCGTTAGATTTTTTTCTTACACTAACTACCACTACTCCAGTACCCAAGTATCCCACTAGTTACGTATGAAATTTTGTGTCATTTCCTTACAGCGGACGGCTCCAGAAGATATTTATTGCTGAAAGTTTCAGGCATTTCTCTTTAGAACGTTAGGACCATCTGTCTGACTTCTGTAGCAGTGTGGGGGTGGAAATTGCATCTTGCAGGTGCCACAGGGTACAGGGTACATCTCAGATTAATCCACTGCATAGAATAACAGAATCTCAGATCAACCCCACGCTCACAAGGTTATATTTCTAGATGGACGCGAGAGGCACCAAGATCTGCATAACGCGTTAACGTTCACAGGAGCGAGTAACAGAGTAAGATGGGGGCTCAGGTCGTAAGACACTGTGGTGCATTATGCTTACTAGCTGAGCCCCCATCTTACTCTGTTACTCGCTCCTGTGAACGGGAACGCGCTATGCAGATCTTGGTGCCTTTCGCGTCCATCTAGAAAAGATGACCTGAAGATGCCTAAATAAGGCGAAACACGTCGTTAAAAAATAAGAAACCAAAATTGCACCAAGACTGTTTTTAACCAATACTGTTAAGCACTGGGCCGGCCGTGGTGGCTGAGCGGTTCTAGGCGCTACAGTCTGGATCCGCGCGACCGCTACGGTCGCAGGTTCGAATCCTATGTCGGCCATGGATGTGTGTCATGTCCTTAGGTGAGTTAGGTTTAAGTAGTTCTAAGTTCTAGGGGACTGATGACCACAGATGTTAGGCCCCCAGTGCTCAGAGCCATTTGAATCATTTTTGTTAAGCACTGGATTGCTGTATGCCACATATGGATTGGAAGAATTTCTATTTATTATTTAAATAATATCAAAATTGGCCCTAGTAACTGGGTTTTGGCGTCAGTAGCTCTACATTTACGATATTTAACAAGAGATGGCATCAAATTAAAGAGCCAGTGGAGCTACAATGCTTATTTCCTCTGTATGTATTCACAACATATCAACATGGCACAGTAGTTTGATTTCATGAAGCCTGCCGGAATAATGAAATCATATCACATGCAAACACTGGTACAGTTCCATCAACCTTCGGGACTGCAGTCGGATGACGTCGATTTATTGCCGGGGTATGTTGCTTGACAACCATTTAGCCATCTTCCGGTGAGTTTTTTTGCACTTGTTGTATGTTAACCGGGGACCTAGACACGACGGAGAGGCTCCGTCCCCGCCGCAGCCGCAGTGGTCCACAACCCCACGATGACTACCGCAGTCCACTTCACCCCTCCGCCGCCCCACACCGAACCCAGGGTTGTTGTGCGGTTCGGCCCCCGTTGGACCCCCCTAGGGAACGTCTCACACCAGACGACTGTTACCCCTATGCTTGCGTGGTAGAGTAATGGTGGTGTACGCGTACGTGGAGAACTTGTTTGCGCAGCAATCGCCGACGTAGTGTAGCTGAGGCGGAATCGGGGAACCAGCCCGCATTCGCCGAGGCAGATGGAAAACCGCCTAAAAACCATCCGCAGACTGGCCGGCTCACCGGACCTCGACACAAGTCCGCCGGGCGGATTCGTGCCGGGGACCAGGCGCTCCTTCCCAGTCCGGAAAGCCGTGCGTTAGGCCGCTAGGCTAACCGGGCGGGCTTTATTGCACTTGGTATATTTAATTGCACTCCCGGACAAAAAAAAAAACCGATGCACCACGAAGGTATTATCGGAATGGCACTGAAATCGGTAGATGTGATGTAGATGTACAGACGAACAAATGATTGCAATTGCAAGATAATTGGATGATTTATCAAAGAAAAAGAGCTTCATAAATTGAGCAAGTCAATAACACATTGATCCATCTTTGGCACTTATGCAGCAGTTATTTGGCTTGGTATTGATTGATGGAGTTGTTGGATCTCCGCCTGAGGAATGTCGTCCCAAATTCTGTTCAGTTGGTCTTGTGTTCTTCCATTGTTAGTGTATTTGTGTTGCAGAAGTATTGTCTCGTGTTCAGGACAACACCAGTTTTGCGCTCTGGTAATGATCTGTTGTCTGTGTCAACCACTACAGTTAGGTCATTGGCGTAAGCTGTGATCCCGTCGGTGCCTGAGTTCTCGTCTCGTTGGTATTACAAAATTAACTTCATTATGATAAGACCTGGTCTGGAAAAGCAAAGAAGCCGCGTCACCCTCGTTGTAACTCAAAACGTCCCCACCTTATACACTATGTGATCAAAAGTGTCCGGACACCTGGCTGAAAATGACTTAGAAGCTCGTGGCGCTCTCCATGGGTAATGCTGGAATTCAATATGGTGTTGGCCCACCGTTAGCCTTGGTGACAGCTTCCACTCTCGCAGGCATACGTTCAACCAGGTGCTGGAGGGATTCTCGGGGAATGGCAGCCCATTCTTCACGGGGCGTTGCACTAAGGATCGGTCAGGCCTGGCACGGCGTTCCAAAACATCTCGAAGGTGTTCTATAGGATTCAGGTCAGGACTCTGTGCAGACCAGTCCATTACAGGGATGTTATTGTCGTGTAATCACCCCGCCACAGGCTGTGCATTGTGAACAGGTGCTCGATCGTGTTGAAAGATGTAATCGACATCCCAGAATTGCTGCCGGCCGCTATGGCCGAGCGGTTCTAGGCGCTTCAGTCTGGAACCGCGCCACCACTACGGTCGCAGGTTCGAATCCTGCCTGGGGCATGGATGTGTGTGATGTCCTTAGGTTTAAGTAGTTCTAAGATCTAGGGGACTGATGACCTCAGATGTTATGTCACATAGTGCTCAGAGCCGTTTGAACCGGAATTGCTCTTCAAAAGTGGCAAAAGTAAGAAGGTGCTTAAAACATCAATGTAGGGCTGTGCCATGCGAAGAAACAAGGAGTGCAAGGCCCCTCCATGAAAAACACGACCACACCCTAACATCACCGCCTCCGAATTTTACTGTTGGCACTACACACGCTGGCAGAAACGTTCACAGAGCATTCGCCATACCCACACCCTGCCATCGGATCACCACATTGTGTGCCGTGATTCGTCACTCCACAGAATGTTTTTCCACTGTTGATTCCCACAATGTTTACGCTCCTTACACCGAGCGAGGCATCGTTTGGCATTTACCGGCTTGATGTGTGGCTTATGAGCAGCCGCTCGACCATGAAATCCAAGTTTTCTCACCTACCACATAACTGTCACAGTACTTGCAGTGGATCCTGATGCAGTTTGGAATTCCTATGTGACGGTGAGGATAGATGTCTGCCTATTACACATTACGACCGTCTTCAACTGTCGCCAGTCTCTGTCAGTCAACAGGCGAGGTCGGCCTGTACACTTCTGTGCTGTACGTGTACCCCTCACGTTTCCACTTCACTATCACATCGGAAACAGTGGATCTAGGGATGTTTAGGAGTGTGGAAAACTCGCGTACAGACATATGACACAAGTGACATGCAATCAGCTGACATGTCTAATGGCTACTGAGGTCGCTGATGTGGAGTACCTGGCGGAAAGTGGCGCCACAATGCACATAATATGAAAAACGTATGTTTTTGGGATGTCCGGATACTTTTGATCACATAGTGTATCATGAATATCGCTGAGGTGACAAGTCACAGGATACCTCCAAACATCGTGTCGGACCTCCTCCTATTCGGCATGGCGCAGTCGCATGGACTCAACAAGTCGTTGGAAGGCCCCGGCGGAAATATTGAGCCAAGCTGTATTTATATAGATCCATGATTGCGAGTCTCCGGTGCAGGATTTTGTGCACGAACAGATCTATCGATGATGTCCCAAAAATGTTCGACCGGATTCGTTAGAATTGTTCAGAATGTCCTTCATGCACCCAACGGTGATGAATTGTGTCCTGGTGACACAGCGCGTCGTCTCCATAAGAATCCCATCCGCGAATGGCTGCAAATGGTCTCCAAGTAGCCGAAAACAACCGTTTCCAGCCACTTATAGGTTCAATTGGACCAAAGAACGCAGTCTATTCCATGTAAACACAGCGCACATCATTTTGGAGTCACCATCACCTGGCACAGTGCCTTGTTGACAATTTGGGTCGACAGCTTTGTGGGATCTGCACCACACTGGAACCCTAACATCATCACTTACCGCCTGAAATCGGGATTCATCTGACCAGGCCACGGTGTAGGGTCCCACCGACATGGTCAGAGCCCAGCAGAGGCACTGCAGGCGATGTCCCGCCGTTACCATGGGCATTGGCATCAGCATACCCCATTAACACCAAACTTCACCGCACATTCCTTATGGCTACTTTCACCGTCCGACACACATCGAGTTCCGAGGTTATTTCACGCGGTGTTGCTTGTCTGTTAGCACTGACTACACGAACGCCACTGCGCTCGGTCGTTAAGTGAAGGCAGTCCGCCGCTGTCCGTGGTGAGAGGTAATGCCTGAAATCAGGTGTCCACAGAACACTCTTGACACCATAGATCTCGAAATATTAAGTTTCCTAATTATTTCCGAAATGAAATGTACCATCTGTCTAGCTCCAACTACCATTCTGCGGCCATAATCACGTCGAAAACCTTTTCACGTTAATTACCTGAGTGCAAATGACAGCTCCGCCTATTGATTTCATTTCTACAGGGTAGTCCACTGATCGTGATCGGGCCAAATATCTCACGAAATAAGCGTCAAACGAAAAAACTACAAAGAACGAAACTTGTCTAGCTTGAAGGGGGAAACCAGATGGCGCTATGGTTGGCCCGCTAGATGGCGCTGCCATAGTTCAAACGGGTATCAACTGCGTTTTTTTTAAATAGGAACCCTCATTTTTTATTACATATTCCTGTAGTATGTAAAGAAATATGAAAGTTGGACCACTTTTTTCGCTTTGTGATAGATGGCGCTGTAATAGTAACAAACATATTGCTCACAATTTTAGACGAACAGTTGGTAACAGGTAGGTTCTTTAAATTAAAATACAGAAAGTAGGTACGTTTGAACATTTTATTTCGGTTGTTCCAATGTGATACATGTACCTTTGTGAACTTATCATTTCTGATAACGCATGCTGTTACAGCGTGATTGCCTGTAAATGCTCAAAATGATGTCCGTCAACCTCAATGCTTTTGTCAATACGTGTAACGACATTCCTCTCAACAGCGAGTAGTTCGCCTTCCGTAATGTTCGCACATGCATTGACAATGCCCTGACGCATGTTGTCAGGCGTTGTCGGTGGATCACCATAGCAAATTTCCTTCAACTTTCCCCACAGAAAGAAATCCGGGGGCGTCAGATCCGGTGAATGGTGCTATGGTATGGTGCTTCGACGACCAATCCACCTGTCATGAAGTATGTTGTTCAGTACCGCTTGAACCGCACGCGAGCTATGTGCCGGACATCCATGATGTTGGAAGTACATCGCCATTCTGTCATGCAGTGAAACATCTTGTAGTAACATCGGTAGAGCATTACGTAGGAAATCAGCTTACATAGCACCATTTAGATTGCCATCGATAAAATGGGGGCCAATTTTCCTTTCTCACATAATGCCGCACCATACATTAACCCTCCAAGGTCGCTGATGTTCCACTTGTCGCAGCCATCGTGGGTTTTCGGTTGCCACATAGTGCATATTATGCCGGTTTACGTTACCGCTGTTGGTGAATGACGCTTCGTCGCTAAATAGAACGCGTGCAAAAAATCTGTCATCGTCCCGTAATTTCTCTTGTGCCCAGTGGCAGAACTGTACATGACGTTCAAAGTCATCGCCATGCAATTCCTGGTGCATAGAAATATGGTACGGGTGCAATCGATGTTGATGTAGCATTCTCAACATCGATGTTTTTGAGATTCACGATTCTCGCGCAATTTGTCTGCTACTGATGTGCGGATTAGCCGCGACAGCAGCTAAAACACCTACTTGGGCATCATCATTTGTTGCAGGTCGTGTTTGACGTTTCACATGTGACTGAATACTTCCTGTTTCCTTAAATAACGTAACTATCCGGCGAACGGTCCGGACACTTGGATGGTGTCGTCCAGGATACCGAGGAGCATACATAGCACACGCCCGTTGAACATTTTGATCACAATAGCCATACATCAACACGATATCGACCTTTTCCGAAATTGGTTAAACGGTCTATTTTAACACGGGTAATGTATCACGAAGCAAATACCGTCCCCACTGGTGGAATGTTACGTGATACCATGTACTTATACGTTTGTGACTATTACAGCGCCATGCATCAGAAAGCGAAAAAAGTGGTCCAACTAAAACATTCATATTTCTTTACGTACTACACGAATATGTAATAAAAAAATGGGGGTTCCTATTTCAAAAAATGCAGTTGATATCCGTTTGGCCTATGGCAGCGCCATCTAGCGGGCCAACCATTGCGCCTTCTGGTTCCCCCCTTCAAGCTATACGAGTTTCATTCTTTGTAGTTTTTTCGTGTGATGCGTATTTCGTGAGATATTTGGCTCGGTCACTATCAATGGACCACCCTGTGTATGTTGTATAGCGATACCAACGCTATCCATATGTGTGCATGTCACTATCCTTCAGTGTAAACTGTGGTGAGGTATTTGTTTCTGCCACATGTCTGCTCTTCAGTAATGCGTTTTATCACAAACGATAGCAGGTCCAGAACTGGTTCTGCCACATGTTTCATCTTCAGTAATGCGTTTTATCACAGACGGTAGCAGGTCCAGAACTGTTTCTGCCACATGTTTCATCTTCAGTAACGCATTTTATCACAAACGATAGCAGATCCAGAACTGTTTCTGCCACATGAATCATCTTCAGTAACGCGTTTTATTACTGTAAGTAGGCTGTTTAGGTTTTCTTATTGGTAACGCCACGTAGCGCTCTGTATGAAAATCACTGGCTGTGCTGTGTGCAGTCTGTGGCTAGTTTGCATTGTTGTCTGCCATTGTAGTGTTGGGCAGCGGCAGTTGGATGTGAACAGCGCGTAGCGTTGCGCAGTTGGAGGTGAGCCGCCAGCAGTGGTGGATGTGGGGAGAGAAATGGCAATGGCGGAAGTTTGAAATCTGTAAGACTGGATGTCATGAATTGCTATGTATATTATGATTATCCAACACTATTAAGGTAAATACATTGTTTGTTCTCTATCAAAATCTTTCATTTGCTAACTATGCCTATCAGTAGTTAGTGCCTTCAGTAGTTTGAATCTTTTATTTAGCTGGCAGTAGTGGCGCTCGCTGTGTTACAGTAGTTCGAGTAACGAAGATTTTTGGTGAGGTAAGTGATTTGTGAAAGGTATGGGTTAACGTTAGTCAGGGCCATTCTTTTGTAGGGATTTTTGAAAGTCAGATTGCGTTGCGCTAAAAATATTGTGTGTCAGTTTAAGCACAGTCCTGTATAATTTATAAAGGGGACGTTTCATTACAAACGATAGCAGCTCCAGAACTGTTTCTGCCACATGTTTCATCTTCAGTAACGCGTTTTATCACAAACGATAGCAGGTCCAGAACCGACTCTCTTGCACAGTGGCCCGGCTGCCACTACAGAGATTCGAACCGCGGCCAGCAACAGCGGCGGCCCGCGACCGCAGTGGCGGCCTCGTAATGATGGCGCGCTCCTGGTTTTCTGGCAGCGGACACACGCACACGCACACACGCGCACGGCAAACCAGAGCAGAGAGGAGCGGGCGAGTTTTGAAAATCAATTTATCACTGGCCGGCAGCTATGGCGCTGCAGCCGGTGTGTTTTGCGGGCGATGCGATGCGAGTGCGGGGCCGGCCGCTAACGAGCCACACCGCACGGCCGGCCGGCTGGCGCGGGCGTGCGTGCCAGTGCGTGCGAGTGCGTGCGCGGTGCGTGCGAGCCGCCGCCGCTGCGTGTTTTATTCAGCACTCGCGGCCGGCACCGGTCGCACGTCGCTTTCGTCATTAGCGCCGGCCTAGGTGTGGGCGGCGGGGTTTTCCGATGGCGTTCCCGAACTGTCAGGGGGCGGCGTCACACGTCGAGAGGTGCAAAGCCTGCTGTGATAACCCGTTGCCAGTGTGTACGCTGAAGAGCCAAAGAAACTGGTACACCTGCCTAATGTCGTCTAGGGTCCACGCGAGCACGCAGGACTGCCGCAACATAGTATGGTCTCGACTAATGTCGAAAGTAGTGCTGGAGGGAACTGACACCATGAATCCTGCAGGGCTGTCCAAAAATACGCTACTGGCCATTAAAACTGGTACAACAAGAAGAACTGCAGACGATAAACGGGTATTCATTGGACAAATATATTATACTAGAACTGACACGTGATTACATTTTCACGCAATTTGGGTGCATAGATCCTGAGAAATCAGTACACAGAACAACCACCCCTGGCCGTAATAACGACCTTGATAAGCCCGGGAATTGAGTCAAACACAGCTTGGATGGCGGGTACAGGTACAGCTGCCCATGTAGCCTCAACACGATACCACAGTTCATCAAGAGTAGTGACTGGCGTATTCTGACGAGCCAGTTGCTCGACCATCATTGACCAGATGTTTTCAATTGGTGAGAGATCTGGAGAATGTGCTGGCCAGGGCAGCAGTCCAACATTTTCTGTATCCAGGAAGGCCCGTACAGGACCTGCAACATGCGGTCATGCAGTATCCTCCTGAAATATAGGGTTTCACAGGGTTCGAATGAAGGGTACAGCCACGGGTCGTAACACATCTGAAATGCAACGTCCACTGTTCAAAGTGCCGTCAATGCGAACAAAATGTGACCGAGACGTGTAACGAATGACACCCCATACCTTCACGTCGGGTGATACGCCAGTATGGCGATGAAGAATACACCCTTCCAATGTGCGTTCACCGTGATGTCGCCAAACACGGATGCGACCATCATGATGCTGTAAACAGAACCTGGATTCGTCCGAAAAAATGACGTTTTGCCATTCGTGCACCCAGTTTCGTCGTCGAGTACACCATCGCAGGCGCTCCTGTCTGTGATGCAGTGTCAAGGGTAACCGCAGCCGTGGTCTCCGAGGTGATAGTCCGTGCTGCTGCAAACGTCGTGGAACTGTTCGTGCAGTTGGTTGTTGTCTTGCAAACGTCCCTATCTGTAGACGGGGATCGAGACGTGGCTGCACGATCCGTCACACCCGTGCGGATAAGATGCCTGTCATCTCGACTGCTAGTGATACGAGGCCGTTGGGATCCAGCACGGCGTTTCGTATTACCCTCCTGAACCCATCGATTCCATATTCTGCTAACAGTCGTTGGATCTCGACCACCGCGAGCAGCAATGTCGCGATACGATAAACCGCAATCGCAATTGGCTACAATCCGACCTTTATTAAAGTCGGAAACGTGACGGTACGCATTTCTCCTCCATACACGAGGCATCACAACGTTTCACCAGGCAACGCCGGTCAACTGCTGTTTGTGTATGAAAAATCGGTTGGAAACGTTTCTCATGTCAGCACGTTGTAGGTGTCGCCACCGGCGCCAACCTTGTGTGAATGCTCTGAAAAGCTAATCAGATGCATATCACAGCAGCTTGTTCCTGTCGGTTAAATTTCGCGTCTGTAGCACGTCATCTTCGTCGTGTAGCAATTTTAATGGCCGGTAGTGTACGTAAGTGTACGAGAGGGTGGAGATTCTTCTGAATAGCTCGTTGCAAGGCATCTCAAATATGCTGAAGTGTTTAAACTCAGCGGAAGTGTTTAGACTCAGAAGACTGTTCCTGGAGCCACTCTGTAGCAGTTGTGGACGTGTGGGATGCCGCATTGTCCTGCTGGAATTCCCCGTCGGAATGCACATTGGTCATGAATGGATGCAGGTGTCATGCAGGATGCTTACGTACGTGTCACCTGTCAGAGTCCTATCTTGACGTATCAGAGGTCCCATATCACTCCACACGCCCCACACTATTACAGAGCCCTTACCAGCATAAAAGTACTCTGCTGACATGCTTCAGGAGGTAGTCTCCATACTCATACACCTCCATCCGCTCGATGCAGTTTGAGACTCGTCCGACCAGGCAACACGTTTCCAGTCAACAGTCCAATGTCGGTGCGGACGGGCCCAAGCCTTCAAGCTTTGTATCGTGCAGTCATCAAGGGTACAAGAATGGATCTTCGGTTTCGAATGCCCATATCGATGATGTTTCGTTGAATGGTTCGCACGCTGACACTTGATGGCCCAGCGCTGACATCTGCAGCAATTTGCGGAAGGGTTGCACTTCTGTCACGTTGAACGATTCTCTTCAGTGGTCGTTGGTCCTGTTCTCACAGCACCTTTTCCCGGCCGCAGCGATGTCGGAGACTTGATATTTTACCAGATTCCTGATATTCCGAGTACACTCGTGAAGTGGTCGTACTGGAAAATCCTCACTTCATCGCTACCTCGGAGATGCTGTGTCCCATGGTTCGTGCGCCAGCTATAACACCACGTTCAGACTCACTTAAATTTTGATAGCCCTCCATTGAAGCAGCAGTAGCCCATCTAACAACTGCGCCAGACTCGTGTTGTCTTATATAGGCGTTACCGATCGCAGCGCTGTATTCTGCTTGTTTACATATTTTTGTATTTGAATAGGCATGCCTATAGCAATTTCTTTGGTGCTTCAGTGTAATAGCCCGTGCCTCATTAAGTACTTATGATAGATGGTCGCCAGCTGCCTTACATTCGACGATTCCTCATAGAGATATATTACTAATATTGAAACTCCTCGGCACATGAAAATGTGTGCTGGACGATAAATCAAACCCGGAACATCCTATATCTACATGCATACTCGACAAGCCACCATACAGCACTTGCCGGAAGGTACCTTTTACCACTGTTAGTCATACTGTGCCCTGCCATAGCCACTCAATGACAATACTTTTTTGCACACAGCAGCATCATCTGTAAAGAGTCGCAAATTTGCTGCTCCCAGTTCGTTTGTGTGGAAAGTGGTTACGGAGGCCGGAGTGGCCGAGCGGTTCTAGGCGCTACGGTCTGGAACCGCGCGATCACCACGGTCGCAGGTTCGAATCCTGCCTCGGGCATGGATGTGTGTGATGTCCTTAGGTTTAAGTAGTTCTAAGTCTAGGGGACTGATGATTTCAGATTTTAAGTCCCATAGTGCTTAGAGCCATTTGAACCATTTGACAGTGGTTACAAGTAAACTGCCTTACGGTGTGGACGAAAAACTGTTTACATATGGGTACCCAACTTTTTGGGAGCGACTTTTAGACTGTGCACTCCATGATTTGCGTTCTCAGTAGTGTTAGTGTTATAACTTGCCATGAGGAGCCGGCAGTGGTACTGTCATGCAGGGTTGAAGCACAATGAACAGTGTGCATGACAGTTGCAGACAGGCAGCATGGGTCTTCACAAGGTGAGCAGGGCTTTACCCATAAGCAACAGCAGTAGTTCTGTTGTTCTTAGCCGCCCGCAACTCGTGGTCGTGCGGTAGCGTTCTCGCTTCCCATGCCCGGGTTCCCGGGTTCGATTCCCGGCGGGGTCAGGGATTTTCTCTGCCTCGTGATGGCTGGGTGTTGTGTGCTGTCCTTAGGTTAGTTAGGTTTAAGTAGTTCTAAGTTCTAGGGGACTGATGACCATAGCTGTTAAGTCCCATAGTGCTCAGAGCAATTTTTTTTGTTGTTCTTAGTTAGAACCGACGCACTATTGGAATACGTAGAGATCTTATTCTGACCGGGGTTGAAGAAAATGATTGGGAAGCTTGAGTTCAATGGGTTCGGTTTTTGCTCCTGGAAGACACCGACCGCCAATTGCGCCCAGCTTTTGCACAGATTGCTGTTGCCATCGCTGAGAATGCTGGACCCAATGTGCGACCCTCAAGCAATGCACGAGCTGTGTCGCGAGAGCTGAACATTCCGTGGTCCACCATACTGCGAACAATTGTGAAACGCTATTCGCACAAATTTCGCATAATTCACCAACTTTTGCCACGTGACACAGACATTCGAGTAGAGGACTGAAGTGGCCTTGAAGCATACTTTATGTGGTGTCACCGCCAGACACCACACTTGCTAGGTGGTAGCCTTTAAATCGGCCGCGGTCCGTTAGTATACGTCGGACCCGCGTGTCGCCACTATCAGTGATTGCAGACCGAGCGCCGCCACACGGCAGGTCTAGTCTAGAGAGACTCCCTAGCACTCGCCCCAGTTGTACAGCCGATTTTGCTAGCGAATGTTCACTGTATACATACGCTCTCAATTGCAGAGACGACAGTTTAGCATAGTCTTCAGCTACGTCATTTGCTACGACCTAGCAAGGCGCCATATTCAGTTACTATAATTACTATCTTCAAGAATGTCTTCTGAACAGATAATATTGTGAGTCACGTACCGTCAAGAGCGACGTTCATCATTAATGGATTAAAGTATCAAACTAATTATGTCTGCTTTCTGAATTCCCATTCCTTGTCACGTTCCAGACGTCACGTCAGTATAGTTCTTCCTTCCTCATGCCAGCCTGCGTGAGCTAAAACGCGTGCACTTCGGCCTCCACTCGTAACACGGTGTTGGCTCTTCTGCTAACACAAAACTTTACACTCACGGCTGCAATTGTCACGTTTATGGATCGACACCGCCAGCGAACGTTCGTGAACTTTTTCGGAAATTTGGAAATTCTTGGTAAGTTCCTATGGGACCCAACTGCAGAGGTCATCGGTCCCTAGGCTTACACACTGCTTAATCTCATTTAAACTAACTTAGGCTAAGGACAACAAGCACACCCATGCCCGAGGGAGGACTCGAACCTCGGACAGTGGGAGTGCGAACCGTGACAAGGCGCCCAAGACCGCGCGGCTACCCCGCGCGGCGATCTTTTACTTTGTAGAATTCTGAGAAACGTTGTCTTGGTGCACACTGGCTTGAGGGACGTCATCTTCAAATGTCTCAGCTTGCGATACTTCCCGTTGTGGTGCCTTGCTTGTGGGTGCCTTTTTTTTTTTTTTTTTTTTTTTTTTTTTTAAGTGTGAGGAAAAACTGGGTTGGCCCAGTTCGTCTCACAATGCAGAAATAAACAAAATAAGTCGTTAGACAGTCCAAATGGTTCAAATGGCTCTGAGCACTATGGGACTCAACTGCTGAGATCACAAGTCCCCTAGAACTTAGAACTGCTTAAACCTAACTAACCTAAGGACAACACACACATCCATGCCCGAGGCAGGATTCGAACCTGCGTCCGTAGCGGTCGCGCGGTTCCAGACTGTAGCGCCAGAACCGCTCGGCCACTCCGGCCGGCGTTAGACAGTTAGCGTTCACGATATGTCCCTCATTCAAACACTGAAATACACTGGAAAACATGTCTCAACTTTCTCTTGTCTGGTTACATTTCTTTTCAAAACACTACTCCTAAAAGCGCCAACATCGGAGAAAATTTCTGCTAAAACATTAAAAAAGTGTACAATAGTTGCAGACAACTTGGTCCCTACTCCCACTAATGGTCGGTCCAGCTTTCGTGGAAGGCGGTAGAGGTTTTAAAGACTTTTTATTAGTTTTTCATACAATTTCGACATAAAGTATTTGGTAAGTTAAAAAATGGTTCAGATGGCTCTGAGCACTATGGGACTTAACTTCTGAGGTCATCAGTCCCCTAGAACTTAGAACTACTTAAACCTAATTAACCTAAGGACATCACACACATTCATGCCCGAGGCAGGATTCGAACCTGCAATCGTAGCGGTCGCGCGGTTCCAGACTGTAGCGTCTAGAACCACTCGGCCACACCGGCCGGCCATTTGGTAAGTAACTATTGTTATATTATTTAACTACCTGTAATTCTGCTTAATAACTTTTGTAAAGTGAAATTACTTCCCTGCTTTATAAATCGCCATTACTGTGAATAGATGGCCAGTTAGAAAATTTTCCTGCTAACAGAGATACAAAACATAGGTAAAGGAGGTTAGGAGGTTGACTGCCCTTGGTGTAGAAGGAAAAGGAACAGGCATCCGCTGATGAGGATTATCTACAACTCCCCGAAATGGCAGCTGTTAGTATTCCAAGCTTTATCAGACTCTGGTCACAATGGTCTGGAAGTGACCCGTCTGACCCACATACCCGGTTTTAACTAACTCTCCCCCACAAGGCGGAAAATTCAGTACACAGGGCTGACAGCTTTAGCCTGGTTGGCTATCAAGTTGAACTGAGCTCAGATGCGTCACTCCATGCTTCTTCAACTTTTTGCCGTAGTTCACCAATGGCAGTGGCTCGCGAGTGATGGTGTGCCAGTGTCTCAGCTACACATGATCAGATGCGAGAGATCTGGAGAATGTGTTGCCCAGTCCAACAGCCAAACACCTTTTGCATCGAGGTAGATCAGGTCAATACGGACAACATGCAGTCTTTGCGTTGTCATGTTGGAGGGTAAGAAGGTCACAAAGATATCGAAAACAGGACTCAGCCACTGACAGTAACATGTCCCGAAATGCTGCCCAAAGTACCAACTGTCCGAACCATGTAGTGTGCCCAATGGCTTCCCATAACATCAGGTGCTTGGAAAACTGCAGATGAGTAACATTCATTGTTCTCAGAGCATCTGTCACGATGCTGTTCACAGAAGCGGGACTCTGAAAAGATGATGTGGTGCCAACCAGCCCTGTGTGTTGCTATTGGGCACATGACTCTCCCTGCTGCCATGTCAAGGGTAGCTGTAGCAATGGTTGCCCTGTGTACAGCCATTTGTGGTGCTCTAGGCATCATGACAGTTTGTCTGGATCATTGTTTCGCTGAAAACAAGCCCATCTCCTGACTCTGAACTGGCCATACTATCCAGTGTCGCCAAGTGAAGAATATCTGTATCCTCTCAGGCGCTAGTCATATGGGGGATTTCAGATCCTGTGTGGCGTTGTCTATGGGGCTCTGTAACCCAACACTTTTATATACCCACGACGGACCTGAGGTTACTGCCACTGTGAGCAGCTCCATAAAGTGCAGTCTCGATACAACACTATCATACAGTTGTAAGTTTCTTCTACTTACACAAAACGCTACGAGCTTCTTACAAACAGCCAAATCTAATGCAATTTCTCAATGATAAAGCCACTGCATAATATTTTCTTATTTATTGAATGAAGATGACGTTACTCCTCTCATGCGACAGTATCGTGGTGCCATTTTTCAACAGAACAACGCTGATCCACATACGGTACATGTCTCCATGACCACACTGCTGTTAACAGAAGCGGGACTCTGAAAAGATGACGTTGCTACGAAGTGATAAACACTTGCATATCAAAGTATGTGGAACACAATATGCTACCATGACGTTTGTTGTTGCGTTTTCAAAGTCCAGCAGAGTAGTTTTGTGCTGCTGCCCTGTTTGGTTTTTTGAACATCTCTGCGGAAGATGAAAGGACCCAGATGTAGTGGCGAAAGTCAAGCTGTGAGACCAGATCGTGTGCTGCACCTGGATACCTCAGTTCCTAAGAGCAACGGCCTCCTGAAACACATGGTATCAGGTTCGAGCACACACTATGGTTACCCGCCAGGAAGTTCTAAAACAATTAACATTACGTTGCAGGCTGAAAGATTCATTCTAAAAATGCTTTCTCTGTACAAGCAATCAAAAACATACATTTTCCTTCTTTGAACACAAAATAAGCTTTACAGCCACAGACTGACAAACAAAGTGAAACACAGACGAGGGAAGGAGCAAATGAAATGAAACTTCAGGGTAGAGAAGGTGTGTGATGTTATTTCAGCGACTACAAAATACACTCAAATTTACAAAGTTATTGGCAGTATGAACCCACTTATCACTATGATAATGCATCCCCTTTGGCCTGGTTGCGTGCACTTACTCGGCTGGGAAGGCTGTGATAAAGCCATTGTCTGTCCCCTTGAACCAAGCTGCTCCACACCCTTTATAACTGGTCCTAAATGTCTTGCATACTGGCACTGGGGCAGAGTTGATGTCTGACCTGGTTTCACACGTTTTTTATTCGGGTGCCTTTTAGCAGTGGTAATACCTGAATTTTATGCAGACTGTTCATGGAGGAATGTACCATATGTGGATAAGCATTGTGATGTTGAAAAATGGCACGATGATATTGATGTGTGACCTGATCCCACACGTTTTCTATTTGAAACACTTCTGAGTATCTTTCTAGCAACGGTAGTTCCTGACTGTTATGAAGACTGTCTATGGAAACATGTACCGTATGCGGATAAGCGTTGTCCTGTTGAAAAATGGCACCACGATGCTGTTGCATGAAAGGACACAGGACGCCTGGGACGTACCTTTGTGCTACGAGACTTCAGACAGTCACTGCCAACCGTGACTTACACGCTAAGGGTCCCCACTCCACGAAGCCAGGCCTAACACAGCCGTTCCTCCCCAAAACGTTGGAAGAATAGGACCTCTCCCCAGCTCGCCGCAATACTCGCCGAAGATCGGGATAATAGAGAACCACGATTCGCTGATGAACACAATATTTAACCAATAATCAATAGCCTGTGCTTCCTAATCATGAGACTACCCCAAATGCAGCCGTTTCTCTTGAGGTGTTAACGCCAGATGGCATGATAAATACCTATTCCAGCTGCTACTGATTTACAACCAACTAAGAGTGCGAGATGGCACAGATAGCCACAGCAGTCCAATTTCAGGCGCAGATGTGAAGGGGTTGTGATGTGCATGAGGCAAAATACGGCTGTTCCCTTGTGGTCGACAAAAACCTTGATGATGTGTACACATTCCCTCGCGTTCCCATGTAATCCCAAATCATTGGGCCACTGTCGCATGCGAGTGCCCCACAAATCTGGATTCTGCACAATTCCACAAACTGGAATTACAATGAGGCTCCTTTGAAACTCTGTCAGGTGCTGATAACGCTGTCTCACACCAGTAACGACATCTCCGTGTTATCAACGGTTGTTGTTGTTGTTGTTGTGGTCTTCAGTCCTGAGATTGGTTAGATGCAGCTCTCCATGTTACTCTATCCTGTGCAAGCTTCTTCATCTCCCAGTACCTACTGCAACCTACATCCTTCTGAATCTGCTTAGTGTATTGATCTCCTGGTCTCCCCCTACGATTTTTACCCTCCACGCTGCCCTCCAATGCTAAATTTGTGATCCCTTGATGCCTCAAAACATATCCTACCAACCGATCCCTTCTTCTAGTCAAGTTGTGCCACAAACTTCTCTTCTCCCCAATCCTATTCAATACCTCCTCATTAGTTACGTGATCTACCCACCTTATATTCAGCATTCTTCTGTAGCACCACATTTCATTATCAACGGTGATTAGTCAAAATCTGATGCTGCTCATGTCCCTTAGATACACTGCCATACCTGGTAACAACACCAGATATAAACAACACCAATCCACTCTGGTGGCCATTCTACCTGTCAAAGAGACTGCAGTTCTAATCATTTACTACCCATGTGTACATGTACGAAATTACCTTGACATCTGACCCTGCCTTCTATGTGCTTCACTTCTTTGTCAGACAATGTTCGAGGAGCATGCAATAAATAATGCAACTATTTTTATTTTTCTCCTGGAAACAAGTTGGTTTTATTGAGAATTCCGATAGACCATATTATTAACCACTCTGTTGGTTACAAAATTCAATTTTTCAACATCATCTCCGTTCAGAGCGACAGCCTTACACCTCTTTACTAGAAGGGCCTGTAATACCGTATAGTACCACTCTACTAGTCGACGTCCGAGTTATCACATTGATGGATCAATAATTTGCGCATCACCCATGTGCTGCTTCCCGCGGAGTGCATCCTTCATTGAGACAAACAGATGGAAGTGGGAAGGTGTGAGATATGAGCTGTAGGGAGGGTGAGGAAGAACGGCCCATTGAAGTTTTGTGAGCTCCTTTTGGAGGCACAAAAGTGTGTGAGGAGAAGTACGTTGGCATTTTTATGTCGAAGAACACACTGAAGTCATTTGTTCAGTTTCCAGCTGGTACCACAGTATTCATCAGGGTTGATCGTTGTAGCACGAGAAAGGACGTCCAATAGAATAACCGTTTCAAAAAGACCCAGAAAACCGTCACCATGGCTTTACTGGCTGCAGCTGCACCTTTGCACTTTTTCTTCTGGGGAGAAGTAGTGTGGTGCCACTACATGGATAACCCTTTTGTTTCCAGTTCAAAGTGATAAACCCATGTTCCAACAAAAAATTGTCGCGATGAGCATCGCAATGCGCAAGCAATTCCGCACAGATAGTCCTTCATGCTCTTTATGTTATTTTGTTAGACAGCGAAGTACCCAGCGGGCACACATGTTTGAGTATCTAAACTGGTGGACAAGTGTGTCAGTACTACCAGCAGAGACGTCCAGTTGTGCAGCTAGGTGTGTGTGACTCATCGATAGCCTCCAATGAGAGTGTCCGCACGTTCCAGCACTGCAGGAGCCACAGCCGTGTGCGGCCGGTCGGCACGCTGGAAATAGGACTGGTCTGCGTGACCTTGTTGCGATGATGACAGACGCCTCACCCAACGACTTACTGTGCTTTTGTTTACTGCCCTGTTTCCGTCGATTCTTCCCAACCGTCTGCGAATATCTGCGATGTTCTGGCTTTCCGTGGAAAGAAACTGAATGATGGCTGTCTGCTTGGAACGCACCTCTATCTCTATCACAGATGCCATTTTGAAGCCGTACAATGCCGCCACCTATCGGAACTTCACGAAACTACAGGAGCTGAGGCGGGAATATTCCGCGATATACCACAGAAAATTACGAATTATTTCAACCAAAAAAAAAAAAAAAAAATGTTGCACTATCTATCGAACGCCCGTCGTATTTAAGGGGAGGTTTACTATGTTTGACCCGAAAAAAGCATGTTCTTTGAGAATTTTTTTCTTGGGATGTGTTACAGATATCAATGTCAAATTTAATCAAAATGTTTACTGATATTTTCTCTACATACTGGCATTTGTTAGACCGGAAATGTCGAAGAGCAAAGGCGGAAGCGGCGGTCGGAACGAAACAAAATTTCGATGTAGACCTCCACGCGCGGTATGCCACAGGTCAGCCGGCTAGTCTGAAATCAAAATTGAGTTGACGTTAGCGAAGTATGTAAGATTCTTTAGAAGTTGTACCTCGCTTAAGTTATTTGGACCACAGGAAACAAAATGGCGGCCATTTGCAAAAAATAGGGCTTTTTTCATGGATTTTTCGACTTAGTCGGCCAAGTAAAGCTATTTATAGTTGATGGATCGGAATAAATGCTGTACAACTCCTAGACAATTTAGTTAGCTTCGTCAGAAGCAAAGAATCATGCCAATCTGTTCAGCAGATTTGAAGTTACCATACCGGGCGATAAAAAAAAAGTCATTTCGAGAAAAACGCGTTTGAAGTTTTGACTACATATAAAAACAATATTATGTAACTTACGTTCAATCTCCTATTCCGGGTCCATAAACTAGTCCTTCCTCTCCCTCATAGAGGGCGTTATGCTCGATCTGGGCCATCTTGCGCTGCTCCAGAGCCACTCGTACGGCTGGTGACAAGCAGTTTCCGACAGCTTAAATCCGGTGGTCGTGCGAATGCTTGGCGAACTGCGCCAAATAGAGTCCCAGGGTGACGTCCATCGTTGTAATGGTCTTCAGAATTCCTGAATACCCTTCGTTGAAGCTGCTCACTGCCAGGAAAGTCGCAATCTCCACAGTCTCCGCACCAGAATGCAATTGCTTGGAGGGTAACTTCCAAACACACGCGTTCAAACTTTCATTTGAATTTTGTGTGTTTCCTCCCAAGTACCGATATTATAACTCGTCCTCCGAATGAAAAGAAACTGTGTTGTTGTTGTTGTTGTTGTTGTGGTCTTCAGTTCTGAGACTGGTTTGATGCAGCTCTCCATGCTACTCTATGTCATCGGCAAACCTCAATGTTTTTATTTTCCTCCATGGATTTTAATACCTACTCCGAACTTTTCTTTTGTTTCCTTTACTGCTTGCTCAATATACAAATTGAATAGCATCAGGGAGAGGCTCTAACCCTGTCTCACTCCCTTCCCAACGACTGCTCCCCTTTCATGCCCCTCGACTCTTATAACTGCCATCTGGTTTCTGTACAAATTGTAAATAGCCTTTCGCTCCCTGTATTTTACCCCTGCCACGTTCAGAATTTGAAAGAGAGTATTCCAGTCAACATTGTCAAAAGCTTTTTCCAAGTCTACAAATGCTAGTAACGTAGGTTTGCCTTTCCTTAATCTATTTTCTAAGCTAAGTTGGAGGGTCAGCATTGCCTCACGTGTTCCAACATTTCTACGGAATGCAAACTGATTTCCCCCGAGTTCGGCTTCTACGAGTTTTTCCATTCGTCTGTAAAGAATTCGCGTTAGTATTTTACAGCTGTGACTTATTAAACTGATAGTTATTAAACTGTCAACATCTGCTTTCTTTGGGATTGGAATTATTATATTCTTCTTGAAAAAACTGGTGCGTGATAAAGGCCGATTCATGCGGGTGCATTTTTTTGTCCAAAACATTTCCGTTCTGTTTTCGGACAAATCGTTTCCGGGGTGGATTATAAACACTTTTATGCATCCAAAAAATGCAATTTTAAAAATGTCGATTTCTTGAACCAGAAGGTAGTAAACCTCCACTTAAGTGAAAGCCCTGGTGGTTGGTTGGATTGGGGTATAAAGGAACTAAACTACGGGGTCATCAGTTCCTTATTCCTCAAGCAATCAAGTCTCAAGATGAAACAATTCGGAAAAGCAGTTGGGGAAACGAAAAGAGCATAAAACTAACAGGGAGCCACTCTGAAAGAGAAAACGTAAGAATCGAACCAAAAGGGGGAAAAGTAGGGGAAGATATTAAAATTATGTAGCAGATGGTGTGGGCTGGCTGATCACAAGAATAAAAAAGGATGACCTCTTATTACATCCGGAAAGTAGTGACCAGCCAAATACGAAGGGAAGCCAGAAAAGAGCAGGTAGAGTTATGCTGGTAATCTACCTCGCGGGGGCAGCGGTTTCCGAGCCGGTGTTTGCACCGTGCGGGCGTGTACGTATGTGTGTGTGTGTTTTTATGTGTGTGTGCGTGTCAGTGCGTTAGCGGAGCAGAGCAGCGCGCGGGAGGCGGCCAAAGCCACGCATCCGCTGGCAGCGGCATAAAACCAACCACCAATTTTATCGCTATCAATGGCAATCATTTTAACGAGCGATGGCTGTCATGCATTCGAATTCGTTTTTGGACTGCGGCCGCACGCATGTACGTGGTGCCGGCGCAGCTGATGGCAGTGAGTTGTGAAGGGGGGGGGGGGGGGAGCAGTGGTATGAAGCGAGCGGCTATTTGGGGGGGGGGGGGGGGAGCGACGCTGTGTGGAGAGGGGTGCGGTAATACGGCTGAGCGATGAGGTGCGCCGGACACGTGTGTATTACCGCTCCTCTCTGCTGAGGACGGCGCGTCGCCCGCCTGTCGAAACATCCCCGCCGGGGACAAACATTCCGGGTCGTTAACGAGTGCATTAACGTTGCAACACGTGCTTAACCGTACATCAAAGTGCGCCGCGCCGCGTCATACGACGCCGATCACACGAAAGAGATGGCCGCGCACTTCCGCAGAATAACGGCATGCGGCGCGCAGTCCGCTTTCCAGTGAAACAGCTTTGTGTACGGGAAAGATTTAGTGGCGGTGACCCAACTGAAGCTGGAAAATATACAGGAACTAAAAAGAACGTCGTGACTTTTCTGACAGAGTAAATATCTGTATTGGGTCACTAATGCAGCTTGCACCCTTTCACCATTGTATCTGCCTCCACGGTGTGGCTACGTGGGCAACTAATCTGCAATTCGTAGGTATGTTTTTTGAAAGAGAACGAAGTCTTTCGTGACGGCACTGGTGTATAAAACATTCGGGGATTTCTCGGCGCGCAGTTCAGGGTAAAACCTCGAGCTTTCGACGATTACCTCCATCATCTTCGTCTGGAGCGACTGGCTGTGAAAACTGCTGCTCTGGTGGCCTATACAGAGTGTTACATAAAGGTACGGCCAAACTTTCAGGAAACATTCCTCAGACACAAAGAAAGAAAATATGTTATGTGGACATGTGCCCGGAAACGCTTACTTTCCATGTTAGAGTTCATTTTATTACTTGTCTTCAAATCACATTAATCGTGGAATGGAAACACACAGCAACAGAAGGTACCAGCGTGACGTCAAACACTTTGTTACAGGAAATGTTCAAAATGTCCTCCGTTAGCAAGGATACATGCATCCACCCTCCGTTGCATGGAATCCCTGATGCGCTGATGCATCCCTGGTGAATGGCGTATTGTATCACAGCCGTCCACAATACGAGCACGAAGAGTCTCTACATTTGGTACCGAGGTTGCGTAGCAAGAGCTTTCAAATGCCCCCATAAATGAAAGTCAAGAGGGTTGAGGTCAGGAGAGCGTGGAGGCCACGGAGTTGGTCCGCCTCTACCAATCCGTCGGTCACCGAATCTGTTGTTGAGAAGCGTACGAAAACTTCGATTGAAATGTGCAGGAGCTCCATCGTGCATGAACCACATGTTGTGTCGTACTCGTAAAGGTTCATGTTCTAGGGGTAACGTGCTCCATTGGCTGTACATGGTACAGGAACAACTGGTTCTCCCGTAGCACTCTCCATACAGTGACGTGGTCAACGTTATCTTGTACAGCAGCAACTTCTCTGACGCTGACATTAGGGTTATCGTCAACTGCTCGAAGAATTGCCTCGTCCATTGCAGGTGTCCTCGTCGTTCTAGGTCTTCCCCAGTCGCGAGTCATAGGCTGGAATGTTCCGTGCTCCCTAAGTCGCCTATCATTTGCTTCGAACGTCTTCCTGTTCGGACACCTTCGTTCTGGAAATCTGTCTCGATACAAACGTACCGATTGTTCCGTGCTTATCCATACATCAAATGGGCATCTGCCAACTTGCACTGAGTGGAAAACCACGTTCGTGATGAACACTAACCTGTTAATGCTACGTATTGATGTGGTTGATGCTAGTACTGTAGAGCAATGAGTCGCATGTCAACACAAGCATCGAAGTCAACATTACCTTCCTTCAATTGGGCCAACTGGCGGTGAATCGAGCAAGTACAGTACATACTGACGAAACTAAAATGAGCTCTAACATGGAAATTAAGCGTTTCCGGACACATGTCCACATAACATATTTCCTTCCTTTGTGTGTGAGGAATGTTTCCTGAAAGTTTGGCCGTACCTTTTTGTAACTGTATAACACGTAGACGGATTCTGATTGGTCGGTAATTACATAATGCCGTCGCAGATGGCGTCAACATCTGCGCTGGTGGCGCCACCGCTCCTGTGGTAGGGTGAACACTGCGACGAATATCTCTGACTCTTCTCTGCATCCAGAACTCGCTTCCATGCCCCTCTAAGATTATATCCGCCGTCACGGTTGTAGATCTCCTCACATATCCTTATTAGTACAACCTCTTTAATTACACAATCCCAGTATGTAGACGCTTGGGACAAAACTTTTGTTTCGTCAAATTGTAGGCCTATTTTGTGTCTGTTTGTGCGACTGTGCTCAGCAACTGCAGATTTCTCCAGTTCTCGATTTTTTATATGCCACTGATGTTCTGCACAGCGCACGGATGCTGTACAGATGGACTGACCGATGTAATTGCAGCCGCACTCACAAGGGATGTTGTAAATGCCAGGATCCTGAGGCCGAGACTGCTCTTTACAGGACGTTGCATCTCCTTTACCTTCTTAGGACGCCGGGAAATAGACCATGCACCTCGTCTTCCCAGGCCTGTTCCTGCTTTGCTGTATGTAGCGTCGGAGAAAGGAAGGAACACAATCGGTGGCTCATGACTTGAATGTTCAACGATTTCACGTCTCCTTTCTTGCAGAACGCTGACTTCAGATCACGTGACCCATAAAAATCTGAAAACTCCAATTACGGAACGCTTCCTAAAATTTCCGCCAGTACCTCGTCTCATACTTTCCAAACTTCGCAGAAGCTCTCCTGCATACGTTGCAGAACTAGCACTCCTGGAAGAAAGGATATTGCGGAGACATGGGTTAGCCACAGCCTGGGGGATGTTTCCAGAATGAGAGACAGTCCGGCACACAGTTTTAATCTGCCAGGTAGTTTCATATCAGCGCACACTCCGCTGCAGAGTGAAAATCTCATTCTGGAAACATCCCCCAGGCTGTGGCTAAGCCATGTCTCCGCAATATCCTTTCTTCCAGGAGTGCTAGTTCTGCAATGATCGCAGGAGAGCATCTGTGAAGTTTGGAAAGTAGGAGACGAGGTACTGGCGGAAGCAAAGCTGTGAGGACGGGGCGTGAGTCGTGCTTGGGTAGCTCAAGTCACAGAGCACTTGCCTGCGAAAGGCAAAGGTCCCGAGTTCGAGTCTCGGTCCGTCACACAGTTTTAGTCCGTCAGCAAATTTCATATTTGATATTGTCTCCATTATACAGCACAAATCTGGTTTCACGTGTTTTTATCCCATTGGTCACGTGAAAGAAGTATATAAAAGAAGCTTGACACGAATCATTGAGACTCATGTCATTTTTATTTTCTTGACTAATTTCGGCTACTGCTGTGTTTTCAGCACCTGCCGCCACTTGAAAATGACCTTAAAGTCGTAATTCCAACAGTGGGTACCGGAATAAATAGCATAGTCGACGACAGATATGAGGTCATTCAGTAAAATGTTTTCGTTACTCTGATCTCACAACAAATATAATTGTCACACCTTCCTGTTTGCCAGAGGGTGCAAATAAAAAGAAATAAAAATGAAAAAAACAACACTTTCAGAATCCCTGTGTACTACTCCACTCTCGAGTAACGCGAGGGAAAAATTAATATCTAAATCTTCTGTTCGAGGTCTGATTTCTCTTATTTTAACAGCATGATCATTTCCGCTTGTATTTGTATACGTCTACGTCATACTCAGCAAGCCACCTCATGGTGTGTGGCGGAGTGTACTTCTAGTACCACTAACTGATACGCCCTACCTTGTTCTAATCGCGAATGGCGCGTGGTAAGAATGATTGTCGGTAAGCCTCTGTATTGGCCCAAATTTCTCAAATTTTCTTGCCGGTTCATTACCCGAGATGGATATGGGAGAAATTAATATGTCGTCAGAGTCTTCCCGTGAAGCGCTTCCTCGAAATTTCAATAGTAAGCCTCTCTTTGAAGCACATCGTCTCTCTTATAGCGTCTGCCAATGGAGTTTTTGGAGCATTTCTGTAACGATCTCGCTCCTAGTAAACGATCCTGTGACGAAACGCGCATCTCTTCTTTGGATCTCTCTCTGTCTCTCTCTCTCTCTCTCTCTCTCTCTCTTTCTCTTTCTCTTTCTCTTTCTTTCTTTCTCTCCTATCATACAACAAACTTTACACATAATTTCAAACCTTTACAACATTTCTTCTCCCTGGCAGCTCCCACATGGAAGATAAGTTACAGATTGCTACATTTTCGCTTTTAATGTAGTCAAACTTCAACATCAGATATGAGGTCCTAATTTATCACTTCTTTACTACTAACTCTATTCGCAACACATTTTTCAGATAGCGTCAGCATATATCACTGAATGTATGTGCAGCATTATATCATTATACGACACGCGGTAAAGGAAATACGTCATATAGATGTTTAGATGCGTGGAAAACTAGCTTCTGCTTAAAATGGCACACATTCGGAATCAGGCATGATGTTTTAATTTATTATTTTCTTACTATCATCGGCAGTACAGTTTGCAAGATAGTATCTACACATATCACTGAAAGTTCTTTCGAAGACTGTATCATTTCACGACACATCTTTCAGGACATGTGGCGTCATAAACACAGAGATGCGCGAACAAATTGGGTTTGCTTAAGATGAAGCGCAAATTAGGCAGACTATATTCATCATGTGTTTTATAATGAAAGCTCTTAGCAGCTTCCAGTAAACTTTAAATATAATTTCAAACGTTTCCCAAACTTTGTCTGACTTAACCATTCAACGTCAAATACATAACATATTAACTCATCTGTAAACTAATGAGATGTTTGAATCTGTTATATACGCGGGAGAAACGATAATTAATCGAAACCCTCAGCTACCAACAAGAGTTGTTAATGTACCTCGATGGGGACAGCTGAATATATGTTCCCCGACCGGGGACTCGAACCCGGGATCTCCTGCTTACATGTCAGACGCTCTATCCATTTGAGCCACCGAGGGCACAGAAGATACCGAGATTGCACCCTTGCACGCGTCCGGTATATCAACAACAGCTGCTGGCAGCTGAGGGTTTCGATTAATTATCATTTCTTTCTAGAGAATCTGCATGGTCATCAATGGTTTCTGTTCTTTCGGAACAGTTACTATAGTCATATAGTTAAAGGCTACCCGGCCATTGACCTTCTTCTGTGCGAATGCGCTCACTTCTCCCAATCTTTTACGGGAATCGTCTCCTTAGTTGGCGCAGGTAATGAGTGGATGGGGAAAAATCCAATATTTACATTACGAAAGTAAGTTGTGAACAGTTGGGAATGTGGGTCTCACGGGAAGCGTGCAAGGGATAAGTCCCTACAGTCGCGTTATTCATCTGTGCCCTCGGTTGCTCACATGGATAGAGCGTTTGCCATGTAAGCAGGAGATCCCGGGTTCGTGTCCCGGTCGGGGAACATATTTTCAACTGTTCCCATCGAGGTATATCAGGAACACCTGTTGGCAGCTAAGGATTTCGATTAATTATCATTTCTTTCTAGAGAAGCTGCATGGTCATCATTGGCGAAAGAACAGTTACTATCTTTATATATATACGTGGGAGTTCATCAGAGACAAGGGAATCGTTAGGAGCGTCCAGGGAAGTGTGATAGGACCGTTATTGTTCTCAATATACATAAATGATTTGACGGACAAGGAGCGCTGCCATTTGCGGTAGTTTGCTGATGTGGTGTACGGTAAGGCGTCGAAGTTGAGTGATTGTAGGAAGATACGACTTAGACAAAATTTCTAATTGGTGTGATGAATAGCAGCTAGCCCTAAATGTGGAAGAATGTAAGTTAATGCGGATGAGTAGGAACATCAAACCTGTAATGTTTGTATACAATGTTATTGGTGTCCTGCTTGACAGAGTCAAGAAGGTTAAATACACTCCTGGAAATTGAAATAAGAACACCGTGAATTCATTGTCCCAGGAAGGGGAAACTTTATTGACACATTCCTGGGGTCAGATACATCACATGATCACACTGACAGAACCACAGGCACATAGACACAGGCAACAGAGCATGCACAATGTCGGCACTAGTACAGTGTATATCCACCTTTCGCAGCAATGCAGGCTGCTATTCTCCCATGGAGACGATCGTAGAGATGCTGGATGTAGTCCTGTGGAACGGCTTGCCATGCCATTTCCACCTGGCGCCTCAGTTGGACCAGCGTTCGTGCTGGACGTGCAGACCGCGTGAGACGACGCTTCATCCAGTCCCAAACATGCTCAATGGGGGACAGATCCGGAGATCTTGCTGGCCAGGGTAGTTGACTTACACCTTCTAGAGCACGTTGGGTGGCACGGGATACATGCGGACGTGCATTGTCCTGTTGGAACAGCAAGTTCCCTTGCCGGTCTAGGAATGGTAGAACGATGGGTTCGATGACGGTTTGGATGTACCGTGCACTATTCAGTGTCCCCTCGACGATCACCAGTGGTGTACGGCCAGTGTAGGAGATCGCTCCCCACACCATGATGCCGGGTGTTGGCCCTGTGTGCCTCGGTCGTATGCAGTCCTGATTGTGGCGCTCACCTGCACGGCGCCAAACACGCATACGACCATCATTGGCACCAAGGCAGAAGCGACTCTCATCGCTGAAGACGACACGTCTCCATTCGTCCCTCCATTCACGCCTGTCGCGACACCACTGGAGGCGGGCTGCACGATGTTGGGGCGTGAGCGGAAGACGGCCTAACGGTGTGCGGGACCGTAGCCCAGCTTCATGGAGACGGTTGCGAATGGTCCTCGCCGATACCCCAGGAGCAACAGTGTCCCTAATTTGCTGGGAAGTGGCGGTGCGGTCCCCTACGGCACTGCGTAGGATCCTACGGTCTTGGCGTGCATCCGTGCGTCGCTGCGGTCCGGTCCCAGGTCGACGGGCACGTGGACCTTCCGCCGACCACTGGCGACAACATCGATGTACTGTGGAGACCTCACGCCCCACGTGTTGAGCAATTCGGCGGTACGTCCACCCGGCCTCCCGCATGCCCACTATACGCCCTCGCTCAAAGTCCGTCAACTGCACATACGGTTCACGTCCACGCTGTCGCGGCATGCTACCAGTGTTAAAGACTGCGATGGAGCTCCGTATGCCACTGCAAACTGGCTGACACTGACGGCGGCGGTGCACAAATGCTGCGCAGCTAGCGCCATTCGACGGCCAACACCGCGGTTCCTGGTGTGTCCGCTGTGCCGTGCGTGTGATCATTGCTTGTACAGCCCTCTCGCAGTGTCCGGAGCAAGTATGGTGGGTCTGACACACCGGTGTCAATGTGTTCTTTTTTCCATTTCCAGGAGTGTATATGGGCGTAACTCTGCAAAGCGATATGAGATGGAACGAGAATGTGAGGGAACTGTGGTAGGGAAGGCGAGTGGTCAATTTATTGGGAAAATTTTAGGAAAGAGTGGTTCACCTGTAAAGGAGACCGCATATAGGACGCTGGTGCGACCTATTCTTGAGTATTACTCGAGTTTTTGGGATCCGTAGGTCGGACTGGAGGAGGCTGTCAAAAGCATTCTGTAAATCTATAAATATGGTATCAGCTGGAAATGTCCTGTCGACGGTAAAAATTATTTCGTATGAATAATCATTTAAATCAACACTGTTATCACTTGGGACACAGCTTGTAAATTTATGGTGGCCCAGTTTGGGGCTCAGTGGCCTATATCTGCCTATGCCCTCCTCAAGCCGTACAGTGCATGGCGGCGGCTACTCCGAACCATTGTCTGTCACGTTCCACTCTTGTACTGGGCGAGGGGAAAACGACTCTCTCTGCTCTCTGTGCGTCTGTACTCGCTCTACTTTGTCTTACACTGATCTAATAAACCCTGCGTGAGATTGATGGAAACACAGTGTTCGTGGAATATTCTTCACTATATATATATATATATATATATATATATATATATATATATATATATATATATATGGCTCTGAGCACTATGGGACTTAACTTCTTTGGTCATCAGTCTCCTAGAACTTAGAACTACTTAAACCTAACTAACCTAAGGACATCACACACATCCATGCCCGAGGCAGGATTCGAACCTGCGACCGCAGCGGTCCCGCGGTTCCACTGAAGCGCCTACAACCGCTCGGCTACCACGGCCGGCATATATATATATATATATATATATATATATATATATATATATATATATATAGTGCGTGATTTGTGGCGGTGCTACATACCGATATCTTTGATGAAAAAAATCAGAACCGCAGATTTTTGAGATATGGCACGACAGAACTTATTTTTTGCGCAGAAAAACGCTAAAATAACATTTGCAGAAGTTTAAAATCCAAACATCCTTCTCCAGCTTCCCCTGCAGGTCACAGCACTGGAACCTCTTTTTTTTTTTACAAATCAAGAACTATATGTCTGTAGCTTTCCTACTACAGTCATGACAACATCGTCACTTTCTAGTAATCAGCACAGTACAGTTTGTCGCATCATATGATTTCTGTGTGGTTCACTTACGTGTCTTCCGACTGACAGCACAACGTCGCACTATGTACAGAGACATAGGATATGTAACATAATTTACTCTAAATTTAGTTCCCTTAACAGTCCATTGGCCAATGGTTAATTCAACTTTCTAGCATGCAGAACTTTTCCAGTGCTGCAACCACCTGAGATTTGTTTTTCAGTTTGGCGGCCGTGACAGGACAGCAAAAGTTAGTCAGCGACAACAGGTGACAGCAAAACAACAAAGACATAGAGGGTGGGACGACAGAAAAGATGTGTTAGTTATCTCTCGAACTAGAATGGAGTAATTTCCGTTGAACTAAGCTAAATCATAGAGTAGTTCTCTAGATTTAGAATAGATTAATTTCAGTTAAACTAAGCTAAATCATTAAGTAGCTCCCAAGTAATGTGTTCCGCCTTGCATTTTAATACATATGTTTACTACTCTAGTAGTGAGAAAAGCATCACATGATTTCTGTGTACTTTATTTGCGTATCTTCCAACTGGCAGTACGACGTTACACCAATTACGTGCAGAAAGTTAGGACATGTAAAATAATGTTCTCCGCATTTTTCTCCCCTAACAACCTATTGCCCAGTAGCTAGTTCCACTTTCTGGCAAACAGAACTTCTCCACTATCACGTTCACCTCTGGTTTCTTTTTCAGTTTGGCGACCCTAACAGGATGGCAAAGGTTAGTCGGAGATATCAGGTGACAGCAAGATAACAAAGACAGAGAGGATGCGAAGAGGGGAAAAACGATGTAACTTGCTTTCAGGAAAGCTGTTCTGTGTGTCTCTAATTTCCTGTTACTCTCATTTGCCTTTCTGCGCGCAGAGTGTTAAGAGCCGGCAAACACGGGCGCTGCAAAAAGAGCGCCTTTTCACCGGCTGCTCCATTACTGCCATTAGGGCGGAAGCGCGTCTGATTGAAGCCAGATCCGGCACGAGGGTTTTCAGTGGACACACAAGGAAAGGGCAAACAGGGATATAAAAAAAAGGAAGAGAGAATGGGATGCAGTGGGCTGGTGGATATAGATGGATATTCGCGCGGAAGAGTGTGCTGTGGCTGGGGTCTGTGGAGGGGGAGGGGGGAGGGGGATGAAAAGGGGTGGCGTTGTAGTGCCGGCTCGTCAAGGGTGTTTTGCGGTTCCGGATTTAATATTATTTTCGCGGCGTTTAAAGCGAGAAGAGGGCTCGCCCGCCGGCTTTTTTTTTTATGTAGCTCTCTTCTCTGCCCCCGCGTATTGCCGGCAGCCGGCTTTGCTTGGTCTCGTTCTGTGTGTACTGGGCGGCTGTGAAAATTTGTTAGGTGTGCAAAATGGATGATCGGGCGGTGTGTGCCTCCCGCATATTGTTTATTCTGCCGGGGATTCCCCTTTCTCCCCGCTCCCACCTCCCAACTGCCCTGACACCCGCTACAAGCCTCCCTCCCTCCCCCAACCCCTGTCTGTTGCGCCCGCTCTCTTTTCTGGTAGCTCGTTTTATTTTTTAATTTCCAGCGGCTTGCCAGCAATAGGGCGCGGTGGTGGTGGTGGTGGTGGGGTAATGTGCGAGTTTGAAATGCAAGGTTTTGGGCAGAGGGAGGGAGACATTGGATAGGCAGTCACACCGCTCCGGTGGTAGGGGGTGGTAGCGGACGAGCCGGTTTTCAGGGGAGGGGGTGGAGCGGCGAGCCACGACTGACGCAAATACGAGTTTGTCCCGCGAAAATGCAATAATGAGCTTTTCGTATAGATCACACGCTAATGTAGCAAAACAAGTGGGCTGGCGCTCTTGAAAATTAATAGCCCCGCGTGTGCGAGCGCGCCGGCGAAAAGGGGTTGAGTTATTCCGTTCGGTAACGTGCGTTTGTATCCACTGGTATATCAGCCAGCCCTCTCTCTCTCTCTCTCTCTCTCTCTCTGTCTCTCACACAAACTCTCTTTTTCTGTCGCACTCACACACCTACGTACACGTGTGGCCGTCTGTATATGCCTTGCGCCTCCCTTGCTTTCTTTTTGTTTTTTACTAACGCCGCACCCCATATCACCAGCCAACCCTCCCTCCCATCCATGCTGTCCGCCTACACACACACACACACACACACACACACACACACACACAGAAGCCGTGCGAAAATTATCGGCGCAATACGCGAGCGGTTCGGAAGGGCGCGGAAAGGGGGAGAGGCCTAGGGGGGGTGTTGGTGGGAGGGGGTGTATGACTGCGCAAGTTAACGTCATCACGGGACGCGAGCGCGCCCGGCTGGTCGCCCGCTAATAGACGGGACACGGTCTGCAGGGCTGATTTGAGTGGCGCCAGCGCACGGGCGACAGAAATTTCGGGGGAGGTTGTCCGAAATTGGTGGTCCGCGGACGCTAAATTGGCACTTATTATGGCTTCCGCGCGGCCGCGGAGGGGGGTGTGGAGGGAAAAGGGGGTGGTGCTCACTTTGGGAAATGGCGGGGACGGCGAGTGACATCTATTGCGGGGGAGGAGGCGAGGGTAAAAATTAAAAGCATACGATAGGTGGAGCGTTCGAGGGGGTGAGGCAGAGAAAATGACACGAAATATCAGTCGGTAATGATGGCGCGTGCGCCCACGTCGCCTGTTTTCGAAGCTCGCAAACCGGGCGAAATTGATTGCGGTAATGGCTGTTGAGGTCCATATCGGCCGCCGCCGGTGTATTCACTATGCGAGTCAGCAGTGATTGCGTCGACTCGCGACGAGTGTAGACTGACCGCGAGTTGGAGTAACCTGGCAGGTGCTGTTCCGGTCAGACGGGGAAAATTTCTTGCATTATCTCTCCGTCCGAATACGCCTCGGAAGGCCCAACGGTACCGACCGGCCGCCATGTCATCCTCAGTCAACAGGCGTCACTGGATGCGGATATGGAGGGGCATGTGGTCAGCACACCGCTCTCCCAGCCGCTACTTCTCAATCAAGTAGCTCCTGAGTTTGCCTCGCTAGGGCTGAATGCACCCCGCTCGGCAGACAGGACGGTCACCCATCCAAGTGCTAGCCCAGCTCGACAGCGCTTAATATCAGTGATGTGACGAGAATTGGTGTTACTGCGGCAAGGCTGTTGGCAAATGTGTGTGAATTCCTAAGGGACAAAATTGCTGAGGTCATCCGTCCCTAGACTTACGCAATACTTAAACTGACTTATGCTAACAACACATACATGCCCGAGGGAGGACTCAAAGCTCCGGCGGAGGGGCCGTGCAATCCGTGACATGGCGCCTCAAACCGCGCGATCACTCCGCGCGGTTTGCAGAACTGATGTTGCTCAAAAATACCGGAACATCGAAGAAATCCGTGCTTGAACGGAAATGCATGTGCTAGCCAAGTTTTCAGGTTCCGCTGTTGTATATGAGAGCGAACGCACCTGTCCAATGCCCTCAATAGGTTTCAAGCGTCAGTCGTAATCATAACAGTTTTATGTGTGGGCGTGGGTGCATTAGGTCGGAGCTAAGTGAATTCTAACGTGGGAAAATTCTTGGTGCACGCGTCGTGGATCCTTCCGTAACAAAGGAGCTGAAGTGTTCGGTCTTTCAAAAGGCACCTTATCAAAGATTTATCTTAATGTACACCACTGGCCATTAAAATTGATACACTACGAAGATGACGTGCTACAAACACGAAATTTAACCGACACGAAGAAGATGCTGTGATATGCAAATGATTAGCTTTTCAGAGCATTCACACAAGGTTGGCAACGGTGGCGACACCTACAACGTGCTCACATGAGGGAAGTTCCCAACCGATTTCTCATACACAAACAGCAGTTGACTTGCGCGTTTCCTGGTGAAACGTTGTTGTGATGCCTCGTGTAAGGAGGAGAAATGCGTACCATCACGTTTCCGACTTTGGCAAAGGGCGGATTGTAGCCTATCGCGATTGCGGTTTATCGTATGGCGACATTGCCGCTCGCGTTGGTCGAGATCCAATGACTGTTAGCTGAATATGGAATAGCTGGGTTCAGGAGGGTATTACGGAAAGACGAACCTGGGTACACAAATGCCAAACGTCATTTTTTCTGATGAATCCGTGTTTGGCGACATCGCAGTGAACGCAGATTGGAAGCGTGTATTCGTCATCGCCATACTGGCGTATCACCCGGCGTTATGGTACGGGGTGCCATTGGTTACGCGTCTCAGTCACCTCTTGTTCGCATTGACGGCACTTTGAACATTGGACGCTACATTTCAGATGTGTTACGACCCGTGGGTCTACCCTTCATTCGATCCCTGCGAAACCCTACATTTCAGCAGGATAATGCACGACCGCATGTTGCAGGTCCTGTACGGTCCTTTCTGGATACAGAAAATGTTCGACTGCTGCCCTGGCCAGCACATTCTCCAGATCTCTCACCAACTGAGAACGTCTGGTCAATGGTGGCCGAGTAACTGGCTCGTCACAATACGCCAGTCACTACTCTCGATGAACTGTGGTACCGTGTGTTGAAGCTGCGTAGGCAGCTGTACCTGTACACGCCATCCAAGCTGTGTTTGGCTCAATGCCCAGGCTTATCGAGGCCGTTATTACGGCCAGAGGTGGTTGTTCTGGGTACTGATTTCTCAGGATGTATGGAGCCTAATTGCGTGAAAATGTAATGACATGTCAGTTCTAGTATAATATATTTGTCCAATAAATACCCGTTTATCATCTGCTTTTCTTCTTGGTGGGGGTGGGGTTGGCCACGACTTTTCAAAGGAATCATTGCATCACTCTCGTTAAGCGATTTACAGAAATATGGTTGGCCGCGGATTTGAACAGTTGACGTCTCTGATGTGGGTCCAGAAACGTTAACACTGGCCTAGCCACGTCATTCAACTGAGTTACTATCGGCGATCTGTTCAAACAATTGCTGCGCCATTCATGATAAGGGGATTGGTCACAAGTTCTTTGGGTTGTCCCTCATTTAGGCTCTGAGCACTATGAGACTTACCTTCTGAGGTCATCAGTCCCCTAGAAATTAGAACTACTTATACCTAACTAACCTAAGGACACCACACACATCCATGCCCGAGGCAGGATTCGAACCTGCGTCCGTAGCGGTCGTGCGGTTCCAGACTGTAGCGCCTAGAACCGCCATGTCTATTTACTTCGGCATCTGTGCAGGTCTTACGGATATTGTGTGTGTTTAGTTTCTCCCAGTGTATAAAATATCCGAACAGAATTAACGAGACATCGTACTCACCACAGACAACAGTGCTACGACTGCCAGCGCCAATGCTCACAGAGTGGGATATGCTGTAGAAGCTCTTAGACAGCTTGATGGATTGGATTGATTTGGGGGGAGAGACCAAACAGCGAGGTAATCGGTCTTACTGTCTTAGGGAAGGGTGGGGAAGGACGTTGGCCGTGTCCTGTCAAAGGAAACATTCCGGCATTTGCCTGAAGCGATTGAGGGAAATCACGGAAAACCTAAATCAGGTCTGCCGGACGCGGGATTCAACCGTCGTCCTCCCGAATGAGAGACTAGTGTGCTAACCACTGCGCCACCTCGCTCGGTACAGCTAGATGAGTAGACAGCAGGTCAGAATAGGTCCATCCTCCAGCTCAGCTGCAGACTAAGAATTCTTCCACTGCAAATGAGCAATACTTTGCGAGGCTGACCAATGGCTCTGAGCACTATGGGACTTAACATCTATGGTCATCAGTCCCCTAGAACTTAGAACTACTTAAACCTAACTAACCTAAGGACATCACACAACACCCAGTCATCACGAGGCTGACCAATGTTCATCATGCTAGCATGAGGCAGCAGAGACATCAATCGGCCCATTTTTCTCGTCTAGCCAGCACTATTGTTAGCGTGAGGATTTCACAACATTCTCATTGAGACACTCTTTTTGCTGTGTAAATATACTGAATAATTACTCTTGCACCCGACTTGTGCTTACTTGCGCCACTTTCCATGATCACCATTACGACAGCATCTGCCTGTCACCATGATCTCATTTTGCTGCGTTGCTGGCTTTGGTACCAGCCTGTACAGTAAGTAGCAATCGCTTTCGTATTTGCTGCTATACCACTGGTCTGTTCTTCACTGGAATTCTGTCTGGCTTTTGAACCGTTCTGCCCTACTTCGTACACCGTCAGGGCAGGTCTCTAAAGCTTATCTGGCTGCATCAAGTGTACTATTCTGTGGCACTTCAGTTGTTTGGTCTCCTGGAAAGGACAATGTAAACTAATTTTAGAACATCTAAATTCGATCCACCAAAATATTCGTACATGATGGAGGTTGCAAAGGAAGGCTGCCTTCCCTTTCTTGATGTATTGGTAAGGAGGAAGGTTGATGCCACATTGGGACATGTATACACTGAAGAACCAAAGAAACTCATATCCTGTAGGGCCACTGCGAGCGCACACACAAGTGGCGCAACACGACGTGGAGTGGACTCGACTAATGCCTGAAGTAGTGCTGGAGGGAACTGACACTATGAATCCTGCAGGGCTGTTCATAAATCCATAAGAGTACGAGGGAGTGGAGATCTCTTCTGAACAGCACGTTGCAAGATATCTCGGATATGCTCAACAATGTTCATATCTGGGGAGTTCGGTGGCCAGCGGAAGTGTTTAAACTCAGAAGAGCGTTCCTGGAACCACTCTGTAGCAATTGTGGACGTGTGAAGTGTAGCTTTGCCCTGCTGGAATTGCCGAAGTGCGTCGCAATGCACAATATACATTAATGGATGCAGGTGATCAGACAGGATGCTTACATACGTGTTGCCTGTCAGAGTCTTATCTAGACGTATCAGGGGTCCCATATCATGCCAAATGAACACGCCCCACACCATTCCAGAGCCTCCAGCAGCTTGAATACTCCCCTACCGACATGGATTCATCAGGTTGTTTCCACACCCGTACACGTCCATCCGCTCGAGACTATTTGAGACCCGTCCAATCGCCGGCCGGAGTGGCCGTGCGATTCTGAGCGCTTCAGTTTGGAACCGCGTGACCACTACGGTTGCAGGTTCGAATCCTGCCTTGGGCATGGATGTGTGTGATGTCCTTAGGTTAGTTAGGTTTAAGTAGATCTAAGTTCTAGGGGACTGATGACCTCAGATGTTAAGTCCCATAGTGCTCAGAGCCACTCTTCCGATCAGGCAACATGTTTCCAGTCATCAACAGTCCAATGTCGTTGTTGACGGAACCAGACGAGGCGTAAAGGTTTGTGTCGTGCAGTCATCAAGAGTGCACGTGTGGACCTTCGGCTCCGAAACCCATATGGATGAAGTTTCTTTGCCTTGTTCGTTCGCCAACACTTGTTGATCACTATGATGTTGATGTCTTGGCGACCAAATTCGCCTGATGTAAATCGTATGGAACACATCTGGGTCGCGATCGGACGAGACACAAATCAGAGGCCTGTATTTACGCGAATTACATGACCTGTGCGTAGACATGTAATGCCACTTACCACCACAAACCTACCAACAAAGTGTGTGATCCCTGACACGCACAACCAGTGCTATATTTCGTTCCAAAGTCGGACAAACACGGTATTAAGCAGCTGGTCAAAACGTTTTTGATCATCAGTGTATGATGCCTCAGGCTACTCTCAAGTTGCTTATGAAAGTTCTGTTAGTAGACCCTAGTTTTTGAGATTAGCGTATTCAAATAGACAGACACGACCCTTTTACAGTTTCGTCATTAATGTACATAAAGATGACAGTGACATTTACAAAGCTTGGGAATTTGATTCGATCAGACGCGACTTGAAAACTGAAAGGGTTTCATTCAGACGGGTGATGAGGTACTTTTTCACAGTAACCAGCATCCGACATGGCGTTTTCTACAGCACGTGTGACGTCCCTGCCAGGCGTTCAGTTGTACTGGGGGCGTTTATTTGCGAATCGGGAATTGGCAACGGTGGAAAATACACCGGTTAATATTTTTGAGCCCCCAATTTTGTCAAGTGGCCGCTCATTTAGACTGAGCGCTCGCGACACTTCCTCTGTGTGTCGGGAAAAAAAAAGAGAGTTGGCGACTGGCTGGGAAGGGGCAGGGGGGTTTGCAGGCGAAGCCAGAGGGAAGCACCGCGCAGTATAATGAACTGTATCGGCTGCGGCCAATAAAACGGATTAAAAATATCATCCTGCGGTGGAATTTGCCGCTGGTGGCTCTCTACCAGCCGCAGTCAGTTGTCCGTCCCACTCCCACCCTCCCTTCCCCCACCCCTTTAAAGCGCTGTGCTCACAAAAGCATCTGGCTCTGTGATTGGCAGCACTGTCAACAGGCCTGCATACGCACGTGGGGTGGGTGGGGGGGCAAAATACGTGAGAGCGCCGGCAGCTGCGCTTTGCTTTCGTGTGCGTAGGTTGGCAACATTTTTAATGCGCGGTGCGAGCGTCAGTTGTTAACGAGGAGCGCCCGCCCTGGCCTCTGGCGGCAGTTTCGCGCAGTCGGCGGAATTGTTTGTGTATTGTTGGCAGCGCGCGCCGGGCTTTGGGAAAGCGCAAAGGCTAGCGGTGTGTGGCGGCGGTCCGTTTAAGTGAATAAACTGTTTGTTGTCGCGCCGCGCGCCTGCGGGACTGGACGCTGTGGTGGGGTAGGGAGGGGACAGAGAACGCGGCGGACGAGCGTTTAGTGTCGAGTGTTGGATGGAGAGGGGGGGGGGGGGGGAGGGGGTACTGACTGGCTCATTGTTGCTAATGACGTTGCTACTGCACAGTGGGTAGCGAGCGAGTGGGGGAGGGGTGTTTGTCGCCGCGGGCGCTGATGATGCTGTCGTCATTAACGCACCGCCAACAGCTGAACTTTCAGAATAGCGGCCGCGCGCGCCTCTTCTGCTGTTGAACGCTGGTAAACGCAGCCACCTGCATTTTGCCTACGGGCGAATGACGGTAGAAGTGTAGTGACCAGACGTTGCCGTATGACCGGCAGAGTTCCGATTTTTAGACTCTAGTCCCATTGTCCCCATAAGATTTTGCCGCGATACCTAAATGTTCCGGCTTTTAGATACCGAATCAAATTCTGTGCCATGTGAGGATTCAATATATATAACTTTACACTACTCACCATTAAAATTGCTACACTAAGAAGAAATGCAGATGATTAACGGGTATTCATTGGACAAATATACTAGAACTGACATGTGATTACATTTTCACTCAATTTGGGTGCATAGATCCTGACAAATCAGTACCCAGAAAAACCACCTCTCGCCGTAATAACGGCCTTGATACGCCTGAGCATTGAGTCAAACAGAGCTTGGATGGCGTGTACAGGTACAGCTGCCCATGCAGCTTCAAGACGGTACCACAGTTCATCAAGAGTAGTGACTGGCGTATTGTGATGAGCCAGTTGCTCGGCCACCATTGACCAGGCGTTTTCAATTGGGGAGAGATCTGGAGAATATGCTGGCAAGGGCAGCAGTCGAACATTTTCTGTATCCAGAAAGGCCCGTACGGGACCTGCAACATGCGGTCGTGCATTATCCTGCTGAAATGTAGGGTTTCGCAGGGATCGAAAGAAGAGTAGAATTGGCTCTGAGCCGGCCGGGGTGGCCGACCGAATCTAGGCTCTACAGTCTGGAAGCGCGCGACCGCTACGGTCGCAGGTTCGAATCCTGCCTCGGCCATGGATGTGTGTGATGTCCTTAGGTTAGTTACGTTTAATTAATTCTAAGTTCTAGGCGACTGATGACCTCAGAAGTTAAGTCGCAGAGTTAATAAAAAACATCTGAGGTCATCAGTCCCCTAGAACTACTGAAACCTAACTAACCTAAGGACATCACACACATCCATGGCCGAGGCAGGATTCGAACCTGCGACCGTAGCGGTCGCGCGGTTCCAGACTGAAGCCCCTAGAGCCGCTGGGCCACATTGGCCGGCCAGTGAAGGGTAGAGCCACGGGTCGTAACACATCTGAAATGTAACGTCCATTGTTCAAAGTGCCGTCAATGCGAACAAGAGGTGAGTGAGACGTGTAAGCAATGGCACCCCGTACCACACGCTGGATGATCCGCCAGTATGGCAATGACGAATACACGCTTCCAATGCGCGTTCACCGCGATGTCGCCAAACTCGGATGCGACCGTCACGATGCTGTAAACAGAACCTGGATTCATCCGAAAAAATGACGTTTTGCCACTCGTGCACCCAGGTTCGTCGTTGAGTACACCATCGCAGGCGCTCCTGTCTGTGATGCAGCGTCAAGGGTAACCGCAGCCACGGTCTCCGAGCTGATATTCCATGCTGCTGCAAACGTCGTCGAACTGTTCGTGCAGATGGTTGTTGTCTTACAAACATCTGTTGACTCAGGGATCGAGACGTGGCTACACGATCCGTTACAGCCGTGCGGATAAGATGCCTGTCATCTCGACTGCTAGTGATACGAGGCCGTTGGGATCCAGCACGGCGTTCCGTATTACACTCCTGAACCCACCGATCCCATATTCTGCTAACATTCATTGGATGTCGATCAACGCGAGCAGCAACGTCGCGATACGATAAACCGCAATCGCGATAGGACACAATCCGACCTTTATCAAAGTCGGATACGTGATGGTACGCATTTCTCCTCCTTACACGAGGCATGACAACAACGTTTCACCAGCCAACGCCGGTCAACTGCTGTTTGTGTATGAGAAATCGGTTGGAAACTTTCCTCAGTTCAGCACGTTGTAGGTGTCGCCACCGGCGCCAACCTTATGTGAATGCCCTGAAAAGCTAATCATTTGCGTATCACAGTGTCGTCTTCTTGTCGGTTAAATTTCGCGTCTGTAACACGTCATCTTCGTGGTGTAGCAATTTTAATGGCCAGTAGTGTAGTAGCTCCAGGAGCCAGAAAAGTTACAGCGGTGTAAGTCTCAAAACACATTTCCGTGCGGTTCTGAGCGTTTGTGGTCACGCTCTTCCCTTCTCAGAGAATATCCGTGACCGACCGCCGAAATTTGGTTGGTGGAGTCGGTGGGGTCGTTGTAGAGGCGACGGCAAGGTGATAGCAGAGTGCGTGGAGATGGGGTCGTGCCCGCGGAGGGCCCCGCAGTTTTATCGCGAGGCGGTGTGCGTGTGGGCACACGCACCGCGGAGATTGTGCGTCACGCACGGCACACACGCTCACACACAGCCGGGAGTCTTCTGCATACCCCAGGCGCCTGCCGCCTGTATCGCGTTACCACCTCGCCGTGACGGCGCACCTCCTCTGCGGACTCTAGCTGGCGCGAAAGACCGCGTCGTCTCGCACACAGCAGTCAACAGCTCGGAATACCTTCCGCGCGCTGTAACTTGCCATTACTGTGAATATCAGCAATCCGGTAAAACATCAAATCTCCGATTTCTCTGCGGCCGGAAAAAGATCTCTACATCTGATTACTCTGCTTGGTTAAAATCGCTCTGAGCGCTATGCGACTTAACATCTGAGGTCATCAATCGCCTAGAACGTAGAACTAATCAAAACTAACAAACCTAAGGACATCACACACATCCATGCCCGACGCAGGATTCGAACCTGCGACCCGAGCGGTCGCTCGGCTCCAGACTTTAGCGCCTAGAACCGCACGGCCACTCCGGCCGACGATTACTCTGCTATTCACAACAAAGCGCCTGGCAGAGGGTTCAATGAACCACCTTCATGCTGTCTCTACCGTTCCACTCTCGAACGGCACGCGGCAAAAACGAGCACTTAAATTTTTCCGTGCGAGCCCTGATTTCTCTCATTTTATCAAAAAATGGCTCTGAGCTCTATGGGACTTAACATCTATGGTCAGCAGTCCCCTAGAACTTAGAACTACTTAAAACTAACTAACCTAAGGACAGCACACAACACCCAGTCATCACGAGGCAGACAAAATCCCTGACCGCGCCGGGAATCGAACCCGGGAACCCGGGCGTGGGAAGCGAGAACGCTACCGCACGACCACGAGCTGCGGACTCTCATTTTATCGTGATGATCCTGCAAGAACAGGGCAAACTAGACTGAAGAAAGTGCAACCCTTCCGCAAATTCCTTCAGACTTCAATGCTGGGCCGTCAACAAGTACGACCCATTCAACGAAACATCATCGAAATGGGCTTTCGGAGCCGAAGGTCCACTCGTAGACTTTCTTATTCATGTAACTGAAGTATGTTCAATAACATTCTATGTTATTTACATAAATTAATGTGTTTTCTCAGTAATGAGTTTGTTCGATTTTGTGACTTCAGTCTGATTAAAAAACAAAAGGTGAAAGTGCTGTTATTGAAAGAACCAGCAATGACGTTTACTCCTATATTCCTTCCCGTCATAAGTATTTCGCCTTTTTTTTCGAATATGTTGCGGTTTTCTAGAGTGTGCTTAGGGAGGAACCTAAGAGCATAACATAAGTTGCTGCTCATTTCATTCGCAGCATTCATATATATCGTAATTTTATTCAGTGCTGTCAATGTTTTTCTCATGAATATATTATTTTCGTAAAATAAAGAACAACCACCTATAGTCACAAACGTCATTTTATTTCAACGCACAATGCATTTAACGCCGTGGGAGCTCATTTTGAAGTGTTTTTACAGTTTACATCAATTCAAACTTGCTTAATTCTGCTCCTGGTAAGACGAAATTGGTTGATTACGAAATGGTATATTGGGAATTTAAGTTTACAAAACTGAGACAAATCAATAAATAACTTACTGTTTGTAGTAGTGGATACATGGTTTCTAAGTACTATGTTGATATCTCAATTGAGGCTGTATGTTACCAAATGTTTGCATTATTTGTACATTTAGGACAAAACAAAATTTTAAAATCACTGAAAACTATAGGTGCTAAACTCCGTTTGTTCATTCAACATGTTTTGAGACAAATTTGCTTTATGTGTGCAGGCATTTGATAATATACAGCCAATATGACGTATTCACAAATATTTGTTGTCTGAACGAGATGTATGCATAATTCATAATATAACATATTTGTATCTGTATTGAAATAACAGCACTTGTGTATTTGTGAAAGTGCAGCATCTTTATATTTGAAGCCGGCCGTTGTGGCCGAGCGGTTCTAGGCACTTTAGTCCGGAACCGCGCTGCAGCTACGGTCGCAGGATCGAATCCTGCATCGGGCATGGATGTGTGTGATGTCCTTAGGTTAGTTGGGTTACAGTAGTTCTAAGTTCTAGGGGATTGGTGACCTCAGATGTTGAGTCCCATAGTGCTCAGAGCCATTCGAACCATTTGTGTATTTGAAATTCTGTTCACAAAAACACTGTATAATGGAAATTCTGCAAATAAACATGTCTATTCATACTTTACTTCAAAACCATGTATCCACTGCTCGCAACAATAAGTTATTTTCCGATTTGTCTTTAGTTTCTTGAACTTAGTCTGGAAAAAGTCATGGGATACTACTTAATATCGTGTGGGACCTCCTCTTACCCTCCGTAGGACAGCAGCTGGATATGAGATGGACTCAATTCCTTGGAATCCTGCAGAAATACTGGGCCACGCTGCCTCTATAGCTGTCCATAGTTGCGAAAGTGTTGCCGGTGCCGGATTTTGTGCATGAACTGACCTCTCGATTACGCCCCATAAATGTTCGACGGGATTCTTGTCGGGTGGTCTGGGTGGCCAAATCACTCGCTCAAGTTGTCCAGAATGTTCTTCCAACCAATCGCGAACACATGTGGCCTAGTGACATGGCGCGTTGCCACCTATGAACATGTCATCTTTGCTTGGGAACATGAACCCCATGAATGGTTGCTAATGGTCCCCAAGTAGCCGAAAATAACCATTTCGAGTCACTGATCGGTTCAGTTTGACCAGAGGACCCAGCCCATTCCATGTAAACACAGCGCTCACCTTGGTGGAGCCACCACCAGCTTGCACATTGCCTTGTTGATAAACTGTGTCCGTGGTTTCGTGCGGTCTGTGCCACACTCGAACTCTACCATTAGCTATGAATAACTGAAAGAACTCATCTGGCTAAGCCAAGGGTTTTCCAGTCGTCTAGGGTCCAACTGATGTGGTCACGAGCCCTGGAGAGGCGCTGCAGGCGACGCCGTGCTGTCAGCAAAGCCACTCGCGTCGCTCGTCTGCAGCTATAGCCCATTAATGCCAAATTTGGCCGCACTCTCCTATCAGATATGTTCCTCGTACATTCCACATTGATTTCTGCTGTTATTTCATGCAGTGTTGCTTGTCTATTAGCACTGACAACTGTATGCAAATGACGCTGCTGTTGGTCGTTAAGTGAAGGCCGCCGGCCGCTGTGTTGTCCGTGGTGAGAGGTACTGTCTGAAATATGGCATTCTCTGCACACCCTTGAAACTGTGGATCTCGTAATATCGAATTTAATAGCGATTTCCGAATGCATGTAGCTGCAACTAGGATTTCTTGTTCAAAGTATGGTATACTATGTGACCAAAAGTATCCGGAAGCGGGGAAAAATACACATTTTTTAATATTAGGTGCATTGTGCTGCCACCTACTGCCAGGCACTCCATATCAGCGACCTCAGTAGTCATTAGACATCGTGAGAGAGCAAGATGGAGCGCTCCGCGGAACTCCCGGACTTCGAACGTGATCAGGTGATTGGGTGTCACTTGTCATACGACTGTCCGCATCCTTAGGTCCACTGTTTCCCTGTGATAGTGAAGTGGACACGTACAGCACAAAAGCGTACAGGCCGACCTCGTCTGTTGACTGACAGTGACCGCCGACGGTTGAAGAGGGTCGGAATGTGTAAACAGGCAGGCATCTACCCAGACCATTCCAAACTGCATCAGGATCCACTGCAAGAACTATGACGGTTAGGCGGGAGGTGAGAACACTTAGATTTCATGGTAAAGGAGCGTAAATATTGGACGACTGAGCAGTGGAAAAACGTTGTGTGGAGTGACGAATCACGGTACACAATGTGGCGATCCGATGGCGGGGTGTGGGTATGATAAATGCCCGGTGAACGTCATCTGCCAGCGTCTGTAGTGCCAACAGTAAAACTCGGAGGCGGTGGTGTTATGGTGTAATCGTGTATTTCATGGAGGGGGCTTGCACTCCTTGTTGTTTTGCGTGGCACTATCACAGCACAGGCCTACTTTGATGTTTTAAGCACCCTCTTGCTTCCTACTGTTGAAGAGCAATTCGTTGATGGCGATTCCTCTTTCAACACGATCGAGCACCTGTTCATAATGCACGGCCTGTGATGGAGTGGTTACACGACAATAACATCGCAGTAATGGACTGGCCTGCACAAAGTCCTGACCTGAATACTATAGAACACCTTTGGGTTGATCGTACTATGTAGGCTTTCACGGCCGGTGTTGTCTTCAGTTGAAACTTCCGGGCTGCGAGGCCGTGGTCGATGTATAAAATTTCCGCCTAACGTTTCGTCTCCATCTGTGGGAGACATCTTCTGAGGCCGTCCGGCTACTTCCACTGAGGCTCCAGGTACTCTCGCATTTATAGAGCGCATAGAGGCCACCACCATTCCTTACGTGATGCCGACTATATGCCTATCTTTCGAAGGCGTCATCAATCTCGATTAAGAGTAATCGATTGTCATAATGCTGGCGCAACGTCGACATCCATATTTTGTCCAACTTTAAAACTTCCTCGTTTCTATTAAAATTATTATGGTGTTTGTGAATCTCTATTGCTTCTCTATACATGCGCGCATGATAATGGGATGTTAGTGCTAGAACACTTGTCTCATTAAATTTAATTTCGTGGTCCCTATCTCGAAAAACCTGCTCAGCTACGGCTGATTTTTCGATGTGTCCTAAGCGACAGATTTTTTTATGTTTGGCTAAGCTGGTGTTTACATTTCTTTTCGTTGTTCCAATATATACTTGTCCGCAACTGCATGGAATTTTGTATACCCCAGGTATTGCTAGGAGGTGTTGGGCGTCTTTTGCAGTTCCTAAATATTCTTTAATCTTCTTGATGAAAGGAGGAAGTACAAACATGGTCCGGGAAAATCAGGAATACAAGTCGCTGAGGAATGAAATAAATAGGAAGTGCAGGGAAGCTAAGACGAAATTGCTGCAGGAAAAATGTGAAGACATCGAAAAAGATATGATTGTCAGAAGGACAGACTCAGCATACAGGAAAGTCAAAACAACCTTTGGTGAGATTAAAAGCAACGGTGGTAACATTAAGAGTGCAACGGGAATTCCACTGTTAAACGCAGAGAAGAGAGCAGATAGGTGGAAAGAATACATTGAAAGCCTCTATGAGGGTGAAGATTTGTCTGATGTGATAGAAGAAGAAACAGGAGTCGGTTTAGAAGAGATAGGGGATCCAGTGTTAGAATCGGAATTTAAAAGAGCTTTGGAGGACTTACGGTCAAATAAGGCAGAAGGGATAGATAACATTCCATCGGAATTTCTAAAATCATTGGGGGAAGTGGCAACAAAACGACTATTTACGTTGGTGTGTAGAATATATGAGTCAGGCGATATACCATCTGACTTTCGGAAAAGCATCATTCACACAATTCCGAAGACGGCAAGAGCTGACAAGTGCGAGAATTATCGCACAATCGGCGTAACAGCTCATGCATCGAAGCTACTTACAAGAATAATATACAGAAGAATGGAAAAGATAATTGAGAATGCGCTAGGTGACGATCAGTTTGGCTTTAGGAAAAGTAAAGGGACGAGAGAGGCAATTCTGACGTTACGGCTAATAATGGAAGCAAGGCTAAAGAAAAATCAAGACACTTTCATAGGATTTGTCGACCTGGAACAAGCGTTCGACAATATAAAATGGTGCAAGCTGTTCGAGATTCTGAAAAAAGTAGGGGTAAGCTATAGGGAGAGGCGGGTCATGTACAATATGTACAACAACCAAGAGGGAATAATAAGAGTGGACGATCAAGAACGAAGTGCTCGTATTAAGAAGGGTGTAAGACAAGGCTGTAGCCTTTCGCCCCTACTCTTCAGTCTGTACATCGAGGAAGCAATGATGGAAATAAAAGAAAGGTTGAGGAATGGAATTAAAATACAAGGTGAAAGGATATCAATGATACGATTCGCTGATGACATTGCTATCCTGAGTGAAGGTGAAGAAGAATTAAATGATCTGCTGAACGGAATGAACAGTCTAATGAGTACACAGTATGGTTTGAGAGTAAATCGGAGAAAGACGAAGGTAATGAGAAGTAGTAGAAATGAGAACAGCGAGAAACTTAACATCAGGATTGATGGTCACGAAGTCAATGAAGTTAAGGAATTCTGCTACCTAGGCAGTAAAATAACCAATGACGGACGGAGCAAGGAGGATATCAAAAGCAGACTCGCTATGACAAAAAAGGCATTTCTGGCCAAGAGAAGTCTACTAATATCAAATACCAGCCTTAGTTTGAGGAAGAAATTTCTGAGGATGTACGTCTGGAGTGCAGCATTGTATGGTAGTGAAACATGGACTGTGGGAAAACCGGAACAGAAGAGAATCGAAGCGTTTGAGATGTGGTGCTGTAGACGAATGTTGGAAATTAGGTGGACTGATAAGGTAAGGAATGAGGAGGTTCTACGCAGAATCGGAGAGGAAAGGAATATGTGGAAAACACTGATAAGGAGAGGGGACAGGATGATAGGACATCTGCTAAGACATGAGGGAATGACTTCCATTGTACTAGAGGGAGCTGTAGAGGGCAAAAACTGTAGAGGAAGACAGAGATTGGAATACGTCAAGCAAATAATTGAGGACGTAGATTGTAAGTGCTACTCTGAGATGAAGAGGTTAGCACAGGGAAGGAATTCGTGGCGGGCCGCATCAAACCAGTCAGTAGACTGATGACCAAAAAAAAAAAAAAAAAATTTCTGGGTGGGTCTGAAGATTATTTCGATCCCATACTAGGCCAGAACTTTCCCGATACGGTCCGTGACTTTATTAATGAACGGTAGGAAAACATTTCCAGTAGGTGACCGTTGTTGCTCTGGACTTACGGCTTCTTTTCTTCTTTCATGGAGGGCTCGATCAATTTCCTTGCTGGTATATCCGTTTATCAAGAAGGCTGACCGTAAGTGATTTAGTTCATCTCGCAAGTAAGCTGGCTCGCGGATTTTGTTGACTCTGTCCACCAAGGTTTTTGATGACACCTCTTTCTTGCCTAGGATGATGGTTTGATTCCTTGTGCAGGTGTCGATCCGTGTGAGTGTATCTTTCTACACTACTGGCCATTAAAATTGCTACATCACGAATATGACGTGCTGCAGACGCGAAATTTAACCGACAGCAAGAAGATGCTGTGAAATGCAAATGATTAGCTTTTCAGAGCATTCACACAAGGTTGGCGCCGATGGCGACACCTACAACGCGCTGACATGAGGAATGTTTCCAACCGATTTCTCATACACAAACTGCAGTTGACAAGCGTTGTATGGTGTAACGTTGCTGTGATTACTCGTGTAAGGAGGAGAAATGTGTACCATCACGTTTCCGACTTTGATAAAGGTCGGATTGTAGCCTATCGTGATTGCGGTTTATCGTATCGCGATATTGCTGCTCGTGTTGGTTGAGATCCAATGACTGTTAGCAGAAAATGGAATCAGCGGGTTCAGGAGGGTAATACGGAAGCCGTACTGGATCCTAACGGCCTCGTATCACTAGCAGTCGAGATGACAGGCATCGTATCCGCATGGCTGTAACTGATCGTGCAGCCACGTCTCGATCTCTGAGTCAACGGATAGGGACGTTTGCAAGACGAGAACCATCTGCACGAATAGTTCGACGACGTTTGCAGCATCACGGACTATCAGCTCGGAGACGATGGCTGTGGTTACTCTTGACGGTGCGTCACAGACAGGAGCGCCTGCGATGGTGTACTCAACGACGAACCTGGGTAAACGAATGGCAAAACATCATTTTTTCGGATGAATCCAGGTTCTGTTTACAGTATCATGATTGTCGCACCCGTGTTTGGCGTCATCGCGGTGAACGCACATTGGAAGCGTGTATTCGTCATTGCCATACTGGAGTATCACCCGGCGTGATGGTATGGGGTGCCATTGATTACACGTATCGGTCACCTCTTGTTCGCATTGGCGGCACTTTGAACAGTGGACGTTACATTTCAGATGTGTTACGACCCGTGGCTCTAGCCTCCATTCGATCCCTGCGAAACCCTACATTTCAGCAGGATAATGCACGACCGCATGTTGCAGGTCCTGTACGGGCCTTTCTAGATACAGAAAATGTTCGACTGCTGCCCTGGCCAGCACATTCTGAAGATCTCTGACCAACTGAAAACGTGTGGTCAATGGTGGCCGAGCAACTGGCTCGTCACAATACGCCAGTCACTACCCTTGATGAACTGTGGTACCGTGTTGAAGCTGCATGGGCAGCTGTACCTGTACAGGCTATCCAAGCTCTGTTTGAGTCAATGCCCAGGCGTATCAAGGCCGTTATTACGGCCAGAGGTGGTTGTCCTGAGTACTGATTTCTCAGGATCTATGTACCCAAATTGCGTGAAAATGTAATCACATGTCAGTTCTAGTATAATATATTTGTCCTATAAATACCAGTTTATCATCTTCATTTGTTCTTGATGTAGCAATTTTAATGGCCGGTAGTGTATATACCTTGTGGCCCAGCGTCCCATCCACCCGTTTAGTTACCGACACGTCCAGGAAATTGAGTTGGCCGTAGCTCTCTTTCTCCATCGTGAACTGTATCTTCGTGTTAATACGGTTCAGATGCACCAAGAAGACATCTAGCTCATCTTCACCATGCGTCCATACTACAAATGTGTCGTCAGCATAGCGGTAGCATTTAACTGGCTCTTTACTGGCAGTCTGCAGCGCTCGCTGTTCGAAGATATCCATAAATAAATTGGCAACAGCTAGGCTGAGAGGGCTTCCCATCACCAACCCGTCGATCTGTTCTTAAAACTCGTTGTTGTACTGGAAATATAGGCGCTTCAGTCGGGAACCGCGCGACTGCTACGGCCGCAGGTTCGAATCCTGCCTCAGGCATGGCTGTGTGTGATATCCTTAGGTTAGTCAGGTTTAAGAAGTTCTAAGTTCTAGGGGACTGATGACCTCAGATGTTAAGTCCCATAGTGTTCAGAGCCATTTGAACCATTTTTTGGCTAAACGAGAATAATATTCTTGTAATGGACTGGCCTGACCTGAATCCTATAGACCACCTTTGGGATGTTTTGGAACGCCGAATTCGTGCAAGGCCTCACCGATCGACATCGATACCTCTCCTCAGTGCAGCACTCCGTGAAGAATGGGCTGCCATTCCCCAAGAAACCTTCCAGTACCTGACTGAACGTATGCTTGCGAGAGTGGAAGCTGTCATCAAGGCTAAGGATGGGCCAACACCATACTGAATTCTAGCATTACCGATGGAGGGAACCACGAACTTCTAATTCATTTTGAGTCAGGTGTCCGGATACTTTTCATCGCATATAGTATGTCCCTTTGTGCTGCCATAATCACGACGCCAACCTTTCACATGAATAACTTTACAAATGACAGCTCCACCAACGGACTGGTCTTTCATACCTTGTGTATACGATACTACGGTGGCGCGCCATCTCCCACGCGTTCCCCTGCGGGTCTGAACGGCGCCGCACACAGATGCTGCGGAAGCATCGCGGTCAGAGACAGCGGGCAGGCCACGTGCTATCCGCCCCCGCCCGCCCCCGCCCCCGCTCTAGGCCGGACCGGCGACGCCGGCGCCTCAGTAGGGCGTCGTCGGCGTCGGTGGCGGCAAAGACGGACAGGGTAAGGGCGGCGAGGGATTTTGGGAGGGGGTGAAAGTCGGCGGTGGCGAATAATAAAAGAAACAACCCCTGGCGTGGCCTGGCCCGGCCCGCTCAGGGCAACGAGCTAGCGGCAGCGGCAGCAACCGCTGTAAAAGCGAAACGCATAATAAAAACAAACGGCGCGCCTGCGTTTTCTATTGCGCACGCAAGCACGCACGCACGCACGGCCCGGCCTCTCACGCAACGGCCGGGCAGGGGGCGGGAGGAGCGGGAAGACGCAACAAAACCGTGGCCACCCTCTTGTTTCCATCCCCTGCCCGTCTTGGCAGCGGCTCAGAAAATCCAGCCACACGCACCCCGCAGTCCAAGCTGTGTTTCTCTTCGCCCTCTTAACCCCTCCCCACTCTCCTCCCCTCTCCACGCTCGTCTTACCGGCTCCTCCTCGGTACAACGGCCACTCTTCCACCTCGCAACTTGCATTGTTGTCACAAATTTTATAGTGCTCGGATCAATAAACAGCTTTGTAATTACAAAATAACACCGTCTCTATACTTATCTTTCTCCTGTTTATCTTGTCGATGATGCTGATAACTATTACTCGTCTTTTGAGAAAAAAGATTGAGAGGCACCCCACATGCCTTGCTCATACTGTGGCATCAAGCAGTCAGGCCTGCAAGATGAGTGGTCTGCCAAGCGAGTGGATTCATTCTTATTTATCGAGTAACATTAACTCTAGTACTCACACTTAAGTTACAAGTTATCCTCCTATATGATTAATACGCAACGGAAACACGCATCTGACTAACAGTAATTTACAGAACTCTGACTGTACACTACGCACTGGCAATACCACATTTTCTTTTTGTCTTTTATTTAACGGCTTTTGTCAACACATGGCCACCGCACTGAATATGAATGTTGGACATTATGACAACATACAATTCGAAGGAAAAGTCCACCAGTCTTTTCTTTTCACTATCTTATTTATTCCGATAAATTCTCTAACCTAAACACACAAATTCTACAACCTACAACAATAACACATGAGAAATTCCTCCCAGTGGGCATGGCTTTACATTGGTGATTCTCTATCTTATGGTCTCGTAATTATTTAACGCTACAGTGCACTTTCTGGATAGGATGGTGGATCTTTTATTATATCTCACACTTCGACTCTCACAATCATCATCACGAAACTTTCCTCCAGATCGAGCGGTACAGAAGGAACAAGCATAACCCACTAATCTTTTGAAACTACCTTGCTACTCTCCCATGCAAACCACACATACCCAAATTACGTGACATACACCACACTACAACATGGAATACAATACAATAAATAGTCACAACACTATCACTTTCAGCTTTCCCACTTCAATTAGTATTTATCCCAGTTTCACACGACACTGCCCCACTTCGTAATTCTACTTTCCTACTATGAACTCTGGAGATATAAGCACATCTTCCTGTCCAATGCAAGCCATGTGGCGTTGCTGGATAGATGGCTGACTCACCTTGCTTCTCTCTCAGAGTATTATAGTTTGAATCAAGCGTCACACGGAAGCCTATCTCGCAAAGTAATATTAAGAACATATTCATCACACACGCGAGTCCTCAACTGATACCATGGACGAGTACTTCTCTTTATGCTTTGTCTCATACACAGATTGAGACTCACACAGTACTCACCACGTGGAAGTACTCGTCTCTAATTTCAAGTCGTGCACACGCCATTTCTTAAATATTTCAACTTATAGTACACACGCTATTTCTTAAATATTTCAACTTATTGTACACACGCTAGTAATTCAGCTTAACTTAAGCACACGGAAGTATTTCAACTTATTGCTACACGTGGTTTCATTGTGACCGTTGGTCACTTCCGAAGATTACTACAATCCCATTAATATTACCTGCCTGACATTTAATTCTCCCCACAAAAGTTCCTGAAATAGAGAAATTATTATTTCAAACTACTCTTAAGTATTCCACATGCATACCATGTCTCCACTCTTTCGTCATTACGGAGCACAACTAAAACAGGTCTTAACAGCACAAGATCCAACAGCAGAGTGCTGAAACATGGCCGTTCTTGAGGTTCTCTCACACCTCTGTCGACGTTGGGGAAGACCATGCTACCGTATTGGTCAGCCACATTTCAGGCGCTCAAAGCTCAGGTAAATTTCATCTCTTTGGTCCTACCAAAGGTGGCCAAAGGATCGACTCAAAGATGATCATATATTCACATTCACTATCTGTGGTTAGCAGACGACCATACATTCATTCATTTCACAGATCTCACCAAACTGGATGTAGGGATTTACTTTGTGGGAGTGCACATGTGATCAATTAAATAAATAAATTGTCATTCTTTCCCACACTGGTATCCGGCTTCGCTGTATTAATTGAAATTGAGTTAGTTTTACAAAAAAAATGTGTTGTTCTGACAAAAATAATGAAGTATGTTGTACCTATTTTCAATGTCGGGCGGTACTGTACCCTTTCAAGATCTTTCCTATTACACACATCAACAAAACTTCTGTATCATCGCGATATGTTGACCAGGCTTGCTACTAGTGTGGCGGAGGTTCGAGTCCTCCCTCCGGCGTGTGTGTGTGTGTGTGTGTGTGTGTGTGTGTGTGTGTGTGTGTTCGTCCTTAGGATAATTTAGGTTAAGTAGTGTGTAAGCTTAGGGACTGGTGACCTTAGCAGTTAAGTCCCACAAGATTTCACACACATTTTGAACATTTTGAGCTAGTTTGGGTCTTCCTGTACTAATCGACCACATTATTACTGCACCTTCGATTGAGAGAGCTTCCGTTGGCTTGTCGTGAGTTTTTATCGTGATATTTTGCGGGCACACGTTGAACCACTTGAAATTACACTGAAGAGGTAAAGAAACTGGTATACCTGCGTAAGATTGTGAGCTCTCAAAAGTACCGCAACACAACGTGGCATGTCTGAAGTAGTGCTGGAGGGAATTGACACCATGAATCCTCCAGAGCTGTCCATAAATTACGATGGGGCGGAGATCTCTTCTGAACAGCACGTTGCAAGGCATCCCAAATATGCTCAATAATGTTCGTCAGGGGAGTGGCCAGTGGAAATGTTTAAACTCACAAGAGTGTCCCTGGGGCAACTCTGTTGCAATGCTGGACGTGCAGGGTGTCGCATTGTCGTGTTGAAATTGCCCAAGTCCATCGGAATGGATAATGGTTACGAATGGATGCAGGTGATCAGACAGGATCCTCACATATGTGTCACCTGACAGTCCTATCTAGACGAATCAGGGATCCCATATCACTCCAACTGCGCATGGCCTACACCATTACAAAGCCTCCACCAGCTTGAGCAGTCCTCTGCTGACATTCAGATTCCATGGATTCATGAGATTGTGTCCATACCCGTACACGTCCATCCGCTTGATACAATTTTTAATGAGACTCATCCTACCAGGCAAAATGTTTCCACTCATCAACAGTCCAATGTCAGTGTTGATGGGCCCAGGCAAGGAAGTCGTGCACTCATCAAGGGTACACGAGTGGGCCTTCGCCTCCGAAAGCTCATACCGATTATGTTTCCTTGAATGGTTCGCACGCTGATATTTGTTGATGGGCCAGCATTGAAATCTGCAGCAGTTTGCGGAAGGGTTGCAATTAAGTCACGTTGAACGATTCTCTTCAATCGTCGTTGGTCGCTTTCTTGCAGGATCTTCTCCCGACCACGGCGATGTCGGAGATTTGATTTTTTTACCCGATTCCTGACATTCACGGTACACTCGTGAAATATTTGTACGGGAAAATCCACACTTCATCGCTACCTCAGAGATGCTGTGTCCCATCGCTCGTACGCCGACTATAACACCACGTTCAAACTCACGTAAATCTTGATAACCTGCCATTGTAGCAGCAGTGACCGATCTAACATTCGCCGACCTCACAATGCTCCTCCATAGATGCCGATTTTGCGCATTTTGGGTCCAGTTGTCACGGACTCCTCATTGCTTCTTGGGTCTTCCGATTGGACAGACACCATCTTACAAGGTACTATCTTACAGGGTCCTCGATCGCCGATTTGATGGTGATGAAATGGAATGAAATTAAAGAAACGGAAAACAGGCGATTATATCGTCAGACAAATATTTGTTCGCCGGCCGCGGTGGTCTAGCGGTTCTAGGCGCTCAGTCCGGAACCGAGGGACTGCTACGGTCGCAGGTTCGAATCCTGCCTCGGGCATGGATGTGTGTGATGTCCTTAGGTTAGTTAGGTTTAAGTAATTCTAATTTCTAGGGGACTGATGACCACAGATGTTAAGTCCCGTAGTGCTCAGAGCCATTTGAACCATTTTGAAATATTTGTTCGGCGGAGTTTCGAGTCCTCCCTCGGGAATGGGTGTGTGTGTTTGTCCTTAGGATAATTTAGGTTAAGTAGTGTGTAAGCTTAGGGACTGATGACCTTAGCCGTTAAGTCCCATAAGATTTCACCCACATAAATATTTGTTTTCTTGATTTGTTGATCTGGACGCAGTGTAAAGTAATATACACGCATGCCGCATAGCATTGCTTTTTCTATGCCTTCAATATCGAAATAAAGGGATGATGCTAAACTTTTGTTGCTGTGCGTATACACTTGTAAATCACCAACCTCTAAAGAATCGAACTGCCACGTATAAAACAGTTTCGGACCTCTGATTGCTTTACAAATGAGTTGTGTGTTAAACATTTGATTTTAGCTTGTAAGTGAAAAAAAGTTTAAAGAAGATAAATGAGCTTAAAGTGTGTTGGAAGGCCATAGCTGCTCTCATTATGTCGTGAATACAGTCTGTATACAGAATGAAATTTTCACTTTGCGGCGGAGTGTGCGCTGGTATGGTGATATGATTTTTGCTTATGATCACCAAGGAGTCATCGTGATATACAGAGTCACAGGTGGAACATGTGTGGCAGCGGTGTGTGTCTTAACATCATGCAAAACCTGCACAGAAAAATGCATTAAACCCGAACTCAGTTGCTCGAGGCCGGGCCACTAATTCTCCACAACAATGGTCGTCCCCATATCGGCGATGTTGTAGCCCAGAAACTATCGAACACGAATGACATGTGTTGCCGCATTCTCGCTGCAGTCCGGACATGTTCCCGAAATTGAAAAAACCTGTCGTTATCTTTCTCTGGAACACCTTTTTACTGCCGTTACCCGCCGGCCGGTGTGGCCGAGCGGTTCTAGGCGCTTCAGTCTGGAACCGCGCGACCGCTACGGTTGCAGGTTCGAATCCTGCCTCGGGCATGGATGTGTGTGATGCCCTTAGGTTAATTAGGTTTAATTAGTTCTAAGTTCTAGGGGACTGATGACCTCAGAAGTTAAGTCCCATAGTGCTCAGAGCCATTTGAACCATTTAGCGTTACCCGAGCCATTCGAGAGACGAACAGAAGTGGTTTCCTGGATGGTATAATAGAGCTTCCGAGAGGCCAGGATTCATATTAAAGAAGCATGGAGACTATATTGAAGGACTGTAAAGAGATAATGAAAAAATAGACATGGAAGTAAGCCAAATGTTTATTATGCATGAAATGCCACTCATACGTCTGGAAGCTAGGAATGCAACAAGATAGTCGTGGTGGATGGTGGTTGTCTTACTCTCTGACCTGGTTGGAGCCTCATTCACATGTCTGAGTACAGATTTCATGTCGTGTTCGGGAGCATCTGTACACAGGTGGCTTGGCCGAAGTGGTTCAATTACATGGTCTCCACGTTCACCTGATGTGACCCCACTGGAGTTTTTCCTCTGCAATCGAATGAAGAATTTCGTTTATGAGACTGCTGCAGAGACAGAAGATCTGGGGGTGCGAGCTGTGGTCGCTGCAGAGACGCCAGGTGTGACAGAACGTGTGTACCACAACGCCATTCGTAGGTACCATGTGTGCACCGAACTTTGTGGTCGCCTCATGGGACCCTACTTGTAGTGGATCAGAATCCTAACCCTCCCTTTAAACAGGAAAAGGCTAAATCCAATTGTAAACAACAATGTTTCTGAAAACTGATTGAACTTACTTTTTTTTTGTTTGGCTATTAATAAGTTGAATTGTGAAATAAGTGATGCACTGGGTCACGCCTAATAAAATTCTTGTGAAATTATCGCATACCCAACATTTTTGCAGATGGTTGTAGCATGGAAACGGTGCGTTGCCTGATATGCGTTCCAATCAAAAAAGTTGAGAATATGGGCCTCAGAGAAACAGAACACCTTGGACGACTCGAGACAGCACGTACATATTCATAGTAGGCGTACATTAGCAGAAACGATCAACATTTGAACAAAATGGTTCAAATGGCTCTGAGCACTATGGGACTTAACATCTATGGTCATCAGTCCCCTAGAACTTAGAACTACTTGAACCTAACTAACCTAAGGGCATCGCACAACACCCAGTCATCACGAGGCAGAGAAAATCCCTGACCCCGCCGGGAATCGAACCCGGGAACCCGGGCGTGGGAAGCGAGAACGCTACCGCACGACCACGAGCTGCGGACTAACATTTGAACATCGGCCCGCGGATTCAAGGTCAACATCGACATCGCAGTCCGAAAGAACAGCTGCCATTGGTGACCATGCAGCTCTCTAGAATGAAATTACAATTAAATCAGTACCAGCAGCTGTTGACGGGCGCTGGTATACATCATCGGGGGCAGTTGTAAATGTGTGCCGCGACCGGGATCTCCTGCTTACATGGCAAACGCTGTATTCATCTGAGCCACCGAGGACAGAGGGGATAGTGCGACTACAGGGACTTAACCCCACCACGCTCCCCGCGAGACTCACATTCTCAACTTACATTCGTAGTGCCCCTGCCCTTATACCCATTACTCGCGGCAGACAATCCACCGAGTACCGTAAGAGTTCAGGCATGTCCGAAAGAACAGATGCCATCTTCATATCGTTGAGGCTAACCGGCTGATGACCTTCTTCAGTGCGGAGTAGAAAAGCAACTGAAATCACTCAACAGAGGGAAGTCCACTGGACCTGACGGGATACCAATTCGATTCTACACAGAGTACGAGAAATAACTTTCCACCCTTCTAACAGCCTAGTACCGCAAGTCTCTAGAGGAACGGAAGGTTCCAAATGATTAGAAAAGAGCACAGGTAGTCCCAGTTTTCAAGAAAGGACGTCGAGCAGACGCGCAGAACTATAGGCCTATATCTCTGACATCGATCTGTTGTAGAATTTTAGAACATGTTTCTTGCTCGCGTATCGTGTCATTTCTGGAAACCCAGAGCATGTATTCCGGAAGCAGCGATCGTGTGAGACCCAACTCGCTTTATTTGTTCATGAGATCCAGAAAATATTAGATACAGGCTCCCAGGTAGATGCCATTTTCCTTGACTTCCGGAAGGCGTTCGTACAGTTCCGCACTGTCGCCTGATAAACAAAGTAAGAGCCTGCGGAATATCAGACCAGCTGTGTGGCTGGATTGAAGAATTTTTAGCAAACAGAACACAGCATGTTGTTCTCAATGGAGAGACATCTACAGACGTTAAAGTAACCTCTGGCGTGCTACAGGGAAGTGTTATAGGACCACTGCTTCTCACAATATATATAAATGACCTAGTAGATAGTGTCGGAAGTTTCATGCGGTTTTTCGCGGATGATGCTTTAGTATAGAGAGAAGTTGCAGCATTAGAAAATTGCAGCGAAATGCAGGAAGACCTGCAGCGGATAGGCACTTGGTGCAGGGAGTGGCAACTGACCCTTAACATAGACAAATGTATTGTATTGCGAATAGATAAAAAGAAGGATCCTTTATTGTATGATTATATGATAGCGGAACAAACACTGGTAGCAGTTACTTCTGTAAAATATCTGGGAGTATGCGTACGGAACGATTTGAAGTGGAATGATGATATAAAATTAATTGTTGGTAAGGCGGGTGCCAGGTTGAGATTCATTGGGAGAGTCCTTAGAAAACGTAGTCCGTTAACAAAGGAGGTGGCTTACAAAACACTCGTTCGACCTATACTTGAGTATTGTGGGATCCGTACCAGGTCGGGTTGACGGAGGAGATAGAGAAGATCCAAAGAAGAGCGGCGCGTTTCGTCACAGGGTTATTTGGTAAGCGTGATAGTGTTACGGAGATGTTTAGCAAACTCGAGTGGCAGCCTCTGCAAGAGAGCCGCTCTGCATCGCGGTGTAGCTTGCTGTCCAGGTTTCGAGAGGGTGCGTTTCTGGATGAGGTATTGAATATATTGCTTCCCCCTACTTATACCTCCCGAGGAGATCGCGAACGTAAAATTAGAGAGATTCGAACGATACGCGACTGGAACAGGAAAGGGAGGTAATGACAGTGGCACGTAAAGTGCCCTCTGCCACACACCGTTGGGTGGTTTGCGGAGTATAAATGTAGATGTAGAATCGCCTGAACTCTTACGGGACTCGATGGATTGTCTGCCGTGAGTAATGCGTATAATCGCAGGGGCACTACGAACGTTTTGTGTGGACTATTAAGTTGACAATGTGGGTCTCGATGGGAGCGTGGTTGGTTGTGTGGCGGTGGTATCCGCTTGACATCCCGACAAGGAAAGTTCGTCTCCCCGTCGGTGAAAACGCCTACACGCGTCTAATTTGTCGATCGGTCGTTAACCTGCATAGGGTTCAGTATACGAGGCGTGTTTTTTAAGTAAGTGCCATTTTGAAATTAAAAAAGACGTGCTCAATAATCTCAATAATTTTATTTTTACATGAAAGCCTGTACCTTAATCTACGCACTGACGCCATTACAGTCTCATTCTTCCTTCCAGAATGAAATTTTCACTCTGCAGCGGAGTGTGCGCTGATATGAAACTTCCTGGCATGTTAAAACTGTGTGCCGGACCGAGACTCGAACTCGGCACCTTTGCTTTCGCGGGCAAGTGCTCTACCATCTGAGCAAGCCAAGCACGACTCACGCCCCATCCTCACAGCCTTACTTCTGCCAGTATCTCGTCTCCTACCTTCCAAACTTTACAGAAGCTCTCCTGCGATTCTCCTTTGATTCTTCCTTGTTTACGTTGTGTACTGAGTGTTTAAGATGTCTCCGATAATCGTGAGTCCCGCCGACTGTGGAGTACGGGCTGTTGTAAGATTTCTTAGTGCTAAAGGCCTAAAAGCGATCAATATTCATCGTGAGATCTGTGCAGTTTACGGAGAAAACATTATGAGTGATGGAATGGTAATAAAATGGGTGAGAGCATTGAAAGATAGCCGCACAAATGTGCATGATGAACAACGGAGTGGGCGTCCTTCGGTCGTCTGGTGCAGGATGTGGACAAAAAGGTGAGAGAAAACAGACGCTTTACGATTTCCTCCGTGCGGGATGACTTTCGGAATATTTCTCGTAGTGTTTTGTATGGCATTGTGACCGAGCACTTGAATTACCGAAAATTGTGCGCACGTTGGATGCCGAAAATGTTGGCGGATGTGCACAAAACCAAACGTTTAGGCAGTGCATTGACTTTCCTTGAGCGGTGCCACAACGACGGTGATGATTTCTTAAGCTAAACTGTTACGGGCGATGAAACATGGGTGGCCTACGTCACACCAGAATCAAAGCAACAGTGCATGGAAGTTGAACAAGGGCATCGCTTTGCTGCAAGACAATGCCCGTCCGCATGTGGCGAATCAGACCAAAGATCTCATCACATCTTTTCGGTGGGAAACACTAGTTCATCCTCCGTACAGCCCCGATCTTGCGCCCAGTGACTACCGTCTGTTCCTGCACTTGAAGAAACAGCTGGGCGGTCAGCGTCTTCAAGACGATGACGAAGTCAAAACAGTGGCGATGCAGTGGTTAACAAGTCAGGCGGCAGACTTCTAGAGGGTATTCAGAAACTGGTACAACGTTATGACAAGTGCCTCAATATTGACTGAAATTATGTACAAAAGTAGATTAAGGTACAGGCTTTCGTGTAAAAATAGAATTATCGAGATATCTTAGCACGTCTTTTTTTTAATTTCAAAACGGTACTTACTTAAAAAACATGCCTCGTATGACGACGACTGACTCCACAGATATTGTTACTGCACGCTTTATGCTGCTAGTTACGTACGATCTTTGCTTTGTTTACCTGCGGCAGTCAGTCGGTGTTTGGCTCTCGTGAGGGTCGGTTGGGAAGAGGAGCTCTGCTCCACCACAGGGAGGGGGGGGGGGGGGGGGGGCGGGGGGCGCACTCAGCTGAAAGATGGCCGCCAAGACATGGAAGTTGACATTTCGCATAGTAGTCGGTAAGTCTTACGGTCGTTACGGCTTGTCCTGTGGTGGCGTCATTTTATTCCTACACAATAGGAAAAAAAAAAACCTTGTTGTGGTGACAGATTGATCTTTAGCGTAGCCCGAGGCATAGTTTGCGCTATACTCCAATAGTTTGGTTGTGAGTTGGGGCAGCTAAAGAATGTGATAGTAAAAAGATGTGGGTGTCCCCACCAATGTTTTCCTTGTTACATTTGTATTTCGAAATTAAAAATACGCTCAGAACATATTCAGTCGAAGTACAGGTTACCTAGGTCTGACGCATCGCTGTCGTATTTTTGTTGATTGTGTATTCCACACAACATAATAGCGATCTGCCGCTACGATATGGAACCCGTCACTTTACTTTACAATTATTTTGAAGTTTATCAGTGAAAAATATGCAACATAAGTGCTCTTGTCTTTATTGCCTCATGACTCAAAACAAGATTCATTGGTGAGGCCTACAAATTAAACGGAACGTAATTAATCGCTTTTCACATTTGGACGCTTCGAGTAGATAATTTCTCGACTACATACATTACAGTGTCTATTTTTAAGTGAATATTACGTTTTTGTACATACTTTGTATTTTATCCGAATACATCTGCAGCCTCGCGCTTTAGTTTTGTGGTTCCTTTTCTGACTTTTCAGAAAATTAACTCCGTTTTTGTGTTTAGAAAACGCCAAATTTAGAAATCCAGGAGCTGCTCATTTTTGTTCTGTTATTCACAATAAATAAGCGCCATTCTCAGATCATGATCACGTATCTTAGTCATTTTAACGTCTTACGTGATAATATTTAAGCTGTGGCACCAAATAGTGTAAAATCGATCCTGTGTCACCGTCGTCAAGTAGTAATAAGACGTGTGATGTAAGAACCTGCTGCATTTAGTACTGTGTGTGTGTTTAACGTATGTAGTGTTACTCAAACTTGTTTATTTATTTGTTAATTGCTATTGGACATAACGCATACGGCAGTCTCAAAGGGTTTTTAACAGTTAACTTTGGAACAGATAAATGAAATATGTGATGAGTACCATTATCCAGCAGCAATTAACAACCTATGTGATGAGTACCATTATCCAGCAACAATTAACAACCGTATTCATTTTAAATGAAATTAACCCCGCGATATAAGATAATTGAAATGAATTCATTGGTATGAAAGAGGAGGCTGATTGCACAAAGCATAAGTACTGACTTACTATATTACAGCGTACCAGCTTTCCTCGTAATTTTTTTTTTCTCCTTAAGTGTTATAAAATATATATATATATATATATATATATATATATATATATATATATATAGTGTTAATATACTTTGAGGTCTTTTGTTGCTAAAAGAGTAGAAATTTTAGTTGGTAATTGATAATGGAAGGGACTTCACATTTCTCAAACTTGATATACATGGGTGTCCCATGAGCAGTGATCAGTATTCGCTGATATGATAAGAACGATCATTCAAAGCAGAAAATTCTATTAACATAGTCCAAAGTGCACACTTTAATTTAAGAGTTGTCAGCACTTCAGTATTGTAAAATACAATTCTTCGATTGCAATATCTTTGGTACCCATACTTTCAGAGGAAATAGCATGGACCCAAACTGGAATAACTCTGCAGTAAACAACGGCTCTAAAAGGCATACCTTAAGAGTTAGGGGCACTACTTCGAATCTACTCATAGCTGTTAAGCATTTTAGAGTCCATGTTTACTACGTTTTTGCATCGAATAGTGCGCGCTGATCCCTCTCCATGTCCCCCACCCATCTCCCCCTCTCCCCCTACCCCCGTCCCATTCCCCCATTTCTGCCTCCCTCACTTGTTACCCCCGTTTCTGCCTCTCCCTCTCTTGGTACCCCCGTTTCTGCCTCTCCCTCTCTTGGTACCCCCGTTTCTGCCTCTCCCTCTCTTGGTACCCCCGTTTCTGCCTCTCCCTCTCTTGGTACCCCCGTTTCTGCCTCTCCCTCTCTTGGTACCCCCGTTTCTGCCTCTCCCTCTCTTGGTGGCCCCGTTTCTGCCTCTCCCTCTCTTGGTACCCCCGTTTCTGCCTCTTCCTCTCTTGGTACCCCCGTTTCTGCCTCTCCCTCTCTTGGTACCCCCGTTTCTGCCTCTCGCTCTCTTGGTGGCCCCGTTTCTGCCTCTGCCTCTCTTGGTGGCCCCGTTTCTGCCTCTCCCTCTCTTGGTACCCCCGTTTCTGCCTCTCCCTCTCTTGGTACCCCCGTTTCTGCCTCTCCCTCTCTTGGTACCCCCGTTTCTGCCTCTTCCTCTCTTGGTACCCCCGTTTCTTCCTCTTCCTCTCTTGGTACCCCCGTTTCTGCCTCTCCCTCTCTTGGTACCCCCGTTTCTGCCTCTCCCTCTCTTGGTACCCCCGTTTCTGCCTCTCCCTCTCTTGGTACCCCCGTTTCTGCCTCTTCCTCTCTTGGTACCCCCGTTTCTGTCTCTCCCTCTCTTGGTACCCCCGTTTCTGCCTCTCCCTCTCTTCGTACCCCCGTTTCTGCCTCTCCCTCTCTTCGTACCCCCGTTTCTGCCTCTCCCTCTCCTGGTACCCCCGTTTCTGCCTCTCCCCCTCTTGGTACCCCCGTTTCTGCCTCTCCCCCTCTTGGTACCCCAGTTTCTGCCTCTCCCTCTCTTGGTACCCCCGGTTCTGCCTCTCCCTCTCTTAGTACCCCCGTTTCTGCCTCTCCCTCTCTTGGTAACCCCGTTTCTGCCTCTCCCTCTCTTGGTGGCCCTGTTTCTGCCTCTCCCTCTTTTGGTGCCCCCGTTTCTGCCTCTCCCTCTCTTCTACCCCACCACCACCACCACCACCACCACCACCTCTCCCTCTCCCTCTCCCTCCCTCTCCCTCCCTCTCCCCCCCTCCCCCCCTCCCTCCCCCTGTGCCGGCCGCTGTGGACGAGCGGTTGTAGGTGTTTCAGTCTGGAACCGTGCGACCGCTACAGTCGCAGGTGCGAATCCTGCCTCAGGTATGGATGTGTGATGCCCTTAGATTAGTTAGGTTTAAGTAGTTCTAAGTTCTAGGGGACTGATGACCTCAGATGTTAAGTCCCATAGTGCTTAGAGCCGTTTGAATCATTTGAACCTCCCCCTGTTTCTTCCTCTCCCCGTTTCTGCCTCTCTCTTCCTCCCACCGTTTCTGTGTTAGCTTCAACAATAAGCCTTGTCTGGAAGTACTAAATTAAATCTCGTGTTAATTCTTCATCTCGTGCTAATAGCAACGAAATTTGTTAACATCGAATATAAATGTGTGTATTAGAAAGTCTTTCCTAGTGTAGCCGTTAATGAAAGAGAACCGTGGACGATTAAGAGCGCAAGCAAGAATAGAACACATACTTTTCCCATCTGGTGGTATACAAGAAACATAAGAATGAGAATTGTGGAGCAACTATTGAAGAGATGCTCCCGAAATGACGCGTTGATAGTGTTAAATCCTGCCTATTCGTCGAATATGGGGTGTCTAGGAAACCGGCTTTCTCTGATCGCTTGGCAACATTCAAACAAATCACATTAATGAGTTTTAGTACAAAATGAACAAATACAGTACTTAAGTTTGTGTCACACAGATGTGTCGCAAGCAAAGTGTGCCCGACTAAATAAGAAATCTTTTCAGTATAACAATTCCAAAGTCTGATACATAGAGGATTCAAGCGAAGAAATGAACGTTGACGTTTCTATGCAAGTCGCTAATCGTGAAGGTGCTGTTCGACTGGGCCGCGACTATTCGGGTGCGGCGCGTATGTTCTCTCCGCATAGTGGCCGCTGCTGTGGCGTTGTCACCCTGGAGAGGAGTCGATCAGCGAGCGATTGGTTGACCTTTTTTCACAGCCCCATCTGCTGAACTACCGTTGTCCTACCGCCGTGACTTTCTCCTCAGCACACGCCGTTTGTCTTCCATGCGTGGCCACCCATCCTATGCCTCCTCCTTCGATGACTCCTTTGATCGCCAGTATGGGGGGGGGGGGGGGGGGGCGGGCGCCGTCCCTCTTTCCTGTTACCTCTTGTGGTTTGCTTTCGGCCCTTGCTCCACACGCCATCTGCCACTTTCCCGGTGGGTGTGAAACCTTCACGACCTTGACTTCGTGCAGCGGTCTGTGTTCACGTTGGCCTTCATTCGCTTCCTAAGGACACTACTCAACCCTGGCTCTGTCGCCGTAAGTTTCACGACCTTCGCATCGAACTTCGCGATAGTTACTTTGTATACACGGACGGCTCTCGGACTGACCGTGGAGTCGGATGTGGCTTCGTCATTGGCGCCGACGTTTTTCGGTATCGGCTTCCAGAACAGAGCTCTTCGCTCTGTATCAGGCCATGCATTCGACACATGCGTCATCTGCTCCGACCATCTCAGTGCCCTTCAAAGCTTGTGTGTGCTGTACACCGTCCATCCCATAGTGCGACGGGTCCAGGAAACCTGTCACTTGCTCACTCTTGATGGAACCACTGTGATGTTCATGTGCGTTCCTGGTCACTTTGGTCTTACAGGAAACGACACTGCTCCCAAGACTGGAGTCCTCGTACCTCAGCCCGCTAGTCCTTCCATTCCCTCTCAAGATCTCTGTCTTGCCGACTGTCTGCAGGTGGTCCTCCCTTCATGGAAACAAACTCTGGGAAATTAAACCTCTCCCAGAGGCTTGGATGACGTCCTCTCGGCCCTCTAGCCAGGAACAGATATCGGGCACTTCATTTTATCCGTCGCCATCCCTTAAGTGGTGCTCCGCCACTTTGGTCTCATTGCTATCAGCTTTGGACTTTCCGCCATTTCCTGACGTAATGCCGTTTTTTTTTAACCGCGTACTTTCCCATTTTGCCGTCTGAGTTATTGGCTGTTTTAGCGAACTACGCGCGGATTGTTTCACTTTCCATGCGTCGTAGCAGTATGGCGAAAGACATTTAATGTTGAGGACCTCTCTTTTTCTTATGACGTATCTTACGGACTACTACCTGCTTTTAGCTGCCTTTCCTTCCATCGATTGGGCTTAATGTGTAGTCGCTTTGAAATACTTTTTTTGCCTTGGTGTTCTGCGGTTCTGACTTGGGCACATATGGCCCTAGTTGTTTTTGCGCCGTAAAACAAAACAGAAACAATTGGGCCAAAAACATGGAAGTAGGCAGGTGCGAGGTCCGAACTGTAGGCTGGATGAGAAGGAACAGTCCACTGAAATTTTGTGAGCTGCATTCTGGTGCGCAGATTTGTGTGATCCGTCACGTTGTCGTGGAGAAGGAGAACTTCGTTTCCATTTTTGTGGTGACGAACACGCTGAAGTGGTATCTTAAATTTCCTGATGGTCGCACAGTGCACTTCAGAGTTTTATAGGTGTACCATGAAGGAGGACATCAAACAAACTCCAAAGTCGCAGAAGACCGTCGCCGTGACATTACCGGCTAACGTTGCGGCTTTGAACTTTTTCTTCCGGTTCGAAGTGACGAAACTCACGTTTCATCACCTGTGAGGATGTTCGACAAAAAATGGTCGCGATCAGCACCGTAACGCGCAAGCAGTTCCATACAGATGGTTCCTCGTTCGGCGATCAGCGAGTGCAGTCATCTCCATCTGGCCAGTTAAAAAATTGTTGACTAAGTTGTTGTGATCACCTTAGTCGCTTCTCAATGACAAAACAAATCTCTTTCTGTAGATACTCATCTTTACCCAATGTTTCCGCAGATATTTCGATATTTAAAGTTTGTTACATGTTTTTCCTAATCTTACGAAGTTAGACGTTAAATATCACTACATAGAAATTTTAAATTTCCATTCAGAAAAAAATTCGCTGATGCTCGTGATGTAAAAAAAAACATCTCAGTAAAAAAGGATTCACTATTCTCCAAACTAATTCATTTCACAATCACTTTTATCGTCTTTTACGAAGACATAAGCTGTTTTATGTCGGAACACCAGGTACAAACTACTGCCATGAGAGAAATTCAACATACGCGGTTCTACAAGCGTGGCTATCACAAAAATTGACTGATATGGATTCCACTAATAACTAATCATACATCATTTCATTTTTCGTTTTGAAAGTTTTATATTAGGCCTTAGCGTGCAAGAGCCAACGAGATTCCCTTTTGCACTCTAGAAGTGTTGCATGAGTGCCGCTCTGGTCATATGACACACGCCCAAGCGGTGGTCGAGTTCGTTCCATACATTGTGTAGCGTTGACATCCTGTTTTGTTTTTTTGATCATCAGTCTACTGACTGGTTTGATGCGGCCCGCCACGAATTCCTTTCCTGTGCTAACCTCTTCATCTCAGAGTAGCACTTGCAACCTACGTCCTCAATTATTTGCTTAACGTATTCCAATCTCTGTCTTCCTCTACAGTTTTTGCCCTCTACGGCTCCCTCTAGTACCATGGAAGTCATTCCCTCATGTCTTAGCAGATGTCCTATCATCCTGTCCCTTCTACTTATCAGTGTTTTCCACATATTCCTTTCCTCTCCGATTCTGCGTAGAACCTCCTCATTCTTTACCTTATCAGTCCACCTAATTTTCAACATTCGTCTATAGCACCACATCTCAAATGCTTCGATTCTCTTCTGTTCCGGTTTTCCCACAGTCCATGTTTCACTACCATACAATGCTGTACTCCAGACGTACATCCTCAGAAATTTCTTCCTCAAATTAAGGCCGGTATTTGATATTAGTAGACTTCTCTTGGCCAGAAATGCCTTTTTTGCCATAGCGAGTCTGCTTTTGATGTCCTCCTTGCTCCGTCCGTCATTGGTTATTTTACTGCCTAGGTAGCAGAATTCCTTAACTTCATTGAGTTCGTGACCACCAATCCTGATGTTAAGTTTCTCGCTGTTCTCATTTCTACTGTTTCTCATTACCTTCGTCTTTCTCCGATTTACTCTCAGACCATACTGTGTACTCATTAGACTGTTCATTCCGTTCAGCAGATCATTTAATTCTTCTTCACTTTCACTCAGGATAGCAATGTCATCAGCGAATCGTATCATTGATATCCTTTCACCTTGTATTTTAATTCCACTCCTCAACCTTTCTTTTATTTCCATCATTGCTTCCTCGATGTACAGACTGAAGAGTAGGGGCGAAAGGCTACAGCCTTGTCTTACACCCTTCTTAATACGAGCACTTCGTTCTTGATCGTCCACTCTTATTATTCCCTCTTGGTTGTTGTACATATTGTATATGACCCGTCTCTCCCTATAGCTTACCCCTACTTTTTTCAGAACCTCGAACAGCTTGCACCATTTTATATTGCCGAACGCTTTTTCCAGGTCGACAAATCCTATGAAAGTGTCTTGATTTTTCTTTAGCCTTGCTTCCATTATTAGCCGTAACGTCAGAATTGCCTCTCTCGTCCCTTTACTTTTCCTAAAGCCAAACTGATCGTCACCTAACGCATGCTCAATTTTCTTTTCCATTCTTCTGTATATTATTCTTGTAAGCAGCTGTCCTGTTAACGACAATCAGAGCCGCGCTGATGGGTTCTCTCAGCTGTACCAGTGTTCTTGACAATTGGGGCACGTGAACAAAGTCATTAATGTACCCACAAGGCCAACGGCCTTGCCGCAGTGAGAACACCGCTTCCCGTGGGGTCACTGAAGTTAAGCGCTGTCGGGCTAGGATAGCAATTGGATGGGTGACCGCCCGGTCTTCCAAGCGCTGTTGGCAAGCGGGGTACACTCAACCCTTGTGAGGCAAACTTGATTGAAAAGTAGCGGCTCCGGTCCCGTAAACCGACATGCGGCCAGGAGAATCGTGTGCTGACCACATGCTCCTCCACATATCCGAATGCAGTGACGCTTGTGGGCTGAGGATGACACGGCGGCCGGTCGGTACCGTTGGGCGTTCATGGCCCGTTCGGGCAAAGTTTTTTTTTTTTTTCATAACGTGTACGGGTAACTTGCGGTGTCTTCTTCTTGCATGCACCCGTCAGGTCTTTGAAGTCTACTCCGGCGACAACAGCATAACGTACAATGTTGAAAATCCTTTCGGCTGCGACTATGCGCCCTCATGAAACGCAGAACACAAACACGCACATTTGTAATTCTCAAAGAAAAATTAACATAGTAGCCGGCCGGATTGGCCGTCCGGTTCTAGGCGCTACAGTCTGGAACCGAGCGACCGCTACGGTCGCAGGTTCGAATCCTGCCTCGGCCATGGATGTGTGTGATGTCCTTAGGTTCGTTAGGTTTAATTAGTTCTAAGTTCTAGGGGACTGATGACCTCAGAAGTTAAGTCGCATAGTACTCAGAGCCATTTAAACCATTTTTAACATGGTACACTGGCGGGTAGAACCGCAACATCAAAAAATGAGTAACGTAGTGCAATGAAATTTCGGGAACACATTTGTGTATGTGACATATTTAAGTGTTTAACGTTGCAAGATCACACGTTTATGTAAGCGCGAGAAACTGTTGCAGATGTAAACTGCTGGCACATTAACAAGCGGTTAAACCGTTAGAATGTTCGGGACCGATGACCGTAGCAGTCTGGTCCCTTCAATCCCACATACCAACCAACCGTTAGAATGTTTAATGCAAAAGTGCGCACATTGTGATGCATAGGTGCCGGATGGCAGTTTGTAGGATGGAGTTCCATGCGTGTCACACTTGGGCAGTCACTACAGGGAAGGTCAATGTTGTTTGTGAATGACGCTGGAGTTATTGTCCGATAACGTCCCATACATGTTCCATTGGAGACAGGTCTGGTGATCGAGCAGCTCATAGCAAACGTACCGACGCACAGTAGATGGTGAGCTGCAACAGCGGTACGTGGGTGAGTGTTATCCTGTTGGAAAACACCCTGTGGAATGCTGTTCATGAACACAAAAGGTCGAATCACCAGATCTACGTGCAGATTTGGAGTAAGAGTGCGTGGGATAACTGCGAGACTGCTCCCGTTGTCATACTACATACCACCCCTGACCACAGCTCCAGGCAAAGGTCCGGTGTGCCTAGCGCACAGATAGGTTGGGTGCAGATGCTCAGCTGGTCTCCTCCAACCCAACGCACGGCCATCACTGGCACTGAGGCAGAAACAGCTTTCATCAGAAAATACTCTAGCCTGCCCTCCAATGGCCAATCGCTCGACACCAATGAAGCCGCAGGTGGCGGTGGTTTGGAGTTAGTGGAATGCCCGTTAGAGGACGTCTGGCTCGAAGCTGCCCTTGAAGTAACAGATTTGTGACAGTATTTGTCACTGTGGTGCCGACTGCAGATCCAATTGCTGCTGCGGATCCAGTACGATTCGCCAGAGCCATACGCCGAACACGATGGTCTTCCCTCTCAGTTTTACGACTTGGCTGCCAGAGCCCGGTCTTCTTGTGACCGTACATTCTCGTAACCGCCGCTGCCAGTAATCATGTACAGTGGCTACATTCCCGTCAAGTCTTTCAGGACTGTCGCAGAAGGAACATAGTTTCTACAGGGTGTTTCAAAAATGACCGGTATATTTGAAACGGCAATAAAAATTAAACGAGCAGCGATAGAAATACACCGTTTCTTGCAATATGCTTGGGACAACAGTACATTTTCAGGCGGACAAACTTTCGAAATTACAGTAGTTACAATTTTCAACAACAGATGGCGCTGCAAGTGATGTGAAAGATATAGAAGACAACGCAGTCTGTGGGTGCGCCATTCTGTACGTCGTCTTTCTGCTGTAAGCGTGTGCTGTGGACAACATCGTTTATTCCTTAGAACAGAGGATTTTTCTGGTGTTGGAATTCCACCGCCTAGAACACAGTGTTGTTGCAACAAGACGAAGTTTTCAACGGAGCTTTAATGTAACCAAAGGACCGAAAAGCGATACAATAAAGGATCTGTTTGAAAAATTTCAACGGACTGGGAACGTGACGGATGAACGTGCTGGAAAGGTAGGGCGACCGCGTACGGCAACCACAGAGGGCAACGCGCAGCTAGTGCAGCAGGTGATCCAACAGCGGCCTCGGGTTTCCGTTCGCCGTGTTGCAGCTGCGGTCCAAATGACGCCAACGTCCACGTATCGTCTCATGCGCCAGAGTTTACACCTCTATCCGTACAAAATTCAAATGCGGCAACCCCTCAGCGCCGCTACCATTGCTGCACGAGAGACATTCGCTAACGATATAGTGCACAGGATTGATGACGGCGATATGCATGTGGGCAGCATTTGGTTTACTGACGAAGCTTATTTTTACCTAGACGGCTTCGTCAATAAACAGAACTGGCGCATATGGGGAACCGAAAAGCCCCATGTTGCAGTCCCATCGTCCCTGCATCCTCAAAAAGTAGTGGTCTGGGCCGCCATTTCTTCCAATGGAATCATTGGCCCATTTTTCAGATCCAAAACGATTACTGCATCACGCTATCTGGACATTCTTCGTGAATTTGTGGCGCTACAAACTGCCTTAGACGACACTGCGAACACCTCGTGGTTTATGCAAGATGGTGCCCGGCCACATCGCACGACCGACGTCTTTAATTTCATGAATGAATATTTCGATGATCGTGTGATTGCTTTGGGCTATCCGAAACATACAGGAGGCGGCGTGGATTGGCCTCCCTATTCGCCAGACATGAACCCCTGTGACTTCTTTCTGTGGGGACACTTGAAAGACCAGGTGTACCGCCAGAATCCAGAAACAATTGAACAGCTGAAGCAGTACATCTCATCTGCATGTGAAGCCATTCCGCCAGACTCGTTGTCAAAGGTTTCGGGTAATTTCATTCAGAGACTACGCCATATTATTGCTACGCATGGTGGATATGTGGAAAATATCGTACTATAGAGTTTCCCAGACCGCAGCGCCATCTGTTGTTGAAAATTGTAACTACTGTAATTTCGAAAGTTTGTCTGCCTGAAAATGTACTGTTGTCCCAAGCATATTGCAACAAACGGTGTATTTCTATCGCTGCTCGTTTAGTTTTTATTGCCGTTTCAAATATACCGGTCATTTTTGAAACACCCTGTAGTAGCCCTATTACACCACCTCGTTCAAACTCAGTGAGATGTTGATAATGGCGTATCAACTGACCACGTCAAATCTAAAGGCAACTAACGCTTGCGGCGGTTACAGCGAGTATTTAAAAACAAATCTGCCGGCCGAAGTGGCCGTGCGGTTCTAGCCGCTGCAGTCTGGAACCGCGAGACCGCTGCGGTCACAGGTTCCTATCCTGCCTCGGGCATGGGTGTGTGTGATGTCCTTAGGTTAGTTAGGTTTAAGTAGTTCTAAGTTCTAGGGGACTGATGACCTCAGCAGTTAAGTCCCATAGTCCTCAGACCCTTTTGAACCATTCGGAAAAATAAATTTGATTCGCAACCTCACAGTGCCACTACTATCTCTACTCTTCACGTCTGGTGTGAAACTTTAATAGACATAATTGTTCAGATGTAGAAACACACATACCAACTCCCATTTATGTTGCACAACTATTTCTTCGTGTTGTCATTTTATTTCTGTTAGTGTCCATAAAACCACTGAATTTGTTGTACAGGGTGTTACAAAAAGGTACGGCCAAACTTTGAGGAAACATTCCTCACAGGCAAAGAAATAAAATATGTTGTGTGGACATGTGACTGGAAACTCTTACTTTCCATGTTAGAGCTCATTTTATTACTTCTCTTCAAATCACATTAATCATGGAATGGAAACATACAGCAACGGAACGTACCAGAGTGACTTCAAACACCTTGTTACAGGAAATGTTCAAAATGTTCTCCGTTAGCGAGGATACATGCATCCACCCTCCGTCGCATGGGATCCCTGATGATGCGCTGATGCAGCCCTGGAGAATGGCGTATTGTATCACAGCCGTCCACAATACGAACACGAAGAGCCTCTACATTTGGTACCGGGGTTGCGTAGACGAGAGCTTTCAAATGCCCCCATAAATGAAAGTCGAGAGGGTTGAGGTCAGGAGAGCGTGGAGGACATGGAATTGGTCCGCCTCTACCAATCCATCGGTCACCGAATCTGTTGTTGTGAAGCGTACGAACACTTCGACTGAAATGTGCAGGAGCTCCATCGTGCATGAGCCACATGTTGTGTCGTACTTGTAAAGGCACATGTTCTAGCGGAACAGGTAGAGTATCCCGTATGAAATCATGATAACGTGCTCCATTGAGCGTAGGTGGACGAAACTAAAATGAGCTCTAACATGGAAATCAAGCGTTTCCGGACACATGTCCACATAATATCTTTTCTTTATTTGTGTGTCAGGAATGTTTCCTGAAAGTTTGGCCGTACCTTTTTGTAACACCCTGTATAAAAATTAATAAATCCGCGTGGACACTTACCATACCTCTTTGCTTCGACAACTGATACGGAAGAAAGCCCTGTATCATCACAATCACAATGTGGCTTTGTGTTCAACAGACATTCTTGGTAACATCACCGGCTTATAAATGCCCATGGATGTTTCCTATGTCCGAATCCTTACCCGGGAATAGGTAAAAAATAGTTTTCTGGGGAAGTCTGCAGTTATCAGCAAATGGGCGAACTTCTGCAGTTCGCAGTACAAGTTTGCGTGCAAGCGAGTTGATTTGTAGGTGCTCTCTACTGTCTAACATTCTCGCGTCATGCAGACCGACGTCCGGACACGAAGTAAAAGCAGTTCATATCTGCGCGAGTGCTCACGAAAATAAGTTAGCTCCTTGTTTATTTTGAAGCTGGCAGCCATAACTCGGGGAGGCACTTCCGGCAGCGCCACGTGGGTACGAATATAGCAGCTCCGCGAATGGCCGAAGGGCAGCCGGGGAGGACGCAGAACGCAGTCTCTTGCCGAGATGAGAACAACCTTTCCCTCCCTCCCTCCTAGGAGGGGGCGGGGGAGGCGGTCCTGTATAAGAGCCGTGTCGGACGCGCAGTCGCGAGATAGCGATCTGGCCGGCTCTTCCTGGCCCTCGCAACCTCCCCACCCAACCCCGCCCCGCTCCTACTCAATCTCCTCCTTTACTCACTCTCGCTGCCGAGATTCGGCGCGGCCGCTGCGAGCCGCCGAGACAAAACAACATCCAATTCTCCGTAAAATAAATACGCCCCCGACTCATAAATGGCAGCGTGTGGTGGAGGGGGTGGAAACGGCCCCGTGAGATTGTTACCCTGAGCCGAGTCTGGGCGCCGAGGGGGTGGGAAGCAGCGGGAGCGAAGGAGGTCCAGATAGGTCTTCCTCCTGCATGCAGAATAAGGAATTAAGCCAGAGAAGTCGCTCCCCTCCCGCGGTATGTTTCTGTCGACCACTTGCCCTCGCTACCACTCCACAAAGAATTCTTGTTTCTTCGTCTCCTTTCTTTACTTCATTCCACTGCTTCTTCTGTTGCTTTACAAGCAGCAGTAACAATTTCATTTGCAATTGTCTGTGCTCTAGAAAAAATATTGTACAAGGTCTTTGTTTTGAGACAACTAAATATCTCGAAAATGGTGCATCGTATGAAAAAGAAAAAATTCTTCATGAAAAGTTAATATTAATACAGGGGACATCAGTTTGTCCTACAACTGCCCACCTCGTAACCACTGTAAGTACGCTGTTTAGAAATAATTATGAAAAATCCGCCTCGATTGCACAAACTACCTGGTGTTTACCTAGGTTTCAGCGTGGGTAACCACGCCTTCTTCAGAACAAATATAAAACAGGTTGTCTAAATAGGCATAGTCAAAGGCTACAATCAACACCTACAGCGGCAAGACCCCATAATTTTTTTTACAAATACACGGTACATATGTACCAAGTCAATAATATTTCTTATCTCAACCCAGCCAACGTACGATGGTCACGGGCTCTCCACCGAACTCTCGTACGTTGGCTGGGGCGAGGCAGCACACACAGGGTTGAGATAAGTAATATTATTAACTTGGTACATATGTACCGTGTATTTGTAAAAAAATTTTATGGGGCATTGCCGCTGTAGGTGTTGGTTGTAGCCTTTGACTATGCCTATTTAGACAACCTGTTTTATATTTGTTCTGAAGAAGGCGTGGTTACCCACGCTGAAACCTAGGTAAACACCAGGTAGTCTGTGCAATCGAGGCGGATTTTTCATAATTATTTCGATACTTACGATTGCTGACACGCTGCAATGCTGAAAGTTGTTACGCTGTTTTGGTATTTATGTTGGTAACGCCACGTAGTGCTCTGTATGAAAATCACTGACTGCGCTGTGTGCAGCCTGTGGCTGGTTTGCATTATTGGAATATTCGCTATTGTAGGGTTGGGCAGTTGGATGTGAACAGCGCGTAGCCTTGTGCAGTTGGAGGTGAGCCGCCAGCAGTGGTGGATGTGGGGGGAGAGATGACGGAGTTTTGAGAGGTTAATGTAAGCGGACGATATGGATGTGTGTCCGTCATAAAATGGAAATTTGTAAGACTGGATGTCGTGAACTGATATATTATGACTTTTGAACGCTGTCAAGGTAAATACATTGTTTGTTCTCTATCAAAATCTTTCATTTGCTAACTATGCCTATCAGTAGTTAGTGCCTTCAGTAGTTGGAATCTTTTATTTAGCTGGCAGTATTGGCGCTCGCTGTATTACAGTAGTTCGAGCAACGAAGGTTTTTGTGAGGTAAGTGATTCATGAAAGGTATAGGTTATTGTTGGTCGAGGCTATTCTTTTGTATAGATAATTGAAAGTCAGATTGCGTTACGCTAAAAAATATTGTGTGACCGTTTAGTGATGATCAGAATAGGTAAAGAGAGAAATGTCTGGGTACGTTCAGTTTTGCTCAGCTGTTTGAAAATCAAATAACGTAAGATTTTTTCCAGCACTGTTCAAAAAATGGCTCTGAGCACTATGGGACTTCATATCTGAGGTCATCAGTCACCTAGAACTTTACTTAAACCTAACTAACCTAAGGACATCACACAAATCCATGCCCGAGGCAGGATTCGAACCTGCGACCGTAGCAGTCGTGCGGTTCCGGACTGAAGCGCCTAGAACCGCTCGGCCACCGCGGCCGCCTGTGTGGGGTTAATTCTGTATTTTCAAATGGGAGCCCCCATTTGTATTGAGTACCCCGAATGTACGCAAAAAATATGTGCGTTTCCCATCTTTGATAGACGGTGCTGTAATCGACAAATATCAAGTGTGCCTGTTTTTTCAATTAAGAACCGACGTATTTGATTCTACACTTCATTTAGGATTTAAATGAAAACTTTTGTATTCTAACGGTTGATGTTGGTGTTCAGACATTACATCAGTGATTGTGCAAAAGAAATAATACGGCTAGATATCGTCATTTGTGGAAAAATAGCTACTTCTATGGTAGCAGAACCGAGCGGTGTAACCGCGTGGTCTAAGGGCGCCTTGCTATGTTTCGCCACCCGGTGAAATAGGAAGGGAAAACCTCTTGTTCCCATGTTCCTAGAGAATTTTAACCTCTTTGACTGTATCGAACATTTCACAATTTTTTCGCTGCCTGATTAATTCATTTGTGTCCATGTTTATTTGCGATTTACCTCTTGCAAATTCATCTTCTTTGTGCCTTCTTCTCGAATGTATTTATAATGTAAATTTCTCCCCACAGAGAATTTTAGTGTCTCTTCGTGCGTGGGCGCGCGCGCGCACACACACACACACACACACACACACACACACACACACACACAGAGAGAGAGAGAGAGAGAGAGAGAGAGAGAGAGAGAGAGAGAGAGGGGTTTCAAAATTTCATCTGTATAAACGTCTCTCCGTTCTTTGAAGCTAATCTTACTTTTTCTGTTACAGGTAAGTGAATCAGCCAACAGCTGGAAACTGCGTTCGTAAAGTCGTGAGTAAACTTTTGTTTTCCTTGTTTTGAAGACGTTAGTGCTATTTGACAGCATTTAACTACTTGTTCTGTTTGTGGGATACATGTCGCCCTAATACGAATAACTGCGATTTGTGACCGTCCAGTCCATATTTCGTCGACCACTGCAATTGTTTACGCACAACAAAGACCACACTATCATATTATGATATGTGGAGAGTACGTCTACATTCGTTCTATCCGTAAAGCGTATTGTACATGAGATTAGTAAAATATTCGTCTGTTGGATGTGCTATCGCTCGGTTACTTTCCGTGTTTGCTAAAAAAATTGGAAACAATTTCGAATTTGTGCAAGACGCACTTTGATTACTTTTGCTTCACTTGCACGTGTTAAAGCATATTTTCTCTATTTTCAATTGGTTTTGTGTCTTACTCGGTCTGAAATTTTGTTGTTGCGTGGTAACATCTTGTCGAAATTCACACGAATTTCAGATCGATATTTCTATGCAAGATCGTTCTGGTAGGAATGGTCACTATTCGAGAGTACGACAGGAAGGATCATTAGAAACAAATTTGTCTAGTAAACGTTCACTCTAAAACTCATAACTTACAAGCTACAAGCACCTGTTGAGCAGCAAAGATGGTTCACAGGAGTGAAGATGAAAAAGTGCCCTTAGCTCTTAAGGTATGAATTTCAGAGCCCATGTTTATTAGTCTCTTCCCTGAATACTTGACCATTCCTTCCCGGACACTCTCTATAAATTACGTATTGATAATTACGCGATAATTTTTACGTTGGTTTACATGTGTAGCTTAAGTCATAAGCAGCTAGAGAGACAGTGGTAAAACATTATATGAACGAAAACACATTTAGTGTGTTCTAGGATTTTAAATATTCTAAAAAGTGAAGAGAATTGATTTCCTTGTTTATTACAAACCGCTTAACATTATTAATGTCACTTTTGTTGTAGTGAAGAAAATAAAAGACTGATACCCTTAAGAAACTGCGCCATTTACGATGTAGTGAAGGAAACAGACTTCGTATTCGGGGAAGGACGTTTGTTTCTTTCTGAGAGTCTGCGAACTTGGTTTAAGTTGAGGTATTGAAACAAAAAATCCATCTGTAAAACTTAACTAAATGGCAGTGGGAGTTATACAATCCCAATCATACCTTCTTCTTAAAATTAAAAAGGATAATTTCTAGAAATCTTTTGATTGCCTAGATCGCGTACATAGAAATTAAAATGTGATGAGTAGACAAGTTTCAGTTGAAACGCAACCATCCTCCGATATGCGAGCCAGACAATGTTCGAAGATTATTCTGTAAAAAAGAAATTTTTTCTAAGGTGACTTTGTTTCTTGTGCTGGTTCGCAGATCAGAGGATGGTTATCTTGACCACTGAAACTAGTCTAGACATCAAATTTCAATTTCTATATATGAACGCGATCCAGGAAATTAAGATTTTTCGGACAAGGTTTTTTGTAGAGTTTAATAAATCACATCCATACTCATTTTGAGAAAGTAAGATTTCTCCTTCTAGGAGGGTTTGGTACAGTTCTTCTATAGTCTCTTTAGCTGCCCTTAAGGAAGTTGATCGCTCGCTCATTGTATGAATCAAAATTTAATGCAAAATTACAAATTCAGTGAAATTGAGTGTGTGGTTTAAGGTTACGACAGAAGTGGAGAATAAAACAGCGATCTGTTCAGCTAAGTGCACGTTGACCAACACAAAAATTAGAATTTTTTGCCCAGTATGTGTTCTACTCGCTTCCTCCTCCTCCTCGTAGTTATCATACGATGGCATACGCATCAGCAAAGTACAGCTGCATTGGGTGAAGCGGATTTGTTAGTAACGTTACTAAAAATTAAGTCGTATACTGGTGATGTTTATTCTTACCCAACAGGATAAACATTAAAATTGAATACGTGTTTTCCGAAATAAGCCTATGTAGCTTGTTTGTGGGTCCCATGACACACTCATAAGAGGTAGGTGTCGTGGCATTTTGACGTACCTCCTCTTAATCGAGCCTTCATATTTATGTAATTAGATTTTTTTTTATTAAGACCCAGACATTACAACATATTTGCCGCGACGTGTGGTACTTCGTATCAGGCCGATGGCTTGGAAAGCGACTCCGCACGTGAGATGATGTCTTGCACACTGATAAGTAGATCGGGGTTGACTCTGAGAATGGGGTCGAATAGTCATTAACTATAGATCTTAACAACAGCAAAAGACGTTTGGTACACAACACACCATGAAAAATCCATCAGCCATTGGTCGTAACTGCCGCATCATTGCAGTAAACTTAATTCCGTTAAATAATAGACCGCGACAGTCACCGTAAAGTATACTAACAGGTAGGATACAACAAGATGTTAGATAGCAGGTTTTGTAGCTCGTCATACTAGTCGCATTCGTAAATCATTCAACCGAGATATCCGAGTAGGCTATTATTTCACTGTTTTTCCATTTTATAATTGTGTTCATAAATATAAGAAGTGTTTTTTCTGTAAATTTCAGTATTAGCTTACTACTAGCTTTTTTTACGTTCTTCTGGGTTCGAGTCGTGACTAAGTCTTGTAGTCACATCATTATATATATATATATATATATATATATATATATATATATATATACATATACATATATATACATATATATGAGATTTTTTTATTGTGATAGGCCCGTTACGGCTACAGCTGCTATTTTCAAGCTACTGGCTGACAATTATTGAACTACACGAAGTAAAATCGTCATAACTTCTGAATTTTTTGCGGTAGGACATACAAGCTGCAGGGTTGGCCGCGGGGCATGACAGGAATTAATATAGTTCGGTTTAGCAACGAAGCCTACTTTCATTCGGATGAGTTAGACAGTAAGCAAAATTCGCGCATTTGTGGGACTGGGAATCCGCATTTCGCGATCGAGAAGTCGGGAGACTCTATGGTGGGCAACGACCAGTCACGGAATAACTGGTGCGATATTCCTCGATGGCATGGTGACTACCGAACGGCCCCCCATTGTCCAAAGTGTCCCTGATTTCGACAAGATGTGGTTCATGCAAGACGGAGCTCGACCCCATAGAAGCAGGAGAGTGTTTGATGTCCTGGAGGAGCAGTCTGAAGACCCAGAGGCCACTGGCATGTGCCTCGATTGGCCGCCATATTCTCCGACGTCGTTATCGTGAAGGAAGTCATTCACGAGATATGCACGATGGGATCGCGACTTGTCGTCCATGAAGACGGATGCCTCGCCAATATGCTGCCGGTATGGTTGCACTATCGGCCTGCGGATGGCATTCACGCATCGTACAGCCGTTATGGCGCCTTCCATGACCACCAGCGGCGTACGTCGGCCTCACATAATGGGACCCAAAAACAGCAGGGAACCTCCACCTTACTGCACTCGCTGAATAATGTGTCTAAGGCGTTCAGCCTGGCCGGGTTGCCTCCAAACACGTCACCGACATTTGTCTGGTTGAAGGCATATGCGACACTCATCGGTGAAGAGAACGTGATGCCAATCCTGAGCGGTCCATTCGGCATGTTGTTGGGCCCATCTGTACCGCGCTGCATGGTGTCGTGGTTGCAAAGATGGACGTCGCCGTGGACGTCGGGAGTGAAGTTGCGCATCATGCAGCCTATTGCGCACAGTTTGAGTCGTAACACGACGTCCTGTGGCCGCACGAAAAGAATTATTCAATATGGTGCTGTTAGGGTTCCTGCGCGCCATAATCCGTAAGAGCCGAGCCGTCTAGGGCGCTGCAGTCATTGACTGTGCGGCTGGTCCCGGTGGAAGTTCGAGTCCTCCCTCGGGCATTGGTGTGTGTGTGTGTGTGTGTGTGTGTGTGTGTGTGTGTGTGTGTGTGTGTGTGTGTGTGTGTGTGTGTGCTTGTCCTTAGGATAGTTTAGGTTAAGTAGTGTGTAAGCTTAGGGACTGATCACCTTAACAGTTAAGTCCCATAAGATTTCACACACATTTGAACATAATCCGTAGGTAGTGGTCATCCACTGCAGTAGTAGCCCTTGGGCGGCCTGGGCGAGGCACGTCATCGACAGTTCCTGACTCTCTGTATCTCCTCCATGTCCGAACAACATCACTGTGGTTCACTCCGAGTCGCCTGGACACGTCCCTTGTTGAGAGCCCTTCCTGGCACAAAGTAACAATGCGGAGGTAGCGGTCATCCACTGCAGTAGTAGCCCTTGGGCGGCCTGGGCGAGGCACGTCATCGACAGTTCCCGTCTCTCTGTATCTCCTCCATGTCCGAACAACATCACTGTGGTTCACTCCGAGTCGCCTGGACACGTCCCTTGTTGAGAGCCCTTCCTGGCACAAAGTAACAATGCGGAGGTAGCGGTCATCCACTGCAGTAGTAGCCCTTGGGCGGCCTGGGCGAGGCACGTCATCGACAGTTCCTGACTCTCTGTATCTCCTCCATGTCCGAACAACATCACTGTGGTTCACTCCGAGTCGCCTGGACACGTCCCTTGTTGAGAGCCCTTCCTGGCACAAAGTAACAATGCGGAGGTAGCGGTCATCCACTGCAGTAGTAGCCCTTGGGCGGCCTGGGCGAGGCACGTCATCGACAGTTCCCGTCTCTCTGTATCTCCTCCATGTCCCAACAACATCGTTTTGGTTCATTCCGAGACGCCTGGACACTTACCTTGTTGAGAGCCCTTCCTGGCACAAAGTAACAATGCGGAGGTAGCGGTCATCCACTGCAGTAGTAGCCCTTGGGCGGCCTGGGCGAGGCACGTCATCGACAGTTCCCGTCTCTCTGTATCTCCTCCATGTCCGAACAACATCACTGTGGTTCACTCCGAGACGCCTGGACACGTCCCTTGTTGAGAGCCCTTCCTGGCACAAAGTAACAATGCGGAGGTAGCGGTCATCCACTGCAGTAGTAGCCCTTGGGCGGCCTGGGCGAGGCACGTCATCGACAGTTCCCGTCTCTCTGTATCTCCTCCATGTCCGAACAACATCACTGTGGTTCACTCCGAGTCGCCTGGACACGTCCCTTGTTGAGAGCCCTTCCTGGCACAAAGTAACAATGCGGAGGTAGCGGTCATCCACTGCAGTAGTAGCCCTTGGGCGGCCTGGGCGAGGCACGTCATCGACAGTTCCTGACTCTCTGTATCTCCTCCATGTCCGAACAACATCACTGTGGTTCACTCCGAGTCGCCTGGACACGTCCCTTGTTGAGAGCCCTTCCTGGCACAAAGTAACAATGCGGAGGTAGCGGTCATCCACTGCAGTAGTAGCCCTTGGGCGGCCTGGGCGAGGCACGTCATCGACAGTTCCTGACTCTCTGTATCTCCTCCATGTCCGAACAACATCACTGTGGTTCACTCCGAGTCGCCTGGACACGTCCCTTGTTGAGAGCCCTTCCTGGCACAAAGTAACAATGCGGAGGTAGCGGTCATCCACTGCAGTAGTAGCCCTTGGGCGGCCTGGGCGAGGCACGTCATCGACAGTTCCTGACTCTCTGTATCTCCTCCATGTCCGAACAACATCACTGTGGTTCACTCCGAGTCGCCTGGACACGTCCCTTGTTGAGAGCCCTTCCTGGCACAAAGTAACAATGCGGAGGTAGCGGTCATCCACTGCAGTAGTAGCCCTTGGGCGGCCTGGGCGAGGCACGTCATCGACAGTTCCTGACTCTCTGTATCTCCTCCATGTCCGAACAACATCACTGTGGTTCACTCCGAGTCGCCTGGACACGTCCCTTGTTGAGAGCCCTTCCTGGCACAAAGTAACAATGCGGAGGTAGCGGTCATCCACTGCAGTAGTAGCCCTTGGGCGGCCTGGGCGAGGCACGTCATCGACAGTTCCTGACTCTCTGTATCTCCTCCATGTCCGAACAACATCACTGTGGTTCACTCCGAGTCGCCTGGACACGTCCCTTGTTGAGAGCCCTTCCTGGCACAAAGTAACAATGCGGAGGTAGCGGTCATCCACTGCAGTAGTAGCCCTTGGGCGGCCTGGGCGAGGCACGTCATCGACAGTTCCTGACTCTCTGTATCTCCTCCATGTCCGAACAACATCACTGTGGTTCACTCCGAGTCGCCTGGACACGTCCCTTGTTGAGAGCCCTTCCTGGCACAAAGTAACAATGCGGAGGTAGCGGTCATCCACTGCAGTAGTAGCCCTTGGGCGGCCTGGGCGAGGCACGTCATCGACAGTTCCTGACTCTCTGTATCTCCTCCATGTCCGAACAACATCACTGTGGTTTACTCCGAGTCGCCTGGACACGTCCCTTGTTGAGAGCCCTTCCTGGCACAAAGTAACAATGCGGAGGTAGCGGTCATCCACTGCAGTAGTAGCCCTTGGGCGGCCTGGGCGAGGCACGTCATCGACAGTTCCTGACTCTCTGTATCTCCTCCATGTCCGAACAACATCACTGTGGTTCACTCCGAGTCGCCTGGACACGTCCCTTGTTGAGAGCCCTTCCTGGCACAAAGTAACAATGCGGAGGTAGCGGTCATCCACTGCAGTAGTAGCCCTTGGGCGGCCTGGGCGAGGCACGTCATCGACAGTTCCTGACTCTCTGTATCTCCTCCATGTCCGAACAACATCACTGTGGTTCACTCCGAGTCGCCTGGACACGTCCCTTGTTGAGAGCCCTTCCTGGCACAAAGTAACAATGCGGAGGTAGCGGTCATCCACTGCAGTAGTAGCCCTTGGGCGGCCTGGGCGAGGCACGTCATCGACAGTTCCCGTCTCTCTGTATCTCCTCCATGTCCCAACAACATCGTTTTGGTTCATTCCGAGACGCCTGGACACTTACCTTGTTGAGAGCCCTTCCTGGCACAAAGTAACAATGCGGAGGTAGCGGTCATCCACTGCAGTAGTAGCCCTTGGGCGGCCTGGGCGAGGCACGTCATCGACAGTTCCCGTCTCTCTGTATCTCCTCCATGTCCGAACAACATCACTGTGGTTCACTCCGAGACGCCTGGACACGTCCCTTGTTGAGAGCCCTTCCTGGCACAAAGTAACAATGCGGAGGTAGCGGTCATCCACTGCAGTAGTAGCCCTTGGGCGGCCTGGGCGAGGCACGTCATCGACAGTTCCTGACTCTCTGTATCTCCTCCATGTCCGAACAACATCACTGTGGTTCACTCCGAGTCGCCTGGACACGTCCCTTGTTGAGAGCCCTTCCTGGCACAAAGTAACAATGCGGAGGTAGCGGTCATCCACTGCAGTAGTAGCCCTTGGGCGGCCTGGGCGAGGCACGTCATCGACAGTTCCCGTCTCTCTGTATCTCCTCCATGTCCCAACAACATCACTGTGGTTCACTCCGAGACGCCTGGACACGTCCCTTGTTGAGAGCCCTTCCTGGCACAAAGTAACAATGCGGAGGTAGCGGTCATCCACTGCAGTAGTAGCCCTTGGGCGGCCTGGGCGAGGCACGTCATCGACAGTTCCTGACTCTCTGTATCTCCTCCATGTCCGAACAACATCACTGTGGTTTACTCCGAGTCGCCTGGACACGTCCCTTGTTGAGAGCCCTTCCTGGCACAAAGTAACAATGCGGAGGTAGCGGTCATCCACTGCAGTAGTAGCCCTTGGGCGGCCTGGGCGAGGCACGTCATCGACAGTTCCTGACTCTCTGTATCTCCTCCATGTCCGAACAACATCACTGTGGTTCACTCCGAGTCGCCTGGACACGTCCCTTGTTGAGAGCCCTTCCTGGCACAAAGTAACAATGCGGAGGTAGCGGTCATCCACTGCAGTAGTAGCCCTTGGGCGGCCTGGGCGAGGCACGTCATCGACAGTTCCTGACTCTCTGTATCTCCTCCATGTCCGAACAACATCACTGTGGTTCACTCCGAGTCGCCTGGACACGTCCCTTGTTGAGAGCCCTTCCTGGCACAAAGTAACAATGCGGAGGTAGCGGTCATCCACTGCAGTAGTAGCCCTTGGGCGGCCTGGGCGAGGCACGTCATCGACAGTTCCCGTCTCTCTGTATCTCCTCCATGTCCCAACAACATCGTTTTGGTTCATTCCGAGACGCCTGGACACTTACCTTGTTGAGAGCCCTTCCTGGCACAAAGTAACAATGCGGAGGTAGCGGTCATCCACTGCAGTAGTAGCCCTTGGGCGGCCTGGGCGAGGCACGTCATCGACAGTTCCCGTCTCTCTGTATCTCCTCCATGTCCGAACAACATCACTGTGGTTCACTCCGAGACGCCTGGACACGTCCCTTGTTGAGAGCCCTTCCTGGCACAAAGTAACAATGCGGAGGTAGCGGTCATCCACTGCAGTAGTAGCCCTTGGGCGGCCTGGGCGAGGCACGTCATCGACAGTTCCTGACTCTCTGTATCTCCTCCATGTCCGAACAACATCACTGTGGTTCACTCCGAGTCGCCTGGACACGTCCCTTGTTGAGAGCCCTTCCTGGCACAAAGTAACAATGCGGAGGTAGCGGTCATCCACTGCAGTAGTAGCCCTTGGGCGGCCTGGGCGAGGCACGTCATCGACAGTTCCCGTCTCTCTGTATCTCCTCCATGTCCCAACAACATCACTGTGGTTCACTCCGAGACGCCTGGACACGTCCCTTGTTGAGAGCCCTTCCTGGCACAAAGTAACAATGCGGAGGTAGCGGTCATCCACTGCAGTAGTAGCCCTTGGGCGGCCTGGGCGAGGCACGTCATCGACAGTTCCCGTCTCTCTGTATCTCCTCCATGTCCGAACAACATCACTGTGGTTCACTCCGAGACGCCTGGACACGTCCCTTGTTGAGAGCCCTTCCTGGCACAAAGTAACAATGCGGAGGTAGCGGTCATCCACTGCAGTAGTAGCCCTTGGGCGGCCTGGGCGAGGCACGTCATCGACAGTTCCCGTCTCTCTGTATCTCCTCCATTTCCGAACAACATCGCTTTAGTTCACTCTCAGACGCCTGGACACGTCCCTTGTTGAGAGCCCTTCCTGGCACAAAGTAACAATGCAGGCGCGATCTAACCGCGCTATTGACCGTCTAGGCATGGTTGAACTACAGACAACACGAGCCGTGTACCTCCTTCCTGGTGGAGTGACTGGAGCTGATCGGCTGTCGGACCCCCTCCGTCTAATAGGCGCTGCTTATGCGTTGTTGTTTACATCTTTTGGCGGATTTAGTGACATCTCTGAACAGTCAAAGGGACTGTGTCTGTGATACAATATCTACCGAACGTCTATCTTCAGCAGCTCTGGGAAACGGGGTGATGCAAAACTTTTTTTCTATGTCTAAATGAAATGTCGTGCAATAGCAAGTACGGTACAGTCGGAGCCTTATACAGCCCGTGGCCCGCACACCCAGCCCGCGTGAAGTTTGGCACTCTATCGGGTGCACTCCTCACGAGCTTAATCCGTTGACTAGTAAACTTCACCTTGCCTCCCGCAGAGAAGTTTTGTCCGATGTACTACTTGTTATTGGCTATGTACGGGACTAAGCTAAAGAGCGAAGATGCGACAGATACTGAGTCCTCCTCAGCCCTCTCCTGCATACCAGGCCAGTCGCCCCACACGTGTTGCTCGGCTCGCCTCACCCTCACCACCCCCACCGCCCCCGCGCTCCGTCCTAATTTGCCTGCCGTTCCGCCCTCCCAAGTCGAAAGCGATATCGCCCGCCCGCCGCCGTTACCCTTTCCTGCCCGCGGCTCAACTTCGGAATGGCGCTCGCATCGTCATATCCCGACTGCTGATGGCCCATCCCGACAGAAGAGAGGCCGTTCTCTTCTGCACTGACTTCCTGGTCTCTCGAGCACGCAGGCGCTGCTGTTGACACCACACCATCACGTTCGGTGCTCCTCTACTGCCCCCACAGGGCGCAAAACACGGACCAGTTTTTCCACTCCATCCTTTCTCGTAAGGCCCAATCACTGACGCTCCAAATACCAATCCACTGTCAAAACAGCTTTGCATGACAATCTCTTTTCTTTCAAGAAGTTGTTGTCATCCGGTACAAATGAGCTCAAAACCCGATTCTTTAGGATTTCCTGATTCATCCAAACATTATTCTAATGATTATAGATAAATAGAAAGTCTGTCCTGGTTACCTTCTTAAATGCTCTAGTTTTCCCAATTTAGTTTATGACTTCTAGTTTCATTTGAAGCTGCCTTAGTGCCTAGGAGCACTTTTTTCTTCAGAAGAAGCAAGTGCTTTTCTGGCAACATTTTGAAATTTAAATCATTTTCCTCGCAGTTGTAAATCTGTTCATTAGACAGTTTCTTCTGCTATGATTTTTTTTTTTTGGAACGGTGTAATAAATTCCGAAACGGCCTCAGCTCGGCCAGAGCTCTTTTCCGCGCTCATGTAGTCGACGTACTCAATACCTCGTCTTCCACTTGTCAGTGGTTAACACGGTGAAATCGTATTCGGGAGGACAACGAATCGAACTCGCGTCCGGCCATCCTGATTTAGGTGTTCTGTCATTTCCCTAAATCGCTTAAGGGGGGTGGGACGTCAAACGGGCCGACTTGGAGCAGGAGAGCCACCACAGGCCATTTTATTTTCTATTGTCTATACTTTTACAAATAAATGCATAAAACTTTGTCAGCATGACCAGGAAGGATTCAGGATTCACACTCATAGCAGTGGAAGTGCAAAAACATAACAAAATAATTTTTTTTAGATATGAAATTTCATCATTTTTTCACTCACTAATGGCTGCATTTCTTGCTATAGGCACACGTTTCTTCATAAGTAAGAGAGACTCTTCGATGAATTTTGCACAGCATTCAAACCATACTTACAGGTGTCTGAAACTCTAGAATCTATTTAATTTATGAAAAAATGAATGATCTGTTACATTTTAAACTTTATGTTTAGAAAAAAATCAAATTTTGTAGTTAATAATCTCAATTTTTACCACAGTTTTTAATAGATTTGGAAAATTCCAGAGTTTCATACACCTGTAAGTATGGTTTGTATGCTGTACAAAATTCATCAAAGAATCTCTCTTACTTGTGAAGAAAAATGTACGTATAGCACCAAATGCAGCCAATAGTAAGTGAAAAAATGATGAAATTTCATATCTAATAAAAATTATTTTGTTATTTTTTTGCACTTCCACTGCTATGAGTGTGAATCCTGAATCCTTCCTGGTCATGCTGAAAAAGTTTTATGAATTTATTTGTAAAAGTATAGACAGTAGAAAATAAAATGTCCTGTGGTGGCTCTCCTGCTCCAAGTCGGCCCGTTTGACGTCCTACCCCCCTTAAGGCAAATGCCGTGGTGGTTCCTTTGAAAGGGCACGGCCGTCTTCCTTCCCGATCCCTCTCTAATCCGATGGGACCGATGATCTTGCTGGTTTGGTACCCTCCCCCAAATCAACTCACCAACCACTTGTCGAGCCAGCCCACACTACCGGTGAAACTGTTATCTCCCTCCTCAACCTTTTATTCTTTTTTTTTTAAAAAAAAATGAGGTTTCTCCTGCAAAACTGGGCCAGAAGTCGGAGTTCCCTTCCTTGTTTCGTAAACCACAAAAACAACGTCTTGCTTGTTTTTCATTATTCTGATCATTCCTTTGAAGAAAACTTTTCCAACGTAAGTCGGTTTCTTCGACAGTCACCAGCAGTTACTACTCCAACGCACCGTATTCGACTGCAAACTTATTTTTTTTTTGTTAAACCTTTGTCAAGTTGTTCGAATGCTTCGAACTTAACATTCAAAGGCACAGAATTCCTTTCATTGCAGCTCTCATTCTGAGAAAGTGTTCAAACAAAAACAATCAAAAAAGAAAACGAAACACTCCAACAACGACAAACATAAAACACCACTTTCAACAAAAGGATTCTTTATGTAAACAATTAAACACCGAGAGAAGGATGGGCGTGATGTCCTTGACATAGATACAACTAAGCGGTGTATGTGATTCGATTGGCGTCGGTAAGTGAGCGGGAGGGGAAATGGGATCGAGGTTCGATATGCTGCACAGTAGATATTTTTTACGAGGTTCGGATTTATGGGAAACTCTCTAATACTGTGCAGCTGCGGGTAACAGCTATAGTGGCCACCACGAAAACAGACACCTGAAAGTCGGCTTACCGACTTACAGATGTGCCAGATAGTCATAATTCCAAATTTTAGTAAAAAAATTCAGCAAAAAAATGTTAGACATCTCTACTTTTAGTCTAGAATAAGGTAGAGAACTTTCTAAAATAAAATTCTCTCCAGCTGATAAGAAAAAAAAATTAAAAACCAACGTTACAAGAAATTTTGAAGAGAAATAATTTTTTTAGTTCAACATGTGGAAAAACAGAACCGCTGACATGTTTGGATTAAAAAAAAGCGTAGCAACATTCTCAAAATTTAGTGATACGTATGGTATGTATTTCATCGGGAAAACATAATAGTATTAAGATATAAAAAAATAAAAACCATAAGAGGTGTCAAACTGTTCAGTTTGTGTAACGAAAAATGTCGTTGCTGATGAATTTGCGTTGTGTTGGACCTAGTAGAAACTTGCAGCAAGGAAGTTGTTAAGAGAACTGTAAAATTAATTTTGCTAACACGTGTCATCATCATCGTGTAACCCATGAACGCATTTTATTTATGAGAGACTCCGCGCGCAACGTCGGGAGGTTATTTGCACGCCGCTCAGAACTTTAGTTGTGACGGCTCGCCATAATGCGACAGAAAATATCTCCTACACCGCGAATTTCTTTTTTATTTGATGCCGTTACAGACCCTTCATCACCGCATCCAACACCCAAATTGCCGAGGTACGCTATATAAAAGTAACTGTACGTATTTTCAGGTCATTACTTCTGCTGAAATAGAGCAAAGGATATTTGTTTATATGGTTTTGTGAAAGAAAAATTTTACCGAGATATATTACGACACCATGGTCCTCAGCATGCAATAAGTGCATTGCACGCAAAAAATTCGCTGTTTTTTGCTGCATTCTATTAAAAATTTTCGTCCATCATTACAGTTTCTGACCCGTAAATCAAGTAAGCGGAGAACACGAAGAACGGAATTATTTCACGGACATCGCATTGTATTTTTCTATTCACCCGATGTAATCCTTTGTTATGATAACCCAGTACAGTTCTGCGCACCAAATTTTTATTAAAAACATCAACTTCCGTAAATGAAATAAACATTGTTTCCCAGGCGGCCCAATTCGGGGAAGTTCGGCATGCGAGTGCAAGTCTTATTTCAGTCGACGCCACATTGGGCGACTTCCGTGCCGGTGATGAGGATTAAATGATGGTAACACATCAACCAGTTCACAAGCTGAGAATATCTCCAACCCGGCCGGGAATCGAACCGGGGCCTGCTGCGTAGGAGGCAAGCAAATAACCACCCAGCCCAGCAAATTCCATAGATTCCCATTTTCGCTTGTATCTCTTTCCTGTTCGAATCAGGAGATTGGGCCGCTTTTAATGTACTGTCAATATGGCGTGGAGTCGGTTCGGAATTACCACGAGGTTTCGCTGTCAGTTTATTAACGTGCATAAAATTTGTATTATTTCTGGCTTCTTCACTGTTGGCCAGATCAAGAAAAAAAATCTTCATTACCGTAGTTTGTTTTCGAACGTCTTGTCGCCCATTACATACACCGATCAGATTAGACTCGTGCACGTCCATAAAAAAAAAAAAAATCAAATGTGTGTAAATTCCTAAGGGACTAAACCGCTGAGGTCATCGGTCCCTAGACTCACACACTACTAAAACTAACGCAGGCTAAGAACAACACACATACTTGGCCCGTCCATTACCCTCACTGTAAAACACAGTTACTGCACCTTTTTATGGAAAACTGAAACCACACGTCAACACGTGATATCACATGGGAATTCAGCTGACGACCGTAGTTGTTGCAATGCGAGTGTGACAACAAAGTTGTGAAGTGGACAGATCGCAACGCAGCGGACATGAGCTTCAGCTACCTACGCTGAAGCGCCGAAGAAACTGGTATAGGCGTGCGTTTTCAAATACGCCTATATAAGACAACAAGTGTCTGGCGCTGTTGTTAGATCGGTTACTGCTGCCGCACTGGCAGGTTATCAAGATTTATGTGAGTTTGAACGCGGTGTTACAGCGATGGGACACAGCGTCTCCGAGGTAGCGGTGAAATGGGGATTTTCCCGTGCGACCATTTCACGAGTGTGCCATGACTATCAGGAATCTGGCAAAACATCAAATCTCCGAAATTGCTGCGGCCGGAAAAAGATGCTGCAAGCGCGGGACCTACGACGACTGAAGAGAATCGTTCAGCGTGACAGAAATGCAACTCTTTCGCAAATTGCTGCAGATTTCAATGCTGGGACATCAACAAGTGTCAGCGTGCGAACCATTGGACGAAAATCATCGATATGGGCATTTGGACCCCGCCGGCCTTTGTGGCCGAGCGGTTCTAGGCGCTTCAGTCTGGAACCGCGCGACTGCTACGGTCGCAGGTTCGAATCCTGCCTCCGGCATGGATGTGTGTGATGTCCTTAGGTTAGTTAGGTTTAATTAGTTCTAAGTTGTAAGGGTCTAATGACCTCAGATGTTAAGTCCCATAGTGCTCAGAGCCATGTGAACCCCTTTTTTTTTTTTTTTTTTTTTTTTTTTTTTCCCCGAAGCCTCACTCGTTATACCCTTGATGTATGCACGACACAAAGCTTTACGCCTCGCCTGGGACCCTAAACACCGACATTGGAGTGCTGATGATGGGAACATGTTGCCTTGTGGGAGAGTCTCGTTTCAAATTGTGTCGAGCGGATGGCCGTGTACGGGTATGGAGACAACTTCGTGAATCCATGGACTCTGTATGTCAGCAGAGGACTGTTCAAGGTGGTGGAGGCTGTGTAATAGTGTGGGGCTTGTGCAGTTGGAGTGATATAGGACCCGAGATACGTCTAGATACGACTCAGACACGTGACACGTACGTAAGCATCCTGTCTGATCACCTGCATCCATTCATGTCCATTGTGCATTCCGACGGACTTGGGCAATTCCAGCAGGACAATATGACACCCCACACGTCCAGAGGTGCTACAGAGTGGCTCCAGGAACACTCTTCTGAGTTTAAACACTTTTGCTGGCTACCAGATTCCTCCGTTATGAACATTATTCATCATACCTGGGATACCTTGCAACGTGCTGTTCAGAAGAGATGTCCGTACTCTTTATGGACAGCCCTGCTGGATTCATGTTGCTAATTCCATTCAGCACTACTTCAGGCATTAGTCCATGCCACGTCGTTGCGGCGCTTCTGCGTGCTGGCGGGGGCGGTACTCGATATTAGGCAAGTGCACCAGTTTCTTTGGCTCCTCAGTGTATGTTGAAGCACGCATTTCTTGCAGTGTTTCCATATTTTCATCCATGCCCTGTAAATGGAACACGTCGCAGATGCGGGCCTAACTTGTTGTTCCGCGTTGAAAGACGCAGAGTCGTAGGAGATTTCGGAAATCGCCGTGTTTACAGCGGAACGATATGAGCGACAACTCCTGATGGGAGATCCCGAAAGGAAAGGAAATGGGAGGCAAGGAAAAGGAAGAGGGGAGACGGCAGAGGGCGCTCTCTCGATTCGCGGCACGTCCTCCGGCAACGGCGGTGGATGGACATGGCGGATAGCAGCGGCCGAGACGACGCGAGACGCGAGGCCGGCTTGTTTCGCAGAGGCCGTGTCCGCGACAGGCGGGCAGTCCACGTGGCGGGTCGTCACGGAAAATAAGGAGTCCCGTCTGTGCGTGGGAGGAGAGGGGGTGGGTGCGTGCACGCACACGCACGCACGCGGTCCTGAGCCCCGGCGATATCCGCGAGGCGCCTAGCGCCTAGGTATTAGGGCTGAACGTGCCCTGCATGGCAAGTGCAGAATCACTTGCCCGAGTCGCCGCCAAGGGGCGCGCCGCGGCGCCGCTGCCGGGGGCGGCGGGGGCGGCGTCGGCGTCGTCTGGCGTCCGGCTGTCGCCAGGGGAGCGGCGGCGCGGCCGCTATATACGCGATTGCCCCGGCCCGCCGTGGCTTCTGTCGCGGAGGGAGGGAGACGGGAATTAGGGGGCGCTCGTCCACTGCTCTGCGGGCAGGCCGCACTGTGCTGCTGAGATGAGATGAGAGCGGCTGCAGGTGTCACGTGGTCAGCCCGGCAGGTAGTGTATACTGTGTCCAGCCCATGTCCTCAACAGCATTGCTTTAGATGACGTAAGCTTTAGATGACGCAAGTGAGCGTCTCTCGAGAGCCAAAGAAACTGGTACAATTGCCTAATATACTCGTAGTATAGGGCCCCCTCGAGCATGCAGAAATGTCGGGAAACGGCCTGGCGTGGACTGTCTAACGTCTGAAGTAGAACTGGAGGGAACTGACACCATGAATCCTGCAGGGCTGTCCATAAACCCGTAAGAGTACGAGGGGGTGAATGATGATGATGATGATGTTGGGGTTGTGGGGCGCTCAACGGCATGGTTATCAGCGCCCGTACAATGATCCAATCTTTGCTCAGTCCAATTTCGCCACTTTCCTGGATGATGATGAAATGATGAGGACAACACAAACACCCAGTCATCTCGAGGCAGGTGAAAATCCCTGACCCCGCCGGGAATCGAACCCGGGACCCCGTGCTCGGGAAGCGAGAACGCTACCGCGAGACCACGAGAGGCGGACGCGAGGGGGTGGAGATTTCTTCTGAACAACACCTTGCGAGGCATCCTAGATATGCTCAATAATATTGATGTCTGGCGAGTCTGGTGGCTAGCCGATGTGTGCTGAGAGCCATTTCAACCATTTGAGCCAAGATCACATTATGGTCATTTTGGATGATGAGGTGGATCCTATGGTTCAATATTTCTTCCCCAATAGTGGTGCTGTCTTCCAAGACGACGCGGCCCCTGTTCACACAGCTCGCATCGCCCACGGCTGTTTTTGTGAGCACCAGGATGAATTGTCGCGTCTCTCCCTGTGTCCACAGTGATCAGATCTCAATGTACCAAAAGTTCTCAATTGGGGAAAGATCCGGCGACCTTTCTCTGCAGGGTATTGCTTAGCAAGCACGGAGACAAGCAGTAGAAACTTTGGCCGTGTACGGGCGGGCATTATCTTGCTGAAGTATAAGGTCAGGATGGTGTGCCGTGAAGGGAAACGGAACGGGGCATAGAATATCGTTGAGGTACCGCTGTACAGTGAGGGTAACGCAGATGACAAACAAAAGCGTACAGCTATGAAACGAAACGGCACCCCAGACTTTCAATCTTGGTTGTTGGATCGTATGGCGGGCGACGGTCTGGTTGGATTCCCACCAGTGGGCGGGGCTTCTTCACTGGTCATCAGGTTCATTTCGAAGCGGGACTCGATCAGTGAAGACAATTCTACCCCCGTCAGCGATATTCTACATCTACATCTACATACATACTCCCGAATCCACCATACGGTGCGTGGCGGAGGGTACCTCGTACCACAACTAGCATGTTCTCTCTCTGTTCCACTCCCAAACAGAACGAGGGAAAAATGACTGCCTATATGCCTCTGTACGAGCCCTAATCTCTCTTATGTTATCTTTGTGGTCTTTCCGCGAAATGTAAGTTGGCGGCAGTAAAATTGTACTGCAGTCAGCCTCAAATGCTGGTTCTCTAAATTTCTTCAGTAGCGATTCACGAAAAGAACGCCTCCTTTCCTCCAGAGACTTCTATCCGAGTTCCTGAAGCATTTCCGTAAAACTCGCGTGATGATCAAACCTACCAGTAACAAATGTAGCAGCCCGCCTCTGAATTGCTTCTATGTCCTCCCTCAATCCGACCTGACAGGGATCCCAAACGCTCAAGCAGTACTCAAGAATAGGTCGTATTAGTGTTTTATAAGCGGTCTCCTTTACAGATGAACCACATCTTCCCAAAATTCTGCCAATGAATCGAAGACGACTATCCGCCTTCCCCACAACTGCCATTACATGCTTGTCCCACTTCATATCGCTCTACAATGTTTCGCCCAAATATTTAATCGACGTGACTGTGTCAAGCGCTATGCTGCTAACGGAGTATTCAAACATTACGGGATTCTTTTTCCTATTCATCAGCATTAATTTACATTTATCTATATTTAGAGTTAGCTGCCATTCAAGGCAGAAGACGTTACTGACTTCCTTAAGTGGTGAATCTGTTTCTCTTGACCAACCCATAGGGCCGGCCGAAGTGGCCGTGCGGTTAAAGGCGCTGCAGTCTGGAACCGCGAGACCGCTACGGTCGCAGGTTCGAATCCTGCCTCGGGCATGGATGTTTGTGATGTCCTTAGGTTAGTTAGGTTTAACTAGTTCTAAGTTCTAGGGGACTAATGACCTCAGCAGTTGAGTCCCATTGTGCTCAGAGCCATTTGAACCAACCCATACATTTTTTTTTCGAAATTGTTATTGTTTGTTTGTCAGTAGGCCGGCCGGTGTGACCGAGCGGTTCTAGGCGCTACAGTCTGGAACCGCTACGATCGCAGGTTCGAATCCTGCCTCGGGCATGGATGTGTGTGATGTCCTTAGGTTAGTTAGATTTAAGTAGTTCTAAGGGACTGATGACAGATGTTAAGTCCCATAGTGCTTAGAGCCATTTGAACCAGTTTTTTTAACCAACGTAACTGCCACGCTGGCGGCTACCGGCGGAATACAAACCACAACCATTCTAATAAAGGCAAAATGCCCATTAAATGACAGTCTCACCTGCAATAGATACTCACCGAAGTGGTGAAAGGCAAGGGCTTTCACCGAAATCAAGCATCCCGGCGCGAACAGAAAACTCTTACATCGACGGCGTTGTTCTTGGATCACGCTAAACGTAGTGCCTAACCAGACACTGAAACGGCAAAACACATTGAACTGCACCATCAAACTTGCAACACTAAAGTAAGTTTCGGACTTCAACATCAGCCGTTACAACACAAAGGTTTACATTTATATCGTTAATAAAATGTACAAGCAAGTGCGTCGATTCTTAGTTACAAAATCATGCACACTTGATATTTGTCGGTTCGGCGTCATCTGCTACGAATGGGATACAATGGCGTGAGTAAACTGTACGTACGTTTTGGCTTATAATCCAAATATACAACAAAAATGGGGGTCTCCGTTTGAAAATACCAAGTTGGCCCCGGCCACCGAAGAGGGATGGTTAGGACGTGTGCACAGTTGCAGCACAGAGCACATAGTGCTCAGAGCCATTTGAACCATAAATTTTTTTTTGTCAGTACATGTGCGTCACATCTATCGATTTCCGTCCCACTCGAACAGTTCCTTTATGGTGCGTTCTTTGTTTTTTTCTTCTTAGAGTGTATTTTAGCAACTGTGGTCTTCCGCCCATGAGAAATTTTGACAACTGCTTGCACTTGTGGTCCCCGGCGCTGTCACACATCAGATAGATGACAGAGGGATAGAAGAACAATTCAAATCTCTCAAAAGAGGAAAGGCCTCTGGACCTGATGGGATACCAGTTCGATTTTACACAGAGTACGCGAAGGAACTTGCCCCTGTCCTTGCAGCGGTGTATCGTAGGTCTCTAGAAGAGCGTAGCGTTCCAAAGGATTGGAAAAGGGCACAGATCATCCCCGTCTTCAAGAAGGGACGTCGAACAGATGTGTAGAACCATAGACCTATATCCCTAACGTCTGTTGTAGAATTTTGGAACACGTATGATGTTCGAGTATAATGACTTTTCTGGAGACTAGAAATCTACTCTGTAGGAATCAGCATGGGTTTCGAAAGAGACGGTCGTGTGAAACCCAGCTCGCGCTATTCGTCCACGAGACTCAGAGGGCCATAGACACGGGTTCCCAGGTAGATGCCGTGTTTCTTGACTTCCGCAAGGCGTTCGATACAGATCCCCACAGTCGTTTAATGAACAAAGTAAGAGCATATCGACTATCAGACCAATGGATTGAAGAGTTCCTATGTAACAGAACGCAGCATGTCATTCTCAATGGAGAGAAGTCTTTCGAAGCAAGAGTGATTTCAGGTGTGCCGCAGGGGAGTGTCGTGGGACCGTTGCTATTCACGATATACATAAATCACCTTGTGGATAACATCGGAAGTTCACTGAGGCTTTTTGCGGATGATGCTGTAGTATATCGAGAGGTTGTAACAATGGAAAATCGTACTGAGGATCTGCAACGAATTGACGCATGGTGCAGGGAATGGCAACTGAATCTCAATGTAGACAATTGTAATGTGCTGCGAATACATAGAAAGAAAGATCCTTTATCATTTAGCTACAATATAGCAGGTCAGCAACTGGAAGGAATTAATTCCGTGAATTATCTGGGAGTAGGTATTAGGAACGATTTAAAATGGAATGATCATATAAAGTTGATCGTCGGTAAAGCGGATGCCAGACTGAGATTCATTGGAAGAATCCTAAGGAAATGCAATCCGAAATCAGAGGAAGTAGGTTACGGTACGGTTGTTCGCCCACTGCTTGCATACTGCTCAGCAGTGTGGGATCCGTACCAGATAGGGTTGATAGAAGAGATAGAGAGGATCCAACGGAGAGTAGCGCGCTTCGTTACAGGATCATTTAGTAATCGCGAAAGCGTTACGGAGGTGATAAACTCCATTGGGAGACTCTGCAGGAGAGACGCTCAGTAGCTCGGTACGGGCTTCTGTCGAAATTTCGAGAACATACCTTCAGCGAAGAGTCAAGCAGTGTATTGCTCCCTCCTACGTATATCTCGCGAAGAGACCGTGAGGATAAAGTCAGAGAGATTAGAGCTCACACAGAGGAATACCGACAATCTTTCTTTCCACGAACAATACGAGACTGGAATAGAAGGGAGAACCGATAGAGGTACTCAAGGTACCCTCCACCACACACCCTCAGATTAGAGCCCACACAGAGGCATACCGACAGTCTTTCTTTCCGCGAACAATACGAGACTGGAATAGAAGTGAGAACCGATAGAGGTACTCAAGGTACCCTCCGCCACACACCCTCAGATTAGAGCCCACGTAGAGGCATACCGACAATCTTTTTTTCCACGAACAATACGAGACTGGAATAGAAGGAAGAACCGATAGAGGTACTCAAAGTACCCTCCGTCACACAGTCAGGTGGCTTGCGGAGTATGGATGTGGACGTAGATGTAGTTGTAAGTCTAGGGGACTGATGACCTCAGGTGTTATGTCCCATAGTCCTCAGAGCCATTTGAACCTTTTTGTCAGTACATGTGCTTCCACTCGGACAGTTCCTTCGTGGTGCGTCGTTTATTTTTCTTTTCTTAGAGTGTATTTTAGCAGCTGTGGCATTCCACCCATGAGAAATTTTGACGGCTGCTTGCACGTGTGCTCCCGGCGCTGTCACACATCAGGAAGTGTGGCGGTACAAGACTCCAGGCCTCCGTGCAACACCTCGTCCTGCGTCAGCACCCGCGGCCGTAACTCACCGCGGGGGTGGAAACTCCTGCCGTGTTGCAACAGACGCGAGCAAGTCGCGCAGAAGAAAAGCGCCGAAAAAGAAGACGCGCCAAGCGGCACCACGTGAAATATATTTCGCCTCCTTACCCCCTCGCGGGGGCGCGCGCGCGCGCTCTGTCCTCGCAAAACTACCGACCCGGCGAAGAAACGGCGAAGGTGTGGGTGGTGGGAGGGGGGAGGGGACGGGAAAGAGGCGTGCGATGACGCAGTAAAGTAGCTCGCGAAGAAGTTCAACGAGAGGGAAAAAAGGAATGAAAAATAATTTAAGGGGGGGAAAAAGATTTTTTTTTTTCGTTGGAAAGGTGGGCCGCTCTTGCTTGTCGAATATTAGCGCGAGCTTAATTAAAACTTCTCGCAACTCAGTTTCAGCGGAAAGGAAACACACGGGGCTGGGTGGCGAGGTTCCCAGTGGACTGGGACTGCGTGCCCTCGGTGTTCTCAAATTTTTGGCCGTGCCGAGAGCAAACAAGCCGCTATTATCCTGCTCCCCCACACTTCGGTGCGATCACGACATCTACATGATTACTCTGCAATTCACATTTAAGTGCTTGGCAGAGGGTTCATCGAATCACTATCATACTATCTCTCTACCATTCCACTCCCGAACAGCGCGCGGGAAAAACGATCACCTAAACCTTTCTGTTCGAGCTCTGATTTCTCTTATTTTATTTTGATGATCATTCCTACCTATGTAGGTTGGGCTCAACAAAATAATTTCGCATTCGGAAGAGAAAGTTGATGAGTGAAATTTCGTTAATAGATCTCGCCGCGAAGAAAAACGTCTTTGCTTTAATGACTTCCATCCCAACTCGCGTGTCATCTCTGCCACACCCTCTCCCCTATTACGTGGTAATACAAACCGAGCTGCCCTTTTTTGCACCCTTTCGATGTCCTCCGTCAATCCCACCTGGTAAGGATCCCACACCGGGCAGCAATATTCTAACAGAAGACGACCGAGTGTAGTGTAAGCTGTCTCTTTAGTGGACTTGTTGCATGTTCTAAGTGTCCTGCCAATGAAACGCAACCTTTGGCTCGCCTTTCCCACAATATTATCTATGTGGTCTTTCCAACTGAAGTTGTTCGTAATTTTAGCACCCAGGTACTTAGTTGAATTGACAGACTTGAGAATTGTACTATTTATCGAGTAATCGAATTCCGACAGATTTCTTTTGGAACTCACGTGGATCACCTCACACTTTTCGTTATTTAGCGTCAACTGCCACCTGCCACACCATACAGCAATCCTTTCTAAATCACTTTGCAACTGATACTGGACTTCGGACGACCTTACTAGACGGTAAATTACAGCATCATCTGCGAACAACCTGCTCAGATTGTCACCCACGTCATTTATATAGATCAGGAACAGCAGAGGTCCCAGGACACTTCTCTGGGAAACACCTGATATCACTTCAGTTTTTCTCGATGATTTGCCGTCTATTACTACGAACTGCGACCTTCCTGACAGGAAATCACGAATCCAGTCGCACAACTGAGACGATACCCCAGAGGCCCGCAGCTTGATTAGAAGTCGCTTGTGAGGAACGGTGTCAAAAGCTTTCCGTAAATCTAGAAATACGGAATGAACTTGAGATCCCCTGTCGATCTAGTGATCAGCATCTTCACGTACAGCTGTACTCTGCAAGACCACTGTCGGCCTCATGGCAGACGGTGCTTCAGTGATAAACACCACTCACGGATTAGACCTTAGCCTTCCTTACCATTTTACCATAACTGTATCAGCTGAAAAACTTTTCAGGGCACTGATAATATTGTTTAGGTGGCAGGGGTCAAATACAGGGAGCGAAAGTCTATTTACGAGAAGAAGTCAATTATTATCCGCAATTTACTTATATTTTTATTTATTTTCGTAGTACTGTCATTTTACGTTGATGATGCATGCTTTCTTTATTTGTAGTTATATCTATTCCAATTTTCGAGCTGCTAGGTTAGTGTCGTTATCGCTGCCGTGCTGTTAATCATGGCTGCTCCGCTGTCTGTTTGCACCAAAGAAGAGCAACGTTCAATGATGCGTTTTTTTGTGGTCGGAGGGGCCGAAATTCATCGAAGACTTTCGGTGCAGTATGGGAACAGTGTTTTGCCGCAACGGAGTGTCTACGAATGCATTGAAAAATTTCGAAATGGTCGCACAAGTGTTACGCACGGTGGAGGAGCCGGACGAACGTTTACCGCCACAAATGAAGAAACCATTCAGCGTTCACGTTAAATGATTCTCTTAGACAGACGATTAACTATTGACGAAGTGGCACATAGTCTGCAAATTAGTCACGGTTCTGCCTACGAAATCATCCACAACAGACTTGTGTTTCATCAAGTTTGTGCAAGATGGATCCCAAAACAACTCACACAGTTGCGTAAACAAACACGCTTGGACATCTGCAGAAAACATTTGCATCGTTATGGTAACGAAGGGGACAACTTCCTAGACATGATCGTTACTGGGGACGAACCATGGATTCATCATTACGATCCGGATATTAAACGGTAGAGTATGGTATGGAAACATCCAAATTCACCGTGTAAGTAGAAGTTTAAGACCCAACCGTCCGCAGGACGCACAATATCTGGAACATTATGGGGAAAGGGGCACAGCAATAAACAGTGTACGTTACAGTGAGATGCTTACTGCCAGGCTAAAACCTGCAATTCGAAGCAAACGCCGAGGATTGCTGTCAAAAGGTGTGTTGTTGAACGACAAAGCCCGTCTGCATACTGCTGCCACACTGCTGAAACGCTCCAGAAACTCAAATTTGAAGTACTGGATCATCCTCCATACAGTCCCGATCTCGCCCCCTTCTGACTATCACTTGTTTGGTCCACTCAAACAGGCATTAAGGGGCCGTGGATTTGCCTCGACGAAGCAGTGAAAGAAGCGCTGCATTCCTGGCTCGCAGCTCAACCGAGAAACTTCTTTTATGAGGGCATCAGCAAGCTTGTACAACGATGGACTAAGTGCGTTGAAACGCAGGAAGACCGTGTGGAAAAATGTTTTGAACCGTGATTTATTTTCAAAGAATATTCTTAAGAATTTATTTTATTTACTAGCGGTTCACCAAGAATATTAACGCGTTTAATCACACGATGTCAGCACGGAAGTAGTTGCCAGGGAGTAACTGATGAGATCATAATCCAATTCCTTTTAACAAATGGGAATTTTATTCACTTTACTAGTGCTTAAAAGCATTTTTTAAAAGAAACAGATTTAAAATTATAATCAGAAAGCACCCTCTAAATATCAAAGTTACAATTTATTCAGAGGCAGAAAGAAACAAGTTTTGACTGTGTGAGGTTTCGGGCAGAGAACCTTGCCGCTCCCTTTTGACACAGCCATAGTTACGACCGCTCACAACAACCTCTGAAAGATTACACTGGTGCAAATCTGCAACACACCAGATAACTTTAAACTAAGAGTTTTAACAGATTACACAAGCACAGAAACTATGGGGTGGAAATGGTACCAGTTATTTTGGTGTGTATACTGGTTTCCACAACACTACCACAACCCCAAGTACATACTGCTGACATACGACGTTCACCTTTTAGTGTTTGTTTACCAACAGCCGCTCACATGGTTGCAGATGACATGATGTTTGCTAAGTAAAAAGACGGCACAGAAAATATGTCACAAACAGCGCCAATAATTACTTAAAACGTGCTGTAACATACAATAAATAAGGTAGTATCAAAGTATCAGTGTAAAACAATATTTCAAAAGACGATTTGTAAAAATGTAATAATGTTTTACTGTGTTTGTACAACCATACCATTTTCTGCATGTTTTAGATTAAAAAAAAAACACTGATGATGGTGATATTTGTCGCAGAAACTAGTTTGGGATAATAAAGAAATAAACGAATAACAGGCTGTTTTGCATCAAGGCGGACTCAATTTCTGATATTACTGTTTTTCTATGCAAACACGGACCAAATGGAAGAGTTCCAAGATAATATTATTTTACTTAATTTTATCCATTGTTTTTCAGTATGCATTTCGAGCCCTGGAAGCTCATCTTCAGGTGCGTTTTAGTGATTTACATCAGGTTTTTTAGTTGTTTGCCTGTTGATATTACATTTTTCTGTTACAACATGGCATATTGTAGATTTAATAATACCTGTGTACTAGTAATACTATATCATATTATCTTCTGTGAAACAAGAAAATCGATTATATTTAGAAGTAGAACATCTGTACGAACGAGAATCTTTGGCATGTTTACGTTCTGCTACTAAAATGTGCGAAAAAGTGTGTGACTATGTACAGGGTTATTACAAATGATTGAAGCGATTTCACAGCTCTACAATAACTTTATTATTTGAGATATTTTCACAATGCTTTGCACACACATACAAAAACTCAAAAAGTTTTTTTAGGCATTCACAGATGTTCGATATGTGCCCAGACATCAAGCCGATAATCAAGTTCCTTCCACACTCAGCGCAGCATGTCCCCATCAATGAGTTCGAAAGCATCGTTGATGCGAGCTCGCAGTTCTGGCACGTTTCTTGGTAGAGGAGGTTTAAACACTGAATCTTTCACATAACCCCACAGAAAGAAATCGCATGGGGTTAAGTCGGGAGAGCGTGGAGGCCATGACATGAATTGCTGATCATGATCTCCACCACGACCGATCCATCGGTTTTCCAATCTCCTGTTTAAGAAATGCCGAACATCATGATGGAAGTGCGGTCGAGCACCATCCTGTTGAAAGATGAAGTCGGCGCTGTCGGTCTCCAGTTGTGGCATGAGCCAATTTTCCAGCATGTCCAGATACACGTGTCCTGTAACGTTTGTTTCGCAGAAGAAAAAGGGGCCGTAAACTTTAAACCGTGAGATTGCACAAAACGCGTTAACTTTTGGTGATTTGCGAATTTGCTGCACGAATGCGTGAGGATTCTCTACCGCCCAGATTGGCACATTGTGTCTGTTCACTTCACCATTATGAAAAAATGTTGCTTCGTCACTGAAAACAAGTTTCGCACTGAACGCATCCTCTTCCGTGAGCTGTTGCAACCGCGCCGAAAATTCAAAGCGTTTGACTTTGTCATCGGGTGTCAGGGCTTGTAGCAATTGTAAACGGTAAGGCTTCTGCTTTAGCCTTTTCCGTAAGATTTTCCAAACCGTCGGCTGTGGTACGTTTAGCTCCCTGCTTGCTTTATTCGTCGACTTCCGCGGGCTACGCGTGAAACTTGCCCGCACGCGTTCAACCGTTTCTTCGCTCACTGCAGGCCGACCCGTTGATTTCCCCTTACAGAGGCATCCAGAAGCTTTAAACTGCGCATACCATCGCCGAATGGAGTTAGCAGTTGGTGGATCTTTGTTGAACTTCGTCCTGAAGTGTCGTTGCGCTGTTATGACTGACTGATGTGAGTGCATTTCAAGCACGACATACGCTTTCTCGGCTCCTGTCGCCATTTTGTCTCACTGTGCTCTCGAGCGCTCTGGCGGCAGAAACCTGAAGTGCGGCTTCAGCCGAACAAAACTTTATGAGTTTTTCTACGTATCTGTAGTGTGTCGTGACCATATGTCAATGAATGGAGCTACAGTGAATTTGTGAAATCGCTTCAGTCATTTGTAATAGCCCTGTATATATCCCAGTATGTACTGCAAAATTAAAGATGTGTATTGCGTATACCAACTGCACAACAGAAGCAGACATCATACAACGTTAAACTGTAAGTTAGTTTCATATTATTAACCCTGTTAAACTTATATCTACAATATACCATGTTGTAACACCAAAATGTAATATCAACAGGCAAACAACTAAAAAACCTGATGTAAATCACCAAAAACCACCTGAAGATGAGCCTTGTAATGGTACTTTAATTACGTAACCATTACGGAACATCACCAGAACCTCTCGATACCAGTAATATTCTACTGTATTTCTGTAAAGTAGTTGACATATTTCTGAGACAACATTCAGATTTGATTTCATTTGTGATACATCGATATGTTTATATTGCAATGATATTATTCTTATGTGTACTCTTTCTTTTGTCCCTATGATCTTTGACGTACTTGTAGCTCTGATTTTTGGGCGCGTGAGCGATTATTAGTTAGTTGTTGAGCTGTTAGAGAGTCGGACCTTGAGACGATCAAGTCTTAAACGTCATGTTGGAAAGACGAATACTGTCGTCAGCTTATAAAATGTGAACTTTAATAGTGACTGTGAGGAAGATGTTTTCAAGTATGTTTTGTATTGTGAAGTGATGTTTTGTGTGTTACGTGATACTGCAATAAAAGCAATTAAAAGGAAGTGTAACTTAATTCTGAGTGCTGATTATTTTTTTTTCCATCACCATTGTGCTAACTTTGAAAGGTTTAATCTCCAAGAATGGTTTGTGAAGCGCATCTACAAAACTTTTGAATATAGCAGAATAAAACCTAGGCCTCTTTGCATCCGAGCTTGGAATCATAACCAGCTAGATTTTCAACGATTGAGCCATGATTTTACGAGACCTGCGTGGGAAACGCAAAAAGATGAGTGCCTAGTTTTTTCATTATTACATGAAATGACTTTATTAACTGTGCTCTAATGACACCTGCCACACAATAACTTTGTTGTTGCCCGAAAATGCAGTATTTAGCAGTGTGAGCAACACCACAATCATTATTAAAATTTTGACCTTTGTTGTGGTAGGGTTGTTAGAGCCTCCAGGGCTCGAAATGCATAGTGCAGTAAATAAACTCAACTTGTGACTGAAGGCGGTTTGTTCTCCATTTTACGATAATATTATTGTCACAGTACCATCCTCTGTTCCCATCTTTAGTGGTACTTCAGAAGCGAAGAGAAATGATCATCACGATAAAATAAATCAGGGCACGCACAGAAACGCGCCACGCCAGTGGAACTGTAGAGGGACAGCGTGAAGGTGGTTCATTGAACCCTCTGCAAGGCACTTTATTGTGAGTAGCAGAGTAACCACGTAGATGTAGATACTTGTGGTTCACCTGACTGCCGGAACTGTAACCTCCTAGTCCGCCCAGCAGTGGCGGTGCAGCTTCCACCCCCTCTGCCCCTCCCTCCACTCTTCCCCTCCCCGCCCTATTGCTCCCGACAGGCGGCGGGCGCCTCCGGCCCTCAGCTCAGCTGGTAACTGCCTCCACTCCACTCCACTGCTAGCACCGGCGCCAGCCTATGCCGCCGCCCGCACCCCTCCGGTGCGTTTGTGCGTCTGTGTTTCATTACGCAGTCTCCGTGGCGCCGCAGGCTACGCAGCCTGGCGTGACTGAGACAATGATAGAGCCACGCCGCGCAGCTCTGTGTAATCGGGAAACGATGCCTTCCTCATCAGTGTCAACAGCACCGAAGGAGTCCCACAAGGTTCCATTCTGGGACCACTACACTCGTCATACACTGTTGTTGCTCGAATACTGAACTTTCGCTCTGCTGCATACGAGGAGTGTTCAAAAATTGTGACTAAATTTTTATGAAAAAATATTTATTTATGAACATCCATGTCGTCCTCTTCAAAGTAATCCCATTCCATTACAATACACAGGGTGTACAGAAAGTCTGGGAATACTTTCAATTACTTATTGCACAACTACTAAATATTGTACAACTTTCATATACAGGGTGGTCCATTGATAGTGATCGCCGACCAGGATGGCCGAGTGGTTCTAAGCGCTTCAGTCTGGAACCGCGCGACCGCTACGGCCGCAGGTTCGAATCCTGCCTCGAGCATGGACGTGTGTGATGTCCTTACGTTAGTTATGTTTAAGTAGTTCTAAGTTCTAGGGGACTGATGACCTCAGAAGTTAAGTCCCATAGTGCTTTGAACCGTTTTGATAGTGACCGAACCAAATATCTCACGAAATAAGCGTCAAAGGAAAAAGTACAAAGAATGAAACTCGTCTAGCTTGAAAGGGGAAACCAGATGGCGCTATGGTTGGCCCGCTATCAAACGGATATCAACTGCGTTTTTTTTTTAAATAGGAAACCCCATTTTTCATTACATATTCCTGTAGTACGTAAAGCAATATGAATGTTTTAGTTGTGACACTTTTTTCGCTTTGTGATAGATGGCGCTGTAATAGTCACAAACGTATATGTACGTGGCATCACATATGGTATGTTTCAAATGGCTCTATGGGACTTAACATCTTAGGTCATCAGTCCCTTAGAACTACTTAAACCTAACTAACCTAAGGACATCACACACATCCATGCCCGAGGCAGGCTTCGAACCTGCGACCGTAGCGGTCGCGCGGTTCCAGACTGAATCGCCTAGAACCGCTTGCCCACTACGTCCGGCTGTTGTTCGAACATACCGCTAAAAAATCAAGCAGCCCGCTTGTGAATTGCTTCGATGGCCTCCGTCAACCCGACCTGGTACGGATCCCGAACGCTCTAGCAGTACTCAAAAATAGGTCGCACCAGCGTCCTATATGCAGTCTCCTTTGCAGGTGAACCACACTTTACTAAAATTCTCCAAATATACCGAAGTCGAAAATTCGACTTGCTTACCACAGTCCTCACATACTTGTTCCACTTCATATCGCCTTGAAACGTTACGCCCAGATATTTAAACACGATTTGGTTGTGTCAAGCAGGATACTACTACTACTACTACTGGCCATTAAAATTGCTACACCACGCAGATGACGTGCTACAGACGCGAAATTTAACCGACGGGAAGAAGATGCTGTGGTATGCAAATCATTAGCTCTTCAGAGCATTCACACAAGGTTGGCGCCGGTGGCGACACCTGCATCGTGCTGACATGAGGAAAGTTTCCAACCGATTTCTCATACACAAACAGCAGTTGACCGGCGTTGCCTGGTGAAACGTTGTTGTGATGCCTCGTGTAGGGAGGAGAAATACGTACCATCACGTTTCCCACTTTCATAAAGGTCGGATTGTAGCCTATCGCGATTGCGGTTTATCGTATCGCGACATTACTGCTCGCGTTGGTCGAGATCCAATGACTGTTAGCAGACTATGGAATCGGTGGGTTCAGGAGGGTAATACGGAACGCCGTGCTGGATCCCAACGGCCTCGTATCACTAGCAGTCGAGATGACAGGGATCCTATCCACATGGCTGTAACGGATCGTGCAGTCACGTCTCGATCCCTGATTCAACAGACGGGGATGTTTGCAAGACAACAACCATCCACACGAACAGTTCGACGACGTATGCAGCAGCATGGACTATCAGCTCTTAGACCACGACTGCGGTTACCCTTGACGCTGCATCACAGACAGGAGCGCCTGCGATGGTGTACTCAACGACGAACCTGGGTGCACGAATGGCAAAACAGGATGAATCCAAGTTCTGTTTACAGCATCGTGATGGTCGCATCCGTGTTTGGCGACATCCCGGTGAACGGACATTGGAAGCGGGTATTCTTCGTCGCCATACAGGCGTATCACCTGGCGTGATGGTATGGGGTGCCATTGGTTACACGTCTCGGTCATCTCTTGTTCGCATTGACGGCACTTTGAACAGTGGACGTTAGATTTCAGATCTGTTACGACCCGTGGCTTTACCCTTCATTCGATTCCTGCGAAACCCTATATTTCGGTAGGATAATGCACGACCACATGTTACAGGTATTTTACGGGCCTTTCTGGATACAGAAAATGTTCGACTGCTACCCTGGCCAGCACATCCTCCAGATCTCTCACCAATTGAAAACGTCTGGTCAGTGGTGGCCGAGCAATTGGCTCCTCACAATACGCCAGTCACTACTCTTGATGAACTATGGTATCGTGTTGAAGCTGCATGGGCAGCTGTACCTGTACACGCCATCCAAGCTCTGTTTGACGCAATGCCCAGACGTATCAGGGCCGTTATTACGGTCAGACGTGGTTGTTCTGGGCACTGATTTTTCAGGATCTATGCACCCAAATTGCGTGAAAATGTAATCACACGTCAGTTCTACTATATATGTCCAATGAATACCCGTTTTTCATCTGCATTTCTCCTTGGTGTAGCAATTTTAATGCCCAGTAGTGTATTAATCAGATGGTCGTAATGTTTTGCCTCATCGTAGTATTTGCCCCACAGCTTAGGGAGGAGAAAAACCAGCCTTCACCTGCTGAGTGCATGGATCTGGAAAATGGCGACAGGAGCTTGTACTGCCGTACGCTGCTCTCCGACGTGTTGACTTGCCCACGCACAGGTTGGCCCGTGCAGTGTCTGGAGCTGGGAAGCTGCGAGGAACGGGCGGGTCGGGCCGGCTGGCAAAGGAGCAGCGGCAGAAGCCGGGAATTTGCATGATAATGGCGGCCAAGACAGGAAGCGGAAGGCGCGGCGCCGTGCGCCGTCAGGCAAAAAGCCGCGCCGCCTCGCTCGCTACCTTGCCGCTTCCTCCGGGGCCCCGTGTACAAACAAACAAACAGGCAGGCAGGCGGCCAGACAGACAGACAGCCGGGATAATCAGGGGCCGGCGCGCTACTCGGCGCATTTGCATGCCTAATGCAGCGCCAAGGTAGCGCGGGACCCAGCATCGTGCCTTGAGGGACACCGCCGAAACTACCTGTTATAGGCGGCGGGCGCAGCGCAACGACGACAGAGGTCGCCAGACGCCGTCGCCAGAGGTCGCCCGGTGAGATCAGCTGACAGAGTGCCTCCGATCCCCTTCGACAGATTTTTGCGGAATAAATGCCCACGAGAGCATTGCGAATTTTGCTATTAAAACGACTCGGAATACGAGGGCTATTCGGAAACTGTCCGATCGCTCGCGAAATGGAACCTATTGTGAAAATCAAAATTCTTTTATATGCAGAAATAATTCAAAGGCCAAACGGATTAAATACTGTTTACTGGATAACCGGTTTCAACACACTAAAGGTGCCATCATCGGATCTGGTATCGAACGCTTCACTAAATCCCGCGTTGTGTATTGGTTCTACGACAATACTATTCTGAACTGGCCCCTCAATTAGAATAACCACGTCACAGGACTTCTTGCACCTATACGTAAGCGTCTACAGGGAAACTAGATCCTGTCGAGTTTACATGACAGGTTTGAGGGAGGGCTTACATGAGTAACACTATACACATGACTATTAGTACAGTACTGCAGACCTGAATGTATATTTATAAATCATTTGGAAATAACGATACATGAGGCAGACCAGCTGATACAAAATCATTGTCACAAAAAAAAATGCTCTTATGTTCATTTATATGCAACAGCCTGCTAGACTTTCCAGCTACTTCTCCACGTAGTCGCCGCCTCCGACTTAAGACATTTATCATAGCTTTGTGCCAATTTTACAATGCCCTCGTCATAGACGGCAGCCGCCTGAGCTTTCTGCCAGTCCTCTTCCCTGGTCTGCAGCTCTTTCTCTGTAACAAAATGCCATCTTCATAACCAGCGGCCGCGTGGGATTAGCCGAGAGGTCTAGGCCGCTGCAGTCATGGACTGTGCCGCTGATCCTGGCGGAGGTTTGAGTCCTCCCTCAGGCATGGGTGTGTGGGTTTGTCCGTAGGATGGTTTAGTTTAAGTAGTGTGTAAGCTCAGGGACTGATGACCTTAGCATGTAAGTCCCATAAGATGTCACACACATTTGAACATTTTTTTGAAGATCGATTAGTGGGCGCTGGATCAAGCACGCCAATCACGAGTGAGGCCTGAGACACATCGGCAGGCAAAGCGCCCCCAACGCCCTCTCGACGCCATGTATTTAGGTCTCCGCCGCTGACCAAAGGGCCTCATATGAACATCCAGCTTGGCGTCTGTCAGTTTGCTTGCAGAGCAGGTTTACTTCTTCACAGGCTACTACAGTATGTAGCGATCAGGGTGCTGACAATAGCGAGACTATTACAGATGAGCTTGTACTACAAAACATGGACTCTATTCAACAGCTTTCTGTTCATGTAAATAAAGAACCGTATTAATCCACGGGCGGCACTTCTGTTGTAGAAAGAATACCATCTACCCGTAACATCGTCTCCCTTGCTTCCTTGCAGTACAAGACTCTACATTAGTAATACCGCGAAATACTACATAGAGGCTTTTAACAGCCATCGTTAGTTGAAGGTTGTTATCGATTTACCAATTCCATTTCTTTGTGGATACTGTTAACATACTTATCCTGGCGGTCATCACACGAACTCTGCATTGGCAAAGATACCATCTTACACCCAGGCCTCCAATCACTCAGGTCGGTATCGAATGTTGTGTATCGCCAGTGTCAACTAAAACTCCGATATAGTTCATGCTACGTGCTGTCGCCCTGGAGAACGTGCGTAATAAGTAAACCTGACCTAGGGAACACATGAGAAGCTTAACTGTGAACATCTGCCGTGTAAAGCTCCCGTGCACAATTAAGTCGCATAACATTTCACACACATTTGAACATTTTCAACATAGCCAGTGGTTCATATGAGCTGACAAGAAACCCAGAGGGAGCTAATTACAGGCTGTATTGTGGGTGGACAAACACTTCACATGGCTAACGCTGCAGGAACATCTTCATTGCCCCTGCAGATACCGGGCGAGAATTGTCTTGAAGAAGGAAACACATGACAGTTATGTTATGCAGGCTGCATGATATCAGGCGAAATCCCTCACCAGGCCCTCACACTTGGCGGGAGACACTATATTCTAGGCATCTTTACGTGCTCACTGTGCGCTCAGAACTGAAAAGAGCGATGTGACGCGATCGACGGGTATCCTAGAGGCACTGCCCAACACATCTGTGCAAAGTTTCATCCGATTTTCACTGTCGTTTCCATTTCGCAACTGATCAGACCTTACTTTCCGAGTGGCCCTCGTACTTGTGAACGAGCTATGTCTCCTAAAGCAACGTGACGACTACTGTACATTCTGTCTTCAGTTATTCAGATAACCAGATTTCTTTTGCAAAGATACGACGTGAACAGAGGCAGTGAGGCGAAGCGCCGTTTACCGATCCTACCTTTGAGGCCGTTAAGTGGGAGATGTGTCTCAGAGCTGGATAGTGACAGATGGTGACGCGAGACTGGACACGCACGTAGTTTATGTATCAGCCGATAGACGACAGTATTGGATAGGGGATTGTGATTTATTTTCGATTGTGCCCACTAGAGTACACTAAAGTAATAGAATGTTTTTCATAAACTGTTCTAGTATTTTGATAAAGTGTTATTATGTATTTTTCTGTATGTAAAATGTTATAAATGTGTTTTAGCAGTATGAATGATGCGTGAGTGTGGTTTAGAGTTAATACGAAGATAATTGTATAACGAGTTATGTAGGGGGATTTAGTGTGGGAAAATTTCCAAGAGATTTGGTTGTGGACAAAGGGGATTTTTGTAGAATAGATTTGTAAAGTAAGTTTATGGTAAAGGGAAAGTTAATTCAGGTATAAATAACAATACTAAATAACTTTATGCATAAACAAAACTTCAGTATAATATATAATTACGTCGGTAAAAAGTGCAGTCATTAGGTTTACTGTTTTGTGATTGGTTATTGATGAAAAGTGCGGACTGACGCGGGAGAATGTTGTTTTGCTATTGGCTGTTGAGTAAACTGACCAATGGTAAAGCAATATTCTTCGCGCGCCTTTCTCTGCTGGCAGAGAAGACTTAGAGTATTCTAGAGAGGAGTCGGAGCCTAGCCATGAAACAGTTCGGACGTGTGTAGCAGTAGTTCCAATGGAAATGATAAGTTGACGGATCTAGCAGTGTTTCATACATCAAAAGTGTTGGAAAGTGACGGCATAATTATTCCGATGGGTGTGTAGAAATTTCGAAATTTTCAAGTGAATTTTGTGACGAGAAAAGACATAAATTCCGCGTGGCTTATTGAGCAGATCGGTGGCTAAAAACTGACTGTATTAGGTACCGACACACTTAATATTTGGCGTGCATTCTCAATCGAAAACAATCCGTATTTTTGTAACTATTACGTTTTCGGGAAATGCAACACCATAAACTTGCTAACGTTAAGGAAAGGGATTATGAGTGACTGTGTTAAGACTAGCACGGGCTTGGCAGTGGTTCTTCTTCACCTAAGTTTCAGAATATATTAATTGAGGACAAAATTTCCAACCTTTCATTGGGTGTGTAAACTTTCTCCCGAAATGTAGATTAGTGACTTGAATTGCAGCCTGGTTGACGTCGAAGTACAGTAGGTTTCGCTCGTCTTCCCTACTGATGATTTGCTGAGACAATGTTCACAGGTAGGTGCAGGTACGTCGTAAAGGGACGGAAGGAACCGCGCCGCCGCAGCAGGTTCTGTTAGATACTCGAAATGATCGTGGTGACACTGAAAAGCAAGATTACAAACAGACTGCACAACTTCAGTAAAATTCAGCAAAACAGCCATATGTCAATTACGCTGCAATGAATGGCATTCAGTATAAATGTGAAAGACAAATATAAATTTCAGAGTAAGATACTATAAACGCCTGATTCACTAGAATGTGAACTCATCATCGGATTTCGGCTGCGTGTTGTGACATTATGATGATGATGTGGTGCGTGACGTCATACATGCGCAAATGAAACAGAGCACTGGCAACGCTATGAAGTCTGTGTTTTCGTTTCGTAATGCAGATTAGGGAAACTGAATTGTGCGTAGCATAGCCCGTGGTCTAGGTTAGGTTGGAACGCGACCGTTTGGCTTGTGAGTTGACGGAGCTAACGAATTTCAGTACCATATCCGAACTGGTATCGAACGCTTCACAAAATCCCACGTCGTGTATGGGTTCTACGACAATACTGCGCTGAATTGGTCCCGCAGTTACAGCAACCACGTCACAGAACTTCTTGCACCTATACGTAGGCGTCTACGGGAAACCAGATTCTTTCGAGTTAAAGTGATTGCGTATTACAGAATTTTTCGCTGCTGTGATACAATATTCACGGAAATCAACAAGCTGACTACACATTAATTACAATATTATTCTGGAGACGCCTCTGGAGACGGCAAGACGCAACATCATCTTATCCACTATTAAGGCTATTTTCGTTCTCGACGGTGAAAATGATACGTACTTGCTACAATTTGAAACTCGACGAATTGTGCGCAGTACCTCTGGGTGACATAAGTCACGTACTTACTTTGGCTTCTGGTCGTTGGACTGGAATTCATCCCAAGAACATTTGGATCTAATGTCCATTCAGCGTGTTACGTGGATTGGGTAACAGACATACCCTTATAGGTCAAAGTGACACAGGTAGTCCGTCATAAAACCACCAGTTTTATAAGTGATGGAGCACAACAATGAGTCTTCCTTTTTTTGCAGGTTTCATTTGGCAAATCCAGATTTCGGCTAGTGCCTAGCTGTTATGAATGCGCTATTTTTTAGTCTCAATGCATTTCAGTTCCCTGCTATTCAGGCGTCAGTCACAGTTCTCTAAATACTACATCAGGGAACTGACATGCATTGAGACTAGAAAATAGCGCACTGATAACGGCTAGGCACTAGCCGAAATCTGGATTTGCCAAATGAAACCTGCAAAAAAAGGACGACTGATTGCAGTGCTCTATCATTTCTAAATGAGATCACAGTCGCTGAGTGCACCCACATTCGTAATGAAAGGAAAACTGATGACCAGTTTTTAGATATTACAATTAAACATCAGTACCTCACGTTTGACATACGTTCAAAACTGTTCCGGTATTCTTTTCAGTTTGACGCCAATTCAGCCAAAATCAATATTGTCACACAAGTTTACATCAGATGTGCAAAATCAACAATGAATTTCATAGTTTCATTTATTACATGGAGATGAAATTAAGCATAGTTATCATGTTTTCGATGTATATTTGGATAGAGCTTTTTAATTTTAGTAACAGTTAATTGTGTCTTTTACACAGAATGTATCTTTTGTTCATCTGTTGCTGTGTTTTGGGTTGCATAATTGCGCAAACTGTTTTAATTATTCTGGAAATCAGCGGCTTTTAAATAATTAGTTAGGCAGACAGGTACTAGCTCTTCACATGTTATTCCAAACTCTCAAAATGGCTCTGAGCACTATGGGACTTCTGAACTCATCAGTCCCCTAGAACTTAGAACTAATTAAACCTAACTAAGGACATCACACACATTCATGCCCGAGGCAGGTATCGAACCTGCGACCGTAGCGGTCTCGCGGTTCCAGACTGTAGCGCCTAGAACCGCTCGGCCACTCCGGCCTGCTATTCCAAACTCTGTTTCAGGTATTAAGCCTAACAAACGAAAGTGAGTAGCAGTATATTACACGATTTCATTATATGGTAGTTAGAACAGAATACACTAATATCAACTTTCCTACCAACTGACCGAGAGCTATAAGTTTGATATGGTGTTTCATGATCATTTACATTTTATGTCGTCCACATGGAAGAGATTACTGGTATTGACATTATAATCATCGTCTTAATTGGAATGCGGGGCCCTGAACAAATAAGAGTTACGGTATCGGTCAGTACAATATACTTGCTAAACTAGTCTGTTACGTATGAACGTGTGGTCCCTTACACCAGAAGACTAAGAATATATCCCTGAAAAGCCACCTATACTTTTTCAGTACTGTTCTGGTTCACCGTGTGTTCAAATGGTTCTGATCACTATGGGACTTAACATCTGAGGTCATCAGTCCCCTAGACTTAGAACTACTTAAACCTAACTAACCTAAGGATATCACACACATCCATGCCCGAGGCAGGATTCGAACCTGCGACCGTAGTAGTCGCTCGGTACCAAACTGTAGCGCCTAGAACCGCTCGGCCACACGGGCCGGCTCACCGTGTGTACTCCGAGGCTATATTATTACATTGAGAGGCGTAGGTCACTTACGAGAAATCTGCATCCAATGTAAAGTAAACTTCCATATATGATAGTGTTGGCTCTTAGATAACTAACGGCCCTCTGAATGGAGGTGGGAGCTAAAGCTGACTGGCTGAACGTGCAGTAGTTTGCGGGGCTGCTGCTGCTAGCGAGTGTATTCGGACACCTGGCGCGGAAGTTTGCCCTGGAGCAGTGCGGCCAAAATAAACCCGGCCACAAGGTGGCGTGTCACTGGATGTAGGCGTCCGGCAACGCAGTACGTCCACTCGTGTACCCTTGATGACAGCACGACGCAAAGCTTTCCGCCTCGCCTGGGCTCGTCAACACTGACATTGGACTGTTGATGACTGAAAACACGTTGCCTGGTCGGACGAACCTTTTCAGATTGTATCGATCGGATGGACGTGTACGGGTATGGAGACAACCTCATGAAGCCATGGACCCTGTGTGTTAGCAGAAGAAATACTTCAGGTGATTGATGAAAGGAGGAAGTACAAACATGTTCCGGGAAAATCGGGAATACAGAAGTACAAGTCGCTGAGGAATGAAATAAATAGGAAGTGCAGGAAAGCTAAGACGAAATGGCTGCAGGAAAAATGTGAAGACATCGAAAAAGATATGATTGTCAGAAGGACAGACTCAGCATACAGGAAAGTCAAAACAACCTTTGGTGACATTAAAAGCAACAGTGGTAACATTAAGATTGCAACGGGAATTCCACTGTTAAATGCAGAGGAGAGAGCAGATAGGTGGAAAGAATACATTGAAAGCCTCTATGAGGGTGAAGATTTGTCTGATGTGATAGAAGAAGAAACAGGAGTCGATTTAGAAGAGATAGGGGATCCAGTATTAGAATCGGAATTTAAAAGAGCTTTGGAGGACTTACGGTCTAATAAGGCAGAAGGGATAGATAACAGTCCATCAGAATTTCTAAAATCATTGGGGGAAGTGGCAACAAAACGACTATTCACGTTGGTGTGTAGAATATATGAGTCTGGCGTCATACCATCTGACTTTCGGAAAAGCATCATCCACACAATTCCGAAGACGGCAAGAGCTGACAAGTGCGAGAATTATCGCACAATCAGCTTAACAGCTCATGCATCGAAGTTGCTTACAAGAATAATATACAGAAGAATGGAAAAGAAAATTGAGAATGCGCTAGGTGACTATCAGTTTGGCTTTAGGAAAAGTAAAGGGACGAGAGAGGCAAGACACTTTCATAGGATTTGTCGACCTGGAAAAAGCGTTCGAAAATATAAAATGGTGCAAGCTGTTCGAGATTCTGAAAAAAGTAGGGGTAAGCTATAGGGAGAGACGGGTCATATACAATATGTACAACAACCAAGAGGGAATAATAAGAGTGGACGATCAAGAACGAAGTGCTCGCATTAAGAAGGGTGTAAGACAAGGCTGTTGCCTTTCACCCCTACTCTTCAATCTGTACATCGAGGAAGCAATGATGGAAATAAAAGAAAGGTTCAGGAGTGGAATTAAAATACAAGGTGAAAGGATATCAATGATACGATTCGCTGATGACATTGCTATCCTGAGTGAAAGTGAAGAAGAATTAAATGATCTGCTGAACGGAATGAACAGTCTAATGAATACACAGTATGGTTTGAGAGTAAATCGGAGAAAGACGAAGGTAATGAGAAGTAGTAGAAATGAGAGCAGCGAGAAACTTAACATCAGGATTGATGGTCACGAAGTCAATGAAGTTAAGGAATTCTGCTACCTAGGCAGTAAAATAACCAATGACGGACGGAGCAAGGAGGACATCAAAAGCAGACTCGCTATGGCAAAAAAGGCATTTCTGGCCAAGAGAAGTCTACTAATATCAAATACCGGCCTTAATTTGAGGATGAAATTTCTGAGGATGTACGTCTGGAGTACAGCATTGTGTGGTAGTGAAATATGGACTGTGGGAAAACCGGAACAGAAGAGAATCGAAGCATTTGAGATGTGGTGCTATAGACGAATGTTGAAAATTAGGTGGACTGACAAGGTAAGGAATGAGGAGGTTCTACGCAGAATCGGAGAGGAAAGGAATATGTGGAAAACACTGATAAGGAGAAGGGACAGGATGAAAGGACATCTGCTAAGACATGAGGGAATGACTTCCATGGTACTAGAGGGAGCTGTAGAGGGCAAAAACTGTAGAGGAAGACAGAGATTGGAATACGTCAAGCAAATAATTGAGGACGTAGGTTGCAAGTGCTACTCTGAGATGAAGAGGTTAGCACAGGAAAGGAATTCGTGGCGGGCCGCATCAAACCAGTCAGTAGACTGATGACAAAAAAAAAAAAACTAGATTATCTGAGAAGAGTACACCGATATTAGCTGGGAATATTTTTTTAAAAAAATAAGGAAAACACAGGTTTCCGAACTTTTTCATGAACCCCTCAAATTTACAGACAGCGAAGCTTTCTACGAAAGGTTGTTACGTCAGCTGCCTCCTGTTACATTCACGGTATGGCAATAGTGGCCGTAGGTGCCTTCTGGTTTCTTGCGCACTGGAATGCGAATATTTGCTTCCACACACGCACACACACAGCCTGCACAGTGGCTATTTGTGCCACTCAGATAACGGCGAAAGGCACTGGACACCGTAGCGGGAAGCGGTCACCCGCCGTCTGGAGGAAGCAACAAACAAATCGTGTAGGCCCGGTCAAAAGGAAGAGTCAGCCGAACTGTGCGACGAAGCGGGGAAGGAACGGGAGAAGACGGAAAAGACGGAAAAGAGGGGGAGGGAGAGAACTGCACCTGTTTCCTGTGGCCAGCTCTACCCTCCTGTGCCGATGAAAACACAAGGGAATCGGGTAACACAAGGGAGCGTGCTGCGTTCTCTGTTATCTGTTGAATCGTTAAAGCAGTAACAAAGAATTCTGCTGACACAGCTATAATAGCAAATGAGGGGTGGGGGGGGGGGGAGGGGGGAGATGAATACATTTCACGACGTTACTAAATTGTGAGGTAAATCTAAGTACATAAAAGATAAAGTCTTGACTGACTCACCATCGCTAAACCCAAACCGCTAAGGATAGAAATTTGAAATTTGGGGAGGATGTTTATCTTATACTGTAGGCATCAATGACTGTTCGAAATGCCGCTGCAAATGGAATGAAATACGGGATGTAAATATCTTTGTTAAGATAACTTTCGAGCTAGAACAACGAAAATTGGTATTTCGTTTCGGCCAGAAATGAAAAAAGTATTTTAGTTTGTTTAGAAATTCATTCCTTAAGGGAGAAGAGTAGCGGGTGAAAGGTTTTTTGAAAATAGATCATTACTAAATGACTACTAAGGTGTTTTTAAAGATACATGTATGAAAAGCGATATTTGACTTCGGAGTTAGAAATAAATTAAATACGAGTTTCACTGTTTTCGGAAATTCAATTCTTAAGGGATGGTACCGGGGGGGGGGGGGGGGGGAGGAATACCAGATGAAAAGTTTTAAGGTGATATTCCCTTATGCTACAAATTTTTTAAAACTAAATCTGTGGCAATTAGTATTTCACTTCTCGGTTAGATATAAAGAAATAACTGTTAGTGGATGAAAGTTTCTTTGGAAGTATCTGTCACTGCAAAAGCCATGATAAACAAAAACCCTGCATTCTAATTACCAAAATCGCTGTTTTGTCAGAAGTACATTCGGAAAAGACCACGCGTTTCGGGCACGGGTGTGTGTGTGTGTGTGTGTGTGTGTGTGTGTGTGTGTGTGTGTGTGTTGTCCTTAGCGTAAGTTAGTTTAAGTTAGATCAAGTAGCGTGTAAGTCTAGGGACCGATGACCTCAGCAGTTTGGTCCCATCGGAACCTACCACAAACTTCAAAACTTCCATAACTGCGATGACGTTACCAGTGCAGGCCTTCGTGCACGAATTTTCCTCTCGATTACAGCCCATAAATGTTTGATATTTCTATCGGCGGATCTGGGTGGCCAAATCATTCTCTCGAACTGTGCGTAATGTGCCTCAATCCAATCGTCAACAACTTTGACCTGAAGACATGGCGTATTGTTATCCATAAGAATCCCACCGTTGGTTGGGAACATGAAGTCCATGAATGGCTGCAAATGGTCTCCAAGTAGCCGAACGTAACCATTTCCAGTGAATTATCGGTTCAGTTGGACGACAGGACTCAGTCCATTCCATATGAACGCATCCTACACCATTATGGAGTTGCTTACACAGTACCTTATTGGCAACGGATTCATGGCTCCGTGAGGTATGCGTCACACTCCAACCCTACCATCAGTTCATATCAACTGAAATCGGGACTGATCTGACCTGGCCAAGGTTCTACAGTCGTCTAGGGTCCAAACAATATTGTCACGAGTCCAGAAGAGACGCTGCAGACGATGTTGTGCTGTTACATCTACATCTACATTTATACTTCGCAAGCTACCCAACGGTGTGTGGCGGAGGGCACTTTACGTGCCACTGTCATTACCTCCCTTTCCTGTTCCAGTCGCGTATGGTTCGCCGGAACAACGACTGCCGGAAAGCCTCCGTATATCTCTAATTTCACATTCGTGATCTACTCGGGAGGTATAAGTAGGGGGAAGCAATGTATTCAATACCTCATCCAGAAACGCACCCTCTCGAAACCTGGACAGCAAGCTACACCGCGTTGCAGAGCGCCTCTCTTGCAGAGTCTGCCACTTGAGTTTGCTAAACATCTCCGTAACGCTATCACGCTTACCAAATAACCCTGTGACGAAACGCGCCGATCTTCTTTGGATCTTCTCTACCTCCTCTGTCAACCCGACCTGGTACGGATCCCACACTGATGGGCAATACTCAAGTATAGGTCGAACGAGTGTTTTGTAAGCCACCTCCTTTGTTGATGGACTACATTTTCTAAGGACTCTCCCAATGACTCTCAACCTGGCACCCGCCTTACCAACAATTAATTTTATATGATCATTCCACTTCAAATCGTTCCGCACGCATGCTCCCATATATTTTACAGAAGTAACTGCTACCAGTGTTTGTTCCGCTATCATGTAATCATACAATAAAGGATCCTTCTTTCTATATATTCGCAATACATTACTTTAGCGAAGGCACTTGCGTCGGTCGTCTGCTGCCATAGCCCATTAAAGCCATATTTCGCCGTTCTCTCCTGGTGGATGCGTTCGAAGTACGTCCCACATTCATTTCTGCCGTTCTATCACGGAGTGTTGCCTGTCTGTCAGCACTGACAACTATACGTAAACGGCGCTGCTGTTGGTCGTTACGTGAAGGCCGTCGGCCACTGCGTTGTCTGTGGTCAGAGGTAATGCCAAGAAGTGTGGCATTTTCGTCAAACTCTTGAAACTGTGGATCACTGTTTCCGAAATGGAATGTCCCATGCGTCTAGCTGCAGCCACCACTCAGCGTTGAAAGTCTGTTGATTCCCGGCCCTTTTCACATGAATCGCCTCAGTACGAATGACAACTCCGCCGATACACAGCCCTTTTATACCTTATGTACGTGATAGTACCACCATCTGTATATTGCTATCCCATGACGTTTGTCACCTCTGTATTGTGTGTAACCTGTTTTTTTGAAGTCCCGTTCGTAACCTCCCCCTCACTTATCGACCTTAATGACAGTGAAAAATTAAACCGCGTGTACCTAATGGAAATTTGGGAAAAGCAACCGTCACCGAAGTTACTCTGTCGGTAAAGAGGGAGGGAGGGTTACATCTAAATGAAAGGGAAAATGCAAATGAAATTGGTTGAAATTAATTTTGAAAAAGGGTAAAGTTTAAAAGAAAGTAAATGTGCGGTCGTTACGTTAACAATTAACTGGCGTTAATTAGATATTTGAGATTTGGGGAAAATTGCGGTCGCCAGTCCTATGGACAACTACTATAATAACTGAAAAAGAAAGGTTAATGTACATATAATTAGCAGTAAAAGCGTGGCAACTGGAGGTTGACACGTGTTGTGTGAAAACTGAATGTTTGGTGAAATAATAAATTTCGCTACACTCTGACTTAATTTAGCAAATAATCAATAAAACCGGAAAATTGAAAGTTAATTTAGTGACTGAAATAAATAGTGAACTTTATTCTTGAAGCACTGCGAAATTAAATAAAATAAAGTTAGTCTTGCGCTACCTCAACAATCATATCAAAAGCAGCTTGAATCCACGCAATTTAGAAGTAAGAGTTGTAACTTTGAACTTGAATTAAATGATTTTGAACAATTAACAATAGTAACATTTAGTACATACCAAGCTGAGCTGCAGTCACAGGTAAGCTAAAATACGGCAACAAAACTCGCATTCTTAATTTGTGCTTGTGTAATCTAAATATAGTTCTGTTTGGTCATTGTAGCCAGCTAATGTTTACTTTAACTGAACTTTGAAATTAAAGCAATGAAATGGAATGATATTACTTTAATGCTGGCGTTTGAACTTCAACGACACTCCGGTTCATTTCGGAAAAGGAAGGGACCCCGCTTGGTAATGCAATTGGGACAATGCTAAGTTGCTGTATTTTAGTGATGCAAATGGAACAGTTTGAAAAGCTGAGGTCTGCCATACAGTTCTAAAACTTAACGTGCTTTCAGTCTTCCTTGTTGGTTGATTGAAGGTTTGAAGTCGTCGATCGAGGAGGTGGCGACAATCACTTATTGTCGGCCGTCGCTGTTGTAGAAGCTGGATGTTGGCGCGCCTTCTTCTCGACACGATCACCAGGCGAAACGGGCTCTTGATGTGTGCCAGCTAATGCTCCCCGTCCGCGACACCGTGCCAGACACTATCATAGCAAGTCGAGCGCAATTACATGCTGCCCAACCCCGAAAGCGCGGCAACTCGCGGGAGCGTCACTCAACACACCTGCTCCACCGCCCTACTCCAGCCAGACTCTGATCTGCCCGCGCTCCACGCGGCTGTGTTAACACTACCAAAGATCCTAAACACTTTGGTTCTCCACACGACCTATCGATGTAATCGTTCGATAGCATAGTTTTCTCAAGGCAAGACCGAGCGTAAAAATATAAATAATATTTACAATCAAACCAATTATACATCGACATAAATGCATATATAGTAAAACAATTACAATATATAAAGATACCGAAATGTCATATCTTCAGGTAGCAAAATAAGGAAAAAACGTATAGTACAGTAGAAGGAAACAGGAGCATATGCGTTCCGGCGTTACACGTTGTGTGCGGATAGGTAGTGCCAGGGTACCAGTGGCTTTCAAGGGTTATGGTATGGTGAGATTCTGCGGTCGGCGACCAGATTGAAATTCTGCCGAGACGAGGTGAGGTGAACTGGGGTCAGAGTGGTAGTGGGTGGGCGGGCCTTATTACTGCTCGCCGTCGCCAGGGCTGCCACCATTACTCAGCCCGGACGGCCCCCTGATGGCGCCGTTTTTGCCGCGCCGGGGTTGGCGCACCTTGTTCGCCGCATCGGGGGGCGACTTCTCCGGCCAATACAGAACGTGTCCTGCACGTGAACGCGAAAGCGGGAAAACTTTGCTTGAAAATGAAAGGTGAACACATGTTCCCCGTCTATGGCACTTCCTACTTGTTTTTCGGCGGCATTGCTGCATCCCACTCATGTAGCATTACTTTCACGTCACTTGTGTGCTGCCTCTCGTGAAACATTCAATAGTTTACATAATGTTAGACCGCGCAGCTTTACTTCTCAGTACTGTTTGGCTTTCATTCAAATTTGTGAGACGACTGTTACGCAGTGACTTCGTTTCGTGTTTCGTTGGTGATGTACCAGATACAGGGTGAGCTGTTGTTTTTAAACAGAATGACTACCGTTTCCTTTGTACACTACTGGCCATTAAAATTGCTACACCACGATGATGACGTGCTACAGACGCGAAATTTAACCGACAGGAAGAAGATGCTGTCATATGCAAATGATTAGATTTTCAGAGCATTCACACAAGGTTGGCGCCGGTGGCGACACCTACAACGTGCTAACATGAGCCAAGTTTCCAACCGATTTCTCATACACAGTTGACCGGTGTTGCCTGGTGAAACGTTGTTGTCATGCCTCGTGTAAGGAGGAGAGATGCGTACCGTCACGTTTGCGACTTTGATAAAGGTCGGATTGTAGCCTATCGCGATTGCGGTTTATCGTATCGCGACATTGCTGCTCGCGTTGGTCGAGGTCCAATGTCTGTTAGCAGAATATGGAATCGGTGGGTTCAGGAGGGTAATACGGAACGCCGTGCTGGATCCCAACGGCCACGTATTACTAGCGGTCGAGATGACAGGCATCTTATCCGCACGGCTGTAACGGATCGTGCAGCCACGTCTCGATCCCTGAGTCAACAGATGGGGGGGTTTGCAAGACAACAACCATCTGCACGAACAGTTCGACGACGTTTGCAGCAGCACGGACTATCAGCTCGGAGACCGTGGCTGCGGTTACCCTTGACGCTGCATCACAGACAGGAGCGCCTGCGATGGTGTACACGACGACGAACCTAGGTGCACGAATGGTAAAACGTCATTTTTTCGGATGAATCCAGGTTCAGTTTACAGCATCATGATGGTCGTATCCGTGTTTGGGGACATCGCGGTGAACGCACATTGAAAGCGTGTATTCGCCATCGCCATACTGGCGTATCACCTGGCGTGGTGGTATGGGGTGTCATTGGTTGGTTACACGTCTCGGTCACCCCTTGTTCGCATTGACGGCACTTTGAACAGTGGACGCTACATTTAAGATGTGTTACGACCCGTGGCTCTACCCTTGGTTCGAACCCTGCGAAACCTTACATTTCAGCAGGATAATGCACGATTGCATGTTGCAGGTCCTGTACGGGCCTTTCTGGATACAGAAAATGTTCGACTGCTGCCCTGGCCAGCACAGTCTCCAGATCTCTCACCAAACGCCAGAGGTGGTTGCTCTGGGTACTGATTTCTCAGGGTCTATGCACCCAAATTGCGTGAAAATGTAATCACATGTTAGTTCTAGTGTAATATATTTGTCCAATGAATATCCCTTTATCATCTGCATTTCATCTTAGTGCAGCAATTTTAATGGCCTGTAGTGTATTATTTCTCGGTACTGTAACACGCCACTTCATTAACACCTCTGCAATGACTTTTCCATTGAACGGACTTTCGTCATTATTCAGAAGAAAACGTCACAGAATGGCACATTCAATTTCTTGAAATACAAGTTCCTTACTTAGCTGGTTGTCCTCAAGTTGATCGCGTTGTCTTCTTTGCAGGAGTGTGACCAAAGACACATATCTCGATTGTGTGAAGAAACTAAACTGTTTCACGAATCATTAAGTACGAAATGAAATAAGTCTACACTTCCAACGTTTTTATTTTTAACTCCTCAAATACCAGATTAACAACTTTTAACGTCAGTTCGCTGCACTTGGGTACGATATCCAAGTGAACATGTATCCTTTCTATAGAACTTAAAATCGTAACTCGACTCCATTGCACAAAAACTTCCCACGAAGTGCTGACAGGAAGTATTACAAAGGTAACATTAGAGGCAAGGCAGGTTAGATGATTTACTTCGTTGTCAGGCATTGTTTTTGTCAACTGACACACAATTTTGTAAAACTTGCTAGAAATTAAATGTACAGCTTTTCATGCTAAAATATCAAAATTTTCATAATTACATGAAATAATGAGTTTTAGCAGATGCAGTTTAATATTTTCTGCTTACAATTGAAATGACAGATGTCTAGGGACAGGATAAAATCGTTTTATTTTACGCTCGAATTCGGAGATTTTTTTGCCAGATTCGAAAATTTTTCTTACTTTTATTTTTATTTATTTATTTACTTTGCTAATTTTGACGCTATTTCCGTGGTCACACCTTAGTTTATTACGTGGGAATTGAACTGTCATTTTCACAATATACACGAATCAGCCATGAGTCAAAACGCACTTTATGTGTTCAACTACAATCAGTTACGAATATTAGTAACAGCCTTCTTCTGATTGTAATACTTTCACAAGGCAAAATTTCAAAATTTCGTGATACCACGTAAAAATCGCTGATTTCGGTTGTTTGACTAAATGCCGCATTTCACGTTATTTTTCAAGTTACTCGGATATGTGGCCGAGCGGTTCTAGGCGCTACAGTCTGGAACCGCGCGACCGCCACGGTCGCAGGTTTGAATCCAGCCTCGGGCATGGATTTGTGTGATGTCCTTAGGTCAGTTAGGTTTAAATAGTTCAAAGTCTACTGGACTGATGGCCTCAGATGTGAAGTCCCATAGTGCTTAGAGCCATTTGAACCTTTTTTTTCGCGTTAGCGTTTCTCGAAATTTTCCTGTCCCTACTGAAAGCGTTTCTGAAGAAGAGAAATTTGTTAACATCGAGTATAGATTTAAGCGTCAGGAAGTCGTTTCTGAAAGAATTTGTATGGAGTGTAGCCATGTATGGAAGTGAAATATGGACGATAAATAGTTTGGACAGGAAGAGAATAGAAGCTTTTGAAATGTGGTGCTACAGAAGAATGTTGAAGATTAGATGGGTAGATCACATAACCAATGAGGAGGTATTGAATAGAATTGGAGAGAAGAGCAATTTGTGGCAAACTTGACAAGAAAAAGGGACCGGTTGGTAGGACATGTTCTGAGGCTTCAAGTGATCATTGTAGAGCAGCGTGGAGGGTAAAAATCGTAGAGGGAGACCAAGAGATGAATACACTAAGCAGATTCATAAGGATGTAGGTTGCAGTAAGTACTGGGAGATGATGACGTTTGCACGGGATAGAGTAGCACGAAGGGCTGCATCACACTTGATTGCATAACATTATGCAAGATGTAAGACATAAAGGATATCGTAAGATATCAAAATAAAGTAATAAAGGTATTTTAAAGAACGAAATAGCTGACAGTTGTGAATACTGCCGAGCCGTCTCCACACTACGACAACGACTGTACAGATTCCAGCGCCCCCTCTACCTCCCGCCCCTCTTCCCTCCTCCCCCCCCCCCCCCCCCCCCCCACGACGCACTTTATATACCCTCCAGTACCAGTGCTGCTATCTGCCGTCCGTGAGTTGATATTGTACGTTGACGTTGACGTACAACGCAGAGTGTGCTCAGATTAATGTGACTGGGCCGTGTATTTGTCTGGGGTGTACGAATATATGAAACTGAAATTTGAGCGACAGGTTGTACAGATAACGGGAGAAGGGAAACTTTGGAATCGCGGTGCGACAGAAGAATACTGTTAAACAGATCAGGTAACTGGAGTGGAGGTGGTGAATCAGATTTGAGAGAAAGGAGTTTTTTGACACAGCGTGACTAAAACAAAAGGTAAGTAGACAGCATACATCCTAAGATGTCAAAGAATAGGTAGTTCGGTAGTGGAGGAAGGTTCAGTGAGCTGACAATTGTAGAGGGAAACAAACACTTGAGAACAGTCAAGATTCAAGTGGATGCAGGGTGTAATAGTGGTGAAGGCTTGCATGGGGTAGACTACGATGGACAGTTACATCAACCCGAGCTCCCGATTAATGAATAAAACAGCAAGTCATCCACTGAAAGTTTTTGGTGTACCTGGTACGCTCGACATTAGACGCTACTATCTTTTTAGCGTGGAGGAACCGTGATCAGAGTTGCAGCTAAGATCTCTCCTACGGACTTTCGCCGCACTGGTACGCCATCGTCACACCAGAGTTTCCGGAAGTCGTCGCCATTTACGCGGAATGGGAATGACGCCGTTAGCTACGTCATTCTCGGCAGAAGCTGCGTGGCCGAGCGAAAACGCACCCGAGCCACTTTCGCCCCGTCTCAAACTCCCCTGTAGTTGCTCAACTTTTCCCTGTTGTTGTTTCGCTGTTCTCCATCTGCGTTCGTCTTCATGCATTTATGGAAATAAAATAGCTCGGAATGGCCGCGGCGTATATAAAAAAGGGCAGAGGGGCCGCGCTCCTAGGTAGCTACGTCACACTAACCCACTCCCCGCCCGCTGGGGTAACCCCCAGCCAGGGCTACCAACAGCGCGCGCTCAGAGATTGCAGCTCATTCCGTGCGGGCATTCGGCGGATGCAAATTCTGCGTATCGCACTGCGGTGCCCTGTCCGGAAAAGAAATACACGTCTCTCTCTCTCTCTCTCTCTCTCTCTCTCTCTCTCTCTCTCTCCTGTCTGCCCTTTCTCCTTTCTTGTTTTTTTTTACAACTCGTTGTCTGTGCCTACATAGCCTTCGCCCTGTCTTCTCCCCTGCCTTGACGTCTTACGAAACATTCGTTCTCCTCTTAAATGCCATTCTTATCCTCGTTACAAATAAAGACGTATGCAAATTACGCTGTTCTGCCTTGTTTTTTTTGCATATTTATTTTTCCGCCGTTAAAAGCGCGCCTGCCTTTCTTCCGTAGCCAGAACAATTTTTCTCTTTTCACAGCGTTCTTCCACTCTTTTTCTTTCTCGCAATTTGTTTCGACACGCCTGGACGGAGCTACTTTCACGTCAGAGTTCACACGCTTACCTTCTGAGAGGAAGAGCTTTGCCACTGATATGTCGGCCCACTTATCTTCGGTATTTTTTGAACGTAGACGGACGAAAGTAGCTCATTTCATGAGGAGTCTACAGATACAGTATACAGGGTGTTACAAAAAGGTACGGCCAAACTTTCAGGAAACATTCCTCACACACAAAGAAAGAAAATATGTTATGTGGACATGTGTCCGGAAACGCTTTCTTTCCATGTTAGACCTCATTTTATTACTTCTCTTCAAATCACTTTAATCATGGAATGGAAACATACAGCAACAGAACGTACCAGCGTGACTTCAAACATTTTGTTACAGGAAATGTTCAAAATGTCCTCCGTTAGCGAGGATACATGCATCCACCCTCCGTCGTATGGAATCCCTGATGCGCTGATGCAGCCCTGCAGAATGGCCTATTGTATCACAGCCGTCCACAATACGAGCACGAAGAGTCTCTGCATTTGGTACCGGGGTTGCGTAGACAAGAGTTTTCAAATGCCCCCATAAATGAAAGTCAAGAGGGTTGAGGTCAGGAGAGCGTGGAGGCCATGGAATTGGTCCGCCTCTACCAATCCATCGGTCACCGAATCTGTTGTTGAGAAGCGTACGAACACTTCGACTGAAATGTGCAGGAGCTCCACCGTGTATGAACCACATGTTGTGTCGTAGTTGTAAAGGCACATGTTCTAGCAGCACAGGTAGAGTATCCCGTATAACGTGCTCCATTGAGCGTAGGTGGAAGAGCATGGGGCCCAATCAAGACATCACCAACAATGCCTGCCTATTCGTTCCCAGAAAATCTGAGTTGATGAAGTGATTGCACAATTGCTTGCGGATTCTCGTCAGTCCACCCATGTTGATTGTGAAAATTTACAATTTGATCACGTTGGAATGAAGCCTCATCCGTAAAGAGAACATTTGCACTGAAATGAAGATTGACACATTGTTGGATGAACCATTCGCAGAAGTGTACCCGTGGAGGCCAATCAGCTGCTGATAGTGGCTGCACACGCTGTACACGGTACAGAAACAACTGGTTCTCCCGTAGCACTCTCCATACAGTGACGTGGTCAACGTTACCTTGTACGGCAGCAACTTCTCTGACGCTGACATTAGGGTTATCGTCAACTGCACGAAGAATTGCCTCGTCCATTGCAGGTGTCCTCGTCGTTCTAGATCTTCCCCAGTCGCGAGTCATAGGCTGAAATGTTCCGTGCTCCCTAAGACGCCGATCAATTGCTTCGAACGTCTTCCTGTCGGGACACCTTCGTTCTGGAAATCTGTCTCGATACAAACGTACCGCGCCACGGCTATTGCCCCGTGCTAATCCATACATCAAATGGGCATCTGCCAACGCCGCATTTGTAAACATTGCACTGACTGCAAAACCACGTTCGTGATGAACACTAACCTGTTGATGCTACGCACTGATGTGCTTGATGCTAGTACTGTAGAGCAATGAGTCGCATGTCAACACAAGCACCGAAGGTAACATTACCCTCCTTCAATTGGGCCAACTGGCGGTGAATCGAGGAGGTACAGTACATACTGACCAAACTAAAATGAGTTCTGAGGTGGAAATTAAGCGTTTCCGGACACATGCCCACATAACATCTTTTCTTTATTTGTGTGTGAGGAATGTTTCCTGAAAGTTTGGCAGTACCTTTTTGTAACACCCTGTATACAATGAGCTGACAAAAGTAAGAGAATAGCGACATGGACATATACAGATGGCGGTAGCATCGCGTACACAGGGAATAAGAACGCAGTTCATTGGCGGAGCTGTCATTTGTGCTCAGGTGAGTCATGGGAAAAGATTTCTGACGTGACTGCGGCCGCAAGACGCAGTGGCTTCGCTTAACGGACAGCGCAGTGGCTTCACTTAACGGACAGCGCAGTGGCTTCGCTTAACGACCGAGAGCAGCGGCGTTTCCGTAGAGTTCTCAGTGCTTATTTATTTAATCGTATGGTGATTTTATACAATATACAGTTGATACAAGGCAAGTGATTTTATACAATATACATATAAGACAAGATTAAACCTTAAAGTTAGTGTTTTTCAACCAGTTAATTAACCTGGGTGTGAGAGTGAACAAGTCGTCGGGAATTCTGGGGTATGAATGAAGTGAAGTGGACAGCGTTGGACTAGATGTTCAATTGTCTGCTCTTCTTGATTACATTCACACGTTGATGAACTGATCCAGCCCCATTTGTACCTGAAGTAGCTACAACAACCATGTCCAGTCCTTAACCTTTTAATATTTTTTGAGGAATCTAAAATTTAAAAACCTCTCTCACACCGGCCTGATTTAGCTTCACTGATCAGGATAGTAAAAAAACATGCGTATATTAAGGGAATTTTCATTCACAAAGCAGGCTTATCACATTCACACAGTTCAATACTGTTCTATCCTGATTAAATTGAGCTTAACTTAAATTCGATAAGGCAGTGAAGCAATTTCGAAGTCTCGGTGCGACGAAAATTGTCAGTCGATATCCTGAAAACATTTGTAATAATTATTAACTTTCGGTGATCACATGGGGAAGACCGGAGATCTGCTGGTAAGATCGTGTTAGCCTATTTATTTGAAGTAACTGGATATCTTGAGCATACAAAACGGCAGATTCGTCCAGTGTAAATCAGACGTTCCCCACTGATCCCGTGCAACACAGCATAGTAAGCAGACACTGTCAATAGTAATCAGTTAAATAATACGCGAACACACTTATTTTAGTTTAGTTCATGTATTAAATTCCTTCTCATACAGAATCTCATCAAGATGGCGACTAGCTCAACAATACATACATATACATCTTCGTCCTTTCACGGCTAATCGGCAAGATCTCCTTCATTCCTTTTCATAAGAGAAAACATAGATAGCACAGAAGCTATTCCATGGAGTAAATGGACGCTCCAAGGAATAATAGGGCTTGATACTACTTTGCATTGATAATCATCGTATATTAAAGTTTAGGAATCGGTAAGATAAGAAGAGATATTTAGAGATATGCACTGAGTTATTTAATTTATAAAATTTCTGAAAATATCGCGGAGAGACCGCTGCAAGAGACATTAAAACCTGTTGAGGCTGCACCAGAGGTTCAAATGGTTCAAATGGCACTGAGCACTATGGGACTTAACTTCTGACATCATCAGTCCCCTAGACTTTAGAACTACTTAAACCTAGCTAACCTAAGGACCACATCCATGCCCGAGGCAGGATTGGAACCCGCGCCCGTAGCGGTCGCGCGGTTCCAGACTGAAGCGCCTTGAACCGCAAGGCCGCTCAAGCCGGCACCAGAGGTTCCTCGGTAGGTCAAAACCTTTTGGCTTCTTTGTGGGATCAAGGTGATAGGCTCTTGTTCCCAATGTTTTTTTTGACCATTCATGCTTCCAGCTTTCATTTAGATCAAAATCATCCGCCATGTGTTGTCCTGCATAACACTTGTTCAAAATGTTCATATGTGTGTGAAATCTTATGGGACTTAACTGCTAAGGTCATCAGTCCCTAAGCTTACACACTACTTAACCTAAATTATCCTAAGGACAAACACACACACCCATGCCCGAGGGAGGACTCGAACCTCCGCCGGGACCAGCAGCACAGTCCATGACTGCAGCGCCTTAGACCGCTCGGGCAAACCACTTGCTGGTTTTCTTGATCGCAGTCGTTGCTGTGGCGGATGACAGAATTCCTGGTGCAGTGGTGGAGAGGGTGATGCAGAGATTTTCTTGGCCTCCCTCAGTAGAGCTTGTTTCCTCCTTAAGTGAGGTGGAGGGATGTGACTCAATAAAGGTAACCAGTGGCATGGCGTTGATTTGATAGAACCAGTAATGCAGCGCATTGTGTCGTTCAGTTTTATGCCTACCTTCTTCACATGTACACTTTCCAACCAGGCAGGTGCACAGTACTCGGCAGCAGAGTACACAAGACTTGATGCCAGGCCGGCCGCTGTGGTCTAGCGGTTCTAGGCGCTCAGTCCGGAGCCGCGCGACTGCTACGGTCGCAGGTTCGAGTCCTGCCTCGGGCATGGATGTGTGTGATGTCCTTAGGTTAGTTAGGTTTAAGTAGTTCTAAGTTCTAGGGGACTGATGACCATAGATGTTAAGTCCCATAGTGCTCAGAGCCATTTGAACCATTTGAACTTGATGCCAGTTAAACGCAGACAGTAAGCAGAGGTTCCCCAGGTGGTACCACTGAGCTTATGTAGTATGTTGTTCCTTGCAGCAACTTTGTGAGAAAGCATTGTGATGTGCTCTTTGTTGCTCGGGGTTCTATCTAGAGTGATTCCGAGATATTTTGGGAAAGGATTGTACCTCAACGTTAGTCCATTGGGCAGAACTCTTGGTTTGTAGTTCGGAGCACTATTCGCTAGATGGAAACAAGAGACTTCGGTTTTAGATGTGCTTGGGATCAATCTCCAGGTCTTAAAGAAAGTTGACATCTAGGTGATATACAATATGTCTCAGTGCTAACAGACAAGGGACAATACGTAAAATGACCGCAGAAATCAATGTCGGACGTATGACGAACTTATCGTTCAGGACTGTGGAGCAAAATTTGGCGTTATCGGACTATGGCAGCAGAGAAACGACTCGAGTACCTTTGCTAACAGCAGGACATCGCCTGCAGCGCCTCTACATCTACATCTACATGACTACTCTGCAATTCACATTTAAGTGCTTGGCAGAGGGTTCATCGAACCACAATCATACTATCTCTCTACCATTCCACTCCCGAACAGCGCGCGGGAAAAACGAACACCTAAACCTTTCTGTTCGAGCTCTGATTTCTCTTATTTTATTTTGATGACCATCCCTACCTATGTAGGTTGGGCTGAACAAAATATTTTCGCATTCGGAAGAGAAAGTTGATGAGTGAAATTTCGTAAATAGATCTCGCCGTGACGAAAAACGTCTTTGCTTTAATGACTTCCATCCCAACTCGCGTATCGTATCTGCCACACTCTCTCCCCTATTACCTGATAATACAAAACGAGCTGCCCTTTTCTGCACCCTTTCGATGTCCTACGTCAATCCCACCTGGTAAGGATCCCACACCGCGCAGCAATATTCTAACAGAGGACGAACGAGTGTAGTGTAAGCTGTCTCTTTAGTGGATTTGTTGCATCTTCTAAGTGTCCTGCCAATGAAACGCAACCTTTACCTCGCCTTCCCCACAATATTATCTATGTGGTCTTTCCAACTGAAGTTGTTCGTAATTTTAACACCCAGGTACTTAGTTGAATTGACAGACTTGAGAATTGTACTATTTATCGAGTAACCGAATTCCAACGGATTTCTTTTGGAATTCATGTGGATCACCTCACACTTTTCGTTATTTAGCGTCAACTGCCACCTGCCACACCATACAGTAATCTTTTCTAAATCGCTTTGCAACTGATATTGGTCTTCGGATGACCTTACTAGACGGTAAATTACAGCATCATCTGCGAACAACCTAAGAGAACTGCTCAGATTGTCACCCAGGTCATTTATATAGATCAGGAACAGCAGAGGTCCCAGGACGCTTCCCTGGGGAACACCTGATATCACTTCAGTTTTACTCGATGATTTGCCTTCTATTACTACGAACTGCGACCTTCCTGACAGGGAATCACGAATCCAGTCGCACAACTGACACAATACCCCATAGGCCTGCAGCTTTATCAGAAGTCGCTTGTGAGGAACGGTGTCAAAAGCTTTCCGGAAATCTCCTGGGCTCGTGACCATATTACCGGATGTTTAGAATTCATTTGAACTTTCGTGCACTCTATAGTTATTTGTATTGACGGTTCAATCATTGGAATCAAGAAAATGCAACTTAGTCATAAACAGGATTTTATTGTGACTTTTAGTTTCATTTCATAGCTTGATGAAATCCTTTCTAATTACACACTGAAGAGACGAAGGAACTGGTACGCCTGTCTAATATTGTTTAGGGCACCCCGAGCACGCAGATCTGGCGCAACGCTACATGACATGGACTCGATTAATGTCGGAAGTAGTGCTGGAGGGAACCGACACCATGAATCCTGCAGGGTTCTCCATAAATCCTCTTCTGAGCAGTACTTTGCAAGGCATCCCGCATATGCTCAATAATGTTGATGTCTGGGGAGTCTGGTGGCCAGCGGAAGTATTTAAACTCACAAATGTGTTCCTGAAGCCACTCTGTAGCACCTCTGGACGTGAGAGGTGTTGCATTGTCCTGCTTGAATTGCCCAAGTCCGTCTGAATGCACAATCGACATAAAAGGGTCAGGTGGTCAGACATGATGCTTACGTACGTGTTACCTGTCAGAGTCGTATCTAGACGTATCGGGGGTCCCATATCATTCCAACTGCACACGCCCCACACCATTATGGAGCCTCCACCACCTTGAACAGTTCCCTGCTGACATGCAGGGTCCGTGGATTCATGAGGTTGTCTCCATACCCGTACACGTCGCTAGACTTGTCCGACCAGGCAAAATGTTTCCAGTCATCAACAGTCCAGTGTCGGTGTTGACGGGCCCAGGCGAGGCATAAAGCTTTATGTCGTGTAGACATCAAGGGAATACGAGTGGACCTTCGGCACCGAAAGCCCATATCGATGATGTTTCAAAATGGTCCAATGGCTCCGAGCACTATGCGACTTAACATCCGAGGTCATCAGTCCCCTAGAACTTAGAACTAAGACCTAACTAATCTAAGGACATCATATAGCCGGCCGAAGTGGCCGAGCGTTTCTAGGCGCTACAGTCTGGCCGCGCGAGCGCTACGGACGCTGGTCGAATCCTGCCTCGGGCATGGATGTGTGTGATGTCCTTAGGTTAGTTAGGTTTAAGAAGTTCTAGGGGGCTGATGACCTCAGAAGCTAAGTCCCATAGTGCTAAGAGCCATTCGAACCATTTTTTTTTTTTTTTTTTTTTTGAGATCACATATACCCATGCCCGAGGCAGGATTCGAAACTGCGACCGTAGCGGTCGCGCGGTTCCAGACTGAAGCGCCTAGAACCGCTCGGTCACACCAGCCGGCGATGATGTTTCGTTGAATGGTTCGCACGCTGACACTTTTTGACGGCCCAGCATTGAAACCTGCAGCAGTTTGCGGAACGCTTGTACTTCTCTCACGTTGAACGATTCTCTTCAGTCGTCGTTGGTCCCGTTCTTGTAGGATCTTTTTCCAGCCTCAATAGTGTCTGAGATTTGATGTTTTATCGAATTACTGATATTCACGGTACATTCATGAAATGATCGCACGGGAAAATCCCGACTTCATTACTACTTCGGGAATGCTGTGTCCCATCGCCCATGCGCCGACTATAACATCACATTCAAACTCACTTATATCTTGATAATCTGCTATTGTGGCAGGAGTAGCTGATCTAACAACTGCACCAGACACTTGTTGGCTTATATAGGCGTCGCCGAACGCAGCGCTATATTCTGCCTGTTTACATATCTCTGTATTTGAATACACATGTCTATGCCAGTATCTTTGGGACTTCAGTGTATGTATTTGAACTATGATACATATCGTATTTAATAGTTCCATCCATGATTAAATTCAGATGTTGGGTAGTTTCTATTGCACGACTTCGTCTGTCCACATGATATTACAAAGATCAATCTGTTTACTGTATACGTGACTGGGATCATGTTAGTATAGCACGTTATGTTAAATGCTCAACCCTAGTCTCGCACATTTCTCAACCGTAGTCGCACACATCTCTATTGCACTCCAAATACGAATGGAAGTTCCTACAGCCACACACTTTACTGATTTGCAGAGTGTAGATGTCAGTCCAAATGAGAATTGAAGTAACTACAGCATGCAGTCTCCCATAAAGTGGCTATTAACGTGGTGATTAAGGCAACACATTGTTTTGCAGCCAACGTCCCAGAACACTTGTGTGCAAATTGCTGTACGCGACAGTTCCAGCGGCCCCAGAACGCAACCCTGTGGAACTCCCCACATCCGCCCGTGACAGACCGTCTGGCGACGCGCTCGCAATTAGTTCCCGCGCGGACGAAGAAGCCATCCCGTCCCGTCCCCGGCCGGAACCGTAATAAATCCCGCGGGAGCGCTCAGGGATTTTCCAGTGACCAGTTATCGTTGTTATTGTTATTGCGAGTCACCCCGACGAGCGACAGCGCTCGGGTCCCCCCGGGCCGTCTTAACGGCGCTCGCACCGTCGCTAAACGCCGCCGCATCCAGGCATCCGTGATGAATACGGTGGTCGTAAAGTAATTATAACTCCCCGCGGTTCACTCGCGGTCTGAAACTGCCACACAGCTCGAGGGGTGTCATTGTAATACACTGCGTCACTCCACACTGGCTAAACTGATCCGCAATACTTCTAACAGCCCATCTTCCAAAAAATCGACACTGCCGCCTTTATACAGATATCAGCATCCTACTTCTTCTTGATGGACGCACGATAGCTGCTTTCGGTACCAATGAATCCTCGTCAGAACCAATATCAGGTTATATATAAAGATAGTATCTGTTTCCGAAAGAACAAACACCACTGATGACGGTGCAGCTTCTCTAGAATGAAATGATAATTAAATCGACACCCTAGCTGCAAACAGGCGTTGATATACATCATTGGGGAAATGTTAAAAATGTGTGCCCCGACCGAGATCTCACATACGCAGGAGATCCCGGGTTCGAGTCCCGGTCGGAGCACTATAACGGATCTTTTACGTTGGGATAAATTTATTTTATTTTTTGTTAAATGTTTTCGTTAAATAGCTGAATGAATTGTAATTAGGAATAATTTAATTAAGCAGAGTAGAAAAGATAAAGTAAAAGATGTTCATTGGGCGGACATTGTCGTAATGCAACGTCATTGCGTTGTTCGGTTGTTATACAAGTCGTTTGTGTTCCGTTCTTCTGTTCGGTCGTGCGCGTATCTGAAAGGAATTAATTCGGGGACTAGAATAAACTTTCACGTAATAGTTACGATTCGATGTTCCGGCAAAAGGGGTTAACGTAAGTGTTAATTTGAATTGTAAGCGGCAGGATTAGTTTTGACAGATACGTGAAAACGGACGTAACGAAAGTTGTTCGCATATCATCGTTGAACGTGTCTTTTATTTAATTAACAATCGCGGGCTCATTAAAAGCTATTATCTCATGATTAGGATCAATCCCTCTTTCCTCCTAGATAGTGATCATTAACATTTACGTCATAAGTAAAAGGATTATTAATAAAAGTTATGTTACATGACAATCACGTGTTATTCCGTTAGTGTGGAACCGAAGTAATGTCTCTGAAATGACATTGATATACACGGTGTTACAAAAAGGTACGGCCAAACTTTCAGGAAACATTCCTCATACACAAAGAAAGAAAATATGTTATGTGGACATGTGTCCGGAAACGCTTACTTTCCAAGTTAGAGCTCATTTTATTACTTCTCTTCAAATCACTTTAATCATGGAATGGAAACACACAGCAACAGAACGTACCAGCGTGACTTCAAACACTTTGTTACAGGAAATGTTCAAAATGTCCTACGTTAGCGAGGATACATGCATCCACCCTCCGTCGCATGGAATCCCTGATGCGCTGATGCAGCCCTGGAGAATGGCGTATTGTATCACAGCCGTCCACAATACGAGCACGAAGAGTGTCTACATTTGGTACCGGGGTTGCGTGGACGAGAACTTTCAAATGCCCCCATAAATGAAAGTCAAGAGGGCTGAGGTCAGGAGAGCGTGGAGGCCATGGAATTGGTCCGCCTCTACCAATACATCGGTCACCGAATCTTGTTGAGAAGCGTACGAACACTTCGACTGAAATTTGCAGGAGCTCCATCGTGCATGAACCACATGTTGTGTCGTACTTGTAAAGGCACATGTTCTAGCAGCACAGGTAGAGCATCCCGTATGAAATCATGATAACGTGCTCCATTGAGCGTAGGTGGACGAAACTAAAATGAGCTCTAACATGGAAATAAAGCGTTTCCGGACACATGTCCACATAACAACTTTTCTCTATTTGTGTGTGAGGAATGTTTCATGAAAGTTTGGCCGTACCTTTTTGTAACACCCTGTATAATTTGTGTTACTGAACTGAGATAGGAAGTAAATTGAAATTAGTGAACATTTGATACTGAGACTGTAGAAGCAGAAGCGCCTAAGGTTTCTCTTCTCTAAAATGGCAGAACAGGTAGGAACTTTAACTCAATAGTCGACATTATGTATTGCAAAACATTAGCATTTCACACTTATTTTGACGACGCGCTGTTACACAAAGCAACGTTGAGTCTCTGTACGAGTAATAAAATTAAATCTAAAAACATAATTAGTAACGGCGAACTCCGCTTTAACAAACTGTATTGCGTGTCGTCGTCGGCCAATAACTGCTCAACCCTGGATACTTGTGTGGTGAAATTGGAAGTCGGGCATATAAAACAAACTTAAAAATGCATTCAAGCTATAGTGGAGTCGGCACAACACGACGTGGGCAGTTATAGCACACATTTTCAACATGTCCCCAGTGACGTATATCAACGCCTGTTTGCAGCTAGGGTGTCAATTTAATTATCATTTCAATATCAGGTTACATATAGCGCAATTCATTGCCAGTTCAGTGCCGTTTGTCTTGTCGATCTGGCTTATTCCGTTCATCTGCAGTTATTGTTTACGCTAGCGCTGTTTTGTTCTCGTTTCGTTTTTTTTTATGATCGCAGGTTTAAGTGAACAACGTCCAGATGTGAAACTTTGTTTTCTGCTGAATAACAATGCTGCTGAAGTGTTGAAAACAGTTTATCAAGGTGACACTCAACGGTACGAATGGCTCTCTCGATTTATATACGGCGACATGTCGATTGGTGACAGACCTCGTTCTGGACGTTGTAATGATCCCGATAGGAGGGAAAAGAAGCATGTAAGTATACGAAACTGAGGCTAAATTACGCTTTTTCAGTAAATTAAACTTAAATTAGTTAAATTTCGTATGGGTGCAATTATGATGCAATGTTTTTCAGTGTCATAAATATATAATATTTCGATCCAAAAGAGATTGCAAAAGCAAGGTACATTTATTTAAACTGTTTTAACACGAATTTTTCATTAGGAACTGTTACATTTTGGTCACATAGGCTTATTCAAAGTGTCAACATATGTGACTACGAAATTGCTTGTTATAAAATTTGGCCGGGAAAACCTGATTATTCACTACACTTAGAATGAGAAACAAAGAAGTTAAATGATATTTTTGTACTGTATACTCACTAATTTACAGATTTGCACTTTTTAAGCCCAATATTATGCAGATGAGAAAGGTCATATTCAACACTTTGTAATCCAGCTATTTAATTGGTTGACACTTGTAATTATTTGTAAAATGCACCATTTATCGTGTTAATCCAAACACCTGAGCACCAGAATCATTTGTAACTATTTCATGTGAATAATTCGTTTAGTAACAATTTGACTCTAAAAAAAGAGATAATTTGTTGATCTCTGTGGAAGGTTATAAATAGGAACACTGTCAAAGACCGGCAGGCAGTTGGCTCAGTGTAGTTATGAAAGTCACGTCGGTCAGTGTTTTTAGTGCCGACTAATTCCACTGTATGTAACCACGTGTGGATCGCAGAACCAAAGAGGTTGATGCACAAGATGTAACTGTTCTGTCAGAGACGCCATGTAAACTTTACGTGTGTTTTTTAACGAAGAATAAAAACGTGTGATGACTTTTATAAAACTACTAGATGTCTCCAGCCTTACCTTTTTTTAAAATCTGGACCTCTTACAAATATATAATACCCTAGACAACAAAAGTGAAGAGCCATAAACTTTATCTTTGAAACAATATTATTCAGCGTTGTGACGACCACCCTGCGAACATCTTTGAATTGTTTTGATGAGAAGTTATATTCTCGTAAAGTATGTGACCTTTTATTTACTAAGATAAAACTGAATTTTCATCATATTAAGGCAGGGAGCCGTTACAACGTCCATCAGCTGCGCGAATCGTCGAAAATATTTGAAAAAATTCGAGAGCTTGTGCTCACAGACCATCGTTCAACTGTCAGAGATTAGTGGAGCTTGGAGCTCAGTGTTCGTCAAAAAAGATCCGATATGCGCCAGACAGGAGGTTGGTTCTTCCATCATGACAACGCACCTGCACACACACACAGCCATCTCTGTAGGAAAATTTTGGCTAAAAATGGCATGGTTCCGCTGCCCCACGCACCTTAATAGCCTGACCTGGCTCCGTCCGACTTCTTCGTATTACCACGCATGAAAAGGGGCATGAAATGACAGATTTGACAACATAGAACAAGTCAAGAAAAAAACGGAGGAGGAACTGTCAGCCATTTCTAAAGCTGACTACACAAAATGTTTCGAATAGTGGAAGCACCTTTTGGAAGTGAGAGTGAAACTTCCTGGCAGATTAAAACCATGGGGCGGGCCGAGACTCGAACTCGGGACCTTTGCCTTTCGCCGGCAAGTGCTGTAGAACACTTGCCCGCGAAAGGCAGAGGTCCCGAGTTCGAGTCTCAGAGTCTGACCCACAGTTTTAATCTGCCAGGAAGTTTCATATCAGCGCACACTCCGGTGCAGAGTGAAAATCTCATTCTGATAATGGACAGTATTTTGAAGGAGATAAGGTTGTTTTGTAACCAATTTGAAAATATGTTGTTGTGGTATTCAGTCCTGAGACTGGTTTGATGCAGCTCTCTATGCTACTCTATCCTGTGCAAGCTTCTTCATTTCTGAGTAACTACTGCAACCTACATCCTTCTGAATCTGCTTATTGTATTCATCTCTTGGTTTCCCTCTACGATTTTTACCCTCCACTCTGCCCTCCAATACTAAATTGCTAATCACTTGATGCCTCAGAGCATGTCCTACCAACCGATCCCTTCTTCTTGTCAAGTTGTGCCACAAACTTCTCTTCTCCCCAATTCTATTCAATACCTCCTCATTAGTTATGTGATCTACCCATCTAATCTTCAGCATTCTTCTGTAGCACCACATTTCGAAAGCTTCTATTCTCTTCTTGTGTGAACTATTTATCGTCCATGTTTCACTTCCATACATGGCTACACTCCATACAAATACATTCAGAAACAACTTCCTGACACTTAAATCTATACTAGATGTGAACAAATTTCTCGTCTTCAGAAACGCTTTCCTTGCCATTGCCAGTCTACATTTTATATCCTCTCTACTTCGACCATCTTCAGTTATTTTGCTCCCAAAATAGCAAAATTCCTTTACTACTTTAAGCTTCTCTTTTCCTAATATAATTCCCTCAGCATCGCCCGATTTAATATGACTACATTCCATTATTCTCGTTTTGCTTTTGTTGATGTTCATCTTATATCCTCCTTTCAACACTGTCCAGTCTGTTCAACTGATCTGTCAAGTACTTTGCTGTCTCTGACATCGTTACAATGTCATCAGCAAACCTCAAAGTTTTTATTTCTTCTCTATGGGTTTTAATTCCTACTCCGAATTTTTCTTTTGTTTCCTTTACTGCTTGCTCAATATACAGATTGAATAACATCGGGGAGAGGCTACAACCCTGTCTCACTCGGGAACCACTAATTCCCTTTTATGTCCCTCGACTCTTATAACTGCCATCTGGTTTCTGTACAAATTGTAAATAGCCTTTCGCTCCCGGTATTTTGCCCCTGCCAACTTCAGAATTTGAAAGAGAGTATTCTAGTCAACATTGTCAAAAGCTTTCTCCAAGTATCCAAAAGCTAGGAACCTGAGTTAACTCGACTACATTCCATTCTCCTCGTTGAAAATATGTAGCTTTTAATGCAGTCGTGGACTGTGCGGCTGATCCCGGCGGAGGTTCGAGTCCTCCCTCGGGCATGGGTGTGTGTGTATTTGTCCTTAGGATAATTTAGGTTAAGGGGTTCCTGAACGCCCTATACTTGCAATGTTAAAATAACGCCTATAAATTACATCTTTCCTCACAAAGTATTTGAGGTCGGAAGTTGAACTTTTTACAGATTATTTATTGGAATATGGGCTACAACTTAACACAGGGATTTTACAAAATTTTAGTTCAGTTATTAAAGATGATTTTTTTTCAATTGTAATGAAAATTCACATTTTTTTGCAATTTTTTATTTATATATTCAAAAATATACAGTTTTTTGGAAAAAGGCTGTGTTAAATTATGCGGAAGGAACTGTGTAACATTTACTGAAAGTTTGAAACAAATATGTTTGGAGCATCCTTAGAAAACATGTAACTAGTATGAGAAACTAAAAGTTTTGGGAATCGAGCGACAAAGATTGGATTAACTTTTTAGTGCATTCTAGGTCCATAGGATGGATTATCTTCATCCTCTGCAAACTTCTCCTCCAGCTTCCTCTTGTTCCTCCTCCTGTTTACTCTTGCTTGTATTTCTAGACTCTTTACAGCCCTGTCTGCAGCCCGAAGGCGTTCCTTGTCTAAAGCAAGCATCGCTCGTTGTTGTGTTCGTAGATTTTGCTACCATTTTCTTCAGTTCCAGTTACTGCAACACTGTTCCAAAAGGTGGTCATGAATGAACACTTATCACATTTCAGTTGTATTTCACTAGCAAGTCCTACGTGCTTTATTATGGAGAGTTCCAGACCAACTTCACTACTATGAACACATCTTACACAGTTTGAAAAAATTCCTTTGAGAACCGACATATCAAATATTTCATTCACATCCGATTCGCCCATAAAACATTCATAGTTTTCACTCATTGAACCAAGCTTCTTCTGTGAAGTGTTTTCTTTCCCACTTTGACTGCTATGGGCAGGTGTACTTGAGAGGTTAGGTTCACTCACTTGGTTATCGTCTATATTGTTTACAGTAATAACACATACCTTTGGCTTTCCAACATTTCTCCTTTTCTTAAAAGCCTTCAGAGGATTTCTAATAACTTTACTTTTACTCATTATTATACTTCAACAAAACAGAGACTCAAGAAACAGAATTAATTACGAATATTTTCGAGATAACGACAGAGTAAATAAATATGAAACAATCGACAATCACACCAGCGATATATATTGAACCATCACAGGTTAGCCACAACACATACTTTATCTCACATCACTAAAATGTACCTGATGAACACGGACGTTAATAATAGCACCATTTGACAGCAGTTTAACAGCGCTACAGTGGGTCACGCCCATGTAGAACACATTTCAAAAAAAATTTAAAAATAGTTGTAGTCCTCGGAATTGAATAAATTATATATCTATTAAAAGGTAATAGTCTGCAGATTCAGAAAACGCAAAAAAGTAAAAATTGAACTTTTAATGATTTTGAGCCTTTCCGGAGCCCCTTAAGTGGTGTGTAAGCTTAGGAACTGATGACGTTAGCAGTAAAGTCCCATAAGATTTCACACACATTTGAACATTTTTTTTGTAGCTTTCGAAAAATAACTCTTTTTTTTTTTTTGGGCGTGTCTTGTCGAAGTGGGTGTCAGCTAGAAGACTGTGAGAGGGATGGTGTGAAGGTGGATAAGAGTAGAGTGTGTGTGTGTGTGGGGGGGGGGGGGGAGGGTGTTTGACATGTGGGCGAGTAACCTGGACCTGACATGGGGGAAGGGCCTTGATGGCGAATATACGCGTGCGCAGGTGCGTCGCACGGCACTTGGGACAGCGCCGGCTAAGTGGCTGTGGGAGGGAGGGAGGGAGGGAGGAGAGCGGAAGGTAAGGCGAGGTGACGGGTCGCGCTGGCCCGACAGCCCACGTCAACTTCTTTCCCCGCCAGGCGGCGCTGCGCTTCGCTGTGCGAAAACACGACGCTGCCTGCCACCGTGCGAAATTAATAATAAAAAAAGGAGCACCGACATCAGCAGCGGCAGCGGAGGAGGAGTAGGGGAGAGGAGGAGGAGGAGGAGGAGGAGGAGAGGCGGCAAGAAATTACGAGAGGCAGGCGCGCCGGGTGGCGCGGCGAAAATTACGTTGACGCTGGCGGGCCGTGGGCGGAGCCGTGCGGGACACACCTCGCCATCCAAAATGGATCTCGCGTTACGTATTTATCCCCGCGGCGCCGCCACTCCAGGGCCTGCAGTGCGCGGCCCGGACAGAAGCGCGTGTCACTTTCCCGCGTTCCGAGGCAGCACCTCGCCTTTGCGCGTTGTAATTGGGTGCTTGTGTAGGTGCCCGAAAAGATTTGATACCGTCTCACTAAGCGATTGTCGATCGGTCACTACACTGGGTGACAACCGTGGAGCATCAAGTATCTGTCTGATGTTACACGGAACAACCTGAAACACTAAAACACAAATAAAAAGTTCGATCACGTTTTCAGATTTTTTATTTCTTAGCAACCTACTTTGGCCTTTCCTCAGACCATCTTCTCCGCAGCTCGTGGCCTAGTGGCTTGCGTTGCTACCTCCGGATCATGAGGTCGCTGGTTGGATTCCCGGACGGGTTGGGGATTTTATCTGCCCGGGGACTGGGTGTTTGTGTTGTCCTCACAACTTCATCATTCATGAAACTGGCTAGTTTGGACTGTGTAGAGATTGGGAATGTGTACGGGCATTGACCTCGCAGTTGACCGCCCCACCAACCAATCATCATCATCATCATCATCATCATCATCATCAGACCACCATCTTTAGGTTTTTCACCACCATTAAGCCGGCCGGATGGTCCGTGCGGTTCTAGGCGCTACAGTCTGGAACCGGGCGACCGCTACGGTTGCAGGTTCGAATCCTGCCTCGGGCATGGATGTGTTTGATGTCCTTAGGTTAGTTAGGTTTAATTAGTTCTAAGGTCTGGGCGACTGATATCAGAAGTTAAGTCGCATAGTGCTCAGAGCCACCACTTACATGGATACGGTGTCCGTGCTTTCGGACGTGTCTGAAAGAACAGACACCATGTCCATACAAGTATATAGTTCTGGCAACACCGGCCATGACTTTCTTCTTCTCTGCGGATGCACACTTATTCCCCGAACTCTTACGGGACTTAGTAAGAGTGTAATGAGTGTGTTGGGGTGGGACACTACGTATGTAGTGTGTGGACATACGTGAGAATGTGGGTCTCGCGAGAGGAGTGCGCGAGATAGTCCTTGCAGTCGCGCTATCCTCTGTGCCCTCGGTGGCTCAGATGGATAGAGCGTCTGCCATGTAAACAGGAGATCCCAGGTTCGAGTCTCGGTCGGGGCACACGTTTTCATCTATCCCCGTTCATATATATCAATGCCCGTCGGCAGCTGACGGTATTAATATGATTCTAATTATAGCTGTTGGTGGCGCCAGATGGAAGGAGATCCGAAGCCTGAAGATCGTCTGAGGAAAGGGGCTGAAACCGACTGCCAACAAATAAAAAATCCGAAAACGAGATCGAAGCTGTCCTTATTTGACTTTTAGCATTTTATACCGATCGCTGTGTTCCAATTACAGAATTCTTTCTAAAATTTTAAAATTCTGAAAATACACATTTTGCTGTAGGGAAATCAGAAGACTCACAGATTTATAGGCTGGATCCTGAAGAAAATCGTCACTTACGAGACCCTGATTTGTGATAGAGGTAATGAGACATTCCTGCCAGCCCCTAACAATACGATTTTTACTTTTTCTTTATTCTTTTCACTTGGTCATTGAGAACACACTTTGATTCGGGTCTTCTTTTGTTTCTTCTGGACTTCATCCTTCTCCAGTATTCATTCACTTTTCTCTGCAACCCTTTTTTCTCCTCTGTCCACGATGATTAAGTCTAATTCTGTCCTGGAAACCTATGATGGTATCTGATTTTGGTTTGAAAGTTATTCCTAGCTAGGCATATGTGACAAGGCTGGAACGTGCTTTATTTTATTTCTTGACTTGAGCATGCTGCTCTAAATTCTGACCATTGCTTTGTAGCAATGTAGTTTCAAGGTTTCTGAAAATTTCGTTTTGATCAAGACATCCTTAGTAGGCATCTAAACATAGGTCATTGTACCTAACAGTTATTTGCAACCGGTTGGCTGTACAACTCCTATGTTTGAAAATTATATACGGTTGTTGAGAAACAGGCACGCATAAAACTATATAATCTGGAAGTCGCTTTGTCGTAAACCTCTGATTCGAGTATTCTCGTTTTTTCCAGATCCCTTTGTACCTGTCTAAAGCGGAAAGCTGTTAGAAGTGCCCCTTTAAATATAATTTCAGAATTACATTCAATTAACAGTTGTTCCCAACCTTTATTAGGGCATTACCCTTGAGTGCTGTTGGACATTTGCTAGTATTCACCCCCCCCCCCCCCCCCCCCACCTGGCCGTCTGTAGCACCCCTTCCCAGCACATTATTACTAACATTATCACCTAACTAAATTATAGAATGGAAGGCTTTTCTTAAAAAAAATTATTTTTAAAATGATGAAAGATGAATTATATGTACAGAGAGAGAGTTAGAATTAATGGCAAAGAAAGTCGTGGCGTGTCACAATTGCTACCTAGAACTCCTAACAAAGCCAACTGTCCGCAGTGAGGAATTGCTTTATCTGTTGCCAGCCTTACTTGATCCATTCTAAGGATGCGTCCGTAGAACATGGTCTTCTTTTCCTCGTGATGGCGTGCGAAATTCTTTCTGTCTTCGTACACAGTTCTTGCTTCGTTTGTCTTCTATATTAATCGTCTCCTGTTCCTCGAGGTAGCAATACCCTTCTATTAGAGACCTTCGTTCCTTAAGTTCTAGTCTCTTAAGAATGCCTGCTCTTACGAGGTTCACACTTTCCGCTGGGTAGAAGGCTTAAGGACGGATTACTGTCTGGCAAGGTATCAGTTTTGCACTGATTGAAAGATTCTCCTTATTCCGTATTTCTACAGCTAACACATGAACATGAAAACTTTATAGCCTGGCAGAGAATCTCTAAATCAACAAGTCTGAATCCAGAGGAATCCATTATCAACATCATTCACCCAACTGTACAATTCTCCTATCCCAAGCTGAGAGCTTATGTTCTTCATTTCGAGCTACTTCCTCTTTTTTGTTGGTAAACCGATTTCCATGGAACCTCCGTTTCCTAAACACAGTTTTTGCACAACCCATTATACACATATCTTGACTTCCACGTAAAGATTTGCGAATTCAATCTTCCACCTACTAATATGTGATAGTATTGCCAAAACGTAAATAAACCAATGCAAGAAAGTTTTCCGGCAAAGTATAAATGTCAGCCAGAGATATAAATGTCAGCCAAAGATATCGAAAGGAAATAGCCTTCACACTGACAAAAATTCCACTGAAGCAAGCAGTTTCCCCAAATGTTGGAAGAGGTGGCAGTGACCGCCAGTGCAGAGTTAATAAGTTTAACAATTTAAAGTCGTTTCTAAAGCTGCTATCACGGTAAGATTCACAGACAACACAGATTAAACTGTGTAGATCAAGAAAGTAATATTTTTGAAAAATCGATTTTTTGGACCAAAGTCCATCACAGCCACCCGTAAGGACAGATCACTGTCTGGTAAGGTCTCAGTTTTGCAGATAGGGGCCTGGTACTGGAACTCTTCGTGTCTGGGATTATATACAGACGTTTGATCAGTAAATAGATTAAGAACACCACTTCCCCGACATAACCCCTTTATTCCTTCTCTTCCTCATCAATGTCCACTTGTTTCCTCTCTCATCCTCCTCCGTTTCTACTTCCACCTCATTGCCCTGCCTTCCTCATCGATGTCCACCTTTCCTCCCTCTCTTCCTTCTTGACTTTATTCTGTTTTTCTTTCTTCCCCCTGAACTTCCATCCGTTTTCCACTCTCTTCTTCATAAACTTCGACAATTTTCGTCGTCATCGTCGTCCTGCTGTTGCTGCTGCTGCTCCTCCTCCTCCCCCTCCTCCTCCTCCTCCTCCTCCTCCTCCTCTTCCTCCCCATTTACTTTCACGTTTTCCCACCTCAACTTCTTCACATTTGCTCCTTCGATTTCCCGTATCTGATCTCCCTTTGCATGCTTGTTTTTATGAACTTTCTTTGTCGCAATAGTAATAATCGTCGTCATCGTCATCGTCTTCTTCTCCTCCACCTCCTTCTTCTTCTCCTCCACCTCCTTCTTCTTCTCCTCCTTCTTCTTCTCCTCCTCCTCCTCCTCCACGTCATTCTTCTTCTCCTCCTCCACCACCTCCTCCTTCTTCTTCTCCTCCTCCTCCTCCACCTCCTTCTTCTCCTCCACCTCCTCCTTCTTCTCCTGCACCTCCTTCTTCTTCTCCTCCACCTCCTTCTTCTTCTCCTCCACCTCCTTCTTCTTCTCCTCCACCTCCTTCTTCTTCTCCTCCTCCTCCTCCACCTTCTTCTACCTCCTCCTCCGCCTCCTTCTTCTCCTCCTCCTACTCATCTTGCTGCATCTGCTCTTCCTCCTCGACTTCTATACGTTTGCTCCTTCTCACTTCTTCGATTTCCCACATCTGATCCTCATCTGCATGCTTGGTTTTATGAACGTTCTTTGTTGCAATAGTAGTAATCGTCGTCGTCTTCATTGTCTTCTTCTCCTCCTCCTCCTTCCCCTTCTCCTTCTCCTCCTTCCTCTCCTCCTCCTCCTCCTCCTCCTCCTTCTTCTTCTTCTTCTTCCTCCTCCTCCTCCTCCTCCTCCTCCTCCTCCTCCTCCATTGACATCTTTGTCTTATTTACCCTCTTCCTTCTCCTTCTGCACCCCTATTTCACTTGCAAGTTCTGTTTCTTTTACAGATCTTAACATTCTTTCCACCTCTCCCTGCTCTCCTCCTTGGCAGTCACATACGGCTTCTCCAGATATGTTGTCTGAATTTTGACAGCGAGTTTTAGTGTTGCAGTTGGGTATGAAATGAGCGTACTCTGCATCTGTGGCCGGGTGTAAACGGGAAGAGTGAGCAGCGAGACGGCAGCCGGTAGGTAGAGGAGACGCGGCTCTGCCCTGCCGGCGCTGGTGATTGCTAGGGTCTGGAGACACTTGTCGCTGCCCGCGGTGCATAATCCCGGCTATAAAAGCCGCTCCGCTCCTTGCAGGCGACAAAACAGCTCGGAGCCACCGCTGATTTCTTTCTTTCATTCCTGGCCAGCGCCGGCGCAACCTCCCGCCTTTTATTGTTATTTCCATCTCCGCGTCCGCGCGGCGTTATTGTGTCTTTTCAAACGGCACTTCCCCCCCTATCACCGTCTTCCCCGCCGCTACAAGCTCTTATTTCCTGTTCTTTATTACTCGCTTCCGTAGACCTCAGAGCCGCCAGCAATCCAGTTGCCTCGCTCCCTCCCCTCCCCACCACACTTTTGCAACAAAGGAGGAGCCTGCAACCCTCCCCCTGCCCCCTCGCCGATGAATTCCAGAATTCTCATCTGTGAATCCCCAGACCACGCAGAGACGTCCACGTCGGGCGACACTTATAAAAATCGTAAAAAAGATGCCTTTATGTCTGTTTGGAGAAGTTGCGCGCTCGCTCATTATTTGTAGCCTTGTCCCCCGTTTTAATTTCCCGCTCCCTTGCGGTGCAGCGCCAGTGCGGCAACACGTACGTGGCGCGGGGGGAGAGCGGCTCGCGGCGCCAGTAATAAAGACATTAGTGGGGATTGTTGGCGCGTATCTGGCGCACTTGTTAACATAATTAGCGACACTTAAAGTTAACGTCCTCCTCCACCCTGTCCCAGCGTCGGCTGCTGCAGATGAAGTTCCCCGCAGATGACGTCTTCATAACGGCGCGGGCCCGTTCTCGCATTGTGCGTTCTCGCCACGGAGCGTGGAAGTGCCCGGGTGCGAGCGGTGATTACGTCAGTCAAGTTTCTTGTTTACATCGGGAGCCTACTGTGTTTCACACGGCAGTAACCACCTCTCCATATCGTATAGCGAATATCTGTGCACGTAAATGGCGGTGATGCCCTAGTTCGGCTGTTGCTGTGTTGCGGGATGATACACAGAGTTGCAAGAGTCCTTAATGTGTTCACAGTTCACATACGCAAATGTGAAGGTGTTGCGATGTGTTTGGTGCACAATCCTCCGTTGTTGTGTCTGCCGGAATGTTGACAAGTACACTATGTGATCAAAAGTATCCGATCACCTGGCTGAAAATGAGTTTTAGAATATTAAAAAACTAGAAACCCGCCTCGATTGCGAAAAAAGCACCTAGTGTTAACCTAGGTTTCGGCGTAGATAACTACACCTTCTTCAGAACAATGAAACCCACAAGTGCCTAAGAAGACCTTCGTCAATGATCACCATAGCTATACATTTGTAAACGAAAAAACGGAAAACACAAACAGTACATGTGTACAAAGCCTAAACCGTTACTTAACGTAATGGTGTAACCTCCACCTCACACCGGCCTATGTTCGATGGGCCATGACCAGCCATAAACTGCAGTTTATGGCGGGTCATGGGCCATCGAACATAGACCGGTGTGAGGCGGAGGTATGTATGCTTTCGGGGACTTCTGGCTGCTCCCTAGATGGGACACCTTGCCTGCCTTTATTCCTCCTTTTTGAAATGATAATTATATGGACACCCTAGCTGCAAACAGGCGTTGATATACTTCATTGGGAACATGTTGAAAATGTGTGCCCCGACCGGGACTCGAACCCGGGATCTCCTGCTTACATGGCAGATGCTCTACCCATCTGAGCCACTGAGGGCACAGAGGATAGTGCGACTGCAGGGTTTTATCCCTTGCACGCTCCCGGTGAGACCCACATTCCCAACATGTCCGCACCACTACATTCGTAGTGCGCCTAATAGATGTTTGCCCATGACACTCATTACTCGTGGCAGATTTATCTACCAAGTCCCGTACGAGTTCAGGCATAGCGTGTGCATTCGCACAAGATGATCAATGGCCGGGAAGCCATATTTTAACTAATATTACGGTAGTATCTGTTCCCGAAGAACAGTTACCGTTGATGACCATGCAGCTTTGGTAGAATGAAATGATAATTAAATGGACACCCTAGCTGCAAACAGGCGTTGAGATACTCCTTTTTGTCCCTCATCACGCCTTGTTGAATTTTCGCAGACTTTGTGGTTTTCTTCCTATGGGGTTTACATGGTAGTCTATCTCTGATCTATAGCCATGTAGACCTGTCTATTCGAGGAAAAAGGGACTGATGACCTAGCAGTTTGGTCCCTTTATCCAACCAACCAAGTTGCGGGGAACGTCAGGGTCTGAAACGCACCGCAGAAGTAATGCGGCCTTTCCAGGGCACTGTTAGGGCTTGGTGCTCCAACCCATACCCTCTCCACGAGAAATTCACATGCTCCTAAGCAATATCGTATACACTATGTAACCAGTCAACACAACAATACTTTCTTAATGTTACTGAGCGTAACGCAAAAATCCGAAATATTACACTACTGGCCATTAAAATTGCTATACCATGAAGAAATGTAGATGGTAAACCGGTATTCATTGGACAAATATATTATACTAGAACTGACACGTGATTACATTTTCACGCAATTTGGGTGCACAGATCCTGAGAAATCAGTACCCAGAACAACCACCTCTGGCCGTAATAACGGCCTTGATACGCCTGGACATTGAGCCAAACAGAGCTTGGATGGCGTGTACAGGTACAGCTGCCCATGCAGCTTCAACACGATACCACAGTTCATCAAGAGAAGTGACTGGCGTATTGTGACGAGCCAGTTGCTCGGACACCATTGACCAGACGTTTTCAATTGGTGAGAGATCTGGAGAATTTGCTGGCCAGGGCAGCAGTGGAACATTTTCAGTATCCGGAAAGGTCCGTACAGGACCTGCAGCATGCGGTCGTGCATTATTCTGCTGAAATGTAGGGTTTCGCAGGGATCGAATCAAGGGTAGAGCCACGGGTCGTAACCATTTCAAATGTAACGTCCACTGTTCAAAGTGCCGTCAATGCGAACTAGAGGTGACCGGGACGTGTAACCAATGGGTGATACGCCAGTATGGCGATGACGAATACACGCTTCCAATGTTCGTTCACCGCGATGCCGCCAAACACGGATGCGACTATCATGATGCTGTAAACAGAACCTGGATTCTTCCGAAAAAATGACGTTTTGCCTTTCGTGCACCCAGGTTCGTCGTCGAGTACTGCATCGCAGCCGCTCCTGTCTGTGATGCAGCGTCAAGGGTAACCGCAGCTGTGGTCTCCGAGCTGATGGTCCACTCTGCTGCAAACGTCGTCTAACTGTTCGTGCAGATGGTTGTTGTGTTGCAAACGTCCCCATCTGTTGACTCAGGGATCGAGACGTGGCTGCACGATCTGTTACAGGCATGCGGATAAGATGCCTCTCATCTCGACTGCTAGTGACACGAGGCCGTTGGGATACAGCACGGCGTTCCGTATTACCCTCCTGAACCCACCGATGCCATATTCTGCTAACAGTCATTTATAAAAGTCGGAAACGTGATGGTACGCATTTCTTCTCCTTACACGAGGCTTCACAACAACGTTTCACCAGGCAATGCCGGTCAACTGCTGTTTGTGTATGAGAAATCGTTTGGATACTTTCCTCGTGTCAGCACGTTGTAGGTGTCGCCACCGGCGCCAACCTTGTGTGAATGCTCTGAAAAGCTAATCATTTGCATATCACAGCATCTTCTTCCTGTCGGTTAAATTTCGCATCTGTAACAGGTCATCCTCGTGGTGTAGAACTTTTAATGGCCAGTAGTGTATTTTCATCAGTTGCTCGCTGACAAGGGCTCACCGTGGTGAATAGGTGCAGGGTGTGATACCTGGGATCTTCAACTAAATCACCATATACAGTAGAAGCTTTCAAAAGTCAACCCCACCGGTGCGGACGTCGTCCAGCTGCCGACGCGCAGTGGAGAACAGCCCGCGGCGCCTGGCTGCTACCCCGCCCGCTAACCGCACAGCGCCTCATCCGCGGTGAACCGCGGCGGGGCCGTGACCTATTTGTTGACGCTAAGCCGCCCCCGCCCCCAGCCCCACCCACGCCACCCCCTCCCCCCGCTCTAAAACCACTGTGTCTGAGTAAACAGCCCGCTAAATTCATCTCGCGCTCCGCCAGTTAGTTAGCGCGCGGGCAACTCGCGGGCAAACACTCGCCAAGAAGGCGGTGTTTATTTTCTCAGCGGTAATAACAGGCGCGCCCGCCTGCGCCGCCGCAGCCGCGGCAGTAGCACCACAACACCGATCGAAACACTCGTCCGCGGCGGCAAAACCTCCCGCCCTGAGGTGTTTCTCCGTCGGATGGAGAGGCGGGAGCGGACGTCGCGACATTCGCGAGGCGAGCCGAAACAGGCGGCGGAATTACAGCCCCTGCCACAGTGCCGCCAACTTTGGACTTCGTACACGCTGTGTTGATGTTGCCAGACTGATCCCGACGTGTTTTGTCTTCCAAAAGGCGAAGCGCCGGCGTATAACACGGTGGTGCCGATAACAAGCCAAAACAGACTGTCTGACGGTGCTCAGTGGCACTTCGGGCAATGTTAAAGAAATAGAGGATAAAAGATTCTCGGCTGCTGAAGCACGTCATTTCGGCTGCTAAACCTAAGCTTTGAGAGAATCCCACTAACATGAAATTCGCAATCTAGCATAAACACTGTTGAATAGAATTAGGTGAATATGTGAATCATTGTCTGGTATGTTGAATCTATGTTCATACAGACAGTACCTGTGTAAGGCTACTACAATTTCACACCTTACAAGCACATACTTTGCCATGATCTATGAACACAATTAGGTATTACAATTTTGAACATGGCCGATAACCGTAGACGAAATTTATAATATTACTTGAAAATACAGCTCTTCGGTTGGACAGGAAAAAAATTTTCAACTGTACCTAGGTTTCAACTGCTCTAAGGCGCCTTCATCAGGCTCAATGAGCAATTACAATTACGTGATAAAAATTTCTTTGATGGTGTAAAGCCCTTGCTTAAAATCACTTAACGCGGAATATTGCTATTATGCTTCCCGTACTGTAGCCTTAAATATTGTTCTCTCTCTACCTGTTTTACAGTATAATATTTTGTTCAACTTTCGATCTGTTACATACTATCTGAGATAATGTAATCAGCACATTACGTGCACTCCTGTTCCAATGCTTCTGACAGCTGTAAATTACAAGCATTCAATACTAGATGGCGCGATACAAGGTGTTGCTAACATCGACGGCGCGCGCGCCCGTCGGTCTGATGCTGCTTACAGTGCCGGCCGCACACGCGACCCATAGCGGCGCGTCTTAATCAAGTTGTGCATTCCTAGGAAAATTTTATAATGTACAAATATATTGTTATCTTTAACGTGAGCACTGTTGCTCTAAACCATTTCATAACTATTTACTCTATGTAAGTATGCTTTCTTTGTCTACTGTACCGTAGCAGTTAGCTATGATGTAACTTTATTACATATGTTTAATTTAATAATTTTTATATTATTCCAAAACTCTGTTATAGGTAATGTAAAAATTTTTTACTTCTGATGAAGGCTGCCTTAGAGCAGTTGAAACCTAGGTAAAGTTGAAAATTTTTTATCTGTGCAGCTGAAGAGCTGTATTTTCAAGTAATATTATAAACAATTAGGTATCATGTGATAGGCTGTACATTGTATATATGAATATATAAAGGAGACTGACATTGTCACATACACCCACCAGGTTAGCTGAGAGCGCTAATGCGCTGCTTCCTGGACTCAGGTAGGCGCGCTGTCCCTGGATCGAATTCGCCCGGCGGCCTAACGACGGAGGCCGGTGTGCCGGGCAGCCTGGATGTGGTTTTTAGGCGGTTTTCCACATCCCACTAGGTGAATGCTGGGCTGGTCGCCACGTTCCGCCTCAGGTGCACAGCTCACAGACATCTGAACACATTCGCATTATTTCATGGATTACACTAGACACAGACAGTTGGGGTACACTAATTCCGTCCGGGGGGGGGGGGGGCAGGATGGGCATCCAGCCACCCTTAAATTAACCTTGCCTATTCCTATTAACCATGCTGACCCTGTGTCATTGCGGGAAAACAGGGCACAAGTAAAAAAGGAGAACAACTGACATTGTCACATACGCTTTGTAAATAATTGTTAATGCTTATTGCAGGAAAGGTGACGGAGTGTCTTTATTGTCATACTAGTAGAGGTTGGAGCGACAGTGGAAAAGAAACGGCAGGCAGAACTCAAGCCCTGGGTGGAAGGCCCACACAGGTGTGTTGGTCCTGCTTAAACACAGGAAGTAGCAAGGCAGATGTTGGGACACAATAGAGTCGCGACCGGCCGGGAGTGTAGCCAGATGAGAAGGATTATACTTCGGAAACTACGCAGCTGAGACGAACAGAGAAGCATCACCTCGGAAACCATGCAGGCTGAGTTATTTCCAAGGATTTTTACTCAGAAGCGTACCATTGTACGAGTATAGGTTTCACCCCGCAAACTTTCCGCGCTGGACGACAAAATACTAAAATATGGTTGGTCGGCGTTCGGTAGAATCTGTAGAGAGGGAGAATATTCCGTGGTTTCGGGAATATGATTCGTTTTCAGGTAGGGAGCCGAGCCTTGCTGGGAGGCCAGCGGTGGAGAGACGGGGTCTTCCGTTTTGAGCGCCCGTGTGTGACGGTCGCTCAGTATCAGCTTTGTTGGTACAGACGGACTTGCTGTCTCAGCTCTCAGGAGAGTTTATAGTTACAGCGGTTAGGCACTGTACTGTTGCGAACTTATACGATTTTGGACTTCGCCTCCAGGTTGAGTACGCAGGAACGTGGTTGACGTTTCACATGTGGCTGAACACTTCCTGTGTCCTTAAATAACGTTAACTATCTGGCGAACGGTCCGGACACTTGGATGATGTCCAGGATACCGCGCAGCATACATAGCACACGCCCGTTGGGCATTTTGATCACAATATCCATACATCAACACGATATCGACCTTTTCCGCGATTGGTGAACGGTCCATTTAAACGCGGGTAATGTATCACGAATCAAATACCATCCGCACTGGCGGAATGTTCCGTGATACACGTACTTATACGTTTGTGACTATAACAGCGCCATCTATCACAAAGCGAAAAAAGTGGTCCAACTAAGACATTGATATCTCTTTACGTACTACACGAAAATGTGATAAAAATGGGGGTTCCTATTTGAAAAAACGCAGTTGATATCCGTTTGACCTATAGCAGCGCCATCTAGCGGGCCAACCATAGCGCCATCTGGTTTCCCCCTTCAAGCTAGACGAGGTTCGTTCTATGTAGTTTTTTCGTTTGATACTTATTTCGTGAGATATTCGGCCCGGTCACTATCAGTGTACCACCCTGTATATGTTTGTTAAGAACATTGTACATGTTTTTTCATTAAAATCGACTGTGAGAAAGAAATTCCTGTGCTGCACTGCGAAAATATGCTGTAACAGCGGAGCATTTAACCATGCAAACCGTTTCTCCCATATATATATTCTTCCCCCTTCTACATCCAAAACTGGTATTCACAACTATCTGCTGTTTTTTTTTTTTTCTCGCAGTCGATTTTATCAGAAACAAAAGCTGATAATTAGACTACTACTACAGAATATCAATCGTCTCAAACTTCGTAATGCTACCAGTTCGCAGGTTAAAATAATGCGAACTTCTATTAGTGAAGCTACAGTCCTCACAGATCCAACAGCTGCAGACGACATTCACATATCGCATATACCAATGATAGCAACAGATTTAGCCATTCATTTTAAGTGGATTCACAATGAAGCTTTCGTTGGCAGCAACAGTGAACAGCCCTCAAGGTCAGAGACAGTGAAGAGTAGATGGACAGCGGGTGGTGGGGGTGGGGGCGGGGAGGGGGATGGACATAAAGAGTGGGAGAACGCGATTAGGGCGTACACTTATAAACCAGAACATAATAACCACTGCCCACCGCGACATTGGATGTCTGGTGGCTCTGCGGACACGTGACGCGATAACAGAAGTATGTAAGTGCAACAAAAAGCACTCCGTCTTCAGGCCACAGGTGGCCCATCGGGACCATCCGACCGCCGTGTCGTCCTCAGTTGAGGATGCGGATAGGAGGGGTGTCTGGTCAGCACACCGCTTTCCCGCCCGTTACGATAGTTTTCTGTGACCGGAGCCGCTACTGTTCGGTCGAGTAGCTCCTCAGTTGGTATCACGAGGCTGAGTGCACCCCGAAAAATGGCAACAGCACTTGGCGGCTGGATGGTCACCCATCCAAGTGCCAGCCACGCCCAACAGTGCTTAACTTCGCTGATCTGACTGGAACCGGTGTATCCATTGCGGCAAGGCCGTTGCCCAAGCGCAACAAACACCTTCTGGAACTACAGTACGTTCAATAAATAGGTTTGGTGATACAATAACACCGCCTAACAAAAAAAGTTAAGCACCCAGAACATAGGCATTGGTCGTCAATGTAACTTCCTACACGTACGCGCCATATAGTGAAACGAAAAGTGTTAGCGTTGCAGTTTTCTGTTAGAATTAGGAAAGCAGCAACAGGCCGTTGGTATTGCTCACGTTTAGTTCTGTTACTGGGCCTTCTTGGGTACTAAAATGGCCTGAGTGAAAACTGAGATGCCAGCGATTCGTGTGAGATAGACTTATCAGCACTTGACAGAGTTTGAAAAGAGTTTCTTTTTGAGTCTCCATTTGGCCGGCTGGTCGAATTGTGCAATACTCAGATTTGTGGCGCATTCGGATGTTGGAGTGCATGGGAACATGAGGTCAGACATAGTCGTCATCAAGGTTCAGATAGTACACTTCTAGTGCGGTTGATAAAATATCAATCTGTCGACAAATCGGTATTTTTCCAAGAAATATCGATATATGTCGGCGACATCTTCCCACCGATATGAAAATAGCAATATCAAGTGAAACTTCCTGGCAGATTAAAACTGTGTGCCCGACCGAGACTCGAACTCGGGACCTTTGCCTTTCGCGGGCAAGTGCTCTACCATCTGAGCTACCGAAGCACGACTCACGACCGGTACTCACAGCTTTACTTCCGCCAAGAACTTTCATATCAGCGCACACTCCGCTGCAGAGTGAAAATATCATTCTGGAAACCTCCCCCAGGCTGTGGCTAAGCCATGTCTCCGCAATATCCTTCCTTTCAGGAGTGCTAGTTCTGCAAGGTTCGCAGGAGAGCTTCTGTAAAGTTTGGAAGGTAGGAGACGAGGAACTGGCGGAAGTAAAGCTGTAAGTACCGGTCGTGAGTCGTGCTTCGGTAGCTCAGATGGTAGAGCACTTGCCCGCGAAAGGCAAAGGTCCCGAGTTCGAGTCTCGGTTGGGCACACAGTTTTAATCTGCCAGGAAGTTTCATATCAGCGCACACTCGGCTGCAGAGTGAAAATATCATTCTGGAAGCAATATCAAGTGCCTTTATTATTATTTTATATTATATTTTTTCACAATTTAAGGAACAGACTTGAAATTCTTATTTTGAAATTGTAGTACAACATTATTTTACTTTCACTGTGTGAAGGAGTCTTACTACTTTTTGAACTTTCATCACGTCCTGTCTTTCTCTTTGACTGTGCGAAGCAAGTAACGGTGGAACAAAAGTAGTAGTCCGACTGCACTGGGGATCGCTGTGTGACTGAAATACCAATATTTCCATTTGAAGAATTAACACATCAGTTGCGTTGAGGAACCAATTTTACGCAACTAGAGTGCTATTTCTTCGCATCGGCATTCTTCAAAAACAGTAGCTGAAAATCATCAAAACTCTGAATGATAAGATTGTTGCTTGTGTGGGCGGAGGACACGTGCGAGAGGAAATGCTGACGTGACCGGTGCTTCGCGTTACCAGCAGAAACTGCAACTTTTATCTTCACGACACAATTTTGACACTACGACTACTAGAAATGAAAAAGAAGGAAGTCGAGATGAAGTGTTGCAGACGAATCCGATATGTGACTAAATCAAACGACACTTTTTATTGCGCCACTTACATGCAGTTACCGTAGTTAGAAAAGTGGTTATCGCTAAGTGCAAAGTTGCATGGTTTTATTTCTTGCTCCGAGGGGGATACTGCTAGTCTGCTGATGTACAAATTAGCTAATAATACATCAATACTTAAATGTAAAGCTCTAAAACAGGCAGTATATTTACAATGTGAAGTCGATGTTTCTATGGGCCAGTACGTCATTATTTCTTCCGTCGATATATTGATACATTATACCGATGCATCGAGAGCCGATAACGACAGTTTCGATTTATTTCCCGATATTTCTAAAAGTATCTACAGTCCTACTTCTCACCGAGCGAGGTGGCGCAGTGGTTAGACACTGGACTCGCATTCGGGAGGACGACGGTTCAATCCCGCGTCCGGCCATCCTGATTTAGATTTTCCGTGATTTCCCTAAATCGCTCCAGGCAAATGCCGGGATGGTTCCCTTCAAAGGGCACGGCCGACTTCCTTCCCCGTCCTTCCCTAATCCGATGAGACCGATGACCTCGCTGTCTGGTCTCCTTCCCCAAAACAACCAACCAACCAGTCCTACTTCTGACAACCATAAAGGAAGATCGCCATAATGTGCACCAGGCATATCGTTAAAGGCGTACTTTGGAAAGGTACAGCGATTTTACTCCTGGCGTCATGGTATGAGGAGTCACCACATACGAGGTAGCAGCTGGTAGTGAGCGAGGGAAGTCCGACGGCAAAACGGTACATCATGGGCATCCTAAGTCGTCATGTGTTACCTATACAGCGACAATATCGTGGTGCCATTTTTCAACAGGTCAACGCTCGTCCACACATGGCAGTGTCTCCATGAACTGTGTGTTATGTTGATGTACCCCACGGCCAGCAAGATTCCCAGATTTGTGCGCGATAGTACATGAGGGACCAGCTCGGTTACTAATTCTGTCGCAGTTCCAGAATCTAAGATATCGACAACGAGTTACAACGTTTGTGGGCCGGCATGTGTCAGGAGAAGATACAACATCTTTATGACACCTACCTCAATCCAGGCCAGAGGGGACACAACGTCTCTCTGATACGAGTTCTTTCTACATTTGATTCGATTTTGTAATCACTGAAATATAGTATCTTGCTCTCTCCAACCGTGAGTCTAATTTCGTACCGCTTCTGGGTTCTCCAGTTTTTTGTGTCAGTGTACAAGAGAATCATTCCCGTGGCTGAGACTAGAGGACTGTGCCTCAGAGTAATCTTTATGAGCGTCACCAGGTGACGACTCTATGAAGAGAACAGCAGGGTGTGTGTGAAGCTAGCCGATATGGCAGCTCGTGACGGGGGTGGAGGGTATTCTACGTATTCTGTCAGAGCGGCTGGAAAACCCGGTGCGCCGTGTGTTTCTTGCAGGCGGCGTGTTTGTCTTTCATTACGGCGAGATGCCGCTTCGTTAAGAGCCGAGAGCAGTGTGTGGCGCGTTCCCCGTCTCTCATAAGGCCCGCAGCGATGCGCTAGGCAGCAGAGTCTGAAGGCGCTCTGTGCGATGCGGGGCTGCCTACAGGCAAGGCGCTCAGCCGCAAAGCCGCATCCGTGTCACTCGCAGAAGGTACGTGTGAGGGTGTTTCTCTGCATTCGGCACACACGTCGCGCCAGGGGTGATCACGAAATGTGCTAATAATTATCTGGTACAATACTTCGATGGGGAAGAACAGGGGTACAAACCATTAAGGAAGAAAGCTCACTGCTAGGGAGAGAGAGAGAGAGAGAGAGAGAGAGAGAGAGAGAGACCGCGATTGATTGATTGATCGACTGATTGACTGAGTGGGGAGTTTAGGGACTCAAAAGCCACTTTCGTAAGACAGAGGGTGCGCTAAAAGTGGGCGGAACCAGTCAAGGGGGGTCAAACTATAAAGCGAGGGAGTTAAAAAACACGTAGTAGGAGGCATTAAAGGGTAGGCCAAATCTAAAAACTGGAAGGATAAAAGAGCGGTCTATGCTGAGAATAGTCATGAATCCTAGACCTAGAAAACACGAGGTGCGGCCCCAACCTCCATCATCCTGCCCCCGCTCCAGCAGCAAAGCAAAGTTTTGTAACTGATAATAAAAAACATTTTCGTGTAGGAAACTAAAGTCCAGATCACCCATCCTTTAATCCTCTGGCAATATCAAAGACAAGGAATCTGCAAGTGATTTTTCAACTTCTCGCGGCGTAACGATGCCAGAAAGGAATCTGGAAAGCTATACTTAATACGAAGGGCCAGAAGAAGGGGACAGTTCACCAATATACGGGATACCGCCAGTCTGGCTCCACAACCACAGTATGTGGGTGGTTGTTACGCAAGAGAATACAATGGGTGAGCCTAATATGATCTATGTGACGACGGCTGAAACAGTAGTCTTCTTGACTCTGTGGAATTTATTATTGAGAGCAGTAGCGGAGCAGATGTCATTCCACTGTTCCATTTTTGGTTGAAGAGAGGTTTGATATGTATCCGCGTATTTGCATCTGGAATCATGCAAGGGATTTGGGGGGGGGGGGGCAGGGAGGAGCTAGAAAAGTATGCAACAAATGATGATGCTCATGTTGGTGTTTTAGCTGCTGTCGCGGATAATCCGCACATCAGTAGCAGACAAATTGCTCGAGAATCGGGAATCTCAAAAACGTCGCTGTTGAGAATGCTACATCAACATCGATTGCACCCGTACTATATTTCTACGCACGAGGAATTGCATGGCGACGATTTTGAACGTCGTGTACAGTTCTGCCACTAGGCACAAGAGAAATTACGAGTCGATGACAGACTTTTTACACTCGTTCTATTTAGCGACGAAGCGTCATTCACCAACAGCGGTAATGTAAACCGTCATAATATGCACTATTGGGCAACGGAAAATCCACGATGGCTGCGACAAGTGGAACATCAGCGACCTTGGCGGGTTAATGTATGGTGCGGCAATATGGGAGGAAGGATAATTGGCCACCATTTTATCGATGGCAATCTAAATGGTGCAAAGTATGCTGATTTCCTACGTAATATTCTACCGATGTTACTACAAGATGTTTCACGGCATGACAGAATGGCGATATACTTCCAACATGATGGATGTCCGGCACATAGCTCGTGTGCGGTTGAAGCTGTATTGAATAGCGTATTTCATGACAGGCGGATTGGTCGTCGAAGCACCATACCATGGCCCGTACTTTCACCGGATCTGACGTCCCCGGATTTCTTTCTGTGGGTAGAGTTGAAGGATATTTGCTATCGTGATCCACCGACAACGCCTGGCAAAATGCTTCAGGGCATTGTCAATGCATGTGCGAACATTACGGAAGGCGAACTACTCGCTGTTGAGAGGTATGTCGTTACACGTATTGTCAAATGCATTGAGGTTGACGTACATCATTTTGAGCATTTATTGCATTAATGTGTTATTTACAGGTAATCACGCTGTAACAGCATACATTCTCAGAAATGATGAGTTTACAAAGGTACATGTATCACAGTACCTACGTTCTGTATTTTAATTTAAAAAACCTACCTGTTACCAACTGTTCGTCTAAAATTGTCAGCCATATGTTAGTGACTATTACAGCGCCATCTATCACAAAGCGAAAAAAGTGGTGCAACTAAAACATTCACATTTATTTACGTACTACACGAATATGTAATAAAAAATGGGGGTTCCTATCTTAAAAAAACGCAGTTGATATCCGTTTGACCTATGGCAGAGCCAGCGGGCCAATCATAGCGCCATCTGGTTTCCCCCTTCAAGCTAGACAAGTTTCGTTCTTTGTAGTTTTTTCGTTTGACGCTTATTTCCTGAGATATTTGGCTCGATCACAATAAATGGACCACCCTGTATACATGGGAGAAACAGTTTGCCTGGTTAATGCTCCGCTATTGTTCTTAAAACCGACTGCTACAAAGGAAAGGAAACACTAGCACATTTTCGCAGTGCAGCACGGCAATTTATTTCTCGCAGTCGATTTTAACGAAAAAAAAACGTACAATGTTTTTTACATATATAGTGATGTCCGCCGGGATTGTGTATGTGTTAAAAAACTTTGTAACCTATGTCTGTCCGGACGTTTATTAAACTATCGTGTAGTAATTTGAAGTCAATTGGTCAAGAACTTTCCGAGATTTTTGGTAACAACCTGCCTTTATACAGTTTCGAGTTCCATACCTGCAAACGGGGAGAAGTCGAAACGAGGGGCCGAAATGTGCGTTCTCAAACAATGTCCAGGGATATCCGAGATAAGGGCTTTCATCGTAGTGCTACAGGCATTTAGGAATTGCGAAGCGTTGGTGGGTTCTCTAGTCTCTTTATAGGAGTGGGCGTTCAATAAGTTATGCGACACATTCTTCTTCTCGGCCAGTTTCGGTTGAAAAGTTGGGAAATTTGTTGTGCGGCATCATCGAATATTTTCGCTTGATACCGCAGTAGATTTATGAACTTCCCACAGGTGGCGGGGGCCTTCAAATTGGCGTCTGTGACGCCTTCCAAGCAGAGCGCTGTCACTGTCTTTAGACGGAAAGCTAGAGTATCGCAGATATTGATAGGCATTTAGAGGATGTCTACGGAAACCGGGCAGTAAACAAAAGCACGGTGAGTCGTTGGGCGAGGCGTCTGTCATGATCGCAACTAGGTCGCACAAACCTCTCCGATCCCACGCGAGCCGGCCGGCGGCCCACGGCTGCGACTCCTGCGATGTTGTAACGTGCGGACACTCTCATTGGAGGTGATAGACGGATCGCAATCAAATACCCCCCTGCTCGGCTGGACGTCTCTGTTGGTACTGCCTCCCGAAGCTTCATTGCGCTGTTCTTCATGACCCAGCCTGAAGCGCGGACATCGCACCTTCTGTCTTACATATGTTTGGCCCAGTGAAGGATGCACTCTACGAGAGGGAGTACGCAGATGATGGAGAGGTTATTGATGCAGCAAGGTTGTAACACCATAGATTACACGTTACATACCGTTTGTTGATTAATTTAGCTTTCCATTTTGTTCAACACCCCATCGTTGAACTTCGGTCATTAGTGTACGATTAATTCGATACTGTAATGAAGTATACTCTGCAATGATATTTTTGTCTTTCTCATTGTCTTTGGTTATCTTTGAGATTTAATAATTTTGTTTAAATAATTTTATGTAGAAATACCAATATGTGCAAATGTTCTGTTTTAATTATGTTTGGTTGCTGTTATGGAAACTGCTGATCCTCACTTAGGATTCTTAGTTGCTTTGTATGTAAAAGGTGTTGTGGTTCCCCTCGAGAACGGAACTGTGTAGCGCGCGCAAATTGTGGTTGGCATAGGTAGAAAAGAGCTACCAAACTGTCAACTACACATGTAAAAGTTGTATATTGTGCTGGTGCTGAGAGAGGCTTTCCGTGCCGCTTTCCAATGCCTCGAATGGATGGATAAAGAGCTGGAAATATTCTGAAATTGGTATCTATCATCGCCACGAAGAAATGACACAGTCCAGCAATTCTACCTGCAAATCCACCTACCAACATGCAATCGCCACCACATTGCGCAGTCACTGTAACGGAACACTATAGTAATGTACAGCGATGGATCAGCTTATTGGATGTGTTAGTGTGCTCAAATATAAGGTAATTTATAACTGATTTTATGTACCTACCTCGATTTTTTTCCTTATCATAACACCTCTCAGGTTCTTTAAATAGGGACACTCGGTAATCACTTTATTACCAAGTGTCCCTATTTAAAGAACATTAAAGCCTAGTGTTTTAATTAATAAATGCCTCTTGAACGTAGTAAAAAGAAAGTTAATGTGGCAAGTAATAATGCTTTCTGAAAATAATTTTTCTATTAAAACTGCTTATTAATATATTGTTGCCAACTTCAAAATTAAAAGTTCTTAAAACTGAGGCTTATAAAGTTTTGCTTAGTAAACGATCACATTGCTGCCTGTTGTAAATCACAGAAGGTGAGTCAGTATATTACAAAGATGTCAATTTTGTGTCTCACTGTAGTAAAAGTTTAAAACTGCAATTGTGGAAAGTTATATACTCATGCTTGCTAAGCACTTGTTTCTCTTGTGTATTGAAAGTGCAAGTTAACAGCGTATTAGGATCCATAGTTTATCCTTTATGCTCTTGATAAATAACAATTAATAGAAAGACGACTACCTATGAAAACAGTAACTACTTTTATTCAAAAGACAGTGAGAAGTAGTCTGTTAGTGAATTCTATTAAATTTTCAAAAAAATTGTTCACATGGCTCTGAGCACTATGGGACTCAACTGCTGAGGTCATCAGTCCCCTAGAACTTAGAACTACTTAAACCTAACCAACCTAAGTACATCACACACAGCCATGCCCGAGGCAGGATTCGAACCTACGACTGTAGCGGTCGCGCGGTTCCAGACTGTAGCGCCTAGAGCCGCTCGGCCACTTCCGCCAGCCTTAAATTTTCGTTCTAAATTAAAAGGTTTTTAGCTGAGAGAGACAACCTATGACCAGTTTATAATTTTGCAGTGAGATACATTTACAATTTTACGTCAGTTAGGAAAATGTTTGAAAAGTAATACTGAACCTATGTCCAATTTATGATTCTACAGTGAATATCAATAGTAATGTTATAAAGACCATTCAGTTCGAATAAGCGCTGAAAGTAATAGTGTGTATTGTTATCTGTTATATTTATGCAGATAGATAGTTCTGCTCTGTCAGCTCCAATGTTACCGTGAACATATGCAGATGTCAGAGCTCATTGCACTCGCGCGTGGCAAAGTATAGGTTGTATTTGCCCGTTAAAGTTACTCATACTTATTTTCTTGAACAAGAATGTCAATATATATGTACTAAGATGGTACCTGTTCTTTCGGAGATGTCCGAAAGAACAGATACCGTCGGTGACCAAGCAGCTCGTTAGAATGAAATTACAATGAAATGAACACCCTTTGCTGCTTACAGGCGTTGACATACGTTAACGGGGACAGATGAAGATGTGTGCCCCGACCGGGACTCGAACCCTGGATCTCCTGCTTACATGGCAGACGCTCTATCCATCTGAGCCACCGAGGACACAGAGATAAATCCCTGCAGTCGCGCTATCCTCTGTGTCCTCGGTGGCTCAGATGGATAGAGCGTCTGCCATCTAAGCAGGAGATCCCGGGTTCGAGTCCCGGTCGGGGCACACATTTTCATCTGTCCCCGTTGACGTATGTCAACCCCTGTAAGCAGCTAAGGGTGTTCATTTCATTGTAAGAATGTCAATCATTCTCTTACCTAATTAAGCTGGCGACCGTTTTCCTTATTCTTTGAACAGTGTAGATAGGTAAAATATTGGTTGTTACTGTTTAAATATTTACGTAATTCTGACTTTCATTTCCGATAAGCCACCCCCGTTAGGTACAACGCGGTCAGCATAACAAAATTCCTCTCAGAGGGTAACACTGCTCTGTTGCTTTCTACCAAAATTGCTGTAGCAAGAATAATTTAATTATACGAACTGCCTTCAGCTTTGAGGTTATGGTGTAGTAGTAGCAGCAGCAGACAGAAGTGTTATAAGGTGTCGGCTGTGACGTCGCCCAGCAGAGAAGGTACCATGCGGGCATGTACGCCCTCCCAGTAAGGTGGCCTAAGCCAGCCAGACTCACTCAAGAGAGGTTATGTTGAAAAATAGGCTTTGTAGCCAAAACAGTGCGGCATAATATAGTGTATAGGAATCAGGAATAAAACCACCCTGCTTACTTATTCAACGGTCTTCTTATAAAAAAGATAAACCTCTACCCATATTAGAAAATGACGACTGTTATGCGTACTGTCATTCGTCGAAGACTTCGTTCCGATGTCGCGGAATAAAAGCAGTTTTAGGTCTTACGACACCTTCCCTGAATAAGGGCACTGGCGTTCCGGTTTGCTCCAACCTGCCGCGAGAAGCAGCGAACGGCTGGGCGCCGCCGTGTTGCACGAGTGCTGCGCCGGTACCCCTCCCCCTCCCTCCCCCACTCACCCCCTCCCTCCCACCCTTCCTTCCGTCCTTCCTTAAGCACGCGCGGATCTGGAGTATTGACTCGACTTGTCGGCGGCGGCGGTACGGGCATTGATTAATAACGGGGCAAACATTATTATTTCGGAGCGCCGGCGGAGGGGGTGGGAGACATGGAGAGAGGTTCCGATGGTTACGGTAAACGCGGGGCTTTCACGGCGCTGTGGAAGCCATTAAGTAAGATACATAGACAATAGCAGGGCATGGGGGCGGGGGGCTGACAGCGGAGCGGTTCCTGCCCTACGTCTGTTGTTGCTGCTGGCGCGGCACATACTGGCTGACGGCTTCTCTCTACTGGTCTCATCTGCATCTACATCTCCGCCTAGTGCGCGATAGAGGGTACTTTTCACTGCCTCATCTGTACTGCTATATGAAGACAAGTCGTCGTGTACCGTTGTTACAAAAAATCCCGCAAGGTGAACAATGTACTTCAAATTTTTACACGATTAACAAAAATTCATTCGGACATAGGCTGCATATTTTTCTAACATACATGGAATATAGATATGTAAATATAATATTTAAAGTGGCAAGGTTGTTACCAAAAATCTCAAAAAGTACTTGACCGATTTATTTAAAAAATTTTCCATGATACTCAAAAGCATATTCGGACAGACTTAGGCTACATGGTTTTAAATACACTGAAACGCCGAGGAAACTGGTATAGCCACGCATATTCAAGTACAAAGATACAGCCGGCCGCCGTGGCCGAGCGGTTCTAGGCGCTTCAGTCCGGAACCGCGCTGCTGCTACGGCCTCAGGTTCGAATGCTGCCTCGGACATGGATGTGTGTGATGTCCTTCGGTTAGTTGGGTTGAAGTAGTTCTAAGTTCTAGAGGACTGATGACCTCAGATGTTAAGTCCCATAGTACTCAGAGCAATTTTTTGAATAGAGAAACGGTATGTGAAAAGACAGAATACGGCGCTGCGGTCGGCAACGCCTGTATAAGACAAAAAGCGTCTGGTGCAGTTGTTAGATCGCTTACTGCTGCTACAGTGGCAGGTTATCAAGATTTAAGTGAGTCTGAACGTGGTGTTATCGTCGGCGCACGAGCGATGAGAGACAGTATCTCCGAGGTAGCGATGAAGTGGGGATTTTCCCGTACCACCATTTCACGAGAGTACCATGAATAGCAGGAATCCGGTAAAACATCAAATTTCCCACTTCGCCTTGGCAGGAAAAAGCTCCTGTAACAACGGAACCATCCACGAGTGAAAAGAATCGTTCAACGTGCCAGAAGTGCAACCCTTCCCCAAACTGCTGCAAATCTCAATGTCGGGCCATCAACCAGTGTCAATGTATTAACCATTCTCCGAAACATCATCGATATGGACTTTCGAAGTCCCACTCGTGTACCCTTGATGATTGTCCGACAAAAAGCTTTACGCCTCGCCTGGGTCCGTCAGCACCGATATTGGACTGTTGATGACTGGAAACATGTTGCCTGCTCGGACGAGCCATTTCAAATCGTATCGAGCGGATGGACGTGTACGGATACGGAGACAACCTCATGAATCCATGGACTCTGCATGTAGGCTGGGGACTGTTCAAGGTGTTGCAGGCTCTGTAATAGTGTGGTGCGTGTGCAGTTGGAGTGATATGAGACTCCTGATACGTCTAGATACGACTCTGACAGGTGACACGTTCGTAAGCATCCTGCCTGATCGCCTGCATCCATTCGTGTCCATCATGCATTCCGACGGATTTGAGCAATTCCAGCAGGATACTACGGCACCTCAAACGTCCAGAATTGCTACAGAGTGGTTGCTGGAACACTATGAACATTATTGAACATATCTGGGATGCCTTGCAACGTATTGTTCAGAAGAGATCTGCACGCCCTCGTACTCTTTCTGCGTTATGGACAGCCCTGCAGGATTGATGGTGTCAATTCCATCCAGCACTACTTGAGACATTAGTAGAGTCCATGCCACGTCGTGTTGCGGCACTTCTGCGTGCTCGCAGGGGCCCTACATGGTTCAAATGGCTCTGAGCACTATGCGACTTAACTTCTGAGGTCATCAGTCGCCTAGAACTTAGAACTAATTAAACCTAACTAACCTAAGGACATCACACACATCGATGCCCGAGGCAGGATTCGAACCTGCGACCGCAGCGGTCACGCGGTTCCAGACTGAAGCGCCTTTAACCGCACGGCCACACCGGCCGGCTGGGCCCTACATGATATTAGGCAGGTGCAGCAGTTTCTTTGGGTTTTCAGTGCATATATACAATATGTAAATATATATGTAATACATAAAGAGGAATTGTTAATAAAATCTCGAAAAGTTCTTGACCGATAACCTTGAAATTGTTACAGGATACTCCATAAATGTTCATAAAGACTAAAATTTTTCAAAACAATGCTGTACAGGTTTTCTGTTGAAACAGACTGCGAGAATGTGCGAATGTGTGCAATATCGTATTCTTTCTCGCAGGCACTTTTAATTACGATAGTGGGTTATTTAAATCATTACAGGAACTGTTTCTCTCATACATATGGTTTCACAGAAGAAGGAAAAAGGTTGTTTTCATGGCATCTTGGCTTGTTATTAGAATAGTGTTAGGGAATCTGAATTTGCAGTAACCTTAACGAAGCTCGTGGTCAGAGAGGGGGGGGGGGGGAGGGGATGGAGCGAGAAGATGGTTGGAGAGGGGGAAGGAGCAGATGGACAGAGAGAGGGGAGGAGGAGCTGGACGGGGGTGAGGAAGGGAGAGAGAGAGAGAGAGTGAGTGAGTGAGAGAGAGAGAGAGAGAGTGAGTGAGAGAGAGAGAGAGAGAGAGAGAGAGAGTGAGTGAGAGAGAGAGAGAGAGAGAGAGAGAGAGAGAGAGAGAGAGAGAGAGAGAGATGGGCGGGAGACAAGGATATAGAAAGGGACTTTAGGAGAAGATAATGGAATTAAGGGGGGACAGAGAAGGGAGTTTAGAAGGGCATAGAGAGGGGAGTTCAGGATGAGACTGAGACGAGAGTTCAGGAGGAGAGAGTGGGGGACGGGGTGGATGGAGAACGTCGCAGAAGGCGAGGTCATGACGGACAAGCAGAGGGGGGGAGGGGGAGATAAGGATATCTACCTAATTCTGATATATATTTAGCACCTGCGATGCATTGCCATGTTCGTTAGTGAACAATCAAATCAAAAAAGTACCCTCACGCCCGTAAGCTATGCGGAATTGACCTCTAGATGTCAGCAAAGACATACCCACCAATACAAAAAGGAGGTGGGGCGTATTGTGTTGGAAGGAGAGAAAAAGTGACAGCATAGCGGGTCGGTCAGGAGAGCTCAGTGACTTAGAACGTCTACTAGTCATTCAGTCATCTGATTAACATAATCATTAACGAATCTGAACCGTTCTAAGGGCTTCCAAAGTCGACTGTTGGCGATATTTTTGTGAGATGGAAACGAGAAGGAAGAAACACAGTGAAACCGAGACCAGGCAGATCTCATAAACTGACGGGCAGTGACCGTCGAGCATTACCCAGGGAACTTACAGAAAACCACAATAAATCATCGAAAGGAATCTCTAGTCAGTTGCGAAATGCCACGAGCAGTCCAGACAGCACAAAGTTTGTGCGAAAGGACTTAAAATAATTGAAATACAATGTTCGGATAGTTTCTCAACAGCCACACATTTCTCTAGTCCACAGGTCCCAAAACACTTCAGCACTGCGTGTCACTTGATATTTTTAGAAAATTGGGCCGACTTCCTTCCCCATCCGTCTCTAATCCCATGAGACGGATGACCTTGCTGTCAGGTCTTCTCCCTCACAAGAACCCGACCCAGTACCAGCAACCTTTGAATTTGCAGAAAAAGGACGAGAGTTACAGAGAAGGCGCAAAATTGCACAGGAACGGGCAGAAGAGCAAGTGGAGTGTTGTCAACACTGGGATGTGTATGCCACCTTTCCCTATTCACGGATTAAAAGAAAAGTGTGTTATCGGTAGGTTCAGTTTCTCGGTCAGTCTTCTATCTCTGCCGTCGTGTAATGTCGCAGTTTCATTACATCACTGGTCGAAGCTGACTTTAGACGTAGGTAGGTTCAAACCGACAACAGCCTTGCCGCAGTGGTAACACCTGTTCTCGTCAGATCACCGAAGTTAAGCGCTGTCGGGCTGGGCCAGCATTTGGATGGGTGACCACCCGGTCTGCCGAGCGCTGTTGGCAAGCGGGGTGCACTCAGCCCTTGTGAGGCAAAGTAAGGAGCTACTTGACTGAGAAGTAGCGGCTCCGGTCTCGTAAACTTACGGCCGGGAGGGCGGTGTGGGTTCTTCATCTCCCAGTATCTAGTGCAACCTACATCTTAATTTATTCATCTCTTGGTCTCCCTCTACGATTTTTACCCTCCACGCTGCCCTCCAACACTAAATTGGTGATCCCTTGATGCTTCAGAATATGCCCTACCAACCGATCTCTTCTTCTAGTCAAGTTGTGCCACAAATTTCTCTTCTCTCCAATTCTATTCAATACCTCCTCATTAGTTACGTGATCTACCCATCTAACATTCAGCATTCTTCTGTAGCACCACATTTCGAAGGCTTCTATTCTCTTCTTGTTTAAACTGTTTATCGTTCACGTTTCACTTCCATACGTCGCTACACTCCATACAAGTACTTTGAGAAACGGCTTCCTGACACTTAAATCTATACTTGATGTTAACAAATTTCTGTTCTTCAGAAATGCTTTCCTTGCCATTGCCAGTCTACATTTTATATCCTCTCTACTTCGACCATGATCAGTTATTTTGCTCCCCAAATAGTAATACTCATTTACTACTTTAAGCGTCTCATTCCCTAATCTAATTCCCTCAGCATCACCCGATTTAATATGACTACATTCCATTATTCTCGTTTTGCTTTTGTTGATGTTCATCTTATATCCCCTGTCAAGACATCCATTATGTTCAACTGCTCTTCCAGGTCCTTTGCTGTCTCTGACACAATGTCATCGGCGAACCTCAAAGTTTTTATTTCGTTTACTGCTTGCTCAATACACATATTGAATAACATCGGGGAGAGGCTACAACCCTGTCTCACTTCCTTCCCAACCACTGCTTCATGTCCCTCGACTCTTATAACTGCCATCTGGTTTCTAAACAAATTGTAAATAGCCTTTCGCTCCCTGTATTTTACCCCTGCCACCTTTAGAATTTGAAAGAGATTACTCCAGTCAACATTATCAAAAGCTTTCTCTACGTCTACAAATGCTAGAAACGTAGGTTTGCCTTTCCTTAATCTATTTTCTGAGATAAGTCGTAGGGTCAGTATCGCCTCAGGTGTTCCAACATTTCTACGGTCGGCTTCTACCAGTTTTTCCATTCGTCTGTAAAGAATTCGCGTTAGTATTTTGCAGCTGTGGCTTATTAAACTGATAGTTCTTTGGGATTGGAATTATTATATTCTTCTTGAAGTCTGAGGGTATTTCGCTTGTCTCATACATCTTGCTCACCAGATAGTAGAGTTTTGTCAGTGCTCTCCCAAGGCTATCAGTAGTTCTAATGGAATGTTGTCTACTCCGGGGGCCTTGTTTCGACTCAGGTCTTTCAGTGCTCTGTCAAATTCTTCCCGCAGTATCACATCTCCCATTTCACCTTCATCTACATCCTCTTCCATTTCCATAATATTGTTCTCAAGAACATCGCCCTTCTATAGACCCTCTATATACGTCTTCCACCTTTCTGCTTTCCCTTCTTTGCTTAGAACTGGGTTGCCATCTGAGCTTTTGATATTGGTGCAAGGCTTAGGCTACCGTAAAACTGAATAAAACCTTGATCGAGTAAAAAAAAGAAGCTGTGATGCAACGATTTCGTGATAGCAGCAACCGGACTCGCATTCGGAAAGACGACCCTTATCCGGCCATCCTGAGTTAGGTTTTCCGTGATCTCCCTAAATCGGTCCAGGCAAATGCCGGGATGGTTCCTTTGAAAGGACACGGGCGACTTCCTTCCACGTCCTTCCTTAATCCGATGAGACGGATGACCTTGCTGTCGTGTCTCCTCCTCCCGAACAACAACCCAACCCAATAGCAGCAACCTTTGAATTTGCAGTTACAGAGAAAACGCAAAAATTGCACAGGAAGAGGCAGAAGAGCAGGTGGAGTGTTATCGACACTGGGGTGTGTACGCCACCTTTCCCAATTCATGGATGAAAGGAAAAGTGTGTTATCGGTAGGTTCGGTTTCTCGGTCAGTCTTCTATCTCTGCCGTCGTGTAATGTCGCAGTTTCATTACATCACTGGTCGAAGCTGACTTCAGACGTCGGTAGGTTCAAAACGCCAATAGCCTTGCCCGTCAGATCACCGAAGTTCAGCGCTGTCGGGCTGGGCTGGCATTTGGATGGGTGACCATCCGGACTGCCGAGCGTTGTTGGCTAGTGGGGTGCACCCAGCCCTTGTGAGGCAAATTGGGGAGAGCTACTTGATTGAGAAGTAGCGGCTCCGGTCTCGCAAACTAATATACGGCCGGGAGAGCGGTGTGCTGACCACATGCCCCTCCATATCCGCATCCAGTGACGCCTGTGTGCTGAGGATGACACGGCGGCCGGTCGGTACCGTTGGGCCTTCCAAAGCCTGTTCGGACGGCGTTTAGTTTAATTTTTAGGTTCAGGCCACTCCAAAAATGAATAAAAATTTTATCGAGTACAAAGATGGCGTGGTACAATGGGTTTAATTCTAGTAGCTAGACCTGAATTTGCAGTGAATGGAGACGTGTGTTAGGAAAGACGGAAGAGTGCAGAGGAGGCAGAAGAAGACGTGGAGTGTAGCGGACGCTGGGGAGAGACGTGCGTGTGTGTCGCCGTGACAGAGACGTGCGCTCTTTCTATTGTAATCCGGCTGGAAAACCTGTTAGCCGCCGGGGGGCTAAGCAGGCGGCTTAATCCCCGCTCGGGCCACCTTATTTCACGGCAGACGCACGGCCGCCGCCCGCGTATATTACTTCTTTCATTAAGCCGGAAACCGAGACATATTCACTGGGCAAACAGCGGCCGGCCGGCGCGCAAGCCAGAGTTTTATGCCGCACCCCGGCCGGGCCAGAATGAGAAAAGGGTGCGCTCCTCTGGGAAGGGGTGGCGAAAAAAAGTGGGGTGGCGGTGAGGGGTGCGGGGGTGGCGGTCCGAGCCCGAGGCCGGCGCTCTGTTTTCTCTTTCTGAGGCGGGGGCGTAAGGGGGTGGATATAGGGAAATTTTCGCGGGCCACACCCCGACATGGAAAAGGTGTTACCTAGCCGCGGTCCGTCTCGAGGGGCAGACCCCCGCTGCTCTCCTTTTTATTTCCGTATCCCTCCCTACTTCCTGCCTGGCTCTTTCCCCCGTGCATGTGTGTGTGGGGTGGGACACCTTTTCTCACCCTCGCCGTCTCGGCGCGAGCCACTGGCCGCAGATGTGACTGTGTGTGTGTGTGTGTGTGTGTGTGTGTGTGTGTGTGTGTGTGTGGGTGCGCGCGAGCCGCAAAGGGGTTGAATTTTATACCGCTGCTGCTGCCGCAGATGCTTGAGTAGAAGAGGACGGGGTGGATGCTGTGGGGAAGATAGGGATGGGGGTCGTGGTCCGTAGATTAATGAAGCAGTTCTGGGGGGCGAAGGGATGGAGATGTTCTGAAAGCGGCGTAGGAGGTGCGTACGTGTGCGTGCGTGCATATGAGGTGGGGGGGGGGGGGTGCAGCCGGACTGCGGCTGGCTCTCAAGACTGATTTTAAAAAGTGGCCAACGCACCCCTTCATACACCCTCGGTCCGCCCCCTGCAGTAAGAGGAACGTCTGAATAAAGAGACTGTCCGCGAAAAAAAACTAGGAAAAAATGGACCACGGCTCCCGTACGGTCGCTGACCACAGGTTTTACCTCACCCCTACACCCCCTCCAGACTTCTTACAAAAACAAAAAAAAAAGAGCTGGGAACTGGCGAGCAGTGGACTGCAACACGCAAGTAACACAGTGGCGCGAACGGACTACCCCTTATATACTCTGTCCAGCTTCTCCCTCTCTCCCCCTCGCTGCAACCTCAAGCCAACCCCTTCGCAGATGTGCTGTGTCTTCTTTATTAAGGCTCGGGCAGAGTTTGCGGCCGGTGGTTAAAAAAACGGCCCTCCGGTTAGGGACGGAAGAGGGCAGGAATGGGCAGACGTGGTGTTCCGCGCGCCGTAATTCTGTTGCCACACTTTCTTTTTTTCCTTCCCTTTTTTTTTCTTCTTCTCATTGCCAACCTTTTCCTCGGCTTGCTCCCACCGGTCGGCCGCAGGGCCGCTTCTACTGTTTTGCGAAATGAACCTCCGCTTCTTTCTGCCGTTAATTCTCCCACGAGGGGGGTAAGGGGGGGGGGGAGCCTTCGGAGCATCTGCCGCTTAAAGGACTGGGAAAATCCTCTAGTCCGGTTCTAACGGCAGGCGAGATTGCTCGATTCTCTAAGTGATCAGTTCCTTTTTGACGTGCTCGTAGGAACGGCGCGTTAATGCTGACGCGGAGATACACTGTTTAATCAAAAGTATCCGGACACCTGGCTCAAAATGAGCTAAAAGTTCGTGGCGCCCTCCATCGGTAATGCTGGAATTCCGTACGGTGTTGGCACACCCTTAGCCTCGATGACAGCTTTCTCTCTCGCAGGCATACGTTCAGTCAGGTGCTGGAAGATTTCTTGGGGAATGGCAATCCATTCTTCACGAAGTGCTGTACTGAGAAGAAAATAATGGTTCAAATGGCTCTGAGCACTATGCGACTTAACTTCTGAGGTCATACGTCGCCTGGAACTTAAAGCTACTTAAACCTAACTAACCTAAGGACATCACACATATCCATGCCCCAGGCAGGCTTCGCACCTGCGACCGTAGCGGTCGCTCGGCTCCAGACTGTAGCGCCTAGAACCGCACGGCCACTCCGGCCGGCTGCTGAGAAGAGATATCGATGTCGGTGAGGCCTGGCACGAAGTCGGTGTTCCAAAACATCCAAAAGATGTTCTGCAGGATTCAGGACAGGATTCTGAGCAAGCCAGTCCAATACAGAGGTGTTAATGCCCACAGGCCGTGCATTATGAACAGGTGCTCGATCTTGTTCAAGGATGCAATAGCCATCCCCGAATTGCGAAGCGAGAATGTGCTTAAAACAACAGCGAAGGCCTGTGCTATGATAGTGCCAAGCAAAACAACAGTGGGTGCAAGTCCCCTCCATGAACAACACGACCACACCATAACACCAGCGCCTCTGAATTTTGCTGTTGGCACTACACACGCTGACAGATGACGTTCACCGGGCATTCGCCATATCCATACCCTGCCATCGCACCGCCACATTGTGTACCGTGATTCGTCACTCCACAAAACGTTTTCCCACTGTTCAATCGTTCAATGTTCACGCTCCTTATACCAAGGGAGGCGTCGTTTGGCATTTACCGGCGTGATGTGTGGCTTATGAGCAGCCGCTCCACCATGAAATCCAAGTTTTCTCACCTCCCGCCTAACTGTCACAGTACTTGCAGTGGATCCTGGTGCAGTTTGGAATTCCTGTGTGATGGCCTGAATAGATGTCTGCCTATTACACATTACGACCCTCTTCAACTGTCTGCGGTCTCTGTCAGTCAACAGAAGAGGTCGGTCTGTACGCTTTTGTGCTGTACGTGTCCCTTCAAGTTGCCACTTCACCGCCACATCGGAAACAGTGGACCTACGGATGTTTAGGAGTGGCGAGATCTCACGTACAGACGTATGAGGCAAGTGACACCCAATCACCCTGACCACATTCGAGGTCCGTCAGTTCCGCGGAGCGGCCCATTCTGCTTTCTCATGATGTGTAATGACTACTGAGCTCGCTTGTATGGCGTACGTGGTAGCAAAATGCACCTAATATGTTTTTGGGGATACTTTTGATCACGTAGTGTATAACAGCCGGTTTTGTCGAACACTTACGAACTCCAGCTGTGGAAGTTTTTTGGGCAGCGATCTGTCGAGACGAGACAAGGCGTACGTTGAGGTGGCGCCGTCTGCAAATCCACGACGCTTTCAAGTGTTCGCCTCCGCATCTTTCCCGACAGCGCCAGTACCTAAGGGATGTTGACACGTTCAATATTTATTTACTGTCACACGTTCAGTGCTTTTCTACTCGAGCATCTATGTTATTTTTACATGTGTTTTGGAAACTGCTGTACTCTGAAAACGAAAGAATCACTTACACACTGAAAAGCCAATGAAGCTGGTACACCTTCCTAATATCGTGTAGCGCCCCCCGAGCATGTAGAAGTTCCACAACACGACGTGACGTGGGATGAACTCAACTAAAGTCTGAAATAGTGCTGAAGGGAATTGACATCATGAATCGTACAGGGCTGTACAGAAATGCATAAGCGTACGGGGGGGGGGGGGGGGTGGAGATGTCTTCTGAACAACACTTTGTAAGGCATGCCAGATATGCTCAATAATGTTCATGTCTGGGGAGTTCGGTGGCCATCGGAAGTGTTTAAACTGAGAAGAGTGTGCTGGAGCCACTGTGTAGCAATTCTGGTCGTGTGGGGTGTCGCATTGTCCTGCTGGAATTTCCTAAGTCTGTCGGAATGCACAATGGACATGAATGGATGCAGGTGATTAGACATGATGCTTACGTACGTGTCACCTGTCAGAGACGTATCAGGGGTCCCATATCACTACAACTGCAGATGGGGAACACCATTACAGAGCCTCCACCAGCTTGAACAGTCCCCTGGTTACATGCAAGTTTTCTCCACACCCGTACACGTCTATCCGCTCGATACAATTTGAAACGAGACTCGTCCGACCAGGCAACACGTTTCCATTCATCAACAGTCCAGTGACGGTGTTGGCCCGCCCGGGCGAGGCGTAAAGCTTTGTTGCGTGCAGTTGTCATGGGTACGTGATTGGGCCTTCGGCACTTTTGTCATGTTGAAAGATGCTCTTCAGTCGTCGTTGGTCCCGTTCTTGCAGGATGTTTTTCCGTCCGCAGCGATATCGGAGATCTGATGGCCGGCCGGTGTGGCCGTGCGGCTCTAGGCGCTTCAGTCTGGAACCGCGTGACCGCTACGGTCGCAGGTCGAATCCTGTCTCGGGCATGGATGTGTGTGATGTCCTTAGGTTAGTTAGGTTTAAGTAGTTCTAAGCTCTAGGGGACTGATGGCCATATATGTTAAGTCCCATAGTGCGCAGAGCCATTTGAACCATTTTGAGATCTGATGTTTTACCAGTAAACTCCTGAAATAGTCGTACGGGAAAATCTGTACTTACCGCTACCTCGGAGACGCTACTCCCATCGCTCGTGTGCCGACTATAACACGACAGTCAGACTCACTCAATCTTAATATCGATTGAAGACATAAAGTCTGAAAATGAGTCCGTGATCATATTTTTGACGATCAAAATATCCACGGGTGTGCTGCCGGTCTATAGTGACCAACGGGCACAATATTTCGGCGATCATACATGTCGCCATCATCTGGTGAACTGACGGACTGAGCTCCTGTGAACGTGCCGGCACGGAGATCCGTACGCTATGGCTGCTCCGCGGACGGCGGAGGGAGCGTGCCGCGGGCGGAGGGTATTTAAATCGGCCGCCGCCGCGCCCGAACCCAGTTCCCTCTGAGCAGCCATAGCGTACGGATCTCCGTGCCGGCATGTTCACAGGAGCTCAGTCCGTCAGTTCACCTGATGATGGCGACATGTATGATCGCCGAAATATTGTGCCCGTTGGACACTATAGACCGGCAGCACACCCTTGGATATTTTGATTATCAAATACGCCGGGGGAAACTCAAGAATCACATATTTTTGACGCTTTATTTTACAGGTCCGTCTTGATCACACAAAGTTTCACACCTCACTATTACCAGATTCGGCTACTGCCGTCTTCAGATCATAAAATATTCTCTTGTAGCATCAACGTCAAACTAAACATGTAGGGACGTAGTAAGTGCTGGTTATGGTTATGGTGAACAGCAATCTATGACTGTTGGCTAGTGACGCTGCAGTCTACACAAAAATCTATTCAATGAATGAATGTTGGAGGATGCGTGGCTACTTACTCAGAATTAGTTCCTCAGATGTGAGGCAGTATACCTCGCACCAAGCTTCTTCCAGGGAACATCAGCTGTCAAGAAACTTCCTGGAAGATTAAAACTGTGCGCCCGACCGAGACTCGAACTCGGGACCTTTGCCTTTCGCGGGCAAGTGCTCTACCAACTGAGCTACCCAAGCACGACTCACGCCCGGTACCGACAGCTTTACTTCTGCCAGGAAGTTTCATATCAGCGCACACTCCGCTGCAGAGTGAAAATATCATTCTGGAAATCTCCCCCAGGCTGTGGCTAAGCCATGTCTCCGCAATATCCTTCCTTTCAGGAGTGCTAGTTCTGCAAGGTTCGCAGGAGAGCTTCTGTAAAGTTTGGAAGGTGGGAGACGAGGTACTGGCAGAAGTAAAGCTGTCAGTACCGGGCGTGAGTCGTGCTTCGGTAGCTCAGTTGGTAGAGCACTTGCCCGCGAAAGGCAAAGGTCCCGAGTTCGAGTCTCGTTCGGGCACACAGTTTTAATCTGCCAGGAAGTTTCATATCAGCGCACACTTCGCTGCAGAGTGAAAATCTTATCCTGGAAACATGCCCCAGGCTGTGGCTAAGCCATGCCTCCGCAATATCCTTTCTTTCGGGAGTGCTAGTTCTGCAAGGTTCGCAGGAGAGCTTCTGTAAATTTTGGAAGGTGGGAGACGAGGTACTGGCAGAAGTAAAGCTGTCAGTACCGGGCGTGAGTCGTGCTTCGGTAGCTCAGTTGGTAGAGCACTTCCCCGCGAAAGGCAAAGGTCCCGAGTTCGAGTCTCGGTCGGGCACACAGTTTTAATCTGCCCGGAAGTTTCATATCAGCGCACACTTCGCTGCAGAGTGAAAATCTCATCCTGGAAACATCCCCAAGGCTGTGGATAAGCCATACCTCCGCAATATCCTTTCTATCGGGAGTGCTAGTTCTGCAAGGTTCGCAGGAGAGCTTCAGTAAACTTTGGAAGGTGGGAGACGAGGTACTGGCAGAAGTAAAGCTGTGAGTACCGGGCGTGAGTCGTGCTTCGGTAGCTCAGTTGGTAGAGCACTTGCCCGCGAAAGGCAAAGGTTCCGGCACACAGTTTTAATCTGCCAGGAAGTTTTATATCAGCGCACACTCCGCTGCAGAGTGAAAATCTCATTCTGGATCAGCTGTCAAGTTTTCAGCTTCCTTCTAGTTCATGTCCACGCACTGAAGGCCTTCCTACAAAAGTTCGTTTACAGGTGTTCTGTCTTCCTGTGCTCCTGTATCCATCCACTGGTTTCCATAACAATGCTGATTTAGGGATGCTTCCATGTTCCACCCGTATAACGTGCCCGACAACCTTCAATCTCATTTGAGCAACGATTCTATGCAGATTGCGTAGACCACTTAGTGTCAGGAATTCATTATTTGAGGGATGGTCTCGATAGGTGTACTTCTATGTCATCCTACCGATACGGGATGACTTGGTCACAATTTCTGATTGCTGTGACGAGATGTACCTGGCGTATAACTGACAAATCTGCTCATATTGGCCGGCCGGTGTGGCCGAGCGGTTCTAGGCGTTTCAGTCTGAAACCGCGCGACCGCTACGGTCGCAGGTTCGAATCCTGCCTCGGGCATGGATGTGTGTGATGTCCTTAGGTTATTTAGGTTTAAGTAGTGCTAAGTCTAGGCGAGTGACCTCAATTGTTAAGTCCCATAGTGCTCAGAGCCATCTGAACTATTTTTTTTTTTTTTTTTTGCTCATATTGTTGGAACAACCACTGACTTTGTTATTATAAAGAGAGTCGAAGCAATATAACAACGTCATTTTTAACCAATTTCTATGCCGTAACACGACATCTACATCTACATCCATACTCCGCAAGACAGTGTGTGGCGGAGGGTACCCTGAGTACCTCTATCGGTTCTCCCTTCTATTCCAGTCTCATATTATTCGTGGAAAGAAGGAATGCCGGTATGCCTCTGTGTGGGCTCTAATCTCTCTGATTTTATCCTCAATACGTAGAAGGGAGCAATACACAGGGTGTCCCAGCTATCTTGTCCACCCAAAATATCTCTGGAACAATAGCAGCTATTGGAAAACGACTTTCACCGGTATCAATGTAGGGCTGGGGCCCATGAATGCGCATATTTGGAAACATTCTAAAACGAAAGCATATGTGTTTTTTAACACAAACGTATGTTTTTTTTAAATGGACCTCCTATATTTTTTCTTCAGCAATCCATAGCATGACAAAGCACATACACAATGGCGTCGATTGCATCGCAATATTCCCATTACATCCCGAGATATTGAGACGCGAAGTTGAAGCTTGAAACACTCGACATGCGCTGCTAGCGCACGTCCTGAGGCTCAGGCGTGAACCCCATGCTGCCCGTAATCGCAGCAGGATGGCAACAGTCCGTATTATTCGTTTCGGACTTCTTGATAAGTATGGAAGTGTGATTACGCATGTCAATCACATCGCGATTACGGGCAGCATGGGGTTCACGCTTGAGTCTCAGGACGTGCGCTAGCAGCGCATGTCGGGTGTTTCAAGCGTCAACTTCGCGTCTCAATATCTCGGGATGTAATGGGAATACTGCGATGCAATCAACGCCATTGTGTATGTGCTTTGTCATGCTATGGACTGCTGAAGAAAAAATACAGGAGGTCCATTTAAAAAAAACATAAGTTTGTGTTAAAAAACACATGCTTTCGTTTTAGAATGTTTCCAAATATGTACATTCATGGGCCCCAGCCCTACATTGATACCGGTGAAAGTCGTTTTCCAATAGCAGTTATTGTTCCAGAGATATTTTGGGTGGACAAGATAGCTGGGACTCCCTGTATAGTTTGACTCCTCGGTGAAGGTATGTTCTCGAAACTTACCGTACCGAGCTACTGAGCGTCTCTCCCGCAGAGTCTTCCACTGGAGTTTATCTATCATCTCCGTAACGCTTTCGCAGTTACTAAATGATCCTGTAACGAAGCGCGCTGCTCTCCGTTGGATCTTCTCTATCAACCTTATCTGGTATGGATCCCACACTGCTGAGCAGTATTCAAGCAGTGGGCGAACAAGCGTACTGTAACCTACTTCCTTTGTTTTCGGATCCCATTTCCTTAGGATTCTTCCAATGAATCTGTCTGGCACCCGCTTTGCCGGCGATCAACTTTATATCATCAGTCCATTTTAAATCACTCCTAATGCCTACTCCCAGATAATTTATGGAATTAACTGTTTCCAGTTGCTGACCTGCTATTTTGTAGCTAAATGATAAGGGATCTTTCTTTCTATGTATTCGCAGCACATTACACTTGTCTACATTGAGATTCAATTGCCATTGCTTGCACCATGCGTCAATTCGCTGCAGATCCTCCTGCATTTCAGTATAATTTTCCAATGTTACAACCTCTCAATATACCACAGCATCATCCGCAAAAAGTCAGTGAACTTGCTATGTCATCCACAAGGTCATTTATGTATATTGTGAATAGCAACGGTCCTACGACACTCCCCTGCGGCACACCTGAAATCACTCTTACTTCTGAAGACTTCTCTCCATTGAGAATGACATGCAGCTATTGTTATGTAGGAACTCTTCAATCCAATCACACAATTGATCTGATAGTCCATATGCTCTTACTTTGTTCATTAAACAACTGCGAGAACTGTATGAAACGCCTTGCGAAAGTCAAGAAACACGGCATCTACCTGCGAATCCGTCTCTGTGGCCCTCTGAGTCTCGTGGACGAATAGCGCGAGCTGGGTTTCACACGATCGTCTTTTTCGAAACCCATGCTGATTCCTATAGAGTAGATTTCTAGTCTCCAGAAAAGTCATTATACTTGAACATAATACGTGTACCAAAATTCTACGACTGATAGACGTTAGAGATATAGGTCTATAGTTCTACACATTTGTTCGATGTCCCTTCTTGGAAACGGAGATGACCTGTGCCCTTTTCCAAACTTTTGGAACGCTATGTTCTTCTAGAGACCATAAAATCTTATACCTGGAAATGAAACAAAAGCCTTAATTGTAAATACGAAATCTTTTAAAAATTTATAAAAGCTGCGGACCAGGTACTAGAAGAAGTTAATAGTCAAATTTACAATGGACTACATGCCAATAATTTTTCTTTCATGAAAGATTTTCCTGCAATTGCTACTGTGCATCTAGTATCCTCTTTATATCTACGAATATTGAGTAATTTGGCTTCCCAAATAGAAAAATTGGCTTACTAGTTACGATGTCTCATTCCCTCAGCACCCCATGACCTCATTCGACTACACTACCTTATGTTATTTTCGTCCATAGTCCTGTCACAACCTCTTATTGTCTTGGTAATGAAATACAGCTTTTCATAAAAGCGTTAGCTGTTTGCGGTCCCCTTTAACAGTCTCTAATTAACTGGCACAGATCTCAACAAGATGCAGCATGGATAAATTAACATCTGTATTATTCTTCTACGTAACACTTTACATCAAGCGTAGCTGTCCACAGTCACCCACGGTCAATACATAAAAGAATTATCCTTACCGCTAAGTACTTTGATAATAAGGCTCTTCGCTAGGGAAGTGAAAACCGCTGAGTGGCGCTCTGTGCTAAGAAAGACATAATGAAGTGGGTGTGCGTGCGGCCGGCTGGAGAGCGCCACTGGAGCACCCTCTCCAGTCTCCAGACCGCGCCGTGCTCGCCTTTTTCCAGCTCCAGTTGCACCCCATCCCACACGAGCGCAGGGTTCCTTTTTCTGCGTGTTTAAGCTGGCGCCTCATTTTCGTTTGAGGAAGGACCCACCCCTAAACATCTTTCTCCCCACATGCACGCATACACACACGTGAGTGGGCGGGGGGGGAGTAGGGAGGAGGAGATATATAGAGAGAAGGAAGAGCCTTGATTGCTTAAAAAGCTACCGCGCCTCTAAGGGGCAGCAGAAAAGGGGAGGAGGAAATTAGACGTGGGGGCGAAATAAAAAAAAGGAGACGAGAGGAGGGACGGGTTAATGAGAAGTGGAAGGTTGTTGGCGAGCGCGGCAGATAAGGACGCCGTGTGCCGGCTGTGTGGAGAGATGTGGCCGCGAGATAAGTCCGCTTACGGCAGGCGAGAGGCGCACAGAAAAAAAAGACGTGGTACCCGGGGAATAGCAGCTCTGCTTACGTACGGTGGGACACACCTACACTACTGGCCATTAAAATTGCTACACGACGAAGATGACGTGCTACAGACGCGAAATTTAACAGACAGGAAGAAGATGCTGTGATATGCAAATGATTAGCTTTTCAGAGCATTCACACAAGGTTGGCGCCGGTGGCGACACCTACAACGTGCTGACATGAGGAAAGTTTCCAACCGATTTCTCATACACAAACAGCAGTTCACCGGCGTTGCCTGGTGAAACGTTGTTGTGATGCCTCGTGTAAGGAGGAGAAATGCGTACCATCACGTTTCCGACTTTGATAAACGTGGGATTGCAGCCTATCGCGATTCCGGTTTATCGTATCGCGTCACTGCTTCTCGCGTTGGTCGAGATCCAATGACTGTCAGCAGAATATGGAATCGGTGGGTTCACGAGGGTAATACGGAACACCGTGCTGGATCCCAACGGCCTCGTATCACTAGCAGTGTAACGGCTGTAACGGATCGTGCAGCCACGTCTCGATCCCTGAGTCAACAGATGGGGACGTTCGCAAGACAACAACCATCTGCACGAACAGTTCGACGACGTTTCCAGCTCGGAGACCATGGCTGCGGTTACCCTTGACGCTGCATCACAGACAGGAGCGCCTGCGATGGTGTACTCAACGACGAACCTGGGTGCACGAATGGCAAAACATCATTTTTTCGGATGAATCCAGGTTCTGTTTACAGCATCATGATGGTCGCATCCGTGTTTGGCGACATCGCGGTGAATGCACATTGGAAGCGTCTATTCGTCGTCGCCATACTGGCGTATCGCCCGGCGTAATGGTATGGGGTGGCATTGGTTATACGTCTCTGTCAGTTTTCGTTCGCATTGACGGTACTTTGAACAGTGGACGTTACATTTCAGATGTGTTACGACCCGTGGCTCTACCCTTCATTCTATCCCTGCGAAACCCTACATTTCGGCAGGATAATGCACGACCGCATGTTGCATGTCCTGTACGGGCCTTTCTGGATACAGAAAATGTTCGACTGCTGCCCTGGCCAGCACATTCTCCAGATCTCTCACCAATTGAAAACGTCTGGTCAATGGTGGCCGAGTAACTGGCTTGTCACAATACGCCAGTCACTACTCTCGATGAAATGTGGTATCGTGTTGAAGCTGCATGGGCAGCTGTACCTGTACACGCCATCCAAGCTCTGTTTGACTCGATGCCCAGGCGTATCAAGGCCGTTATTACGGCCAGAGGTGGTTGTTATGGGTACTGATTTCTCAGAATCTATGCACCCAAATTGCGCGAAAATGTAATCACATGTCAGTTCTAGTATAATATATTTGTCCAATGAATACCCGTTTATCACATGCATTTCTTCTTGGTGCAGCAATTTTAATGTCCAGTAGTGTAGTTTAATTTGAGAACGACAGAATTCCATGAGGGCGATAAATTCAGGGAACCTTACGAATATTTTGGCAGTCTACTGTTAAAATTGTTATATGCGACGGGTCTACTTCGTACGCGATCTGATTTCGCTCTGTGCGAATCGACAGCCGTTCATCAGAGCACCTCAAAGTATCGTGTAGCCTAAAAGAACGCGATGTGCACAGCACAAGTAATCTACGACCCGAGTGCCTGTCTTCTCTATTAGTGCCCCCGCCACATGTCTAGAAGAATCCTGTAACTCTGCAAACCATAACGCAGCAATGATTGTGTAGCAAGGGGCGACTAGGCGCCAGTGTGTGTAGTCTTGCGTCCAGTCGGTTGGCCGCGCAGTGTTTTGAGTGCAGACGGAAGGGGGACAACGGAGACAGTAAAACACGGCTGCAGCGCTGCCCCGCCCCCTCCCCCTCCCCCTCCCCCTCCCCCTCTCCTCACACACAGCAGACATCATTTGGAGTTCATTAAGAAAGGCATGCGAGGAACGCCAGCTGAGGAGAACACGCGCAAGCGACGCGGCGGCCCACCGGGCCATACACTGCGCTCTCTCCACCACTGTCAAGTGCACAAGCAACGATCACTCTTACTCTGCTCAGGCGTCTTTTAGGAACAACAACAACAACAACAACAACAACAACAACAACAGTCACGACGAGAACAAACTCTCGTCAAGCGAAGGTGGGATGGCACACCACGACGGTCGCATTGTAAACTTCTGCAAAAACCATAATGGAGAGAAATGTCTTGGTAAAATTTATATACTGATGGAATACTCCAGAGTTGTGGACGCCACTTCGGCGACTTGCGCGTCGATGAGGATGTAATGATGATGAATACAACACTCAGTCCCTGAGCGGAGAAAATCTCCGACCCAGCCGGTAATCGAACCCAGGCCCTTAAGCCGTCGGCGCACGGACCGTGCATCCGAACGTTGAGCGTTGAACGTGCCGAGTTTCTGACATCATAGCGTAGAAAAGTACTTTCGGGAGTCTTTCCGAACGTGCAGAGCAATATCTGGCGTGTCAGATACTCTGAGCGTGCGTCTGAGCGTTGACCAATGAGATGGCACAACGCCATCTACGTCACACGCACGCCGTCTCCCTTCAGCATTGAGCTGTGAGGCGCCATATTGGCATTCATTTCAAGGGTATATGTATAAATGCCGTTTCTGAGCACCAGCAAATTGAGAATCACTGGAAAACCCGTTCATAACTTTGTGATTCGTTCCAATAAAATGATGAGAAACAACATATTCGTGGCAAAAGAATTATTGTAACTTGAGTATTATGAAAGTAGGCTATTTGAAGGCACCAATACACTGAGGATGCACCCAAAACGCTTCGTTCTTGGTACAATTTGTTATAATTACATTTCAATTAGTAATATACCTTCGATTAAGATTTCCTGAGCGTGGTAACACAGTATGATTATATGTAAAGACTGTGTTGTTGGTTTAGCGTAATCAATGGCGTCACTGTCCTATATAGAGTTTGTTGGGGCGGTGGATCGTGTATTGCCACATCTAAATTTTTTTTCCCTAACATTCACGTTTTTATTAGGTTCTCATACTTTACTATTAGTTTGATAAAAATATATACCATAATATTTGATATGTAAATATAAGTTCACCTTTTTTTTTTTTTTTTTGAGGGGTGACTTCGTTTCAGTTTTAAATCTTATATTGTCATGTTGTTGTTGTTGTTGTTGTTGTTGTGGTCTTCAGTCCTGAGACTGGTTTGATGCAGCTCTCCATGCTACTCTATCCTGTGCAAGCTTCTTCATCTCCCTGTACCTACTGCAGCCTACATCCTTCTGAATCTGCTTAATGTATTCATCTCTTGGTCTCCCTCTACGATTTTTACCCTCCACGCTGCCCTCCAATACTAAATTGGTGATCCCTTGATGCCTCAGAACATGTCCTACCAACCGATCCCTTCTTCTGGTCAAGTTGTGCCACAAAATTCTCTTCTCCCCAATCCTATTCAATACTTCCTCATTAGTTATGTGATCTACCCATCTAATCTTCAGCATTCTTCTGTAGCACCACATTTCGAAAGCTTCTATTCTCTTCTTGTCCAAACTATTTATCGTCCATGTTTCACTTCCATACATGGCTACACTCCATACAAATACTTCTAGAAATGACTTCCTGACACTTAAATCTATACTCGATGTTAACAAATTTCTCTTCTTCAGAAACGCTTTCCTTGCCATTCGATTACATTCCATTATCCTCGTTTTCCTTTTGTTGATGATCATCTTATATCCTCCTTTCAAGACGCTATCCATTCCGTTCAACTGCTCTTCCAAGTCCTTTGCTGTCTCTGACAGAATTACAATGTCATCGGCGAACCTCAAAGTTTTTATTTCTTCTCCATGGACTTTAATACCTACTCCGAATTTTTGTTTCCTTTACTGCTTGCTCAATATACAGATTGAATAACATCGGGGAGACGCTACAACCCTGTCTTACTCCCTTCCCAACAACTGCTTCCCTTTCATGTCCCTCGACTCTTATAACTGCCATCTGGTTTCTGTACAAATTGTAAATAGCCTTTCGCTCCCTGTATTTTACCCGTGCCACCTTCAGAATTTGAGAGTATTCCAGTCAACATTGTCAAAAGCTTTCTCTAACTCTACAAATGCTAGAAACGTAGGTTTGCCTTTCCTTAATCTTTCTTCTAAAATAAGTCGTAAGGTCAGTATTGCCTCACGTGTTCCAGTATTTCTACGGAATCCAAACTGGTCTTCCCCGAGGTCGGCTTCTACTAGTTTTTCCATTCGTCTGTAAAGAATTCGTGTTAGTATTTTGCAGCTGTGGCTTATTAAACTGACTGTTCGGTAATTTTCACATCTGTCAACACCCGCTTTCTTTGGGATTGGAATTATTATATTCTTCTTGAAGTCTGAGGGTATTGTCATAGCTATTAAAAATTCACAAGAAAAAATTTTCAGGGCTAACAGTGTGGGATTATGAAACTGCATGAGTCTAGGAGGAATTATTTTATACTACTTACACGTTATGAAAACGGTTTATTTTAAAAAGTTTTGTACTTGAGTATTTATTATATATACTGGGTGATAAAAAAGTCAGTATAAATTTGAAAACTGAATAAATCATGGAATAATGTAGATAGAGAGGTACAAATTGACACACATGCTTGGAATGACATGAGGTTTTATTAGAACAAAAAAAAATACAAAAGTTAAAAAATGTCCAACAGATGGCGCTTCATCTGATCAGAATAGCAATAATTAGCATAACAAAGTAAGACAAAGCAAACATGATGTTCTTTACAGGAAATACTCAATATGTCCACCACCATTCCTCAACAATAGGTGCAGTCGAGGAATAATGTTGTGAACAGCACTGTAAAGCATGCCCGGAGTTATGGGGAGGCATTGGCGTCGGATGTTGTCTTTCAGCATTCCTAGAGATGTCGGTCGATCACGATACACTTGCGGCTTCCGGTAACCCCAAAGCCAATAATCACACGGACTGAGGTCTGGGGACCTGGGAGGCCAAGCATGATGAAAGTGGCGGCTGAGCACACGATCCTCACCAAACGATGCGCGCAAGAGATGTTTCACGCGTCTAGAAATATGCGTTGTTTTTTTTTTTTTTTTGTTCTAATAAAACCCAATGTCATTCCAAGCATGTGTGTCAATTTTTGCCTCTCTATCTACATTATTCCGTGGTTTATTAAGTTTTCAAATTTATAGTGACTTCTTGATCACCAGGTACTTAAACACTTACAGAGCTCCTAGAATCTTTACTGGAAACCATTGTCGCTTGAGATAAATGCTGTCGATAAAGAGCTTAACCGTGTCATTTATGTTTGACCACGATTTGAAAGGTTGGTATTCACTGTGCGGGAAATAAGAAGAGACAAATCTCCTAGGAAGGAAAAACATGTTAACGGGAAAGTCTGTGCTGGGCGCCTGATGCCATATGTGTGCGTGACCTAACGATAGCAGTTAGAGGCGAGCCGACCCGAGGTGTAGGGTTCGTGACGGATGAGCTGAGCTGCAGATGGCTGCGGTGGAGGGCAAGGGTGGGGCAGTACAGGGTGGCAGCAGCCAGGGCTAATTAGGGTACGGTCCAGAGAAAATCCTCTCTCTACAAAACTTACCGCCGTCTTCACTCTACTGGTATCGTGCGTACGGACCCTCCAGTCCGTGATGTCGTCATAGCTGGTTCTTAAGATGGCGGACGACTGTGATTTATACCTGACTGTCATCTTCACTGCAAGCAGTTTCGACCAGCGCAGTGCTATTCGAGAAGTCGGTGTTTGTTCAGGTACGGGTGTCCAAAATGGACCGTTAGGTGACTCGGATATTCAAACTTAGGAGTTCAGTGAATTTCTTCACGCCGTTTGTTCAAACAACATAATTCAAAATCACAAAGTCGTATGCTGACAACGATCATTGCCGTACACTGAAGAGCCAAAGAAACTGGTACACCTGCCTAATATCGTGTAGGATCCTCGCGAGCACGCAGAAGTGCCGCAACACGTGGCATGAAGTCGACTAATGTTTGAAGTAGTGATGCAGGCAACTTGTAACACTACGCTACTGCGCACGATACTTATTAAAGCCTGTACTATGGTAAGTTGACGGGCTTCACCTTATAAGAAAGGATTTTGGTATATATGTTGACCGCGTGTACCAGAATGGAGGCAAAAGCAGACTTTCACCCACTCAGTAACAACAATGATACGTCAAGCAAGTCTGAAGTGCAACTACACGTTAGGACGGACAAAAAAACAACACAGCAGATGCTACCAATTTGTTAATAAAACGGTCGCCAGCCTAATTAGGCATTAATTGAGTTTCTTCCCTGTACAAGTTGAAGTACGTGTATGCAAAACAACACGTAATAACACTGCATAATATGGTAAATTTTAGAACCAGAAAATCTACTGAACTAATAATTTCACTTTCTGTACTAATATGAACAAGCCATAAATACACAACAATTCACTATAATGTTTACTACAAATTTCGTACAGTCCATTGATCTGATTAAAATCGGGCATAGGTTACCTTACAAATAGCACTTTCGAAACACACATACAATGTCAATTTTGAAAAAGGTAAAACACTAATAACTTTTGGTTTTATCTTGACTTTAACTTTGCTGGTGGAATCAGTTCAGTACATTTCAGAATTTACATGAATAGAAAAGAAAAAAGGGGAGGGGGGGACCCTGAAACTGTTATGATCACTGTACTGAAATTTTTGATTATCGAAATCGTTAAGCACTCAAGATTTCCAATATATGAGTTACTACTCTTTTTGTCTTATTTCTTGCTCATTTAACTACCATTATTTTTGTCTCAAATTACTAAAACTAAACCAATTTCAACATTATCTTCCAACTTTGTCAGACCTATTTTATTTACCTATATATTCATTAACAACAAAGTTCTTTAAACATCATTCTAACATAGATAGGTCTGCAGGTAATTATTATTAACATAAACTTTAAATCTTCATTTCGGGACACTCGGGTTGCACAACATGTGGAAAGGACCCTGTCTAGGTTAGTGATGAGGATAATTAAATGATAGGACAGTTCTGGTAAAAGTTAAGTTGTTATTGAACAGCCAGAAACAAAAGTAACACTGGTCCACACGAATACAGTACTAAAAGTTTCAACCTGTTCGTATCGATGCGGCGGTTGGAGGGTGGCGAGATGGCGAGGCGCAGAGCACACATACAATCAATCACAGCTATGGCTTTTGATGTATCGGCACTTTACTTCTTCATAGCGTCGCAATAATTTACCATATTATGCAGTGCTATTACGTCTTGTTTTGTATGAACGTACATCAACTTGTACTGGGAAGAAACTCAGTTAATGCCTAATTAGGCTGGCGACCGTATTATTAACAATTTGGTAGCATCTGCTGTGTCGTTTCTTGTCCGTCCTAACGTGTAGTTGTACTTCAGACTTGCTTGACGTATCAGTGTGTCCTGCAGCCTCCCTGTAGCAATTCTGGATGTTTCGGGGTGTCACATTGTCCTGCTGGAATTCCCCAAGTCCGTCGGAATGTGCAATTCACATTGTTGTTACTGAGTGGGTGAAAGTCTGATTTTGCCTCCATTCAGGTACACGCGGTCAACATATATACCAAAATCCTTTCTTATAAGGTGAAGCCCGTCAACTTACTATAGTACAGGCTTTAATAGGTATCGTGCGCAGTAGCGTAGTGTTACAAACTGACACCACAAATCCTGCATAGCTGTCCATAAATCCGTAAGAGTTCGAGGCGGCGGAAATCTCTTCTGAATAGCAGGTTTCAAGACATCCAGGATACGCCCAATAACGTTCATATCTAGGGAGTTCGGTGGCCAGCGGACGTGTTGAAACTCATAAGAGTGTGTCCTGCAGCCACCCTGTAGCAATTCTGGATGTTTCGGGGTGTCGCATTGTCCTGCTGGAATTCCCCAAGTCCGTCGGAATGTGCAATTCACATTGATGGATGCAGGTGATCAGACAGGATGCTTACGTAGATGTCACCTGTGAGAGTCGTATCTGGACGTATCAGGCGTCCCACATGACTCCAACTGCCCACACCACTAAAGAGCCTCCACCAGCCCGAGCAGTCGCCTGCTGACGTGAAGTGTCCATAGATTCATGAGGTTGTCTCCATACCCGTACACGTCGATCATCCCGATATAATTTCAAAGGAGACTTGTCCGACCAGGCAATACGTTTCCAGTTATCAACAGTCCAATGTCGGTGTTGACGGCCCCACTTCATCCTACCTTGGAGATGCTGTGAACCCATCCCTCGTGCGCAAAGTACAGGGTTATTACAAATGATTGAAGCGATTTCACAGCTCTACAATAACTTTATTATTTGAGATATTTTCACAGTTCTTTGCACACACATACAAAAACTCAAAGTTTTTTTAGGCATTCACAAATGTTCGATATGTGCCCCTTTAGTGATTCGGCAGACATCAAGCCGATAATCAAGTTCCTCCCACACTCGGCGCAGCATGACCCCATCAATGAGTTCGAAAGCATCGTTGATGCGAGCTCGCAGTTCTGGCACGTTTCTTGGTAGAGGAGGTTTAAACACTGAATCTTTCACATAACCCCACAGAAAGAAATCGCATGGGGTTAAGTCGGGAGAGCGTGGAGACCATGACACGAATTGCTGATCATGATCTCCACCACGACCGATCCATCGGTTTTCCAATCTCCTGTTAAAGAAATGCCGAACATCATGACGGAAGTGCGGTGGAGCACCATCCTGTTGAAAGATGAAGTCGGCGCTGTCGGTCTCCAGTTGTGGCATGAGCCAATTTTCCAGCATGTCCAGATACACGTGTCCTGTAACGTTTTTTTCGCAGAAGAAAAAGGGGCCGTAAACTTTAAACCGTGAGATTGCACAAAACACGTTAACTTTTGGTGAATTGCGAATTTGCTGCACGAATGCGTGACGATTCTCTACCGCCCAGATTCGCACATTGTGTCTGTTCACTTCACCATTAAGAAAAAATGTTGCTTCATCACTGAAAACAAGTTTCGCACTGAACGCATCCTCTTCCACGAGCTGTTGCAATCGCGCCGAAAATTCAAAGCGTTTGACTTTGTCATCGGGTGTCAGGGCTTGTAGCAATTGTAAACGGTAAGGCTTCTGCTTTAGCCTTTTCCGTAAGATTTTCCAAACCGTCGGCTGTGGTACGTTTAGTTCCCTGCTTGCTTTATTCGTCGACTTCCGCGGGCTACGCGTGAAACTTGCCCGCACGCGTTCAACCGTTTCTTCGCTCACTGCAGGCCGACCCGTTGATTTCCCCTTACAGAGGCATCCAGAAGCTTTAAACTGCGCATACCATCGCCGAATGGAGTTAGCAGTTGGTGGATCTTTGTTGAACTTCGTCCTGAAGTGTCGTTGCACTGTTATGACTGACTGATGTGAGAGCATTTCAAGCACGACATACGCTTTCTCGGCTCCTGTCGCCATTTTGTCTCACTGCGCTGTCGAGCGCTCTGGCGGCAGAAACCTGAAGTGCGGCTACAGCCGAACCAAACTTTATGAGTTTTTCTACGTATCTGTAGTGTGTCGTGACCATATGTCAATGAATGGAGCTACAGTGAATTTATGAAATCGCTTCAATCATTTGTAATAGCCCTGTATAATGCTTTGTGCCGTGCAGTCATAGATGGTACACGAGTGGGCGGCCTTCGGCTCCGATGTTTCGTTGAATAGTTCGCACGCTGACACTTTTTGATGTTCCAGCTTTGATGTCTGAAGCAATCTGCGAAAGGGTTCGACTTCTATCACGTTTAACGAGTCTCTTCAGTCGTCGTCGGTCCCGTTCGTGCAGGATCTTTTTCTGGCCGCAACGACGTCGGAGATTTGATGTTTTACCGGATTCCTGATTATTACGGTACACTCGTGAAATGGTCGTATAGTAAAATCGTCGCTTCATCGCTACCTCGGAGATGCTGTGTCCTATCGCTCGTGCGCCGACTGCACCACGTTCAAACTCACTTAATTCTTGAAAACCTTCCATTGCAGCAGCAGTAACCGATCTAACAACTGCGCCAGACACTTGTTGTCTTACATAGGCGTTGCCGACCGCACCGCCTTATTCTGGATGTTTACACTTCACTGTATTTGGATACTTATGCCTATGTCCGGCCAGGGTGGCCAGAAGGTTCTAGGCGCTACAGTTTCGAACCGTGCGACCGCTGCGGTCGCAGGTTCGTATCCTACCTCGGGCATGGATGTGTGTGATGTCCTTAGTTAGGTTTAAGTAGTTCTAAGTTCTAGGGGACTGATGACCTCAGATGTTAAGTCCCGTAGTGCTCTGAGCCAATTGAACCATTTGAAGAGAAGACACAGAATGCTGTCCGTGTAAAAGGTAATGGGAGTGGAAAATACCGAACTCTGTGTAAAAGGGAAAATCGTCGGCCCAAACGACACCTCACACAGTTATCAGAGGCGTTACTCTTCCTGTCTGTGAAAGAAAAGGCGTAAAACAAGTCCTGTAGCACCACTTTTGCCCAAGCTGGGAAAATCTTTAGTCATTGGAGTATTACAAAACAATAATATTAGCTAATGAAACAGCTAAAATTGGCAATGAGAGTTTCAACACAGTCTTCGAACTCTGCGTCAGTGGTTCATATTGAATGCCTGATATTGTAGTCGAAATGAGAGCAAACTGAAGACTTATGACAACACTATTACTCAGTGCGAAGTTTCTATCAGGATAATGATTCTTTTAACATACTTGAATATTTAGGATCGTTTTCTTTTTCTTGTATTCTCCTCGGCCCTCTCATGTTGTTCTTGATGCGTTGTCATCCTCTTTATGCTGAAATATTTTTTGTATTGCTATAGACTATAGAGGAAAGTAATTACTACATCACTTTATTTTTGTTTTATTGATTTTTCACAAAATTTTGGAATTTAAAAAGAATACAGTTTTATAAAGAAGAGTATTTAAAACTGAAAAAGAACAGCTGTGTAAAAAGTCAAATTAACAAAAAAGATTGGTTCATCTTGAATCAGATTTCAGAAAGTAATAGAATTTGATTATCAAAACATTAAGAGGAGGTTTACTATCTTCTGGTTAAAAAAATCAATTTTTTAAAATATTGCGTTTTTGGATCCATAAAATTGTTTAGAATCGATCCCTGAAACGGTTTTTCCGAATACGGAACGGAAATGTTTGTGATTCGCGGTTGAACAAAAAAACGCACCTGCCTGAAATCGGCCTTTTTCACGCACCAGTTCTTTTCTTTCGGAGGACGAGTTATTGTACAGGTGCTTGGGAGGAAACACACAACATTCAAATGAAAGTTTGAACGCGTGTGTATGAAGTTATCCCCCAAACATTTGCATTCTGGTGCGAAGACGGTGGAGATTGCGACTTTCCTGGCAGTGAACAGCTTCATCCAAAGGTATTCAGCAATTCTAAAGACCATGACAGTGATGGACGTCACCCTGGGACTCTATTCGACGCAGTTCGCCAAGCATTCGGACGACCACAGAATTCAAGCGGCCGAAAACCGCTCGTCACCGGCCGAACGAGCGGCTCTGGAGCAGCGCAGGATGGCCCAGATCGAGCAGAACGCCATCTATGAGAAAGAGGAAGGACTAGTTTATGGACCCGGAATAGCAGACTGAACGTACGTTGCATAATATTGCATTTATATGTAGCGAAAACTTCAAACGCGTTTTTCTCGAAATGACTTTTTTTATCGCGCGGTATGGTGACTTCAAATCCACCGAACCGATTGGCATGACTCTTTGTTTCTGACGAAGCTAACTAACTTGTCTAGCAGTTGTACCACTTTTATTCTGATCCATCAACTATAAATATTTTTACTTGACCGACGAGAAAAATCGATGAAAAATCCCCTATTTTTTTCTTCAAGTGGCCGCCAGTTTGTTTCCTATGGTCCAAATAACGTTAGCCAGGTACAACTCATAAAGAATCTTATATACTTTGCTAACGTCAACTCGATTTTGATTTTAGACGAGCCGGATGACCTGTGACATACCGCATATGGAGGTCTACATCGAAATTTTGTTTCGTTCCGACGGCACATCCGCCTTTGCTCTTCGACATTTCCGGTTGGAAAAATTCCAGTTTGTAGAGGAAGTATCAATAAATATTTTGACCAAATTTGATATTGATATCTATAACACATCCCGAGAAAAAAATTCTCAAAGAACGTGCTTTTTTCGGGCCAAATATAGTAAACCTCCCCTTAAGGGTGTAACTATGAAGGTAATACGTTTGTAACAGTCACTATTCCGTCTCTAGAGGCTTTTCATCCACATTTAAAAATATGCGTTAAGTGATTTGGTCGGTTTTGATACAAGACCCCTCACTTATTGGCAAGATATGCTCAAATGTGAATGAAACCTAAATTATCCTAAGGACAAACACACACACTGTAGCGTTGCTCTTGGGGGACAAAAATAAAAAGAATTGTTACTTTTTTTTAATGTCGAAAAGGTGAATATTTTTGGTGGGCCACTTGGCAACAGGGATTTATTACGCTATTATAATAACATACGTTGACCATTAAATACCTGAATAAGAGCAGCATATTGATATATATATTTGAGATCGCTCGGAAGAAACATTATCATTTCTGTGCATTTTTTATAGTCGCGATGTAGCCCTACCCGGATCAACACTAAGAGACCAGAAGATTTATAGACTTTAAAAGAAATGCAACACTACACGAAAAAGTTGGTTCAGAAATAATAGGAAAACGATAATGCTCCTTCTGCCTCATGCTGCGTTCGGCCCATCAGCGTGATCGTAATTTCTGATGATGAAGTAACACAAAAATAATTATCATTCAGTTAAATAAGGAGATGGAATCATCAAGGTTAATTTACGAAAATAAGCACACTTATCTTTAACACATGTTTTTTTTTAATGCTACGTACCTTTTCATATTAAATTACAATAGATGACCATAGTGGTTAAATATTTTATACATAACAGTCAAAATGTCCTCTTGATGCTGTCTGTTCGTAATCAGTTACCCGAAACTACATGCTTTCTGATTGAAAAAGAAATAACATATAGCATTTTCACTCAATATTTACACATAGAATATAAAATAGTTGCGGAACGCAGCAAGTCCGCGTCCGCCTCTCATGGAATACAAACAGTAAAGGTGAGGCGCCAAAAGCCTCATTTGTCGAAACAACAGAATTCTTTTTTATATCATTAATCGATACATGTACATAGATATTTACTGGCACCGCGCAAGAACGGCAAAGATGAAGAATAATAGATTCTGGCGCTGCTATGCGATTGTTCATTTCTTTTACTTTACAATTGTTCGATAACTTTAGGCCATCAGGCGTTTTCTATTGAGCGTATATTAATGTTTGTGAGGCGAAAATTACTAATATTACAACACCCATGCCCGAGGGAGGACTCGAACCTCCGCCGGGACCAGCCGCACAGTCCATGACTGCAGCGCCCGCAGACCAGTCGGCTAATGCCGCGCGGCTTGGCGCGATATGAAGCGAGCAGTTGATTGGTAGTTTGGGCAGGAGGTCTCGGAGACTTCTTCAGCTCTGCCTTGGCCGCAGCGGGGGTCTGAATATTCCCAGTTCTGGCCGGTCCTCACTTCACCTCACCTCACCTCGCCACACCGCGCAAGCAGTGGTGACCTCTGAGCGGGGCGAAGAATGGCGAAGGCTGCCACGCCTTTCCGCTGTTGCGTGAATTAGGGTCCCGTGAGAACGTGTGTGGGTGGAGTGGCGGACAGGGTGGGGGGTGGGCAGAAGCTGAGCAGACGGCGGTAGTGACGGGGGGGGGGGGGGGGGGGGAGGGGGGCGCGTTGGCACCAGCGGCGCGTCTCCGCGTATTCATGACGCTCCACAGCCCGCGGTGCTAAAAGCAGGTACTTCCTGCGGTCGCCGTGTTTGCCAGCGTATGCGCTCTGAAGGAGGGCGGGGGAAGAATTCTCGCAAGTGAAACGTTCCTTCCGCCTCCTCCTCGGACCTCCAGAGGCTACGCGCCAAGTCCCTCACTTGCGACCGCGCACTTTGAAGGAAGGACGTACGGGAAAAACCCTGACAAGGAGATATCCCCAGTGGTAAGACCGACTTCTTAAAACCATCCTTACGGTTTGTGTAGTTACGATCCCAGGTATCACAGACTGCAACCATTCCCCCTGGTGCGTCCTTATTTGCAAGTAATAGACAAATAACAATTTCGGAATTTTGCGTGGCACTAAATATTAAAAAAAAAAAAGCTGTGTTACATGATGGACTGGTTGCGAGGTGTAACGCCTAGGATGAGTATTTCGCATGCGGGAGGTTGTGGGTGCGAATCTCCAGGCGCATTAAGGTTTTTTCAAAACTAGACATGATTGTCTCAATGGAAAACTCGAGATCGTTCATTAAATAAAATATGGCGTTTCAGTCCTCGATCGCTATTCTTTATATTCAATTACCGCTTTCGGGCTAGCTGCCCATCTTCAGATCTGTTAGACGAAGTTAAAAATGTAATTAATAAGAGAGATACAGTTAGTGATAGAAATATCTTAGTTTACAAAAAGAAATTTTGGAACGTATTAAATGCCAACATACCATATGTGGTGTCACAGCCAGACACCACACTTGTTAGGTGATAGCCTTCAAATCGGCCGCGGTCCGTTAGTATGCGTCGGACCCGCGTGTCGCCACTATCAGTGATTGCAGACCGAGCGCCGCCGCACGGCAGGTCTAGAGAGTCTTCCTAGCACTCGCCCCAGTTGTACAGCCGACTTTGCTAGCGATCCTACACTGACAATTACGCTCTCATTTGCAGAGACGATAGTTAGCATAGCCTTCAGCTACGTCATTTGCTACGACCTAGCAAGGCACCATTATCAATTGCTACTTATCTTATGGTGCATGTACAGTCAGACCGATGTTCACCAATTATGGATTAAAGTTAAGTATTCCAGAAGCCATGTACTATTTTTGCTACTATAAAGACCTTGTCCTGTTCCAGACCTCACGTCATCCTCCGTGAGCTTAAACGCGTGCCCTTCGGCCTCCCGTCCTAGTGCATTGGCTGTCTTGCCAGTCCACAAAACCATATATTGTAGTTACAGAGTAACTTTTCCGCACAGAACAGTCGGTTCGCTGTCATAAGTAAAGTAAATTTCAATCTGTTAAAACCTTATATCGCAGTTTTTAAGAGTAACCTGATTGGTAACATTAAAAAGTGCCCTCTACCTATAACAATAGTGCATCTGTTATTATTTCATCGTATATATTAATGGCCAATATTCCTTTTTAATAAAACAATTTTTAAGGTAATAACACATGAATAATCTTTTTTGGGTGGACCATGAAACGAAAAATTTTTACATTGATTTAAAATTTCTTTATAAAGAAACATGAAATATAATTAAAATGTAGATATTCTTCCGAAAACGTGCGTTTCCTCTTCTTTTTTTGATTGGTAGTGGAGTGGATTCCATACGTCGGAAGAATATCTACCTTTTAATTTTTTTTTTTTATTTTAAAATCTTTATCGAAATAAGTTCCATCATCATGTTTGTTCAGTTAATTGATTCAAACGTATTCTTTTTTTAAATTTCCATTCTTTTGTCACATAATTGTCATCATAATATCAAATTCTTCATTTGCTCTCCTTTTCTTAATAAGAGGGTGAGTCAAATGAAAACCTTAAATTTGTAATAACAAATCGAAATCTCGCGCCGTTATCCAGTAAGTTGGTAAGCGTGCTACAAACAACGTGCAGAATGGCCTGTAGGTGGCAGCATAGTGCAGATGCACACATACCGTCGCAGTATCAGTATAAAGATGGCCGCCCCACTTGCGACGTGCACCAGGGAATAACAGCGCTCTGTTATTCGCTTTTTGCGAAGTGAAGGTGTGAAACCTATTGAAATTCGCCTACGAATGAAGGTTCAGTACGGTGATGCATGTTTGTCACAGCAGCAAGTCTACGAATGGAGAAGGAAGTTCGCAAATGGCGTGACTTCAGTGGAAGATGCTCCTCGTCCAGGTCAGACACAACGAGTTGTGACTCCACAGAACATTGCAGGAGTTGAGGCCATAGTGAAGGAAAACCGCCGAATGACACTGAATGCCATTGCAGCATGTTTAGAGATTAGTCACGGGTCAGCACACCACATTGTGCATGATGTGTTCCAGTTTCACAAAGTGTCTGCAAGATGGGTCCCGCGGCAGTTGACGCCTGAAATGAGAGAACGACGTGATGCTTGTGAAAAACTACTTCGGCGCTTTGAACGAGAAGGTGATGGCTTCCGTCCAACCGGAAATGAAGAGAGCGAGCAAGGAATGGCGCCATTCCTCGTCATCAAAACCAAAGAACAGAACCATCAGCAGGGAAGGTTATGCTGAATCTCTTTTGGGACGAAAAAGGCGTCATTTTGGAGCATTACATGCCTAGAGGGACCACTGTCACCAGTGCATCATACACAGATCTCCTAAAAATCATCTGCGGCCTGCAATCAAATCAAAGCGACGTGGATTGCTGTCAGCAGGTTTCCTTTTGCAACATGACAATGCAAGACCCCACACTGCCCACACGACAGTTGCAACAATCACAGACCTGCATTTTGAGTGTCTTCCTCATCCACCATACTCACCAGACCTTGCCCCAAGTGATTTCCATATTTTTGGACCACTCAGAGACGCAATGGGAGGAAAGAAGTTCCGTTCTGATGAAGAGGTATGCCACGCGGTGCATGAGTGTTTGCTCGGACTACCGAAAGAATTTTTTTCTAAAGGAATTTGTGCACTTTGTAAGCGCTGGAGGACTTGCACTGAGCGTGGCGGAGATTATGTTGAAAAGTGATACAGCTTTGTACCACTTCTGCACAATAAATAATATTTAAAAAAATATTTAAGGTTTTCATTTGACTCACCCTCGTATGATTCTTCCTTGTTGATGTGTTTCTAATTTCATGTATTATTTCGAGTCTACTTCTTTTCTTTTATCATCTTCTTTTTTTTTCGTTCACGTTATCGCATTAAGTATCCGTGAAACATGGACCTTGCCAATGGTGGGGAGGCTTGCGTGCCTCAGCAATACAGATAGCCGTACCGTAGGTGCAACCACAACGGAGGGGTGTCTGTTGAGAGGCCAGACAAACGTGTGGTTCCTGAAGAGGGGCAGTAGCCTTTCCAGTAGTTGCAGGGGCAACAGTCTGGATGATTGACTGATCTGGCCTTGCAACACTAACCAAAACGGCCTTGCTGTGCTGGTACTGCGAACGGCTGAAAGCAAGGGGAAACTACAGCCGTAATTTTCCCCGAGGGCATGCAGCTTTACTGTATGGTTACATGATGATGGTGTCCTCTTGGATAAAATATTCCCGGAGGTAAAATAGTCCCCCATTCGGATTTCCGGGCGTTATCAGGAGAAAGAAACTGGCGTTCTACGGATGGGAGCGCAGAATGTCAGATCCCTTAATCGGGCAAGTAGGTTATTGAACAGAATTGGGGAGAATAGAAAGTTGTGGCACAACTTGACTAGAAGAAGGGATCGGTTGGTAGGACATGTTTTGAGGCATCGAGGGATCACAAATTTAGCATTGGAGGGCAGCGTGCAGGGTAAAAACCGTAGAGGGAGACCAAGAGACGAATACACTAAGCAGATTCAGAAGGATGCAGGTTGCAGTAGGGAGATGAAGAAACTTGCACAGAATAGAGTAGCATGGAGAGCTGCGTCAAACCAGCCTCAGGACTGAAGACCATAACAACAACAACAACATACGTAAAATGGGTTTATTCTCAAAAGTGAGTGTCTTCAGACTTAATTTGTTGGCCGTGGCGTGTTGGGAAAGGGGTGCATTCATATCGGTGCGTTACCCCAAAAATGACGACATCACTGATGCTCCAGTTTTGACTCAATGCGCTGGGATCGTTGCTGTCGCATCATGACGCGGCCCACGAGCTCAGTGAAGTACGAAGGGTGTTCAGTACGTAATGCATGATTTTTTTCTCAATGCAGGTTCGTTTTATTCAAGATTCCGATACGCCATATTATTTCCCATTGTTTTGGCTACAAAATGTTATTTTTCAACATAATCTCCTTTGAATGCGACGGCCTTTCACCTTTCTGGGTTGGTTCGTATGCCCGCATGAAAATGAAAATGAAGTCCCATGCTTCTTTACAGAGCGTAGGGGAACGAAGCGGGAGACCCGCACCGCCTTACTAGGCAAGGTCCTAATGGAGGTGGTTCGAGGTTGCCTTCCTCCGACCGTAATTGGAATGAATGATGATGATGATGATGAAGACGACACAACAACACCCAGCCATCTCGAGACAGGAAAAATTCCTGACCCCGCCGGGAATCGAACCCGGGACCCCGTGCTCGGGAAGCCCGCATGGTTCCACTCTATTGGTCGAGGTCGAAGCCAACGTCTTCCTGCATCAATAAACTCCCCTCCATCTACTTACTGCTTCCCGCAGAGTGCATCATTAATGGGGCCAAACACATGGAAGTCGGAAGGGGGGAGATCCGGGCTGAGGAAGAATAGTACAATGAAATTGAACGTATAGTTGTTGAGCGAGGTACTTGATTGTCATCCATCGTTCACCTCGAATCACTGTCTCGTGACGTCCCAACATATCAGGATTCACAGCCGTGTACGGCCGGCTGGGACGCGGGAGATATGGTAGCTTTGCACGACCTTTTTGTCATGATGGCCGATTTCGCGCCCAACGACTCACCGTGCTTTTGTTCACTGCCACTTTTCCGCAGACATTCCGCAAGTGCCTATGAACATCTGAATTGCTCTGGTTTTTCCGCCAAAAGAAACTCCATAACAGCTCTCTGATTTGAACACAGGATTCACAGCCGTGTACGGCCGGGTGGGACGCGGGAGATACGGTAGCTTTGCACGACCTTCGTGTCATGATGGTCGATTTCGCGCCCAACGACTCACCGTGCTTTTGTTCACTGCCACTTTTCCGCAGACATTCCGCAAGTGCCTATAAACATCTGAATTGCTCTGGTTTTTCCGCAAAACGAAACTCCATAACAGCTTGATTTGAACACAGGATTCACAGCCGTGTACGGCCGTTTGGGACGCGGGAGATACGGTAGCTTTGCACGACCTTCTTGTCATGATGGTCGATTTCGCGCCCAACGACTCACCGTGCTTTTGTTCACTGCCACTTTTCCGCAGACATTCCGCAAGTGCCTATAAACATCTGAATTGCTCTGGTTTTTCCGCAAAACGAAACTCCATAACAGCTTGATTTGAACACAGGATTCACAGCCGTGTACGGCCGGCTGGGACGCGGGAGATACGGTAGCTTTGCACGACCTTTTTGTCATGATGGCCGATTTCGCGCCCAACGACTCACCGTGCTTTTGTTCACTGCCACTTTTCCGCAGACATTCCGCAAGTGCCTATGAACATCTGAATTGCTCTGGTTTTTCCGCCAAAAGAAACTCCATAACAGCTCTCTGATTTGAACACAGGATTCACAGCCGTGTACGGCCGGGTGGGACGCGGGAGATACGGTAGCTTTGCACGACCTTCTTGTCATGATGGTCGATTTCGCGCCCAACGACTCACCGTGCTTTTGTTCACTGCCACTTTTCCGCAGACATTCCGCAAGTGCCTATAAACATCTGAATTGCTCTGGTTTTTCCGCAAAACGAAGCTCCATAACAGCTTGATTTGAACACAGGATTCACAGCTGTGTACGGCCGGTTGGGACGCGGGAGATACGGTAGCTTTGCACGACCTTTTTGTCATGATGGCCGATTTCGCGCCCAACGACTCACCGTGCTTTTGTTCACTGCCACTTTTCCGCAGACATTCCGCAAGTGCCTATGAACATCTGAATTGCTCTGGTTTTTCCGCCAAAAGAAACTCCATAACAGCTCTCTGATTTGAACACAGGATTCACAGCCGTGTACGGCCGGGTGGGACGCGGGAGATACGGTAGCTTTGCACGACCTTCTTGTCATGATGGTCGATTTCGCGCCCAACGACTCACCGTGCTTTTGTTCACTGCCACTTTTCCGCAGACATTCCGCAAGTGCCTATAAACATCTGAATTGCTCTGGTTTTTCCGCAAAACGAAACTCCATAACAGCTTGATTTGAACACAGGATTCACAGCCGTGTACGGCCGGTTGGGACGCGGGAGATACGGTAGCTTTGCACGACCTTCTTGTCATGATGGTCGATTTCGCGCCCAACGACTCACCGTGCTTTTGTTCACTGCCACTTTTCCGCAGACATTCCGCAAGTGCCTATAAACATCTGAATTGCTCTGGTTTTTCCGCAAAACGAAACTCCATAACAGCTTGATTTGAACACAGGATTCACAGCCGTGTACGGCCGGCTGGGACGCGGGAGATACGGTAGCTTTGCACGACCTTTTTGTCATGATGGCCGATTTCGCGCCCAACGACTCACCGTGCTTTTGTTCACTGCCACTTTTCCGCAGACATTCCGCAAGTGCCTATGAACATCTGAATTGCTCTGGTTTTTCCGCCAAAAGAAACTCCATAACAGCTCTCTGATTTGAACACAGGATTCACAGCCGTGTACGGCCGGGTGGGACGCGGGAGATACGGTAGCTTTGCACGACCTTCTTGTCATGATGGTCGATTTCGCGCCCAACGACTCACCGTGCTTTTGTTCACTGCCACTTTTCCGCAGACATTCCGCAAGTGCCTATAAACATCTGAATTGCTCTGGTTTTTCCGCAAAACGAAACTCCATAACAGCTTGATTTGAACACAGGATTCACAGCCGTGTACGGCCGGCTGGGACGCGGGAGATACGGTAGCTTTGCACGACCTTTTTGTCATGATGGCCGATTTCGCGCCCAACGACTCACCGTGCTTTTGTTCACTGCCACTTTTCCGCAGACATTCCGCAAGTGCCTATAAACATCTGAATTGCTCTGGTTTTTCCGCAAAACGAAACTCCATAACAGCTTGATTTGAACACAGGATTCACAGCCGTGTACGGCCGGCTGGGACGCGGGAGATACGGTAGCTTTGCACGACCTTTTTGTCATGATGGCCGATTTCGCGCCCAACGACTCACCGTGCTTTTGTTCACTGCCACTTTTCCGCAGACATTCCGCAAGTGCCTATGAACATCTGAATTGCTCTGGTTTTTCCGCCAAAAGAAACTCCATAACAGCTCTCTGATTTGAACACACCTCCCTTATATACGACATTATGAAGATTACGTATATTGCCGCCACCTATGAGAACTTCATGATACTATTCGGGATGAAACGGATATACTAAGCGATGTCCCAAAACAAATTCCACATCACCGAAACTGGCCAAGAAAAAATATGAGTTGCATTATTTACTGAAAGCCCCTCGTGTATAAATCTGGCCCATCGCTCACCAAATGTAACCCATGCAACTGCCAATTGTTGGCGGTTCCTCGCAAACAAAGCACAGCCGGCTATTTCGGTCCAACAAATACGCCAAACAAGTGGTAAATAATGTGAGACCTTAACTTTTCCCGGCGAATTGAATATTCAAATAACTTACGGGCTTGCTGCCGGGTGACGTCGTTGAACACCGCCGATATTTCCACGGGAGCACACCCTGCCATTCTCAAGGCACAAATGCAAGGAAGAAGAAATGTGCAGTGAAATTTAATACCTCGGTTCACAGAGGAGAAACAAGGAAGATACCATACACAGACCAAGTGTCAACACAAAGATAACCAACATCAGAAATACAGATAATTATTATTAATCAACAGGTGAGGTAGCACTAACTCTGTCCCTCCGTTTTTTGATGAGAGACAGAGCCGGATTCCAAGCAGCATTTAGACAAATCCACCATCTCTGTTTATGAGGTTGTTTGATAGCTTGATTTCAACAGCTTCCTTAATAACACTATCCCAATAGCTGGACGTGCAAGCCAGAATCTCCGTGTTGTTGTATTCCATAGGATGACCGGTGTCCAGGCAATGTTCTGCAATAGCGGATCTGCTCGGCTGTTGTAAGCGTGTGTCACGCTTATGTTCAATACACCGCCGCGCAGGATTAGCCTAGCGGTCTAGGGCGCTGCAGTCACGGAGTGTGCCGCTGGTCCCGGTGGAGGTTCGAGTCCTCCCTCGAGCATGGGTGTGTGTGTTTGTTCTTAGGATAATTTAGGTTAAGCAGTGTGTAAGCTTAGGGACTGGTGACCTTAGCAGTTAAGTCCCATAAGATTTCACACACATTTGAACATTTTTCAATACACCGGTCTTCCTTACGCAGGAAGCATTTCCAACAGGATTGACCGTATTTTGCGGAAATATAATGTGAAATGTGTTTTTCGACTACCTTCTAAGCTTAAGGCCCTGTGGAGGTCCGTAAAAAGATGATCTTGGTTTGCGTAAGGTTGGGGTCTATCGTATTCCTTGCAGTTGTGGCAGTCATATATTGGTCAGACAATCAGGACTGTGGAAGACCGGTGTATTGAACATAAGCGTCATAACAGCCGAGAAAACCCGCTATTGCAGAACATTACCTTGACACCGGTCATCCTATGGAATAAATCATCACAGAAATTCTGGCTTGCACGTCCAGCTATTGGGGTATTATTAAGGAAGCTGTTGAAATCAAATTATCAAGCAACCTTATTAAGAGGGATGGTGGATTTTGTCTAAATGCTGCTTCGAATCCGGCTCTGTCTCTCATCAAAAAACAGAGGGACACAATTAGTGCTACCTGATCTGTTGATTATAGTCACTATGGATATTTCTGATGTTGGTTATCCCCGCGCCCGGGTTCCCGGGTTCGATTCCCGGCGGGGTCAGGGAAGTAGTTCTAAGTTCTAGCGGACTGATGACCATAGATGTTAAGTCCCATAGTGCTCAGAGCCATTTGAACCATTTGTTGGTTATCTTTGTTTGTGTTGACACTTGTTCTGTGTGTGGTATCTTCTTGTGTCTCCTCTGTGAACCGAGGTATTAAATTTTCCTGCACATTTCTTCTTCCTTGCATTTGTGCCTTGAGAATGGCAGGGTGTTCTCCTGTCAAAATATCGGCGGTGTTCGACGACGTCACGCGGCAGCAAACCCGTAAGTTATTTGAACAAGTGGTAAATAAATCTGGTGACAGAATAGTGCCCTGTGGTAGCCCTGCGTTTCGCCACTTAGGACGCTGCGCAGGCGGGCCAGGTTGGGCCGTTGACCCGCGCCGTGTGTTCCGCCCCCGCAGGCGGCAGCCACACCCCCGCTACCGCCGCCGCTGCCGCCCCCACCTCCGCCTCCGCAGCAGATTACCAGGCACCGCCCCCGCCCCTTTTCCTTCTTAAAGTTTTCTCACTTGGCGCGGCGGGTGCGCAGCCGCTGTCTTCGAGCGAGGGTGGGACGGAGGGGGCGAGAGAGGGCTAGAGGGCGAACCGCAAGATGTTCTCGCCGGCCGGAATGGCGGAAAAATGTATATAACGTAATTACGGGAAATTTAATTAGTACTAATTAAAATCAAAGCTCGCGGCAGGAGGGCCTGTTCCAGCAGGCGCCCACCCACGCCTCCCCCCCCCCTGTCTCCCCTTGGTTCCCACGCAGCCCCCCTACCTCCACCCCCACCCCTCTCCCCCCTGCAGAAACCACGGCTCGCCTAGCTCTCCGCTCTTTCTACTTTTGCTTTTCAATTTTCTTCGCCCTTTCTGCGCTCCCTGCCCAGGCAGGGGAGGTCCCCATCTTCAAGCACTTCGGCGCGGCTCCGTCTTAGACTGATGAGAGGAATTCGCGAGCCACATGCCGTGTATCAGAGGTGGGCAGCAACCTAGGGGCACTCTGGCGAATTTGTGACTCCTCCTCTTTTGAACGGCAACACCGAGTACAGTTTCTTAAACGGCTGCATAGAAAATGGCTAATATCGGTCAAAATCCACTCGATGCTGTGCCTTTTCGCAATTTTTTAAAGTTATTTGGTTAGATTGATCTTGTTTAATCTTATAACTTGACCGTTAAATTATATATATATATATATATATATATATATATATATATATACTCCTGGAAATGGAAAAAAGAACACATTGACACCGGTGTGTCAGACCCACCATACTTGCTCCGGACACTGCGAGAGGGCTGTACAAGCAATGATCACACGCACGGCACAGCGGACACACCAGGAACCGCGGTGTTGGCCGTCGAATGGCGCTAGCTGCGCAGCATTTGTGCACCGCCGCCGTCAGTGTCAGCCAGTTTGCCGTGGCATACGGAGCTCCATCGCAGTCTTTAACACTGGTAGCATGCCGCGACAGCGTGGACGTGAACCGTATGTGCAGTTGACGGACTTTGAGCGAGGGCCTTACACCACTGGTGATGGTCGAGGGGACACTGAATAGTGCACGGTACATCCAAACCGTCATCGAACCCATCGTTCTACCATTCCTAGACCGGCAAGGGAACTTGCTGTTCCAACAGGACAATGCACGTCCGCATGTATCCCGTGCCACCCAACGTGCTCTAGAAGGTGTAAGTCAACTACCCTGGCCAGCAAGATCTCCGGATCTGTCCCCCATTGAGCATGTTTGGGACTGGATGAAGCGTCGTCTCACGCGGTCTGCACGTCCAGCACGAACGCTGGTCCAACTGAGGCGCCAGGTGGAAATGGCATGGCAAGCCGTTCCACAGGACTACATCCAGCATCTCTACGATCGTCTCCATGGGAGAATAGCTGCCTGCATTGCTGCGAAAGGTGGATATACACTGTACTAGTGCCGACATTGTGCATGCTCTGTTGCCTGTGTCTATGTTCCTGTGGTTCTGTCAGTGTGATCATGTGATGTATCTGACCCCAGGAATGTGTCAATAAAGTTTCCCCTTCCTGGGACAATGAATTCACGGTGTTCTTATTTCAATTTCCAGGAGTATATATATATATATATATATATATATATATATATATATATATATATATATATTCTGTCCAACGTACGAGCGAGGTGGTCTAGCGTTTAACACAATGGACTGGCATTTGGGAGGACGACGGTTCAAATCCGAGTCCGCCCATCCTGTTTTAGGTTTTCCGTGATTTCCGTAAATCGCGTCAGGCATATGCTCGGATGGTTCCTCGGCACGGCCAACTTCCTCCCTAATTCGATGGGACCGATGACCTCGCTGTTTGATCCGCTCCCCCAAGTCAACCTGCCCAGCGTAAGACACGCCACATTCGCATGGAATGCAGCACACATTCGGGGTTTATGTCGCCTTTAACACCACAGAGAGTGCTTCTTATGCGGCCGTTGTGGCCGAGCGGTTCTAGGCGCTTCAGTCTGGAACCGCGCGACCTCTACGGTCGCAGGTTCGAATCCTGCCTCGGGCATGGATGTGTGTGATGTCCTTAGGTTAGTTACGTTTAAGTAGTTCTAAGTTCTAGGGGTCTGATGACCTGTTAACTCCCATCGTGCTCAGAGCCATTTGAACCATTCGAAGTACTTCTTACCTTAGCTGAAGGAAGAGAAATACACTGGAAGCCATGTTGTACTAAGAGAGTACCTATTTTTCTGAATAATGGGCCCGCATAATGCAGATAAGCCTTCTCTTCCTCTGTCTCAGAGTCGAGCTCGTTCTCAGGCGTTCTTGATTTTGTCTGCAGCGTCCGCGCAGTTTGGCTACCTGAGAACCCATTTCTTTGGACCACTATCCATATCTTTGGAACACTATCCATATGTGCTGTAATTCTTCCGTGGAGCTCCCCTCCTCAGAAAGTGTTCGACCTGTATGGACCGGAGTTCAATCTGTAAGTGGACGAAGCAATGGCGGAAATAGAAGAATGGCTCATAAATGGGATTAAGGCGGAATAGATCAGTGAAAAGATTCGGTGATGATATCGATATAATCAGTGGGAGTGAAGAATGATTACAGGAGTATTGAATGAAATTGAACAATCTAATGAGTTCAGAACATGGATTGACACTAAATAGAAAAAAGAAAAATAATGAGGAGTAGCAGACATGCGAATAGGGAGAAACTTAAAAATTCAAATGGCTCTGAGCACTATGGGACTTAACGTCTGTGGTCATCAGTCCCCTAGAACCTAACTAACCTAAGGACATCACACACATCCATGCTCGAGGCAGGATTCGAACCTGCGACCGTAGCGGTCACGCGGTTCCAGACTGAAGCGCCTAGAACCGCACGGCCACACCGGCCGGCGGAGAAACTTACAAATTTGTGATCACAAAGTAGACGAAGCTAGAGAATTCTGCTTGCTTGTAACGAAAATAACCCATGATGGGCGAGGTAAGCATAACATGAAAAGTAGACTAGCGCGGTAAATTTGCCAAGAGACGTCTACTAGTATCAAACATAGGCCTTAATTTGAGGAACAAATTTCTGAGAAGGTATGTACGGAGCACAGGAATGTAGGGAAGTGATTAATTGGCTATGGGAAAAGTGTAACAGAAGAGAATCGAAGCATTTTAGAATTGGTATTACAGATGACTGTTGAAAACTAGATGTGCTGCTAAGGTAAAGAATGAGTGGTTCTCCGCATTGTCGGCTGGAGAAGGAGCATTCGGAAAAACTGACAAGAAGAAGGGGCAGACTCGTGTTAAGAAAAAAAAAAAAAAAGGTTCTAAGCACTATGGGACTTAACATCTGAGGTCATCAGTCCCCTAGAACTACTTAAACCTAACTAGCCTAAGGACATCACACACATCCATACCAGAGGCAGGATTCGACTGAAGCGGCTAGAACCGCTCGGCCACTCCGGCCGGCAAAAAGATATCCGATGTAAAGAAAGAGCACACTAGTTGCGTTGAAAAAAGGATTTTTAACGCAACTAGTGTGCCGTTTGTTCACATCGGCGTTCTTCAAAAACAGTTCCCGAAAATGTTGAACAAAAATGTCCGCCCCTGGTAGCTGAGTGGTCAGCGCGACGGAATGTCATACCCAAAGGCCTGGGTTCGAATCCCGACTAGGTCGGAGATTTCCTCCGCTGAGGGACTGAGTCTAGGCTCTAGGCGAACAGCCTACCCGACGGGAGGCTTTTCCATTTTATGAACAAAAGTCTAATTGACATGAATCGTCTTTGCTGTGGGTAGAGAGGTGTGGGGGGAAATGCTGACGTCATCGGTGCTCGGTGCTAACAACAGAAATTGCAACGTTTAGCTTCACCACGCAATTTTGAAACTACAACTGTTAGGTCGGCGGTGTTGCAGAAACGAAAAAAAAAAAACAGGGAAGCCGACATGAAGCCTTCCCGACATATCTGATGTGTAACGAAACCGAATGACGGACGCAAGGGACTCCTTTAAATAATAATAATAATAATAATAATAATAATACTTCTACCACCCTTTAGATCACATAACATCAACAGATACGAAGAAAGTAAATTGGAAAAAGAAAACACTACATGGCAAGCACCCGTATCATCTAACACAGCCACACATCGATCAAGACGCATCCAACACATGGCTAAGAAAAGGCAGTATATACAGTGAGACGGAAGGATTCATGATTGCAATACAGGATCAAACAATAAACACCAGATATTACAGCAAGCATATTGTTAAAGATCCCAATACCACAACAGATAAATTCAGACTTTGCAAACAACAAATAGAAACAGTAGATCACATCACAAGTGGATGTACAATACTAGCAAATACAGAATACCCCAGAAGACATGACAATGTAGCAAAAAAATACATCAACAGCTTGCCTTACAACATAAACTTATAAAACAACATGTTAACACATACAAGTATGCACCACAAAATGTACTGGAGAACGATGAATACAAATTATACTGGAACAGAACCATTATAACAGATAAAACAACACCACATAACAAACCTGACATCATACTCACCAATAAAAAGAAGAAACTTCCTGGCAGATTAAAACTGTGTGCCCGACCGAGACTCGAACTCGGGACCTTTGCCTTTCGCGGGCAAGTGCTCTACCAACTGAGCTACCGAAGCACGACTCACGCCCGGTACTCACAGCTTTACTTCTGCCAGTACCATTGCTACATTGTCATGTAAAGCTGTGAGTACCGGGCGTGAGTCGTACTTCGGTAGCTCAGTTGGTAGAGCACTTGCCCGCGAAAGGCAAAGGTCCCGAGTTCGAGTCTCGGTCGGGCACACAGTTTTAATCTGCCAGGAAGTTTCATATCAGCGCACACTCCGCTGCAGAGTGAAAATCTCATTCTGGAATAAAAAGAAGAAATTAACACAACTAATCGAAATATCCATACCCAATACAACAAATATACAAAATAAAACAGGAGAAAAAATTGAAAAATACATCCAACTGACTGAGGAAGTCAAGGACATGTGGCATCAGGATAAAGTTGACATTATACCAATTATACTATCAACTACAGGAGTCAAACCACACAATATCCACCAGTACATCAATGCAATACAGCTACATCCAAACCTATATATACAACTACAGAAATCCGTAATTATTGATACATGTTCAATTACCCGAAAGTTCCTAAATGCAATATAACACATACCATACAGTTAAAAGGAAGTGACTCTTGATCAAGGTCCGCGTCACTTTCCATTTTTAACCTGACTTAACGTCTGAGAAAGTAAAGAAAAATGAATAATAATAATAATAATAATAATAATAATAATAATACAGTCATCTGTAAAATAGAAGAACAAGCTGACCCACAAATAGGAGAATACCAGACTGGTTTTCGCAAGGGACGATCATGCATACAGCAGATCTGGAATCTGAAAATGATTCTCCAGATGAGAAACACCCGAAACACAGTGGTTACTTTTGTAGATTTTAAAAAGGCCTACGACTCAATAGACAGAGCAGTGCTCTGCAAGACGCTGGAAGAATTCAGCATTGACAGAAAGACAAGAGCAATCATTCAGGAAACATTAACTGACACAGTCTCCAAGGTTAAATTTATGGGGGATATCTCGGAACCATTTGTAATCCAAACTGGAGTGCGGCAGGGTGACGGACTTTCACCATTACTCTTTAAAATCATTCTTGAAAAAATCGTCAGGACATGGGAAAAAGAAGTCAAAGGAATCCAAATTGGCATTTGAAAAGATGATAGATTCAATGTGAAGTGTTTAGTTTTTGCAGATGACCTTGCAATCCTCACAAATAATAGAAAAGAAGCCACTAACGCCATAGAGAAGTTACACGAAATTGCACAAAGAACTGGCCTGCAAATCTCATATGAGAAAACCCAGTACATAGAAAGAGTGCCACAAGACAAATTGCCTATTGTGACAACCCATGGGAAAATCGTACAAGTACCACATTTTAAGTACCTGGGAGAAATCATCCAATCATCAGGGATCAACCTAAAGGCCAATGAGGAAAGAATAAAAAAACTACAGAAAGCATATAAACTCACGTGGAACTGTTATAACAAAAAGTCCATATCCATTAACGCAAAATTGAGGCACTACAACACTGTCGTACTTCCGGAGGCACTGTATGCATCTGAAACAACACAAATAGGTGGGCAAACTAAAATCAAAGAAATAGAGAAACAAGAAAGGAAAATTCTCAGGAAAATTTTTGGCCCGATACAAGAGCAAGGAATCTGGAAGAAGAGACCAACATCAGAATTATATAAATACACAGACAAGATTACGGATACAATAAGGAAATGAAGAATGCAGTTCTACTGACATATCCACAGGATGAATGAAAACAGAATTTCAAAGCGAATTCTTAAAGTCATCAACTCAGGCAGAGGAAAAACAAAATGGATAAAAGAAGTTGAAGAGGACCTCAGACAAGCACACATAACAGTAAACGATGCAGAAAATAGAACTGAATTCAGGAACATCATCAAAAAAAAAAAAAACAAATTTTACACCACAACACAGAAGAGACCAGGATGCAAATGGACAGCGGAGCGAAAGAAACAACACAGTGAACACATGAAGAAAATTTGGGCTCAGAAAAAACATAAACAATCATCATAAAGGAATTCAAGTTCAAACGCTCTCTTAAATGGGAATAATCGAAAATAATAATAATAATGAGTGTATGGCATTGGTGGCTGGGAGACCCCTCGGGGGGCGGTTCAGCCGCTGCTCCACAAGTTCTTTAACGCCACTACGGCGACTTGCGAGTGAGTGAGGATGAAATGATGATGAAAGACACACAACACCCAGTCATCTCGAGGCAGAGGAAATCTCGCCGGGAATCGAACCCGAGACCCCGTGCGCGGGAAGCGAGAACGCTACCGCAAGACCACGAGCCGCGGACACTCACATTGTTATCATTGTTAGCAAAGTAGTTATCGCCAAACGTGAAGGGGCATTGTTTTCCATTCAATGCTCGTTCCAAGGGGAACAGACAGGCTGCTAGCTTCTTGATGTACAGAACATCTAACAATAAATCAATACTTAAAGATACAGATCTAAGACCGGCGGTATATTTATCGCCGCCCGCTGTGGCCGAGCGCTTCTAGGCGCTTGAGTCCGGAACCAGGCTGCTTCAGATTCGAATCCTGCCTCGGTCATGGATGTGTGTGATGTGCTTAGGTTAGTTAGTTTTAAGTAGTTCTAAGTTCTGGGGGAATTATGACCTCAGGTGTTAAGTACCATAGTGCTCGGAGCCATTTCAAATATATTTATCATGTACAGCCGATATTTTCATAGGCAGGTACGTCGAAATTTTTTCCGTCCATATATCGATACTTCCTTCCGAAATATCGGGAGCCTATAATGATATTCTTTTACATAAAGCTAAAATGCATGTATTCCGTGTATGAAATGCTCAACCAGTATTTAATCTGTGTAATAGCAGGTGTATGTATCTAAGGTATCACATAGAATATACCATGACTACCAACAATAAGACAAACAAAAAGCTGCTTAATATCTTGCAGTATCGCGAGTTGCAACACTCCCAGTAATATACCAATACATACAGACACAGTAAACATGCAGACACAGTAAACATTCATAAGCACAAACTACTTCAGATGAGAATAGCTAACTAGACCTTCTCACCTGAAATAGGTATAAATAGGCCAATATCAACCAACGTGTACTTAGGCTATAATACACATTCAAATATATCACTTCGCTCTACATACAGGTATTGCAACGTATTTTCACCACACTCATTATGTCACATTTTATTTTTCTTTTTCTTTTACATTTGGGTTATATAAAGTATATTCTCATCAACTAGGCAGAAACAAATTATATAGAACCCTTTTAACAACTATATAATAATGTTGTGTGGCTAGGGCCTCCCGTCGGGTTGACCGTTCGCCTGGTACAAGTCTTCCGATTTGACGCCACTTCGGCGACTTTGCGTATCGATGGGGATGAAATGATGATGATTAGGACAACACAACACCCAGTCCCTGAGCGGGGAAAATCTCCGACCCATCCGGGAATCGAACCCGGGCCCTTGGGATTGACTTTGTCACGCTGACCACTCAGCTACCGGGGGCAGACATTTTAACAATTGTTAAGCATTCAATTAGCTGTAACCTTAGAGAAAAGTTTATGTATTATGTTCTTTATATTATTTAGAAAAAAAGCATTAACGACCGTACACTAATAAAATTGTAACAATGAGAAGTCTTT